>NC_062222.1:94705172-95319547 GCF_902686445.1 Sciurus carolinensis
ATTGGTTTTAAATTTTCTTTTGTATTCTTTTGCAGTCATAAGGAGTTTTGATGATGCTTACACAGTCCAATTTACTGCAGATGTATGTCTCTCTTTTTTTTTAGCTAGCTAGAATTAGACCAAAGTTTATATAATTTCAATTCATTGGTACTACAGTTACACCATGAACTAGACAAATTATGGATTTTGTAACAACACAGTCTATGAGTGATATCATTTAATACAAAGAAAAAGAATAAAAGAAGTCAGCAATGAAAACAGATTTGTATAAATAGTATATGATTCAGATGATAAGTATTTTCATAAATAAAATATTGAAGGAAATTAACCAATAATAAAATTTTCAATATATGACTTTTTTCCTATTTGAAAAATTAATTCAGGGTCCAGAGTATAATAACTTGGTTATAGAATTTTTTCTTAGCAGGTGCAAGACTCTGGGTTCAATCCTTAGTGTCACAAACAAACAAAAAAATTCTCTTTAACATAATTTAACGTAATGTACTCTATACTGCCAATTATGTGATATGTTCACTGACATGGTTGAATCTTTTATAGCAAATTATTTGTATGAATGTTCACTCCATTTACTGATAAATAATGCACTAAATATAGTGGTATATTTATTCTTATGAAGAACTGAAAAATCCTTTAGATTGCTAATTTTATGTTAGGAGTTTTATTTAATAACTTACAGGTTCTTATTTATAACAATGAATGATGTAGAATACGTTTTTTAATGTATGACCAAATGCTTTAATAGACATGTTTTAATAGACAGTATACATTTCTAATATAATTTCATCTCACCACATCTTTGGGGAACACAGAGAACTGAATTTCTCAGTACCATGCAGTTGGAAGTGGCAAGGTGACTAATATCAACCCATGTGTTGTGATTACAGGTAACATTTACCGTATTTATTACTTTTAAGTAACAATTTTAAAATGCAGGTTATAATACCATCACAAAATGTCTTTAAATAAGACACTATATAAGACAAAAAAATCCATAAATGAAATGCAAATGATGTACTTTCATATGTTAATACGAATGTAAATGATGCAAATAGCATTCAAAATAATAAAAAAGTAGATTTTTTAAAAATATAATTGAGTGGAGTTTTTTCCAAGTTTGGATCTTGTGTATCTTTGTTAAAACAAAAGAAAATAAAATGAAAAATTCTTGTAACTTTAGATGTTGAAAGGGCCTATGAATCCTGGTGACATGATTGAAAAAGGTACCATGAATATCAAGTTTAACTGAGATGAGAGCATTCAGGATAGCTGTTACCCTCTTACAGTGAGACCCTTGATGCCATAAAACATGATGGCACACATATTGTTCATTTATTTCACTATAAAGTGAACTTTACTGTGGAACAATCAGCACTACTCAATATAATATCTAGGTTTAACATTACTAATTGTATCACTATAAACCAATTTTATAGTGATATAAAAAGTACAGATAATGCTGTCAGGCTTTTTTAATGATTCAAATAAACATACAAATATACAGTCCAAGTATATCTCTTACAAACTGATATGCCAAGACCAGGTGGAAAGTCATAGTTTGCTATAAATCACAACAAAACAGTCATTGTGCTTCTCCTTTAAACATTTTGTATCACTTTAACAAATATATGAGTTTATTTAATATGAAACAGCAACCACAGCATTCTTTTTCAGAAATGGGGAATAAACATATGTCTTCTTCCTAGTCAATATTTGTCTGGTTGGAAAGGACCATGATAATTACTTATCGATTCAAAAATTATTTAGCATGATCCTTTAAAATATTTGTGCCAAAGAGAACATAAGCCTTCAATGTGATACCCAATGCCTATACGCTTTCTAAAACCTTCTCCACATGGAATCAACGTTAAGTTCAAGTCTCATGCATGACCATCTGTAACACATTGTCATTTATTTAAAAGGAAAGTCTGTTTATAATGTAAACATTCAATTTATGATTACTCATCTTTTCCATCATTTTTGAGATACAGTTTTATTTCAATTATATACATAAAATAGAAAGGTATGCTCTTCAAAACTACATGGCTTCCATTATTGACAAATTTCTTTGAAGCAAATAGCATTGAAATAGCCCCCCAAAATATGACAAATTTTGCTCAATACTGAAAATTATTAAGGTAATCACCGTATCAATGTGGAATAAAATGCTATTAAAAAGTAAAGCACATCTCTACAGTCTACTAACAAGCCAAAAATATCAAGATGTTTTACACAAGAGTCTTAATGTGGTACTTTGATGTTTATCACACATTCTCACCTTTAAAATGCATACTTTACATAAAATGCAAGTACTCATTCCAAAAATATATCACAGTGTACTGACAAACCGAAATTGTCAAAGAAGTTAGTGACATCTCTAGTGGCCATTTAGAATTATTTTTGATAAAATGAGAAACGTTTATCCATTTTTTTTATCAACGTCATGCTGTAAGTCATATAGTGAGATAAAATGCAAATGAGTTGGAATACTTTCTGGAACTAAAGGAGAAAATATTTGATTCCGGGTGAATGCAGTCACTGTGGGAGAAGAACAATTGAATGTAATTTTTTACTCGCTTGGTGTGTTTTTGTTTGTTTTAATTTGTTGTTTTGTTTCTGCAGTACTGTGGATTAAGCACAACAGAGGTGCCCATCCACTTAGCTACATCCCATGACCTTTTTTTCTTTTTTTAAGGTAGGGCCTCGCTAAATTGCCCAGGTTTGCCTTGAATTTTAATCCTCCTTTCTTAGCCTCCAAAGTAAGGGATTATAAGCACGTGCCACAGGCTACCTTGTGGGTTTTCAGTGCATGAGGAGTGAACACTCTTAACCAGCTATACCAGGAAGCTTGACTCAGTTAGATTTTCAGGGAAAGCCTTCCTGAGAAGGTGATATTTAAGCTGGGATTTTACTAAAGCAAAGGACATAATCAGGAAAAGAGTTTAGAGAGTTGCTTTCAGATAAAGAAAAGACATAAATGAAACATCTGTATGAAAGATTTGAATTCCCAGAAGAGGAATGGCTAGAGGTACTGGGGTGACATTAGTTGAAGCTAAAGAGTGAGACAGAAACTTGATTACATAGTACATTGTAGGGTAAGAGTATCTTATTTTAACAGGAATCCATCAAAGTGTTTTGGATTATATAATGTATTATTGAATTTATGTTATAAAGAACTTTCCACACTATTCCAAAAACAGGACCATCTGATGTTGTATATTTATGTTATACTAGCTCTCTGTCATAGCTGTCAGTGACTTCCTCTGCTACTCAAAGTAAAAACAAAAAACATTAAAAAATATTAGCCAAGCAAGGTGGCACACACCTTTAATCCCAGTGGCTCAGGAGGTACCCTGAGTTCAATACCCAGTACCTCCCCCTCAAAAAATTAGGAAACCTATACCCAACTATTCCATTACTTTTCTTGACCTCTTTTCCTTTTCCCCTGTTGTTGCCCAATCTGTACCAGTCATTCTGGTCTCCTTGCTATTTTTTAAGTACACTGAGCTTCCCTTCCAATTTATGGCATTGGAAACTGAATGTTCTCTCTGAGCAGAATCATTATCTCTTTTCTTCCTTCCCAGTCAACATGGGGTGAAGAGTTTGCTCGACCACACTTAATCAAACATTTCCTGTCATGATATGTTGCATTGCCCATAGACTGGGAACTTGGAAGTTAAGATGCAAAATAAACAATTTCTCTTTTAAAGTTTATTATCTCAGGTATTTTGTTATAGTAACAGAAAGTCAACTAATACACAGAGTAGCCTCAAGAAATCATGATCCCCAAATAATGTTTGGTATTTGTATTAATCCACATTTTGTTGCTAATAACACAGTATCACAAACTGGATAACTTTTAAAGATGAGATCTATTTTGGCTCATAGTTCTGGAGGTATAACAGCAAAGGGTTACATCTGTTGATGGCATCTTGTTGACAGAGCACTAAAAGTACTACAGGGAATCATAAGGCAAAAGATAAGAAGTTTGGTGTATGGCTACTAATCTCCCTCCATATTCTTATAATGTCTTTGGTTCTCTATTGTGAGGGCTTTCCTCTAATGAATTCATCTAATCCTAATTATCTCCAAAGGTCACACCTCTAAATACTGTAGAGGGTGGATTAAGTTTCACCTTCTTTTGCCTCACAGTGTTGATTAAATTTCAACGTATTAGCCTTTTGAGAACATCCTCAAACTATCCAAGCCATGAACTGGTCACATCAAATCATTGAAGCATGTATACTAACTAAATAAATATTAATAGAATTAATGAACCAACTAACGTAGTTATTGTGAAATTGATTTTCCACTATAGTTTTGAGAAAGGAATGCAGACTTGTTAACCCCTTGACTTTAACCTAGTGAGGAACTTATGGGAATTCTAACTTATAAAGGTTTTACTTTTTATTTTTTACAGACTGCATTTTAATTCATTGTACAAAAATGGGTTACAACTTTTCATTTCTATGGGTGTGCATGATGTAGAGTCACATCATTTTTGTAATCATATATGTACATAGGGTAATAACGTCTGTCTCCTTCCACCATTTTTCATACCCCACCTCCCTCTCATTTCCCTCTACATAATCTAAAGTTCCTCCACTTTTCTGTCACCTCCATCCCTCACCCCCTTTATATATCATCATTCACTTATCAGGGAAAACATTCGACCTTTGGTTTTTTGGGATTGGCTTATTTCACTTAGCATGATATTCTCTAATTCTATTCATTTACCTGCAAATCCCTTAATTTTATTCTTCCTTATGGCTGAATAATACCCCATTGTGTATATATACCACAGTTTCTTTATCCGTTCATCTGTTGAAGGGCATCTAGTTTGGTTTCCCAATCCAGCTATTGTGAATTTAGTCGCTATAAACTGTCAGGGTCTTAAGTCCCCTTGCTCTTCTCCACCAGTGACAAAGGAAAAGGGACACTCCCCAAGAAGGTCAGACTGGGATAGGTAGGGCCAACTGACCTCCTCTCCCAGCCCTCCTGGCGGAGGACAATCAGATGCGTCAGGGAGACCAGTCACAGCAGGATCTCATTTATTGAGGAAGTCACACAGCTTTTATGTAGGGTGGGGGCTAGGCGGGAACCAATCAGCTTAAAGGTCAGCAAAGCAGGGGGGTTCATGCAGAGGACAGTCCCATAGGACTATATGGCAAGCACGAGCTGATCACATTCGCGGAATTGTTGTTAACCAATCCCTGACAGTGAACCGATTTATCGTCATTAACTATTGAAACTGCCTTTAAGACCTTGATCTTGCTCACTCCCAGGGAGTAAGGAGTCAGCCTGAGTTAGTTAACATGTCATTAGTCCCAACAGAGAATATCATGCTAAGTGTGTCATTAGTCCCAACAATAAACATTGATGTGGCTGCATTATAGTAGTGTGCTGATTTTAAGTCCTTTGGATATAAACTGAGGAGTGGGATAACTGGGTCACAAGGTGGGTCCATTCCAAGTTTTCTGAGGAATCTTCATACTGCTTTCCAGATGGACTACACCAAATTGCAACTCCAACAGCAATGTAAAAGTGTACCTTTTTCCCCACATCCATGCTAACACCTATTATTAACATAATGAATTTGTATTTTAAATTTCATGGATTTGTGCTGCTTTAAATTTTTTCTGTTTTAACTAACATAAGAAATTTGTATTGTTTTTATTGATTTACAGTATTCTTTTTTTTAATTATGGGCTTGTTTTTTCATTGTAAGCATGGAACTAAGTTCATAGAATGAAATAGGAAATCTCTCTACCTATTTTTTGGAAGAGTTTGGGATGGGCAAGATTGGGAAGGGTGCATCTTCAAACCTTTTTAGTACCCTGTACAGCAGTGTAGTTGTCTGGATATAGGATTTGTGCATGTGTGTGTGTGTAGTGTAAGGGAGAGAGAAGGAAGGAAAAGGATTTTAAACTGATAATCAAACCTCTTTTCTTATTATAGATCTATTAATATTTTCTGTTTCACCTTGACCCGGTTTACATTGAGTTTGATGTTTCAGAAATTTGCCTATTTCATCTGTTATCTAATTTGTTCACAATTATTTGTTCATAATTTTATATTGTAATTTTTAATACATTTATAAATTTGTTACTTATATCATGCCTTTCATTTTTGAATTTGTTAATTTGTGTTGTCTCTTTTTGCTAGGTTAATCTAAATAAATATATACTTTTCAAATTGACTGTTCAAAGAATTAGTTTTTGTTCATTCCTTATTAATTTTCCATTTTATTTATTTGACCCATAATATTTATTATTTCTTTACTTTTCCTTTGCCTTGGGTTAAGTTTGATCTTCTTTTTCTAGTATGTTCAAGTAGAAAGTTTGGTTATTAATCTGAGATCTTTCTTCTCTAAAAATCTTTTTACAGCTATAAACTATCCCTCTAGGCACAGCTTTAGGTACTTCACACAAGCTTTAGAAAAGTAATTTCAAACTTCCTTGATGATTTGTTTTCAGACAAACTGATTATTTAGAAATATGATGTCAAATGCTTTCATTATTGTAAATTTACTAATGTTACTGTTTGTAATACTTTTATTATGATAGGAAATGCTTAGTCTGATTTCAATTATTTCAAAATTTCTGAGATTTGTTTTATGGTCTAAAATAGGGTCTGACTTAAATAATGTTCCATATTTTCTTGAAAATAATGTTCCATATTTACTTGAAAAGAAAATATGCATTCTGTTATTAGAAGAAATATCTTAAATGCATATTAAGATTGATTGGTTTACTATTCGGTATTATTTTGTATATATTATAAATCAATCTTTTAGTACTTTCAAGATTTTTGTGTTTGGTTCACTCATTCTTTCTCCAGCTTAAAATTGCTGTTGATTCCTTCAGTAAATTTTTCAATTATTGTACTTTCCAACTCTCATGTTTATTTTTTATTTCTATCTCCTTATTAAAATGCTTTCTCTGATAAGACAGAATTCAGGCATAACTTTAGTTATTTAGATGCCTGTGGCACTTGTGGCGATTCTAAAAGCCATGTGTCAATGTTTTATTATTATCATCTTTAATGCTTCTTATTATTTTGTTGTTGCTGTTTATTATTTGTTTAGTGATTTTTCTGCACTAAATTGTACAGTTTGGACTCCATCACATGTGACCATTGAAATCTCTGCTTATTAACTAGTTGTCACTAGCAATTAAAAAACATTTCTGTGCCTTCTTTGAACATATAAGTCTCCCAGCCTTTGACAGTGGCTTTTGTTCCATATTGAATCATGTCTCTACATGCTACAAACAGGTAGTTTACAACTATGACTTAGTTCTTACTTCCTGGTTGCACAGTCATGAGGTTAGCGAAATATCAGTTACTAGAGTCTTCTGAGCAATTTTCTGAGTGTGCTCACAGCCTAGCACATGTTTGCATGTTCTAGAGTCCAAGAAATATGCTGAAGCCTTTCAAATTCCCTTATAGATGTTCTATTCTCCAGATTTTCTTTTTCTTTTTTTTAATCAGTTTCAATGTTTTTTGCAATTATTATCATGACCTTTGGAAGCTGAAAGATTAACAATTACCACTAATTATTTTGAAACATACTCTTGGGGAAAAATAATTTGTTTTTGTTATCAAGCTCTGCATGAGATCAAATGAGGACAATGAGTGTTCTCAAGGAATTTTTGGAAGGTAATAATGATCATTCTAGGGAATTAGACTTTTGCAGAAATCTAAATGTGTTTTTCTCACTTCATAAATTGATAGACTGATGATTTTCATGATACTATGTTAGAATGTTTTTTTTTAAGACCATAGTGGAATTGGAGAGTATGGAATTGAAATAGGGCAAGTTAGAATTTCACACAGACCATTATCTGAATCTCACTGAGATTCAGGCAATATTCTTTACTAAATGCTTCTTAGATTTCTGCATGATGTTAGCAATTTTTTATCATTTTATAAAAGTAGATTTTGACAATTTTTTCTTGTACTCATATTGATTTAATGGAAAAGTAAATTTTAGGAGATTCTTCCTAAGCTATTTCTGTTGACATCACTTCTCTCTCTTTTTAACAGTGCAATACACGAACCACACTAGATATGCCAAGGTATCTAGAATAAACTATAAGGACCTAAAAATTGGTAAGTTAGGCATTTCACCATAAGACTTTAAACAGGTCTAGGTCTAAAGTATTAGAAAATGTATTGTCTCATTTTGCATCAACTCCCAAGACTTATCTGATAAATTAGAAAATGACATATCATCTCTCTATAGTACATCAGTTATTCCAAAATTCTTTCATTTTCTTCTATGAACTTTTGCATATATTCTATTTTAAAATTTTTCAAAATCGATGACTCTTTTCCTTGCAATAAAGTTTTCTTCAGGAAAGAGCAAGGCACAGTTACTCAACCCAACCCTTTGTACACCTTCATAATTCTCTCTTGCCATGTCTGGACAAAGAGTAGAGGTTATGTCCTATGGCCTGCATGAATACATTTATCTACACTCCTAAATTTTTAAGTTTATGACAAATGTTTTCATTCTATTACAATTGAAAATATTTTTATGTTAAAATTAAATATTTTAAAGTTAAAAAACCTGAGACAGTACCATGAAATGACCCTGTGTTCAGCAATCTGAGCCTTCTTCCATCTTTGTATGTTATTTCATTCTTTTATCATAATAGCCCTCTGTAGACTTCTAGCATGATTTACTATTTCTTTGCTCCTATACACTCCAAAACTTTTTATAATTTACTCCTAGATTCTGATAATGGAATTTCCGTCTCACAATGTCTGCTCTCAGCTAAAATCCCCGTCTTTCCCTCAATGTGCATTTCAATCCTACAATCTCTGAAGCAGTCCTTAATTTCCCTGGGGCCCATGTGAACACTCTCTTCCTAACTTCTACAACTTTTCATACACTCGAGACTTGTTACTGTTATTTTTAAAAGAAGACAAGATGAAATCTGAAGAATTAATGCCAGACTTAATTATGTGAATTCCAGAAAACCAGGTAAACCTTATTCTTTCCTGTGGTAAATGGCTGTATTAATGACTATATCATAAAATTATCAAACACACAAAACTATAAAGTATGCATATGAAAGTGATTTTTTTCAAATGAAAAATAACTGCAAATTAGTGACAGACTGTGGTATGTAATCTTTGTAGGCACATTTTATATCTGTATATCTGTTGTGCTTACCATTGTGGCTTCTGAATTATTAGGTGAGAAAATGAATGTTTATAAATCAGTACAATGAAATATTTTCCAAATTTCCACCACAGGCTGAATTTTTTAGAACTTTAGTGTGTGATGTAATAGGCATTGTAAGGAATATCAAGATAAAACTAATAAAATTTTCTCTATAAGTACATGAAATTTTCACCTAAGTTTCCAGTGTCATATTTTTGACAGGAATATAGAATGTTGTCATATCTTCACAGAACTGTTACTTCATATAGATTTAGAACTCAGAAATTCTAAGCTTTCTGTCAGTCTTCAAGTGACTTATTTTTACTTTCTATTTAATGTTCTTGCTTGGATTCCTATTATTATTATCATTATCATCATCTTCAGATACTATTCACTATACCTCTTGGCAGCTTTTATATGTATGTGACACAGTTCTTCAAAGGCAATACAGGACAATTTTCTTAAAAACTGCACTTTCTGCATAAATTTGGGAAATAGTCTGTTTTAATTTAGATTGAGAATGTCCCCTAAAGACCCATGTGCTAAAAGCTTGGTTCTCAACATGGTACTATTGGAAGGTGGTAGAAAATTTTGAGAGGCTCTACTGGGAGGTTTTATGTCACTGGAGTCATATCCTTGAGGGGATATTCCTCCAATATTCTCTCTGAGAGAGGGTATTCTCTCTGTCTCTTTTTGTTTCCTAGCAGGTTCTTTATCCATGTGGTCCTTGCATGATAGGTTGCCTCACCACAGGCCCTTAAGTAATGGGGCCAACTGACCACGGACTGAAAACTTTGAAACTGGGTGTCAAAATAAACCTTCCTTCTTATAAGATGATTAACTCTGGAACGAGTTACAGCAATGGAAAGTGAACACCTAGTCATTAAGTCAAATATAATGGTCCAAATTATTTTTCTAAAATATTTTCAAATTTTGTGGATAATGTGAAATAAATCATTGAAATGCCCCCCTTTTAGGAATGATTGGCTCATACATTTTTGTTGGAGTTATTGAAAAAAGATTCATTGGGGTTTCATCATATGCCCTATAATGAGAGTGAGAATAAGTTAAGGGAGGCAAAACACAGTAATATGATTCTTTCAAGACTCTCCTGGCTCTGATTCTTCTCAAAGGTAGTATATCTGAAGAAACTGACTAAAAGTGCTATCCAATATATCACTTTTTCTCCTATCCAATTCTCAACAAACCCTCTCAGTAAACCCTTTGTTTTCACAATTTGAAATTCCAAATATTTTGACTATGAGTGCTAAAGAAACACTTTCAACCAAATCAAATTGTTGCCAACTCTGTTAAAAATGGAAAATGTTTCTCTAGTTTTACCTTCTCTATATAGTCACAGGGTAGAATTGTCAAAAGAAGAACTGCTTGATATGGGAAAGATTAAAGTGAATCACTGGTTTTCACTCTCAAAGGTAAGATGCAATGGTAAATCCTCCCTTCTCCTTATTTATTCCATGTATGTATTTCTCACCTTAATAATCACTGACTCTGATGACAGGAATTGGAACTAGGTACACAACGGCTCCTTGACTCTGAAGCACAGAGGTGTCAATTGAACAGAGGCAAAGATTCACAGGTATCTTCACAGTCACAATCTGCTTTCATACCACGCTGCAGGGGCTGAATTTCCTTTGTCACATTTCCATGAAAGATTCAACTTACCTGGGCAATTCAGTCCAAACAGATGGTCAGATGAATGTTAGCTAGAATTAGTGAACATGAATGTGTAAACAGTAATTATAAATATATTTATGATACAAATCAAATACATGCATAATGAAGAGAAAGATAAGAAACCTCAGTAGAAAAATAGAAATTATTACGAAGATAAGTGCAAATATTAGATCTGAAGACATGCAATATCTGAATGGAGGAGTAATTCAAACAACTTTATACTCTGAATTAAAAACAGGAAAAGAAAGAGGGAATTATACGTCCACATATTAATGCATGAAGCTTTACATTAGAGCAAAATAAGAATGCTTTTCTAATATAATGATACTTCAGTGAAACACTATAGATGGCTTACAAATAATCTAAATATAAATAATTAATAATAGTAATAAGTAATTGGCATCTTTATGCCAATAGTGTTATAGGTAGGTACTGTTCTTTCCTCACAATAGAAGAAAGTTAAAGTTCCAGAAAGAAACAAGTATAAGACACAAAGAAATAAGCAGATGATGATTATGGGCAATTCAGTAACTTTACATAAGAGACACCATTAACCAAATCCTGCAGTTTCATATTTATAATTTGTATTGAAAAAATAGGAAACAAGGGAAAAAAAGAATGATTCTAAGGACCCATACTGATGGCTCAGGAGACAGCAGAGATTGACATAACTGGACATTTTAAATTATTATAAAAAATTAAAAAAAAATATATAACTTCTACCAAAATTCCATTGTTTGTGTACTTTAACTTTACTTTTATTATTCTGATATATCCCACTAGAATTTTAGCAGTTACGGGAAATCGTTGAAAGAAACAATCCTTTCAAATTCTATAAAGACTTGCATATGTGTAATCAGTGGTCTCCATAGACACTGAGTCTATAAATAAAAATAGAACTGTTTATTTTAGTGTATGTAGAGCTGCAATATTTTTATAATATATGAACTTACAAAATCTAGATCTTGTAAACTAAGGCTTTTTTTTCCCACAAATTTTGGGAAATTAATTTGCATTAAATTATTTACCCAAGTTTCGAAATTATTTTGAATATTTTTTAGTGATTTTCACAGATTTTATGTGTTTAATTTTTAACTGATGTGTATTTATGTTTCTAAAATAATGCACACATTTTAAAATATCAATTTTTCTATTTCCAAAGTGCAGGAACTTGTCTTATGATATCAATGATGGATTTAGAAGGGAGTTTATGTCTACTTGTCTATTGAAAAGATGAACGTGGGTCAAGGAGTGATTAATTTACTTATTTATCTATATCAGACATTGAAGTTTTTATCAATACTTGTCACATGAAGATAAGATTATTGCCACTCCCTCATCTGGTTTGCCTGATAAGAGTTTCTTTGTACTCCAGTCAGCAGAGATTCTTCTTGTAAAAGAGGATCATTTCTTTTTAGCCCATTTTACTGTCTGTGAAGAACACTTTGGATTCCATCACTTGTTAGCAGTGCAACAAAGCACTCACTTCAGTTGCTTTTCAATGCTTCAATCACTTTGTGACATTTAGTCCAGGACATTTCAGAAACTTCTAACTTTCAGGTAGCTGTGAAGATTGAATTACCTGATTATTCCTGATGGGCAGGGTTTGGAGAGACAATCTTTTGAGGTCTTTGGGATACATATAATCCTTAGTGAGTTTGATTACTTAAGTATGTTCTTCATGGGAGTCCACAGCATTTACGAGGGGCCTCTAGTTAGCTCACAGTCTGTGTGTAGCATCAAGTACTACTGAGTTGTGCTCCACAAAGAAGCTTGAGAAGATAAATCATATTTTATTCATAAGATTCCTAATGGAAATTTAAACAGAAAAGCAGATGAGGTAAGCAGAAGGTAAAAACTTTCTTATAATTTCAAGTATATGTGATCAGTTTTCAAACTATTGCTAATATGCCTCTATGAAATAGCAAAGAGAATAGAAACCCAATGGTCAGAAGATTTAAGATCATTCATTATTCTCTTTTGCCACTACCTCATTATAACTTCATCTCAGTAGGTCTGTTTTCAATTTCATATATTGAATTGGAAAAACTGCAAACAACTTTAATTTTGTTGTTATTGTTTTTCTCATCTAGGTGTGATAAACTGTCATTCATTGTGTGGAAAACTCCTAGAGACAGATAATACAAATTGACTGTAAGTTGGGTTAACATTTCTCTCTTAGCCAGAAGTGTATTTATATTTTACTTAACTGTAACACCTAAGAGATTTACCATAATCTGGTCTTTAATAGTGTTTGACCACTTTTTACTAATTCCTCTTTAGTTGTTCATATTGTGTCCTTATTTGTATTTCTTAAATGAAGAAGACTCCTTATTACTTGATGACCTAGTACCAGGTCCCAGATTTTAGACACTCACTACACTCACTGAAGATTCTATAATTTTGCCAACTCTCTCTTCTGTTGAAGAATTATTAGATATATTTTCAATAAATTCCATTTCTGTTGAGTTAGCTAAAGTCACGGTCTCTTTTCTATAACCCATGCAACTTGAATTAATATAAAATTGATATTTTGTACAGAATGTTGTCATGAAAGATTCAAGTGTAACACCAAATTGTGGAGAGAGAGGTAAATAATGAAGATTTATCCATTCTAGGCTGAGAGGACAGCCATTCTTTCATGTTGTAGCAATGAAATTAGTTAAAAGACTATTACACAAATTTTAAGTTTTAATATATGTATTTCTTCAACTGTCTTGTAGCTTAATGTAGTACTTTCATTTTTCCCCCAATTCAATACATGCTGAGTGAATTATATTTGCTTTTCTCACTAAACTAACATTTGATTCTAAAAAAGTCCAATGACTACCTAGCAAAGATAGTTCTCCTGTTTGCATAATATAGACCGGAATATATGAAGGAAGAGCACCATTGGTGTTCCCTTGTGCTCCAGTGTTTTTCTCATGAAATGACTCAGAGGGAGAGAACTGGAGCACAAGAGGACACCAGTGCCATTATTTCTGTAAATAAGTAGCAATAATCTGTCTACCCCTGCACTAGAAATCTCATGGTTATATTTAGTAAGGCATGAATAGGTGCATACATCAACACCTTGACAACTCCTTGAGATCACTTCCTTTTCACCCTTTCAGTGGTGGAAGAATTACCATATTAGGGTCATGAGGTGAAACTGATGGTACTGGACACTCATTTGGGGAGATCAACAGAAGTTTGGTGTATTTACCAGCCTGGATTCCTGATTAAAAAAAAAAAATTGTATCAATATCCAAGGTATTTCAAGATATATGGAAATTTACAAACCAATGGTTAAATTTAAATGGACACGTGAACAAATTTGAATACCCATTTGGAAGATTTAAAAATAAAAAAGTTCAAGATTTTTATGCTATTCTATTGCAGAATTTTTAATATTTCTGTGGTAATCAAGAAACTGCAGTACTATTGTATGAAGAGGCACACGGACCAATGAAATATAATAGAAAGTCCACCAATAAAGTGTGCAATAATATTTATAATTGATAGGGCTTCTAAAATTTGTCAAGGACTTTTGAGGATATGCTCATGAAATGTATTTGTCTGCAGCTTCCTTCCCTCACTATGTCTTTGGCTTTCTTTGATTGCTCAGTCTGTTATTTTCTTTTTTTGGGGGGGTACTAAGGGTTGAACTCAGAGGATCACTGAGCAACATCCCCAGCCCTACTTTGTATTTTATTTACAGACAGGGTCTCACTGAGTTGCTTAGCACCTTTATTTTTGCTGAGGCCAGCTTTAAACTAGCAATCCTCCTGCCTCAGCCTCCGGAGTCCCTGGGATTACAGGCATATGCCATATTCAGTCTGGTCTTGATTGCTTCCTTAATATGGCTGTCCTCCTCCTCCAGGTTGCTCATCACATTCTGAAAATAAGCAAGTGATTTCTGGTGCAGGAGTAGATAGATTATTGATACTTATTCCCAGAAATAACTGAATTGGTAACCTGTTTTGCTCCAGTTTTTCACCCTTTGAGGTACTTTCTAGGACTTCATTCCATGTATGTTGGAATCTTTACTATTCAAGAAGAACCCAAGAGGTTGGTCTCAGAAATATCTTTCAGTTTTTTTTCAACATTTTCTTTAAGTTTTTCATTGCCAACTCCAATGTGTTTTAAATTTGTTTTTTCCCATATTCATATGTATAATTTTTACTCTACTTCACTATATTCTTTCTCATTTTTATACTTTTATCCTTGTATTTATACTTTTCTATCCTTTGTGTTCTCTTTATGTTTTGTATAGTCTGTATTTTGTGTTTCTTATTATTTATTCTTTAGTTATGATCTTTTTTCTTTTTAAAAATTTTGTCAGAATCCATTTCACATTCCATTTATCTAATCCTCAGATTTCACTTTCTCTTTAATTGTTGAGTTGTTGAGTTTCTACATATCTACTTTTGGTACTGTTTCAACAAACTGGTTGCTTGACTTAAAGTTCATTTGGATTCAATTTTTAAAACTTACTAAAATATTTTTGGTGACATTTTATAATCCTTAGAAAGTTTCTATTGATCATTTTATTATTTTGCCCAAGTCTATGCTCTGTGTATTTGGATATTCCTCTTCTGACACTGTACTGGAATAAATTTATTTTCCAATGAAATTTCAGGAAGTTTCTGTGGAGTGTAGAAAAAAGAGTACCTTTTTGAGTGTTCACAGTTTAAAATCTCCCTTCTTTAGTGTTTCAGTGTTATTCTATTTCTTTTATTCATGCCCCATTGCACAGCCACCCCATCAACCCACCTAAACTAACATGGTTCATGGGGACTTCTACAGATGGCCTGGGTTTGCTTGATTTCTTCACAGTTCACGATTACCAGGAGACACAGTTCTTTTCTTTCAGCATGAGGCAGTCACTTTCAGAAGATGTATTTGGCAGGGACTTTATGTGATCAGTCACCTCTGGGTATTCTCACATGCTTTCATTTTTCTCAGCCTACAGTGGTAGCAATACACTTACTATAGATTCCTATCAAGATGGACCCTTTTTGCTGTTTTTTGTTTTTTTTTTTTTAATTTCTTCTGGAAATGAATGTGTGCTGGCGAGTTCTAAAATGAACACCCACAAAAAGCTTTCCCACCCAAGGCACTTTGACTTCTTATGAAAGTTAGATGACTAGTTTAGCATTTTGACCACATTTCTGCCAAATATGGAGTTTACAGCTATTCTTTCTCCCAGTTTAGCTGAGAATGTAACTTTCTTGTCTTTAAGAATTATTATCCTTAGTGCTTAGGTAAGTTAACTGAACAAGAAATAAAAATTGTACCATCTAAAGTGTGACCTGTTCCTACCAAAAATATACATTTTCTCTTAATAATTTCTATTAAATACACATTTAATACATGGCATGTTCTTTTACTTGGTTTAAAGCCATTTAGGTATGTTATTTAGAAGTAAATCTGGTATATTATTTACAATAAAATGATCTGCAGGAAATGAAGACAAATTTTAATTATGGTATTGATTCCAAACTCTGAGGATCTGAGAACCAGGAGCAAAGAGGACAGAAACTCACAATCCTATCTTTATAGTCAGACTGAGAATGGATTCATCCTTCCCATGCCATTTCATTCTATTTGGGTTTTCTAAATGACTTGGCTGGTATACATTGAAGAGGGTCAACTTTATTCAGTCCACCAATTCAAATATTAATCTCTTTTCTGAAATAGCCTCACCGAGCAATAATGTGTTTTAACAGATAAAATTGACCATCACCTCTCCCATTTAAACTTTATTTGTTCTTTTAATAAATCAACTGAGAAGAAATACAGAAAATACAATGTACTTTGACAGAAGCTGAGGAATTCTGAGATTTTTTTCCTAAATTTATTTTTAAAAATTAGACGGAAAACTCAGTTACTGAAGAAATACATTAAGTATGCTTAGCCCTGAAATTTAGAATGCACATAATGATTTTGAAAGATATTTAAAAGCCATATACACACCTGATTCCTTTAATTTGAAAAAGATAAGATAGATATTATGCAGGTACAAGATTTGTTATTAAAGGTGGTTCACTAGCCCACCACCTTGTTTAGTATAATACTAAAATAATTAGAAACAGTGCCTTGGTTTCAGAATTCTAGTTCAGGATTCAGATCATCTTAATGGTTCCTGAAATTATATTACTATAATATACCTTTTACTTGTGGATATTGCAAAATAGTGGTATCCTAATGTGAGAGTAATCTGTCCACTCTCATTGCACGAAGTGTACGAACAACATAAATTGCTCAAGAGTATTGAGTTTACTTCACGTACCAAGTAATTAGTTTCACACTTAATCTTCCCATTCTTTACAAGTACCTATTAACCACCTCTGCATTGCCTTGTTACATTAATAACATGACAATTTTTGTATCATCACATTTTTAATACCTGCATCAAATAAAATTGCAACTTCTCTTTTTTCTTTTCTTAGGAATGTTCTGGAGAGCAGAGGTACATGACAGAGAGTTGCACAGACCTTTTCAAAATCTGTCACATCTGACATAAGCTTGTCAGTAGGATTGTATCAGGGTGATGATGATTCCATTGTTGTTGCAGCTTTTCTATATCTTGGGCAAAAGTAGCATTTCTCTCTAGTATAGAGTTCACTGGGTGAGAAACGATTGAGATTTTAGTTCAGAAAGGACAGGATTATTACCTGATTGCCTCCATTGCAGACTGCAATAACAATTTTTAAGAATATCTACGAATTCTGTCTGCCATACTTTTCAATAGAACAATGTAGACTAAAAAAAGCTATGATTTATGCTACGGCTACATGTTTGTCATGTTTTGTCCATAAGAAAAGTTTTTTAAAACATGCCTTACAATGTCAGTTTACAGGATTCTTTTCTAGGTCAGGAAGAATATCAAGTTACCATGGTCTTAGAGTGTACAGATAAAGTCACCTATAGAATAAGTGGTTTTCTTGAAATGCTATAATAAGTCAGTGGAAGTGTTAGGAATGGAGTGCTTATCGGCTGATTTAAACTTATCTTCCTAATTTTCCACCAATCTGAGACTTTATGGTTACAACTTTCAAAAACGTTTTTCAGAAAGTCATCAACAGAAATTGAAAAGTTAATAGCAAAGATTTTAACTAGTAAGATATAAAAACAGGAGGAAAAACAATCCATGAGAAACATTGTCTAAAATGAATTTCATACTTTGTTTTAACCTGTGATGAGGGAAGAGTGATTACATTATAATTACAAGCATTTCTATAGAAAATATCAAATGGAGTTTTGTATGTAAGAAACCTCTTGCAAAATTTGCAAAGAAAGCTGGAAAATATAATTGTCCTGGTACAGCAGATGAAAAAGAAGAGTTATTATGTGCATGGAGTGAGTCATCTGTACATCCATCTCATTTTTCATCATTGCACATTAATATACCTATGTGATTTCGTATAAATAGTGAAAAATGCTTATATTAAAAGTTCAGAAAACAGTCTCCTTACTCAGTTATACTTCTTAATATGTTACTTAATGAAGAGAAAGAGAAAGCAAAAGTTGAGAAGAATTAAACTTACAGTATATATATTTTACTTATCATAAACTGAAAACTATTCAGTAGATTTCAGATACAATTTCTAATTCATTTTCATGAAACTATTGGACATCCTATAAAGACAGCATGCTCTTTGCCATTATTCAAATTTACTGGCTCTGCCTGTCATCCTGACCTTCCATTCCAGTCTCAGAATGTTTCTTTCTTAGCTCTTAACTTTAAAGTATGTAGTTTAATCAATCAAATTGCACATGGCCATGGTTTTTACTTAGTGGTATGCGTGGAGGCTTACTGTCTCCAAAATCACGTTTGCAATTAATTCAACTAGTTCTCTTCCTACAGTTTTGGTCTGCCTCTGTAACGCAGTTATGAACAGGAATAGTTGAGAAATTTGCTTCAATTTCTCCCTCCTGAGAAAAACATGTGTCATGTTAACTTAACAACATAAACAGAAGATCAAGAAGTTGCCAAAGTGAAGGGAATTAAGACAGGGAATATGTAAGTGAGCTTAGATGAAAGAGGAAAGGGAAAACAAGCAAAATTTCTCAGAATATGCTTAATAATTTCTTATTTTTTTAAAGTTTATTTCTTTGTTTTATAGTTTTAGTCTAATGGTGTCAGGCTTCCTGGTTTTTAACTTAGTTTCAGCTACATGGAAAATGTTGCAAAACATCAATTGAGTGGGACAAGAAAGAGAGTTTTTATTGTCATCTGGTTTGAAATTTTCCACATTGGGTATGAGTTTTATCAATACATAATTTTATGAATAACAATAAATATACATCTCTATTTTAACTGCAGATATTAGCAGATTCTTAAATACTTGGCACACTATGTATAGGTCACTACTGAATATCTCTCAAAAAAACAATATATCATAAATGATGTGAGAACAAGATGACCATATTGGAGTAGTTTATGATACCAGTGTTTTTCAGATTGATGTGATAGGTATTTCATATATATATAAAATTTCATATATATATATATATGCATGCATGTATATGTATATGTATATATGTATTTATATATATATATGTGTGTATATATATATATGTATTTATGTATTTATTTATATATGTTTGTATTTTAACCAAGGATTGAACCTAGGGGTGCTTCCTAGGGCCTCACTAAGTTGATGGAAATGACTTTGAACTCACAAATCTCCTACCTAAGCCTCCTGAACCACTGGGATTACAGGTGTGCACACTGTGCCAGGCTGATAGGTACTGTTTTAAGTATATGTTTTGCTTTATGACATGTCATCCTCAGACTTTTGTAAATTGGATTTTGTAAATTGTAGAATTTTAAAGATGATATAAGTAATGACTGTTAGAGATGGAAGGGACTCATCACTTCCTGAATTCACAGATGAAGAATCTAAAATCCAGAGGGTTCTAATGTCTTGCTCAAGATCAACAAAGTAGTTGGTAGTCAAGCTGGGGTTAATTTCAGATTTCCCAATTCGGGATAAAGAATTCTCCACTCTATTTCCTCTAACATTATAAAAACTCCAGATATGTAGTCAAAAACTAGAGATTATAACTGAGGTAAAATGTGAAATGTGTTTCTATTCTTTATCTGCAGAACTCTTTAACACTTTTTAAATATTTGGGAAAAAAACCCTTTTTTGTTAAACAATTTGGGAAGTAAATGTATAAGTTAAAGGTATTTTAAATAGAGACCAACAAAATGTTTCAAATGCCACCCATCAGAATTGAATTGAATCTGTAATTGTACTTAAAACAAATTAAGATATGATAAAAATTTGATATTCAAATCTCTTGGAAAAAAAAGTAATGAGCCAGGTATGGGGGTGCACAACTGTGATCCCGGCAGCTCAGGAGGCCGAAGCAGGAAGATCCAAAGTCAAAGCCAGCCTCAGCAACTTAGGGAGACTCTACACAACTTAGCAAGACTCTGTGTCAAAATTAGAAGTTAAAAGATCTGGGGATGTGGCTCAGTGGTTGAGTGACACTTGGTTCAATCCCTGATACCAAAAAAAATGGGGGGAAAGTGATAAAAAGAACTCTGGATTGTGAGTAAAAGGAGCATATTCTACTCTTGGAATGTAGTCCTTTAATGAACTATGTGTCCTTGTACAGGTCTCTTTGCACCTCTAAATTTAATTTCCATCATCTATAAACCAAGGTAAATATTTTAATTTAATGATATCGCTCTTCTAATGCTACATACCCCTATTCTTGTTTAAATTTTAAATAATTAACTCATTACAATTATTTTCTAATTATAAACCCTATTTTCTGTTTTTCTTCTTTTCAAATATTTTACACTCTACTGTCATACTGACGTCCCTAACTGTCACTGGGATAATAACATTCATGAAGATTCCTTCAATGGATGTCCACATCATTCCAAATGAAAGTCTAAGGCATTGTATTGAAATTTAAGCCTCCACTTTTCTTTTGTGAATGGTAGGGTCATGAACATGTGTTTAACCTGTGTTCATGCCTTGTACTTTAGTGAATTAAAACATTTATGTTTGCTGGGCACGGTGGTGAGGTCTGTAAGCCCAAGTGCTCAGGAGGCTGAGGTAAGAGGATTGTGAATTCAAGCCAGCCGCAGCATCTCAGCAAGGAACTCAGCAACTCAGCGAGACTCTGTCTCTCAAATATCAAAAAGGGTTTAGGATGTGGCTCAGTGGTTAAGCACTTCTGGTTTCAAACCTCAGTACCAAAAAAAAAAAAATGTGTATACCAAACATGTATTTACTAATAAAAAGTGTTTCCTTAAAAATTCAAAATTCAGTTTCTGACAATTCTCTTTTTATTTTTAATTCAAATACAGCTGTTGATTTTTAGTTAAAATATGATTTCTTTTTAAATGTGTCACGTAAAACTTCATGCTTTTTTAACATATAAATGTTTCTTTATATTAAACACTAGGATATAATCTATAAAGGCAAATTTTATAATGGGTTCAACTTATTTCATGTTTATGTTGGGGCAAGTTGAGAATATTTTCAAAGGCAGGGGATATTTTTCCCCAGAATATTAGATAAAGATGATAGGAGTTCAGTTTCTCTACTACATTGATCACAAATCAAAATGTGTTATAAACAAGTATATATTATGCAGACACTTTTCAATGATGATCAAGTGTACTTGGGAGGGACTACTACAGAGAAGATTTTCAGCGAAGGAGGAACAGGCTCAACTCTGAAAACATTAACTTGAGATTCATAGCTGAAAACCTGGGTGTGGATCAGTGAATAGAAATAGCATAAGGGAGAATATCAGAGAAAAGAGTGATTCAGACTAACTTCAGGATTTTTGCCAAAAACAGGATAGGTTGATAAGATATTGAGAGTGAAAAATAAGGAATTCCATCAGATATAAAAATAGATAATTTTCACTAAACTCACCCATCATGATTCATCCTTAAACTGGACTAAACAGGCCAAGAAGCAGGCAATGTCAGGGCCTTGTTGACTTAGAAGAGCTGTCCTAGGACTAGGCCAATGGGTGTAAGCCCCACCTCTCACTGAAGCAAAGAAGCATTCTTTCCATATTTACATTGTTTGTTTGGTCAACCTTTATTTATTAAAGATCATCTAAATCTTAGGCTGATAGATTTTATTTCTAGTCTTTCTTGGAAAACATCTTCATAAAAATTTATTTTGTAAAATACTTGCAAAAAAATTTGTCATATAAAGTATTATCAAAATAAATGTGCATATAATATACACTACTTTGTAATAAGAAGACATTGACTGGATAATGAAAGCAATCAGGAATTTAATGAAGAGATTTTACGGTAATAAAAACAAAGACTAATTGATAAAAAAAGCAGTTTCTGAGTCTTGAGAGCAACATGTCAAGATTTTAGACTTGAACTTGAAGGATCTTAAATGGAGGGAGGAAAGCAGCACAATTTAACAAATTTTCTAGCTTGCAGTTAGAATACCTTTGGAGACTCCATCAGGCATTTGAGTAAAGTTTCAGAGATTCTCATAAAGATGCATATATTCTCGTATGTGTACATTCTTATATTGTTTATATATTAATTGGGATTTATTTGATATTTATACCAAGTTATTCAGCTCCAGATTAAAAATGGTAGTTTTAGTTCTCAGGGATGTCAAATAAGGAAATGGGCAGAAAAATTGGAAACATTGACTTGAAGAGTTGTAGTGAGATATTGGAAACTAGAAAAGAAACTATAAAAATTGATCCAGTCCAGTTCACAGGCAGGTAACAAAGTAGGAAATGAAATGACGAGTACCCATAGTGAAAAATAGTCCAAAGACAATGAATGGGACTATAATCCATAAATGCACAAGGGTGTATTATAGTTGTAGTAATGTATGAAATTTATTTCTACAGCCACTCTCCTGTTTGATCAAATGTAAAGAAGTTATTCTTATTTACAAAATATATTTTGTCTCATTAGATATGACCTCATTGTTTACCCAAGTGTATCAAGAATGAAAATTGACTGAAAAGGCCTTTTTGAGTTTACTTTGCTGGAACTTTTCATAACAAATGTAAGACTTTGAATAGCTTTGAAGTCAGTAAGCTAAACCAAGAATTTGTCACCAAATTTAATCTTTAAGACCTACAGATTTGGTAGATTCTTCTCTTCTTGAGGTCCTTACAGCATTCCAAATGTCCTGTGCATGTCAAGAAGTGGCATTCCCCACTTGACTGTAAGGCTAGAAAATTTGTTTTCCAAGTGACAGGCCAGTTTTTCCAAGACGGCTTGGAAGTGTTAGGTCCATAAAGTCAATATTAGTTCATTAAAACTGTTTAGTTGTATCTGACTCTATGCATCAATCTCAAATACTGCACTGCAGTAAAATGTTGGGTATAAAATCAACTTTTTCCAATTGTGTTATGCTTTAACATAACACAATTCTTATTATATTTATGAATTCTTATTATATTTATGCAAGGAACTATATTGCTATTAAACTAAAAGTATTCAAGTAGAATTGTCCAGTTCTGGAGGGATTAGGCAGGGAGAAAAAGATGTGATAAACTTATGGTGAGTTATAATTAGCATAAGAGAAAGGGTAAAATGGTTCCCTAAATCAGAAAATGTAACATTAAGTAACCAACAACTTTCCAAATAGAACCCACAAAAATTATAAACAGTTTTCTTTAGTTCATTGAATCCTATGTAATTAATTTTTGTTCTGTTTGATCGTGAGTCAACAAGAACCTCCATTTCTCTAGCAGAATTCTTTAAATTCTTAACTCAGTACAGTTATATGGTGCTATTTAAGCAATCATCTCATGAATTATTGTGACCTATATTTATTGCGCAAATTTTCAAACCAACAACATAGGACAATGACTGCTTTCTGTGGATGACAAAAGGCTTCAAATGGACATGATTTAAGATCTAATGAGAATTCAGTTGGCAAGGGAAATTGGTGATTTTTGCAGCATACAGCACTTAACATAACAACTGGAACTATGGTCACTTTAGTTCAAGTAATTTCAACAAATTTCATACAATTTTTGAGATATTTATTAGTAAAAATTAGTAACCATACCAAAATAAGATTTAAAGCATTTGAAGGAAGATTTAAAGCACCTCTTTTTATTTGATGATATCTTTAATGTAATTAAGTATATCAAATAAATAGTTATATATTATAAAATAAACCCATTGGAATTTTCCAGAGATTTTCTGGAAGAAAGTCATTGTCTGTTTGAGGACAAGATTGCATTTAAGACTTGATTTGGTATGGAAACAGTACCTAAAATTTAAAAACAAACAAACAACAAAAAAAAGTGAAAGGTCTCGGTTCTCTTAAATGATTAACGACTTGTCTCACATTGTATATATCTGACTTCCCTTACACAATTCGTATACATATATCTTTGCCCCATCCTTATTATTTCTCTTATTTTTATTTACACATAGTTATCATAATTTTAACCACTACTAACGAACTTTAATAGAGAAAATTAGGAAGTAGACAATTGTGAACTATATGCTATTTACTTACTTTCTGTAGTAGAATGGAAAATTATGAATATTCTCTTATTATTTTAGAAGCATATGATTTTATAGTAAGTTTTTTCATGTTTCAAAACATTTTATTAAAATAACAAGTGTTTAGAATGTTTCTATCATAAATGGTTCTAAAAGTAGATCGCTTAAATTTGTGCTTAGTAATTAAGTTTTAATAGTTTATGTTACTTAGAAAGGACCCAGATATTTAATGAATACCTATTACGTAATTTAACTTGCCATAACTTTAAAGTTTCAAGTTGTAAAAAAAACTATTTTTAGGCAGAGGTACTCTAACATTAAGTCAGACTAGTCATTATTTCAAATTATTTTCCGGTTAAATATTTTAGAGCACATTCAAGTATATTTTTATAATCTTAAACATCTAATAGAGATAACAATTCTTTTTGACTTATAAATTCAGGTAGTATAAAAATGTATGCTGATAAATGTATCTATGATAATAATTCTGAAGATATATCACTTATTTAAAGCCAGCAATATTAAACGTATTTTTCTTAACAAAGATTCATCCAAGCCACATGAACTCAAAACACATTTGGTTTAGTTGCTATATTTTGAGTAGATCTGGAAACTTTTCATATAAGTACTCAATGATTCCTAAGCCATTTTAAAAAATTTCTGTAAGAAAATTTATAAATTAATTTGGTAATATAATCTACACAGAAAATATTATGTAGAAAAATATACAGAAAAATTTTACATATATACATATATATAACTCAAGACAATGAAAAAAAAAATCTTACAGCCTTCATTTTAAATGTTTAGCCATGAATCAGTAATACATAACTCACTGGTTTCCATAAATAATTAGATGTTATCTTTACACTGTATTTTTTATCCAAACTGCATTTCTGGCAAATGGGACAAGTTAATGTTACCTGTTCAATATGAGAAGAGATGCTTTTTAACCCACATTTTAGAGAAGACTTTTGAGGTTTTCTTCTTCCCCAGTATTTAACTTTGTGGAGTCTGTAGATTACATTTTAGGTAAGAGAATAAAAGAATATTAAACAACCCTCTGGATATTTCCAAAGTCACATCTGAGAAGATAAAATATCCAATTTATTTCCAATTGTCTTTTTTGCCTTTTTAGCCTCAAGTACTTGCTTTGGGGCTCACTGTATCCTTTCTGGTGAACCTGTGAAGGGGAAGCTGACCTAAGTGACTACTAGGAATTAAGGAACTGGAAGCTGAGAAGAATGTTTTGGCAGGGTTTATGGTTTAAATATATGTTGTCCCTCGAAAGCTCATATGTGAGAGACCATGCAAGAATCTTCCGTGTGAAATGATTGTATTATGAGACTGGTAATCTAATCAGTGGATTAATCTACTGATATGGATTAACTGAGTGGTAAGTGTTGGCAGGTAGTGTATAACTGGAGTTTGATTTGGTTCCTGCTGAGTGGGATGCTCCCCTCCCTCCCTACCCTGCTCCTTCTTCTTGCTATGTCCTGAGCAGCTTTCCTTGGCCATGTCCTTCCACCATGATGTTCTGCCTCACCCAGGACCCAGAGCTATGGAGTTGGTCTGAACCAAACCTCTGAAACCATGAACCAAAATAAACTTTTCCTCCTGTACATTGTTCTTGTTAGGTCTTTTGGTCACACAGACAGGGTGTAATAAAACACAGGGTAAACAGAGCAGGGGGGAGGTATAGGATTGAAGGGGAACATGTAAAAGGATTTAAATGAGCTGAAAGGTAGATTGTAGGTGTTAAAAGAAGGAAGTATGAGGGGAGGTAATGGGATGAGAGGTCTTTGAGAATTCCATTTGAGAGATTTACATATCTCAAAGGTGCCAATGAAATTCTAAGTTATCTGTAATAAAATCAAGACATCAAGGAAAGCAGTGAACAGAGTTGGCAGAGCATTCAATCTGAAGGACATCTTGGTTGAGCAGTTGCATAAGACAAACATAATCAAAGAGAGAGAACAGAGATATCACAAGAAAAATGTTTCAAGCCTGGGAGTCAGAGTATGAACCTGACTCAAAACAAGGGACTAGGAAGAACTTCTGTCCATTCAAAAAGAAAATGGATCTCTAACCCAGTACTAATAGTATACTCAGAATTATTGCATTCAAAATCTGTCTCTAAGATAGTTCAAAGGAATGCCATTCAAGCACTAGCTCAGGAATTCTGGTTAAACCTACTTGACAGGATTTTTGTTGAAGGCTGGACAGACTGATAAGAAATGAGGAGTGGGGAATGAGGAATTTGATCACATATGAAGCAAGGGTGACTTGCACTAAACTGACTGAGCATGACCCTTGCTAAACCTGAACTAGACAGGTATTGGAAACCTAAAGAATCCCACTGTAATTGTATGAAGGAAAGAGTCTATCTACACACACACACACACACACACACAAACATACACACAGAGATGATATATTATTATATTATAAACACATACATGCATCTACACACATATATACATATGTATCCCCATTACAATAATAGGGGGAGAGAAGAAAATTCATAGTTTTTGAGGGGACCCATTGAAAGATTTAAATGATAAATGAATAAAAGACTTAAAGCAGTAAAAATTTCTTGGAGGAGTCATCAGTAGAATTTCAGATAACTTGTGGATGTAGAAATTAGAAGAGGTAAAATGAAAACAGACATGGGAACAAGACTTGTGTTAAAGTTAGGAGATACGGGAGTCCTAAGCCAGCTCGAACTTGGAGAAAATGATTAGTGCCTTCTCTCACCTCCTCCTTTGCGGAAAGGTTGCAAGTGGTGGTATTCACCCATAATGTAAAATAGAAAAGGTGGCTATCCGAGCCTGACCTGGTGAGATGGTACTCGCCTGTAATCCCAGTGACTCAAGTGGCTGAGGCAGGAAGATCACAATTTCAAAGCCAGTCTCAGCAACTTAGTGAGGTCCTAGGCAACTTGACAAGACCCTGTCTCAAAATTTAAAATAAATTTTGAAAGAGGGTGAGGATGAATTTCAGTGGTTAAGTGCCCCAGGGTTCGATCTCCAGTACAAAAAAAGAATATGTGATGTGTGGCTATCTGGATCCAAGTAGCCAAAAATGTTAAAGGCAATATTGACATATCATCATCATTCCCAAAAGATAAGCTCTCAGTCTTTCCCTTTGAAACCTGTACTTCAATCACTTAAGTACAACACCTAAAGTATATAACTACCACCAGTAAGACTCACTGATGAGTGTGAGGAATGACACTGAAAAATAGAAATGACAAAAGTAAAACATAAAAAATACTTGGATGCAAAGAAATAATCAGCACAGGTATTATGGATGTTTCTGTCACCTTAAAATTCATTTCCTGACATCCTGTCATTGTGATGGTATGAGGAGGTAGAATCTTTGGGAGGTAACACTTCCAAATTCAATTTCCAATACCACCATTACCCTGATAACAAAGCTAGATAAGGACATTACAAGAAAAGAGGATAATGATGAATATACCTGATGAACACAGAGGATAAAAAAAGATAAAAGCAAACCAAATTGAAGAGCACATTAAAAGGACCATACACCATGACTGTATTTATCCATAGGATGTTTTAGCACTAAGCTATCATTTTTAATGGCTTCTGACTCTTGCAATTGTAAGCACATGCCTCCAAAATTAACTCAAAACTCCCAGGAAATTCAAGAGACTATCACAAGGCACAATAACTTTTCTCTTACAGAAATGAGAGCTTTTCATTGTTCTTTCTTTATCTTTACTCAGTTTGTGTGAAATTCTGCCTAAACTTTGTATCTTTTGCAGGTTGCCTACAATTTGCATTGAAGTACAGAAATATTTATTCAGTAAACCACTTTTTTTTTTCTTTTATGGAAAAGATTCTATCTTGATAGCATTTTAATTTTCTTAACCCTACATATTCAGAAATCATAGATCCATTTTATGTAAGTTTTGAAGGAAAAGACAGTAAGAAAGTGAGAGAGAGAGATGAAATATTAAAAGAAACAATAGGAGAAAAATACCTGTAGCCCATCAATTAAAACAGGTTTCAGATTGAAAGAACCCATTTAGTACTTCATTAAATGATGAGGTAAGACCCACACCTAACTAGACTGTTATTAACTTTCAAAAACTAGATTTCAATAAAAATAAAAACAAATGAAAATACTATAGTGGAACAAGAACCAGAGCTTTATCACAATGTGGAAATTACCGAGAATAATATAAATGTTGTAAAGGAGACAGAAATATGTGACGAATGCATACATAGTGGCATTCTTGACTGATTCACTCATCAATTCTTCTTTTCTTAAGGACTATATAACTTATTATCAGGTTTAACTAAAATGAGTTTTAAAACTTTGGTATCATCTCAATTTCTCTTAATTTTTTTCCATTCTCGCCTGTATACTTTATAAACTTCTATGTCTCTGAGATAATTTTTTCACTCACAGAACTTACACTTCTCCAAATTATAGCATTCATGAAGTAAACTAAAACTCTATAATTGGGCAAAGATGAAATTATGAATGAAAAATCTCCAATTATTGATTTCTAAGATAGTTTTATTTTCCTCCCCTGTAACCAATATGCATCTTCTCCGGTTTTCTTACTGTCAGAAACAGGGCTCCCTTTTCTATTTGTGCTGTGTTATGGTAGATTTTTCTCTTATTTGTGTGTCTCCTGGCAATCTTTCCTGATATTCTGTCTGTTGAGGGAGTGTTTCTCCAGATTTTCTTTCAATGAGGAGAATAAACTTGAGATAGTTGAGGACTGAAAATAGATACCTAATTATGTTGAAATATGGATGCCACCATAGCTGTTAGAAATGATCACAACTTTCTTGCAGTTGGAAAAGCTCTGGGAAATTTTTCATCATTTCAGATTCATTTTCATGTCACTATTGTACATCATTTTAGTTGGCAGATGTTTCTTGGTCACTATCTCTTCTTTTAGAGAATTGGCTTCCTGAATTCCTTATGGTCTAAATGGATGTGTCACTGATCATCCTCCTCAAAAAGACACATCCTCTCATTCATATATTTGGCTCAGAGAGGAATATAGGATGTGACTGGACTCAGTTACAAGATTTTTCTCTTAGGACTGAGAAAATGGATGATCGCCTTCATACAAGCTATAGTATAGGGAAGACTGGCATCTAAGACTATCTTAAACCAACTTTTTACTGCATTTACAAAGTGTGATTGACAATTTAAATTATATAGAGAAGAAGGTTAAACTATGTGTGAAATGTGTGGCAATAACCATAGGAGAGCAGGTGTTTCCTCAATACACTGATTTCTTTTCTTTGGGCATATACCCAGTAGTGGAATAGCTGGATCATATCATAATATTATTTCTAATTTTTGAGGAATATCCATAGTTTTTCAAAATGACTCTACAAATTTACATTCCTACATATGAATCCCACTTTCTTGCTTCCTTATTAATTTTTGTGACCCTGATAATTCATCCTTACCTGATAATTCATCAGGAAAGATGATATCCCATTGTGGTTTAGTATGCATTCCCCTGTCACTGTTAGTGACAGTCAGGATTTTTTCATGTATCTATTCGACATTTATTTGTTTTATTTTGAGAAATGACTATTTAGGATACGGATTTGACCTAAATGTCCATCAAATAATGAATGGATAAAGAAACTGGTATACATACACAATGGAATATTATTTAGTCACAAAAAAGGGTTATTTTCTGTCATTTGTGGCAACAGGGATGAACTTCAAAGTAATTATGGTTAATGAAATGTCAGGCAGAGAAAAATGAACTCTACATGATGTCACTTATATGAGTATTCCAAATTGTTTGATCCTCTGTCAACTAAGAGAAGAATAGGGATTACCAGAGGTTGTGAGAATGGGCAAGATGGAAATGAGTCTATATTTATTTTTTATAAAGTTTAAAATTTGTAAAGCTTAAGGTGATAGATATGCTAATTATCCTGATTTGACCATTACTCAATATATGCATGAATCAAAACATCTCATCATATCCCATATGTACAACTACATGGTAAACAAAAAATTTTAAAATATATAGATATAGAGAGTGATAGAAACTTGAAAACATTGTTTGAATTCCTAGTTTCCAATTGTACCTGGTGCTATTATTTTGTTTATGGATTTCCTCATTAATTCAACTAAATCTCTTTCTCTTGTAACTTCGACTTCAAGATTCTCAACTAATTCAGAGATATTTTGTCAATTTGATGTAGGATGCTAAGTTTAAGAGCCCAGGTAACTCTCTCAATGGATCCACACCCACATTTTCATACATGCACAGGCACGGACACGCACACCCACGCACACTTTGTCAAAATCTTTCTTAATCCAACAAAAAGAAAAAAAATGAAAACTCATATTATATAACACGACATCACGGTAGGCATTTACCTTTCATGGTATAATTTCCTTTCATAAAGAAAACTAAAACAAGGAACAGTATAAAGTAAACAAAATAGCTTAAAATAATTGAAAACACAATCAATTGATTATTTGAAATAAATCCTTTCCCCATTTTGCTAAAATAATTTAGTCATTAAGACTATCTAAAAAAAAAAATTGAATGCCTGGAGATATAATGTGACAAGTGAGGCTTTTTTTGGAGTTTTTCTAAGTGGCATTACCCTGCCATTCCCTGACCATTTACATCACCAATCTGATTTCTAATAATAACAGTAATTATCATATGCTGTGATATAAAGAAAAATATCTGAAACATAGAATTAAGGAGGTTGCACATCAGAGATTCATTCAATCCCCAATTTGGATAAGTAATTCTGAGTTTGTAATTACATGTGTTTCTTCAGGGGACATTTCCCTATATGTAGTTGTCACATAACCCTCTACTCAGATATATCTACTAGGAAAATAAAGACTCTTACTTCTCGTTCATCACCTCTGCTTTGTAGATTCTGAACATGTGTTTTGGATGTATGAATTTCAGCTGCTTCATGCCAGGGCTAGTTACCCTGTGTATGTTTTCAGAAGTAGCTCAACAACTTTACAAACTGTCTTTCTTGATAATGACACATAGTCTTCTCCACTGAGGAATTAAAAAAATTTTTTTGCTCTTTTTAGATATGCATGACTGTAGAGTGTATTTTTACATATTATACACACCTAGAGGATAACTTATCCTAATTAGGTTCTCATTGTTGTGGCTGAACATGATGTGGAATTTCACTGATGGTGTATTCATACACGAACATAGGAAAGTTATGTCCCATTCATTCCACTGTCTTTCCTATGCCCATCCTCCCTCCCTTTCCTTCTTTCCCCTTCATCTAATCTAGTGAAGTTCTATTCTACCCACGCCTTATTGTGCGTTAGCATTCACATATTAGAACACTGAGTCTTTGGTTTTTTGGAACTAACTTATTTAATTTGAGACATTTTTTTTAAAACTAAGGCTCTTCAACTATCAGAAATCCAAGTATTATTGATTTCTACATAGTTTGCATATATGATTTTCAATGGCAATGCTATAACTTTTTCTCTCCAAACTTGGTCCTTTAGTTAACACCAGATCCTTGAAGAATTCACAATAATATGTAATACTGGGCATTATCAGAGAACAAAGTTTCTTTCCCTGGATCTGAGAACACTTGAAATATTTTTGTAACATGTTATCATATTTCTTTAAAATGTCCATGACTCTCTGCAGTTCTACACATACAAAGTCTCTTTCTATGGAAAGACTATACTTCTCATCAAAATTATTATAGGGTTTGAGTTGGGACTTGATTTAGAAAAGAGACTATGCACAGAAGTGAAATACCCACTTCTATACAAAAGTTCCAAGAGTTCTTTCTTCAGTCTGGACCCTAGATACAGAAAGATATAATAACCAGGATCACATTTTATTCATAGCAACATGTAAAATGAACAAAATAATAAACTTTGCTATTATAATATTTGTGTGGGGGGAACTTGTTTCTTAGTATAGTAAAACTGAAGAAAATAACTAATACAATCTATTTAAAATTCCAAGTGACTTATTTTTAGTGTTTGACATTAATTTTGTATATATTTTGGGTATCATTTCTTCCAACTTTTTTTATAGTTTTACACATATTTGTTGAGTACATTTTAATTTTTCTCTGCATTAATAGGAAAAAAATGAGCTAATCTTAAAAAAACATTCCCAGTACATGAATATAGCAATCGATGTGCTCTGATTCATTTAAAAATCTATTTTAATGTATCTGTTCACATTTAAAATTAGAATATTTTTTAGTATAATTCCTCTCATCTGGATTTTATTATTTATCTTTGTAACTTAGTTTAACTCTCAGCTAAAATGCCCTCCAAATTAGCATGCTTTCAGGTTCATATAGCCAGATGGTCCTGTAAGGGTTTAAGTAAACTTCCCCAAAAGTAGGTAAGGATGGTGTAACAATTTCTTCACAATTATTACTTAAATTGGAACCAGAGTATCCAAGACATTCACTGGAGAATGTATTTCCTCTGTCTTACTTTTTACTGTTATTTCTTATTTGAGATTACTTTTATTTGTAATTCTATGAGGTTGTTTAATCAAAATATCTACATTTTATTCAATCTTTTTTATAACTAGTTTTTGAGCACTTTTTTATGCTTGTTCATGGATTTTTAAAACGAAATTTCTGAGCAATATAAGAAATAATGATTTAGTGGTTAACTTATTATGATCTACTGATTTTAACAAAATCTGTATAAGCAATAAGTGGCACCTTAACCAAATATAGCTCATTTTTTCAAAGATAAAGAAAAAAGTAAGACCTCACCTTTTTGAATTTGCAGCATTGTAAAGCAAAATAAGTGTTGCTGACATACTTTAACATAGGAAAACTGCAAAAAAATACAAAATGTCAGATTAAGCTTTTCTCTGGATATTTTTATAGTAGCATCTAAGAGCATAAAATATTATTCTTTATGAAGTACTATTATAATATAAAATGTAATACAAAAAGGATACACTGATTATGAAAAGATTTCTAGCCACGTGTATACAAGCGCACACAATTATTTTCAGCAAAGTATTAGTTTTCTAGAAACTGCCTTGTAGACTCAAAATTTTCATTATGAAATCATGAGAAGTAACCCAGCTGTTCACATTAGCATTAACGTGAGTAGGTTCAAATGGATTTTGTATGTGTAAAAATAAGACATTTCTCTCTTATATACACTAAATTTCTCACTTATCTACCTTCATTTTATTTGAAGTATGTACAAATAAATCTTTAAAGGGAAAACTATGGCTGTAACTTCCAATTGTTTGTACACAAACAATGATAAGAAAAATATGAAAGATGTTTCTGTTTGTTCTTGGGTTGACAAAACAATGGGGCATATCACATTACATGATAAATATTTTAATTTAGAAATGAAATATTTAAATCATCTACATGTATTTATATGAGATTCACATTTATGACATATATGCATGCTATTATTTATTTCTTCACAATATGGACAACTATGCATAAATTATAACTACAAGCTTAAATTATATTATTTTATTCACAAATGTATTTTGATGTAAAATCCATTTTTCCTAAGTTGTTTTCCTTCCTGCATGTATGCCAATACAGTTTTTTCTCAGACCGCATTATTTTTCAGTTTCCAAATATGAACAGTAGGTAAACTGAATAATTGGTAGATTATCTATCAAATGTACCTTTAATTCTGCAGTACAGACCTGCGTTTTCAATATTGCTTCACATCATTTGCCATTCCTTGTCAGGTTTGAATGACAAGTTCAAAAGCCACTATTTTAAATTTTGTATAAAAAGAGGAAAAAGCAGACAACCTTATAAATAGTTTTCCTTGCTTTCTATAATAAAGGGGTGCATGAATATGTTCAGCTCAGTCAAAATCTATAATTAGAATGAAACGGATGCATCAAGGAGAATTCAGCAAACACTGAGAAGTCACTAATTGTAGCTTGAAAGAGTTATGAATACCAAATTAATCCCCACTATGGTGCTACCTTTAAAGTCACATTTACAAAGAGAAATGTAAACTTGCTAAATGCAATTGCAAAAGCAAACATTATTTTAAGCTCCAGGAACTGAAAGTACAGAACATTAATAACCATCTATTTCTTGTTTTAATCCGTGCAATTAAAAAGGTCAGAAATGTTAATGTTGATAAAGGTCTTTTAGAAAGAGAAGTGCTAGATGAGACCCTAATTATTAATCATCATCAAGAATAGTCCTGGCAGTAATTACTACACTATCATAAAATAAGTAAGAGGATTCACAAGAGTATAAGCAAATTTGATGTACCCAAACAAAACCAAACTTTATATTATTAAAGCACAAAGAGAAAGGTACATTTCATACATCTAACACAATTATACTAAAATTTACAATATTTGCTATATATAGATTGACTATATATAATCATAATTATATTAAATAGATATTTATAGGATTTTTTAAAAATATTCTTATGTCCTCTTAAAAGATGCACTTTTCTCAGAGCACAATATCTGCCAAAATAATCAGATATTCAATTTGAGTTCATTGTTATTGTAAGATTTTGGTGATGGTGGCAAAATTTCTATTTTAATAAATAAAAGACTCAGGGTTATTATAAAATTTTGGACTGAAAATAAATTAGAAATTCAGAAAACATTTTATACTAAAATGTTAAAATTAAAATGACCCAGAAATGATAAATGGATCTAGATAATTTATAATTTATAATTATAAAATATGAAATTGAAGTGTTCCACAAAACTGAATATAGCCAAAATTCTTTCAAAAGAGAAATGTCAGAGAAAAAATAAATAAATAACATAAACACATCTTGACTACCCAGGTTCCATTTAATTCAACATCAAATCAAGGAACTGACTAGTTTGAAATGTTACCCTCTCTAATAACAGGAGTCAAAAGATCAGAGCATCCCCAGTGCCAAACTTAGATCTTTTTGTTACTGATTCCAGGAACAACCTTAAAGACTTGACCTAGATTCTAGTGTCATTCCTGCATCCTTGACAATAACAACAAAAAGTATTGGTGTCATGTGAGAGATCACATATACACAGTAAGACTAAAAACTTACTCTAATTATCTGGCACCTAAACCTGCTTGCTAATCTTTTTGTGAAATATTTGATGGTCTATTTTTGAACTATGTGATGAAGCAAGTGCTTATTTACTTTAATAGAACAGGTATTTTCTAATTGACTTCACCAAGATTAGGATGGACATTAAATTCTAGTGTTGACAGCTATACAGTTCTAATTATATTTCTACACAGTTGGCTACATTTTGAAATATAATTCATGCTTGGCAGAATGTTATTTTGAGCTCTTAAACATTCATTCTTGATTTCTTCTTGACAATGTGATTTTAATTCTGTATACAATTTTTCCCCCGTAACCATTACCATTTCTGATGTGGAATTCTCATAGATTTCAGCTACTGAAAAGTCTTCATTGACCAAGCAATAATTTCCACATAATCAACCCTAAGGTGGACAGTGTTGAATGGGTTAGGTAATCAATGCATATTTTCTCTGGAAAATGTTATGAAAATATGGCATTCAATCACATTAGAATTTAAACTCAGCAGTTACAGTGACTACAGTTATATTCTTACACTAAGTGAGAATCCACGAAGTATGATTCACTTATTATATATATATTGAGAAATCTAGTGAAATGTCTTCATTCCTAAATGAGAAGTTTTGGGTCTATCCTTTTTTCACGTATTGCAGGATCTCCTTTGTTTTTAAGGTTAAATAATACTTCATTATATTTATGTATCACAATTTATTAATTCTTCTGATAATGAATAAAATGTTTCCACCACTTATTTATGGTAAAAAGCTCTGCAATGATGTTAAGTGAAATAAGTCATTTGCAGAAGGAGTAAAACTACATAATTCTTAAATAAAATATCTAAAAGAGTCAAACTCCTAGAAGCAAGAATAGAATGGTGGTTGCCAAAAGTTGGGGAAAGAAGAAGCTAGGAGTAGCTAATTGACAACAATTAAAGAATGAGTTCTACGCAACTGTTGTACAACACTGTACCTATAGATAATAATACTGTATTGCACACTTAAAATTTATTGAGTGTAAATCTCATGTTAAATTGTCTTTCAAAATTTTTCTTTCACCACTTCTATTCAACACCATCCTTGAAACTCTAGTCAGAGTAATGAGACAGACCAAAGAAATTAAAGAGGTATGAACAGGAAAAGAAGAACTCAAACTATCACTATTTGCCAATGACATAATTCTTTATTTAGAGAATCCAAAAAAATTCCACCAGATTTCTAGAACTCATAAATGAATTCAGCAAACTAGCAGGATATAAAATGAACACTCATAAATCTAATGCATTTTTGTTCATAAGTAATGAATCTTCTGAAAGAGAAATTAGGAAAACTACACCATTTTCAATAGCCTCATAAAAATAAAATACTTGGGAATCCATCTAACAAAAGAGGTGAAGGACCTCTACAAAGAGAACTATAGAACACTAAAGAAAGAAATTAAAGAAAACCTTAGAAGATGGAAAGATCACCTGTGTTTGTGGATAGGCAGAATTAGTATTGTCAAAATGGCCATACTGCCAAAAGCGCTATACAAATTCAATGTAATTACAATTAAAATCTCAGTGATGTACCTCATAGAAATACAGCAAGCAATCATGAAAATCATTTGGAAGAATAAGAGACATGGAATAGCCAAAGCAATCAATAGCAGGAAGAGTGAAACAGGAGGTACCACAATACTATAACTTCAACTATACTACAGAGCAATAGTAACAAAAACAGCATGGTATTGGCACCAAAATAGACAGGTGGATCAATGATACAGAATGGAGGACACAGAGACAAACCCACATAAATACAGTAACCTCATACTAGACAAAGGTGCCAAAAACATACAATGGAGAAAAGATAGCCTGTTCAACAAATGGTGCTGGGAAAACTGGAAATCCATATGCAGCAAAATAAAACTGAATCCCTATCTGTCACCCGCATGCAATTCAACTCAAAATGGATTAAGGACCTAGAAAATAGACCAGAGACTCTGCACCTAACAGAAGAAAAAGTAGGTCCAAATTTTCATCATGTGGGATTAAGACCAGACTTCCTTAACAAGAATCCCAAAGAGCAAGAATTAAAAGCAGGAATCAATAAATGGGATAGATTCAAACTAAAAAGCTTTTTCTCAGCAAAGCAAACAACAATGTGAGGAGAGAGCCTACAGAGTGGGAGGAAAATCTTCTCCACATGTGCTTCAGATAGATCACTGGTCTCCAGAATCTATTAAGAACTCAAAAAAATGTACACCAAGTTTACAAATAACCCAGTCAATAAATGGACTAAGGAAATAAGCAGACATTTTACAGAAGATCTACACGCAATCAACAGATATATGAAAAAAAGTTCAAAATCTCTAGTAATAAGATAAATGCAAATCAAAAGTACCGTAAGATTTCATTTCACCCCAATTAGAATGTCTATTATCAAAAATACAAGCAACAATGGGTGTTGGCAAGGATGTGGGGAAAAAGGTACACTCATACATTGCTGGTGGGTTTGCAAATTGGTGCAGTCACTCTGGAAAGCAGTGTGGAGATTCCTTAGAAAACTTGGAATGGAACCACCATTTGACCCAGTTATTCTATTTCTAGGCCTATACCCAAAGGACTTAAAATCAGCAAACTACAGTGACACCATTACGTCAATGTTTATATCAGCTCAATTCACAATAGTCAGATTGTGGAACCTACCTAGATGCCCTTCAATAGATGAATGAATAAAGAAACTGTGGTATATATACACAATGGAATATTACTCAGCCATAAAGAAGAATAAAATTATGTCATTTGCAGGTAAATGGATGGAGTTGGAGAATATCATGCTAAGTAAAATAAGCCAATCCCAAAAAAACCAAGGGTTAAATGATTTCTCTGATAAGTGGATTATGATACATAAGGGGTGGAGGAGGCAAGAATGGAGAAAGGATGGATTGTATAGAGGAAAATGAGGGGTGGATAGGGGAAGGGGGAAGGAAAAGTAATAGAACCATACAAACATTATTGCCCTAAGTACATGTATGATTACACAAACAGTGTGACTCTACTTCCTGTACAACCAGAGAAATGAAAGTTGTACCCTATTTGTATACAATGAATCAAAATTTTTAAAATTGTAAAAATTGTGAATAAGTGGTAATTAATTTCCATTAAAATAATAACAAATTTCAAGATTAAATAATGCCACTTTCTTAAAGTGTATGTGTGTGTTTGTTGATGCATGTTGGTTGTATGTCAATATCAGCCTGAATTTATAATAATATCCCTCAATTTAATCACATATTATTTGTTATGATTATTACTGGAAATAAAGCAGATTAGTCATTGTCAGAAGATTTTAAAAAAGGGAATATAGGCATGAAGTACTGTTTGGGGTGACAAAAAATTTTGAAATTGGACAGTGGTATCGACACCCTGTGAATGAACTAAACCACCTTTAAGTGTATACTTTCCAATTGTCAGTGTGTATTATGTGCATATTACCACATAAAATTGTTGGTGCATTGAAATTCACACTTCATGAATACTTTTGGAAACATTTATAACATTTATTTTTCTTTATTTTTTTCTGAGTACTTCAGATGTAAACTCATTCTCAACTCAGTGCCCTTGGGAAAGCAGTCTGTGGGCTGAACTGGGCTGTGGGTTCTGTTCTGCAGGTCCCTGTTCAAGAAACAAAATATTTCTACTTTCCTGGAAACCAAATTATCTCCTTAGGAAAGTCACTGACTTCTCTATGTTGTCCTTTTGTTGAAGTTCATCATGTTGAGGAAAAGAAGTAAAAAAGGGGACTAGGGGCATCGTATGAGGCAGCTCAACTGCAAATCAATGATCAGGATTTGTTTAAGTGTTATTGAATTTGCAAATAATTACTTTAAAATAATGAAAGCAATGACTCTACAAATATTGACCTTTAAATACAGCTAAACTATTTTCTTAATTACATGTTGAAATGTTTTAATTTTCAAGTTTTACCAATTATTTATAATAATTAATTTCATATATTAATTAATTAATATATAATTAATTTATATAATTAATTTCATATTTTCACCCAATTTAAATTTATTGACAAAGTGGAAATAGTTTAAACCATTAAAATTCTGTCTTCCCATAACTCCTCCCCCAATGTAATATTTTAATTTTATGCACATATCGACAAATATTTAATTAAGATCATGTTTTATATAACAATTTGGAGCTTACTTTTTATTCATATGGAAAATTGTCCTTCCCCTTCATAAACACATCGCTCTGTACAATTACATAGGTTGGTGATTATCTGAATTAATGTCTATGTTCCTCTAATGATGTAAGATCTATGTATGCAGCATTGGTGACTGAATACTGCAGTGCTCCTCACACATGAGACACTTTCTTCTTTACAAGCTTCATTATATTTTATGTATACACAAACTTTTACAGATGTACAGTAGGGTTTTTTATACTATTTTTTAGCCCATATATAATTGGATTATACCAGTAGCTTTATCCCAAACAATGATGTAAGGCATGTCATGAGAAAAAGATAATTGTCTTTTAGAAGTGTATTTACTAGGTCAATAAATAGGTACATGTTTTAATGGTCTCAATAACAGGCTTTTCTTGTTGATACAGTTTACACAATACATAAAAAAAATTTTTGACCCTTAGCAGACAAGATGATCCCATCATATAGCTCTATGCTTTCTCTCTGGAGCTTTGTTATTGAAGGTATTGTACAAAAACATTGGTTATGGTGCTTTATAGTTTTGTGGAACTATACAAATTTGCATAGAAGCAACCAGATAATATTTCATAAACCAAACAAAATATTATTTAAAAATAAATTTGAACATAGGATACAGCATTGCTTTCATAAAAAAGTAGTTTGGAAAACAATTGGAGGAGAGAAGTATTTACCAGGCTCTGACAGAAGTCTTCGGTATATTTCTTTTTTCTCTGTGTATGAAAATACCTAGTTTGTTTCAGGCTGAAATATTTCTTTACAAGAGTTAAATAAAATCACTATCATCAACAGTGAGATATGTGTCACAGCTAGAGATTGCAGATTCAAAGCCAGGTGGTATTTTGTCTGATTGAAAAATACAACCAAAATGCCTATGCCTATTCAAATGCAACTAAGCAAGAAAAGTAATTCAAACCGGTGACTACAGATGTTAGAGAAACTGACACGTCTCCACCTACTGGCTTTCCACTGCGTATGAATGATGGATTTTTTATTTTGGGGTTTCAATTCATCATTGAAAAATCTATCTTTATGTTTGGAACGTACGTCACATAGTCTTTTGTATTAGGAAACACAACAGAAATGTATTACTGACTACAGCTCATGTATGATAGATATTTAAGAGTTAAGTGTCCTTTGGCTATATGACATCACATTATATGAACTACATATTATTAAAATTAAAATGCAATCTTCCATATTAAACCTAAGTAGCAAGTGTAAGCATTTGGAAAAAATCTGATATTCTGACTGCAAAGTTGCAGAGTATATGTTTCACTTGGTTTAGACCTAAATGAAAGTGTTCAGAGACATCGCAGCTACAAGAAGTTATACATATAATAGAACTTCAATGACACTTTATGGAACTACTCATTGCTGTTTAATAAAGCTTACTTATCTATATTCAAGTCTTTCTTTTATTTTGTAATGGAGCATTCATAATTTAGTTGAAACCATTAACACATCCAGCTCTGATTAAAATTTGTGCACGATGACTCAAAAAGCTTACTGGACTGTGTGCTGATTGTGAATATGATAGTCATGAAAAATCGAGTATATTTTATTTTACTCAGAACTCCATGTGAATTTATTAACCTTTCAGCATAGTACTCCATGGACTTTGGATTCACATTTAAAAAAAAATGTTTGTGCCGTTTTTGTTACAGTTGCTAAATATACTTTGTTGGGGATTGTTAAATAATAAAAACAATGATGACTATAAAAACATCATAGTGAATCTATTTCTTCACAGACGATAGGATTTATCTTGTGGTAAGATATATTTGCTATTTCTAAAACGTGAAAATTCGTTTAGAATTTCATTTACTTGTTCAATAAAACATGCAATAATAATATGTCTAATTCTGCAATCTAGATTATTAATTTGACATATGCCTCTCTTTATATTAAAAGAGAACAGTTCCAGGGCTTAATCAAATTCTCTAGTTTGAATGTCACAACCACTCACCTCGAAGATTCTAAAGCAAAGGAGAAAAATTTGTTAATTGAAACAAATCCCACGAAAATCAGTGAGGGCAGCTGTGTCTCAAGGATACCTGGCAGTAGGTGCAGGGGTGTTTTTTAAGATCTTTCTAAGTCTTTTCTCTGACACTTTCTGTACACATTTAATTTTCACTGGACTTCAGGCATGGGGAGGTTATCATCTTCATAGCAACTTCAAGCCCTCTAGGACTCAATTGTTCATCTGATGAGTAATATTTAAGCAGAAAGATTAGCCTCCCATAAGAAGGTTGTGCTGCTTCCATGAGCTGTTGCATGCAGACTAACAGTTGCTACATTTTCTTTAGTCAAGATCATCTTTTGTTTCCAATGCAAGTCAGTTAGCTCCTTTTCCTAACTGCATCCACATCCAAAATTACCCATAAACTACCAGAGTTCACTTTCTAAAATATAAATAGGACTAAATTATTCTTCTTTTTAAAGTGTTCCAATGGCTTTCATTTGAAAGAAGAATAAGTTTGACTTCCATAACATTATCTACATGGTCATAAATGATATGCTCCTGCCTGCATCTTTAACCTCATGTGATCTACACCTGGCCTTATCTCTCTTAAGTTAAGCCAGTTAAATCATCCTTGGTCCATCCCTTGGCTACACTAAGCTAATTTTCAGCATTACTGATTTTTAAATCAAACCAGGGCATTACCACAATACTTTCAGGAGGTCAACAAAGTCAAATATATTTTATAGTAATAGTAAGACTTTATATACCTAAGTAAATCTCTTTATCTCATAAGTAAAAAGTGGGATTTTCCAGACTTTACAAAAACTATGATATCATACAGACTGAAGGCAAATCAGATGTAAGAAGAGACAACTTCTAAGAATGAGATTAAAGAATTTTTACAAATGAACTGCAATGTCATACTTCTCCATACTTTTTTGTTGTTCTTGCTTTGGAAGAGATTATCATTAAGAGGCAATATTATTTATATAAATACAGAGGAGATTTATTGATGTGTCCCAGTAAATTTTAAACCGTACTTTTTAAATCTCAGTCTTCCTTTGTCATATGGCAAATATGGATACACAGAGCCCCCAAGAAAGTCCTTTGAAGTCTTCAATAATTTTTGAGTGTAAAGGACATCTTAAGCCAAAAAGTTAGATACCATTGCAAGAGACCTTTTGAATTGCTTTTTCTTCTGTTTGAAATATTCTTTCCTCCAATTTTCACATGATTCTTTTATCAAGCTCTTAACATTCAGATCTCTATTCAAATGTCAACTTTTATGAGAAGTCTTTTCTGTTCAAACTAGCAAAAGCAATCCTTTACATCTTCACCAGTATCTTCTACCACATTGCTCCACTTTAAAATTTTTATTACTATTTAAAGTTTTTTTTATCAGTTTACTCATATATTTATTTTCTAAGTTCTCCATTGAAAGGAAAACACTTCCATTTATATAAATTGTTTTGTTCACCATTGAACTAACACAATGGAACAGATTTTCAAATCAGATTCTTACAGATCAAAGATAACACCTAGAGTAAAGAAATCAACTGTCATGGGAAAATCAGAAGATGTGAGACTTTGATCATGGCTCCCTGGGTCCTTCATTTCCACATGTATACTCTTTTTCTGTAGTTGAGTTACTTTAAATACAGTGAATGTGTTACCTCTCACAGGGACCATCAGGCTTATGACATCACATTAAACACCCACACATTGTTTGATTTGTTAACATGACATTTTCTAGGGATCTATGCCTGATAAACTTGGGACCCTAGGTTTGTTTCACATGAACAATCCTATGCAAGGACATCCCACTGAAATCATTCCTCCTAAGAATTATCTTCATAAGAAATTATCATCAGTCTATTTGTTAGGGAGCCTTTTTATCAACATACTTACAAGGAGATTGATTGGGTCACTGACTTTCTTTATTTCCTCTGGGGCATCTCTCTAATTATCAGAAGAAAAAATGAGCAGTTCAGCTACTTTAATGTTTGTCTTCCAACCACAAAAGCCCCAATTTTAGAATCACTTTTAGAATATAGTAAGTGTTCATAAATAAATACTGTAGGTCTTACTGGAAATCATTATTTTAGTGCACCTTTAATTTTTCTGTGTGTAATTTCACACAATTTATAACTTTTTAAAAGAAAACTTGAGGTTGTTTACCCAACATTGTGGTGAAAGAATTTGAACATCCATCTTTGTGCATTTATCTAATTCCTTCCTTAAGTTAAATTCTCAGAAATGAAATTCTAAATCTAAAAACATCTATTATCTATATGTATACATGTTATATTATCTGGCAGGTAACAAAATTGCCATTAGAAAATTATGTTAGTTTGTATCCCTAAAAACAGTACATAATACATTAAGAATATATAAAATTATCTACTAAGTCACAGTGTCATTTGAAATAACATGCTTTACATGTTGTGAAGCTTTATATTTATTTACTAATAAGGATAAAATATATGACATATGAGTGTTTTTTTTTGAGTTTTTATAAATCAGCCCTTGATGTCTTTTATTTGTTTTTTTCCATATTTTCCATTTTATAATTTATATATACATAGTATAGATATACACACATTATATATGTGTAATATATATATGCACTATGTAAACACATATGTGTGTGTGTGTGTGTGTGTGTGTGTATGTGTGTGTATTATACCAGGTTGAAATAAGAATTAAACGTGCCATAATTCTGTAGAAGTTCATTGCTTAATCTCTGTATTTTGTTGTTGTTTTGTATAATAAACATCATACAATGTTATTAAATCATGGCACATGGCTTATTATTGATACACCCTGCAATCAGAGGATAGGTATTATGTGACTGTACTGGTTTAAGCCATAAGATAACTCTGGATTCTCCCCACTGGTAATTTTATACAAGACTTTTAGTTACTAGAAGCAAAATGTTTTAATACATCATTTTATTTCTGATAAAGATGTTTTTCCCTGCTAATTTTTAGAAATTGCTTTGCTTTTGTTCTTCCGGAAGCATAAACAAGAAATAGAAGTCATAAATAAAATGTCTTCAAGCTGTAGACATGAACAGGTAGTTTTAACGTGCTGAAAAATAATACAATGTGGTACAATGTCAACGGGAGTCAGGGGAAGGATGGAAATGCCAATTAGGGCAAAATCATTATGTAAAATTAATCTTGGTGACTCAAAACTCATTTATTGGCTGTGGGAAGCCATCCTTATTTAGCAGAATCAGACTAAGTTGAGCCACAGGATGCAGAGGCATGGCTTCTAGGAACTGCCGGAAAGCATGTGACTGCTGTGTAGGAATGGTTCCCTGTCTCCTTCTAGAGTTTTTCCCCTAAGAAAACGACTTCCCTAACACCACCCTATCCCAGAGGAAGCAGCTCCCCGTTCTGGCCCCCTTTACCTGTATGTTATAAATAAAAGAGGGTTAGGTGAGTTGTTGTAAGAGACCAGAGCTGGTATGGCCAGACCCGTCATGCTCCCTCTCATTTAAAAAGAGCATTGACTCTTGTGTTTATTGAGTAGGTAAGTTTTTTGGGTAATAGATAGAAAAAACACCAACATCCTCCTCCCGCAGTTAGCCCTTTTCTTCTCTATCCAGGACGTGGCAGAAAGGACCCCCACAATTGGCAAAATCTAAGATCAGTTCCAAGAGTTCTCAGCCTTCAGAGTGAGAATTCTGAGTTTGGTGAAAACTACTATTCCTTTTAAATTTTGTAGTATACTAAATAGAAAAAATATGTGCACACATACATACATGAGCAGACGTAGGTATTAGGATTCATATACTTAATATTTTACTATCAGGGTCAAGCATATAGGTAGTATTTTTGTATGAGTTGCCTAAAAATGTTATAGTTACAAAATCAAAACAAAGTCAAAAACTCTCCATGGAGTAAAAAATTGAATGACATACCGGTTTTTCTAAATACATTTGTTTATTTGTTCAATACTTTTATTCCCAACAAGAATAAGTGAAGAAATTATCTAAAATAAATGAATATTTTTAATTACTTTCTCCTCTTCTTACTAGATCGTCTTTCAGTGTTTCATTTTCTTTATTAATTAACTACATCATTTAATGCAGGTCAATTTTTACATTTGGGTATTATATTGGTGCTTTAATGTACGTTTCTCTAGATTGCTATTCAGAAGCTGTTCATCAGATAACAGTTTGAAACTGTTTGAAGGAATGTAGCAATCTCAGGAGACCACAGCACTTGTATACTTTATTTAGTTTGTACAATTTATCAGTAAGTGCAATTTATTAAATGGGAATTTGGCTGACATATCTACAAGAAGTATTTTTTCTCTTTCCCAGGTACTTGGAAAATTTGCTTTAAACATCAGATCTTTTGCTAATTAACATTGGAAACTAACAAGTTAGAAAGACTGGAGTTCCTCATATTTTTCCTTAAAAATTCCTTAAAAATTATTTTTTCCTCCTACTCAAATAATGATTCACTTAATTGATATATGGTACTTGGGTAAAAAATGTATTTCCGTTTAGATTTGACATACCAGTTTTTCTAAATACATTTGTTTATTTGTTCAATACTTTTGTCCAATGATGGCCTGGAAAAAATGAAATATCTTCTATTATTTTGATATTGCATTTGTCTTCCATATATGTTAACTGAAATGTAATAAAACCATTCACATTATGAGAAAATCAAGTATAAAAATAAGTGGAAATACTTACATGCCCAAGAGAAATCACAATAATATCCCTGCAATTAAAGCAAATTAATGGAACAAAATAATAATCTTAAAGCAATGTGAGTCAATATTACTTAGATTATAGGATCGAAAACACTAATTTAGTGACTTTTTATTGGATATGAATCCACTCACCTATAGAAAAGTCAATTCTCTCTCATTACAACTTGTAGCAAATTAAAAACTATGTCAATGAAGAAAAAAAGAGTTAGACATTCTAGCTTACCAAATACTCACTTATTTCTTTATCCTTTTCCTATTTTCTGTGTTGTGTATAAATTTAAATGCATGTTACTAAAGCAGAACTGACTATGTGTAGATGAATTGATCTCTGAAATGATATATATCTAATTTTTTTAAATTGATTTTGTTGGGTCATACAATTTCTGAAAAAGAAGGAATTGGGATGAGTCTCAGATTTGACAAAAATAATGAAAAAGATCCAGTAAACTGGAAGTCTAAGCATCATTTTGACAAACATGAAATATAAGGTCAGCACCTGCCTATCTCACCTAGTTTTCAGTCCTTCGCTTGCACTGACTTTCAGCCATTTGCAACCATGCTATGAAAGAGGTATATAGTTAACATTAAATGACAAGGTCACTTCTAATGATGTCCTGGAGGGTGACCAGTCAAATCCTAAATTCAGAATTGGCTATGTGGAAAGAAATGAGCAGAGAACATATACTCACAAAAATGTTACATCTGAATCTGGAGATAATAATAGAAATACAACAAAGTTTCTTATAATGTGCAAAGCTCCTTGACATACAGAATTTACTGAAATAATCACAATGAAACTCTGAGGAAGACAATATTTTTCAGTTGTATTTACCATGATATTCATGTTCAGCATCAATGTCATGTTCAAGGTCTTATGTTAATAAAAATGACATTTTTCTAAGGAACACAAGGAAAAATAAAAAGGAAATCATAAGTGGTAATTGGTAATTTGAGTTTAAAAATGATGCTCAATAAAAATGTCAAAATAATTCAATATATATAAAATAATAGTCATCCTGAAGGCAGAAAGGATAGAAAGGGGAAAAAAAAATAAAAAGTTGACAGAGAAAGCAAATGTGATGGTATATCCTTTACACTCCTGTCTCAATGCAAGATTTAGAAAGGCCTTGATTCTGGTTTCTTAAATAAAAGTCTCTAATAAAAATGATAAAAATCAGATTTAAATATCCAGCCCCTTTTTTCTCCCCAAGCTACTAACTTCTCTTGTCCATTAACATTTCTTTTTTGAGGTCCTGATTTGGGAACAGAGTGTATTCTTTTTCACTAAATAATAATTTACATTGTGAGCTGTAGAACACCTCTTCCCTCAAATGTTTTGTTTTAAAATGGCCATTCTTTAATTTTTTTTCAGTTCCAAGCACATTGATATTGCTTACATAAATTTTAGAATTTATGTCTTGATGAGTCTTAGGTATTAATATATTTGACTTTTATTTGAAGTTGTGCCTCTTCTATGGACTTGCTCATTTCAGTACTCCGTGAAACTCCAGACACACTTAATACTACCTGATTTATATTAGATGACATGCAGGGTTAAAATCTTTATCCTTAATCCAGTCCTAATTCTCCTACCTAATAAGGAAGTATTCACATCCTGGATACTATACTGTCATGTGCAGAATAAAACTAGGATCCCAATATCTAATTTAATAATTCAGGTCTACCATTTTCATTAGATGGGTACTCAACCACCTTTAACTTTTATCAAGTGACTAGCGTAAAATCATGCTAAATGGAGGATAAGATATTAAAAATGGTAAAATCCTTATGTAACTATAGAAATGCGTGGCATTCTATTGAACATAGGGTCCAGTGAGTGTGAGAATAGCAAGCTCCACTCACAATTTGTCAAAGGTCAAAAGCTTTTTAAGTAAACCTAGAAATTAATAGTCTAAAATGCTGCAAAATCAATAGAATGTGTGATAGCTATATTTATATTTCCAAATAATCATTGGGACAAAAATATGTACTTTATGTCAAGATAGAAAAAGTAAAGACAAATTATGACCTATTTTTTTTTACACATTTAATGATACTCTATGATTGTAACTTTATTGATTTTATATGCCTGCCTTAGACACTTTTATTTACATTGATATTGAGGTGGGTTTCTGAACTTTTTTGTGGACATTTTTTTTTTAATTCTTTCTTTGAAGCTTGGAATTTTGGATCTGGCTGTTTATGATTAGTTCTTATTAGCTGTAATCATTGGAAAATTTGTACAAAAATATCTCTGTGCCTGATTATTCGGGAGAAACAGATAATTTGGAATCTATTGCTCCACAAAAGATTTAGAGCACTTTTTCATGTTTTTCTTTCACTTGCTTAAAATTTTTGGTAGTTGTCAGATCTGAGTTATCAGAAGTCTAGTTGTAAGAAAACTAAGATTGTTGCAATGATATAATGCAAGGAACAGTGGCAATTATTCCAAGAACTATCCAGCCTCAGCTCTCTGAAGGCTTAATTTTCCTCCATGTCAACAAGGGAACAAAGTTAGAACTTCTTAAGAAATTCATGATAAACTAGAGGGAAAAAAAAAGTACATATTATAGTGAATATCATGCATGCTATAGACCAAGAAGGTACAGTTATCAAATTTAATTAAAAATACTGAGTGTATTAATAAGAACTGTGTTACAGAATGGATGAAAATGAGGATTTCTTCTCAGCTTTCTGTCTAATGACAGACAGGAAAGTAAATAAACCATTGTGATATACTAAAAATGTTGTTTGACAAAGAAATATTAAAATAGTTCAAAACAGAGTTAACCTCCCACTCAGTACTTGACCATCCACAGATTTTTAAAGAATTTACAATAATAGAAACAACTTTCAAAGTCCTCAGTGAGAAATCTTACTTGAAACATTTGTCTGAATCCAGAAGATGGCAAATAGGTTGAGAGGTGTTTTTTCTTTTTTTTTTTTTTAATTTATTTTGTATCCCATTGTAAACAAATGGGGTACAACTTGTTTCTCTGGCAGTACCATGAAGTAGAGTCATACAATTTGTGTAATCATACAAGTACATAGGGTAATGATGTTTGTCTCATTCTGTTACTTTTCCTTCCCATACCTCCCACCCCTCTTTTTCCTCTATACAATACATCCTTCCTCCATTCTTGCCTCCTTCCCACCCCCCATTATGTATCATCATTTCCTTATCAGAGAGATCATTCATCTTTTGTTTTTTAGGGATTGGCTTATCTCACTTAGCATGATATTCTCCAACTTCATCCATTTGCCTGCAAATGACATAATTTTATTCTTCTTTATGGCTGAGTAATGTTCCATTGTGTATATATACCACAGTTCCTTAATCCATTCATCAATGGGGGGTGGGAGGGGTTAGTGTTAGGGTTAGAGTTAGGGTTAGGGAGGGGGGCAAGAATGGAGAAAGGAAGGACTGTACAGAGGGAAAAGAGGGGTGGGAGGGGTGGGGGGGAGGGAAAAAATAACAGAATGAATCAAACAACATTACCCTATGTAAATTTATGATTATACAAATGGTATGCCTTTATGCCATGTACAAACTAGGTTGGTTCCATAATCTAGCAATTGTGAATTGAGATGCTATAAACATTGATGTAGCTGTGTCACTGTCGTATGCTGATTTTAAGTCCTTTAGGTATAGGCCAAGGAGTGGGATAGCTACATCAAATGGTGGTTCCATTTCAAGTTTTCTAAGGAATCTCCACAGTGTTTTCCAGAGTGGCTGCACTAATTTGCAACCCCACCAGCAATGTATGAGTGTACCTTTTTCCCCACATCCTCGCCAACACCTATTGTTGCTTGTATTCTTTTTGTTTTTTTCCTTTTTTTTTTTTCTTATTGTAAACAAATAGGATGCAGGTTGTTTCTCTGTTTGTACATGGCGTAAAGGCATACCATTTGTGTAATCATAAATTTACATAGGGTAATGTTGTTTGATTCATACTGTTATTTTTTCCCTTCCCCCCCACCCCTCCCACCCCTCTTTTCCCTCTAAACAGTCCTTCCTTCCTCCATTCTTGCCCCTCTCCCTAACCCTAACTCTAACCCTAACAATAAACCCTCCCACCCCCCATTATGTGTCATCATCCACTTATTAGCGATATCATTCGTCCTTTATTTTTTTGAGATTGGCTTATCTCACTTATCATGATATTCTCTAATTTCATCCATATGCCTGCAAATGCCATAATGTTATTATTTTTTATGGCTGAGTAATATTCCATTGTATATATATACCATGGTTTCTTTATCCATTCATCAATTGAAGGACATCTAGGTTGGTTCCACAATCTGGCTATTGTGAACTGAGCAGCTATGAACATTGATGTGGCTGTATCTCTGTAACATGCTGATTTTAAGTCCTTTAGGTATAGGCCAAGGAGTGGGAATGCTACATCAAATGGTGGTTTCATTCCAAGTTTTCTAAGGAGTCTCCACACTGCTTTCCAGAGTGGCTGCACTAGTTTGCAGCCCCACCAGCAATGTATGAGTGTACCTTTCTCCCCACATCCTCGCCAACACCTGTTGTTGCTTGCATTCTTGATAATCGCCATTCTAATTGGGGTGAGATGGAATCTTAGGGTGGTTTTGATTTGCATTTCTCTTATTACTAGAAATGTTGAACATTTTTCCATATGTTTGTTGATTGCTTGTATATCTTCTTCTGTGAAGTGTCTATTCATTTCCTTAGCCCATTTGTCAATTGGATTATTTGCATTCTTGGTGTAGAGTTTTTTGAGTTCTTTATAGATTCTGGAGATTAGTGCTCTATCTGAAGTATGATTGGCAAAGATTTTCTCCCACTCTGTAGGCTCTTTCTTTGCATTGCTGATAGTTTCCTTTGCTGACAGAAAGCTTTTTAGTTTGAATCTATCCCAGTTATTGATTCTTGCTTTTATTTCTTGTGCTATGGGAGTCCTGTTGAGGAAGTCTGGTCCTAAGCTGACATGTGAAGCTCTGGACCTACTTTTTCTTCTATAAGATGCAAGGTCTCTGGTCTGATTCCGAGTTCCTTAATCCATTTTGAGTTTAGTTTCATGCATGGTGAGAGATATGGGTTTAGTTTCATTCTGTTGCATATGGATTTCCAATTCTCCCAGCACCATTTGTTGAAGAGGCTATCTTTTCTCCATTGCATACTTTCGGCCCCTTTGTTTCTATGAGAAAATTGTATTTATTTGGGATTGTGTCCGTGTCCTCTATTCTGTACCATTGATCCACCTGTCTATTTTGGTACCAATACCATGCCATTTTTGTTACTATTGCTTTGTAGTAGAGTTGAAGATCTGGTATTGCGATACCCATTGCTTCACTCTTTCTGCCAAGGATTGCTTTAGTTATTCTGGGTTTTTTATTCTTCCAGATGAATTTCATCATTGCTTGCTCTATTTCTATAAGGTACATCATTGGGATTTTAATTGGAATTGCATTGAATCTGTATAGCACTTTTGGTAGCATGGCCATTTTGACAATATTAATTCTGCCTATCCAAGAACATGGGAGATCTTTCCATCTTCTAGGGTTTTCTTTAATTTCTTTCTTTAGTGTTCTGTAGTTCTCATTGTAGAGGTCTTTCACCTCTTTTGTGAGATTGGTTCCCAAGTATTTTATTTTTTTTGAAGCTATTGTGAATGGGGTAGTTTTCCTAATTTCTCTTTCTGAAGATTCATTGCTTATGTATAAAAATGCCTTATATTTATGTGCATTGATCTTATATACCACTACTTTACTGAATTCACTTATGAGATCCAAAAGTTTTCTGGTGGAATTTCCTGGTTCCTCTAAGTATATAATCATATCATCAGCAAATATGGATAGTTTGAGTTCTTCTTTTCCTATTCGTATCCCTTTAATTTCTTTGGTCTGTCTAATTGCTCTGGCTAGAGTCTCAAGGACGATGTTGAATAGAAGTGCTGAAAGAGGGCATCCCTGCCTTGTTCCAGTTTTTAGAGGGAATGCTTTCAGTTTTTCACCATTTAGAATGATATTAGTAATGGGCTTAACGTAGATGGCCTTTACAATGTTAAGGAATGTTCCCACTATCCCTATTTTTTCTAGTGTTTTGAGCATGAAGAGGTGCTATATTTTATCAAATGCTTTTTCTGCATCTATTGAAATAATCATGTGATTCTTGACTTTAAGTCTATTGATATGGTGAATTACATTTATTGATTTCCTGATGTTGAACCAACCTTGCATCCCTGGGATGAAACCCACTTGATCATGGTGGACTATCTTTTTAATATGTTTTTGTATGCGATTTGCTAAAATTTTGTTGAGAATTTTTACATCAATGTTCATTAAGGATATTGGTCTGAAATTTTCTTTCCTCGATGTGTCTCTGTCTGGTTTCAGTATCAGGGTAATATTGGCTTCATAGAATGAGTTTGGGAGGGTTCCCTCCTCTTCTATTTCATGGAATAGTTTGAGAAGTATTGGAATGAGCTCTTCTTTAAAGGTTTTGTGGAACTCGGCTGAGAACCCATCTGGTCCTGGACTTTTCTTTCTTGGTAGGCTTTTGATGACTTCTTCTATTTCATTACTTGAAATTGATCTATTTAAATTGTGTATCTCCTCCTCGTTCATTTTAGGCAATTCATATGTCTCTAGAAACCTGTTGATATCTTCGAAATTTCTATTTTGTTGGAGTATAGATTTTCAAAATAGCTTCTAATTATGTTTTGTATTTCAGTCGTGTCTGTTGTGATATTTCCTTGTTCATTCCGAATTTTAGTAATTTGGGTTTTCTCTTGTCTTCTCTTTGTTAGTGTGGCTAAGGGTTTATCAATTTTGTTTATTTTTTTGAAGAACCAACTATTTATTTTGTCAATTTTTTGTATTGTTTCTTTTGTTTCAATTTCGTTGATTTCAGCTCTGAGTTTAACTATTTCCTGTCTTCTACTACTTTTGGTGTTGGTCTGTTCTTCTTTTTCTAGGGCCAAAGCTGTAGTGTTAGGTCGTTTATTTGTTGAGTTTTACTTCTTTTATTAAATGTGCTCCATGAAATAAATTTTCCTCTAAGTACTGCTTTCATACTGTCCCAGAGATTTTGATATGATGTTTCTTTGTTCTCATTTACCTCTAAGAATTTTTTAATTTCCTTCCTAATATCTTTGGTTATCCATTCATCATATAAAAGCATATTGTTTAATCTCCAGGTGTTGGAGTAGTTTCTGTTTTTTACTCCTTCATTTCTTTCTAACTTCAATCCATTATGATCTGATAGAATACAAGGTAGTGTCTCTATCTTCTTGTATTTGCTAACATTAGCTTTGTGGCATAATATATGGTCTATTTTAGAGAAGGATCCATGTGCTGCTGAGAAGAAAGTGTATTCACTCTTGGTTGGATGGTATATTCTATAAATGTCTGTTAAGTCTAAATTATTGATTGTGTTATTGAGATCTATGGTTTCTTTGTTCAATTTTTGTTTGGAAGATCTGTCCAGTGGTGAGACAGGCGTGTTAAAATCACCTAGTATTATTGTGTTATGGTCTATTTGGTTTCTAAAATTGAGAAGGAATTTTTTGACATACATGGATGAGCCACTGTTTGGTGCATAGATGTTTATGATTGTTATATCTTGCTGATTTATGCTTCCCTTAAGCAGTCTGAAATGTCCTTCTTTATCCCTTCTGACTAACTTTGGCTTGAAGTCCACATTATCTGAAATGAGGATGGATACTCCAGCTTTTTTGCTGAGTCCATGTGCATGGTATGTTTTTCCCCATCCTTTCACCTTTAGTCTATGGGTATCTCTTTCTATGAGGTGAGTCTCTTGCAGGCAACATATTGTTGGATCTTTCTTTTTAATCCAATCTGCCAGTCTATGTCTTTTGATTGATGAATTCAGGCCATTAACATTCAGGGTTATTATTGAGATATGATTTGTATTCCCGGTCATTTGGTTCATTTTTAAAATTTAATTTTTTATTTATATTTTTGACACAACTTGGTTCCTCCTTTATTTGACAGTTCCTTTAGGGTAATTCCTCCCTTTGCTGATTTGCTTCTTCTTTTTTTTATCTGTTCCTCATGCAATATTTTGCTGAGAATGTTCTGTAATGCTGGCTTTCTTTTTGTAAATTCCTTTAGCTTTTGTTTATCATGGAATGATTTTATTTCATCGTCAAATTTGAAGGTAAGTTTTGCTGGGTATTAGATTCTTGGTTGGCATCCATTTTCTTTCAGAGCTTGAAAAATGTTGTTCCAGGCCCTTCAAGCTTTTAGGGCCTGGATTGAAAAATCTGCTGATATCCGTATTGGTTTCCCCCTGAATGTAATTTGGTTCTTTTCTCTCACAGCCTTTAAAATTCTGTCTTTATTTTGTATGTTAGGTATTTTCATTATAATGTGCCTTGGTGTGGGTCTGTTGTAATTTTGTGTATTTGGAGTCCTATAAGCCTCTTGAACTTGATTTTCCATTTCATTCTTCAGATTTGGGAAATTTTCTGATATTATTTCATTGAATAGTTTGTTCATTCCTTTGGTTTGTTTCTCTAAGCATTCCTCAATCCCAATAATTCTCAAATTTGGCCTTTTCATGATATCCAATAGTTCTTGGAGATTCTGTTCATGGTTTCTTACCGTCTTCTCTGTTTGTTCAACTTTGTTTTCAAGGTTAAATATTTTGTCTTCAATATCTGAGGTTCTGTCTTCCAGGTGTTCTATCCTATTGGTTATGCTTTCTATGGAGTTCTTAATTTGGTTTATTGTTTTCTTCATTTCAAGGATTTCTGTTTGGTTTTTTTTCAATATCTCTAACTCTTTATTGAAATGATCTTTTGCTTCCTGTATTTGCTCTTTCAACTGTCGATTGGTGCGATCATTCAATGCCTGCATTTGCTCTTTCATCTCATCATTCAATGCCTGCATTTGTTCTTTCATCTCATCGTTTGCTTCCCTGATTGTTTTAATTATGTACATTCTGAACCCCCTTTCTGTCATTTCTTCTGCCATGCTGTCGTTGGATTTTATTGATGTAACATCTAGATTTGTTTGGGGCATTTTCTTCCCTTGTTTTCTCATATTGTTCAGGAATCAGTGGATCATTAAGATATTGCAGATTTCCTCTATTGACTTATAATGTCCCTGAAGATTGATAGTATATCCCCTCTTATCCTTCAGTAGCCTGAAGTCTTGGAGGAAGTTGATAATGCAGTGCTCCACAAGGAAGCTGCCTCTCTAGGGTTGGTGACCCTCAGGTGGGGTATATTCCCTGCTAGTGGGCAGAGGTGCCTTCACTTGTTGACCAATGGTCGTCCAAAGGGGAACTAGGCTGCGGGCTGAGGCAAGGCCTGTTTGGGCCTGTGTCTCTGGTTTTACCGTCCTTGTGGGAAAACCTCACCCTGCAGGGAAGACTCACCTGGTGGGGAGGTCTCGCTGATCAGTTCCCCTCCTAGAGGTTCCCCTCAATCTACAACTACTTCCTGGGCTGGGCTGTCTTCCTCTGCAACGTTCCCAGGGGCCCAGAACTACCTCCTGGGCCTGGGACCCTCACCCTTCACAGATGAGTCTCCTTAGGCTGCCTCTCCTCAGAGGATCTCCCCGCAGTCCTGGAAACTTCGCTCTGCCCCTAGGCATGTCTCTGTGCAGCTCTTCCAGGAAGAAGCTGCCTAGGTCCCGGGATCCTGCTCTGCACCTAATCGCCTGGCTATGCGGCCCCTCCTCTGAGCCGCCACCCGGAGCCCTATACAATAGCTCAAGTCCCAGAGACCCGCCACACACCTCTTCCTCCGGACAGCTGCCCAGTGTTCTGATGCAGTCACTAGGAGTCCAAGCAACTCACTTCGTGTCTCCTCCTCCGGCCAACCGCCCGTAGCCCTAGGCAGTCACTCGAGTCCAAGTGATGCCCTGTTCCTCCTCCTCCTCTGGGTAGTCCCCCGGGTGTTCAGGAGCGGTCGCTCGGAGACCAAGCGGCCCACCACGCTCCTCCTCCAGGCAGACCACCTGTGTTCAAGAGCAGTCGCTTTGAGTCCAAACAACTCACCACTCGCCTCCTCCTCTGGCAACCGTCTGTGGCTCTGATGCAGTCACTCCTAGACCAAGCGACTCGCCGCACTTCTCATCTTCCTCCGGGCAACCCCCCCCCATTCAGAAGCGGCCGCTCTGAGTCTAAACAGCTCACCACTCAGCTCCTTCTCTGGTAACTGCCTGTAGCTCTGATGCAGTCACTCCTAGACCAAGCGACCCACCATGTTCCTCCTCTTCCTCGGGGCAGCCCCCCGGTGTTCAGAAGCGATCGCTCTGAGTCCAAACAGCTCGCCGCGCAGCTCCTCCTCAGACAGCCACCCGGAGCCCCAGTGGTTGCTCTGAGTCCAAGCGCTGTGCTGTGCCGCCTCCTCTGCAATGATCCCAGTTGTCCGTGTTTACCGCTCCAGTGGGGGGATGGGCCTCTCGCCGGGCAACTCTACTTCACAAAGTTCCCTGCATTCTGGGACTTCGCCCCATCTGGGACGCCTCCCCAACGGGAGAGACTCACCCGGCGTCTTTGAGTTGGTCCCAAGTCTCTCACTATCTCCTCTTTTGAATCCTGCATCCTGGAGCAACATGAAATACAGTCGTCCTCTAGTCCGCCATCTTGAAAAACCCTGTTGCTTGTATTCTTGATAATCACCATTCTAGTTGGGGTGAGATGGAATCTTAGGGAAAACTGGAAATCCTTTTGCAGTTTTGTGCACTCTGCACAAAACTCAACTCAAAATGGATCAAGTACCTTGGAATCAGACCAGATACCCTGCACCTTATAGAAGAAGAAGAAGGTCCAAATCTTCATCATGTTGGCTTAGGATCAAACTTCCTTAACATGATTCCCAAAGCACAAGAAATAAAAGCAAGAATCAATAATTAGGATAAATTCAAACTAAAAAGGTTTTTTATCAGCAAAGGAAACTATCAGTAATGCGAAGAGAGAGCCTACAGAGTGGGAGAAAATCTTTGCCACACATACTTCAGATAGAGCACTAATCACCAGACTCTATAAAGAACTCAAAAAAAATTACACCAAGAATGCAAATAACCCAGTCAATGAATGGGCTAAGGAAATGAACAGACACTTCACAGAAGAAGATCTACAAGCAATCAACAGAAGAAGATCTACAAGCAATCAACAGATATTTGAAAAAATGTTCAACATGTCTAGTAATAAGAGGAGTGTTTTTTCTAATTGATGATGCCATTAAGGAGTATAAACTCAACCAGAAATATTCTACAAGACTTCAATATTTTAAGATAGTTCACTTCTCTTGAAATTTTCTTAGTCAGCAACATTCTATTCATCAAAACAAAGGGGTTAGCCCATTTGAAAAATAAGAATTAAAATGGACAAACCATATTGTAACTGAAATCAAATACAAAATTTTAAAAGTATAAACATTTAAGGCCAGAATTGGAGAATATCATGCTAAGTGAGATAAGCCATTCTCAAAAAACCAAAAGACGAATGATATCGCTAATAAGTGGATGATGACACATAATGGGGTGGGAGGGGTTAGTGTTAGGGTTAGAGTTAGGGTTAGGGAGGGGGGCAAGAATGGGGGAAGGAAGGACTGTATAGAGGGAAAAGAGGGGTGGGAGGGGTGGGGGGGAAGGGAAAAAAATAACAGAATGAATCAAACAACATTACCCTATGTAAATGTATGATTACACAAATGGTATGCCTTTACGCCATGTACAGAGAAACAACATGTATCCCATTTGTTTACAATAAAAAAAATAAAAAATTTAAAAAAAAAACAAAAAAACATTTAAGGCCAGGATTTTGGCATTACCAAGATTGAGAAGGTTCATTCATGTTACTTTGGCTTCATCAAATTTGCTTCTAATTTCAAATTTTACTGGATACAATTCTAATTAATTGTTGAAATAACTCAGTGAACAGCTATAGTTTTATTCTTTATAATTTATAAAAACAATTTGTCACAGGCTAGTTCATTTCAGTACCATAAACATTCTTTGGAGTAAGCATAAATTCAAATTTTTATAAAGAAGAGGAAGATATTGGAGAAGATTTTAAAAACAGCAATCTGGCCTAGTCACACCTTGACTGACATCTTCTGATTTCAAATTCAACATACTTTACATCACAGTTCAGTTCCTGGCAATATTTGGGTTACAGATTTGGACATTTTTTTTTAATTTATGAGATTCATTTTAGTTTTGTAATCTATATGCTTCCTTCAGAAAATTTCATCTAGTCTTACTCATTTGTACATGAAGTTTTCAATATATTTAGTTGTGATAGGAAATTTCAATATATATTAATATCAAAGTTCTAAAGTACTTAATGCAACTCCTTATAATTTATGTTATTGGTGAACATTAAAACTAATTTGATTACTTGAAGATTATTTTAAAATTTATCTAAAACAAAACACCATTAAACTGATTAAATAGCTATTACAAAAATATATCAGATGATACCAAGTATATTTGTTTTTAAATTATCATGTGGGTAAATGTTCGCATTCTCTATCTTTAGCATGCATTCTGAATGTGTGATGTCCTATGGGGACAAAAATTGGTTGTTGAGTGAAAAACAACAACAAAAATGAAAGGTAAACATTATGGTGGCTTTAAGTTTTCCTAAGAGTCATTGTACTTAACAGATAACCAAATATATCTTTAGTATTAAATCTCATGTAGATTGGAAATAGGAAAAAACAAAGTTTGAAAGGTTAATAAGTGGGGAAGTTAAAAAATATTGTTTGAATGTTTCAGTGAATTAGGATTCTATAATCTGAACATAGACTGAAATAAAGACACACAGAGAGAGAGAGAGAGACAGAGAGACAGAGAAAGAGGGGTAGAGGACTAGAGGAAATAGAGAGCTTAAAGGATGAATTTTTACAAGGCACAACAGGCAATTTTAACACACAGAACCATTGAATAGTTATCACTTATTCACAATTCCACACCTTAAAAATTCAGACACTTTTTTATCAGTTGGCATCAGAAGGAAAACAGATCTGGGTATCCCTGAAATCTCCCTTGGTAGCTTGCCAGAGTGCTGTTGGAGCAGGTTTGCCTTAACAGAATAAGGTAGAACACTTGACCCTGTGTTGGAGACCACATCCTTGCTCTGACACTTCTGTCATTTCTTGGTTACCTAGCTGTTCCTTGTCCACTGCCATTTCTTATCCTCTAAGAAAATGAACATTCTCACCAGTTGGAGTGAACTTCCTTGGAGCTTCTCTTGGATCTAGATACTCTTCAATGTCATAACACGTCTTAATTTCAACAGACTGGATTCAAGCCTCAACAATGAGCGGTCAGCATTGTTCCACTCTAATTAAATGGGTTATGTCCAGCCATTCTAAGGTAATAAGAACTTATGAATCATGGTGATTATCATCATAATAAAAATAGATTTACGAACAGCTATAAATTGTGCTTTATTTTACTATTGTGTCTCATCTTTATGAATAAGCTCTGTTTGTCATTAAAATGAGACTTAGAAAAGTGAAGTAACAGGTCCAAGGGAATAAAACAAGAGGGAGAGAAAGGATTTGTACCCAGAGCATCTGGCTGCACAATCCAGGTCTTTAACTGCTATATTATATTTTTCTAATTTATTCCAAGATAAAGAATTCTTGTCCCTTGGGAAAAAAAAAATAATCTAATGCTGATGATTAAGTGTCTTTTACATAACATTTTTTTTCAGCACATATCAAGATTTTCAAGAGAGGTAACCTATAAATTTGACTTTGCCTTTACTTGAGGTCTCTGTCTCTCACAGATAAAAGTCACAAACAAGCAAGGGAGATATAATTGCTACTCAAGCTCCAACTTTCAAATCTTTATATTATTTGTGCTGAATAACAGTAGTATTCAAAGCAGCTTTAAGACATTTAAAAGAAGATCTAGATAAATATGTCAATAAAATCAGGGTTTATTTTATATCTCAAGACAGTGCTAAATTATAAATGCTTATATTTAATAATTTAATCACTTTGAATTGAAATGTTTGTGTGATTAATATTTACTTACTGTTTGAATGCTTGAATGGAGCTTCCTTCCCATAGAATCACCCATCCAAACACTGCTGCTTAGCACAGATTCATGATGAATGCTGCAGTCGTGCAAGCGTACCTAACCTGGCTCTGTGCTAAACATTGTACATACACGATTGCAGTAAAGCCTCCCAATAACCACTTGAATAGAGAACATCTTCATTTCTTTTTTCAAATAGGAAATGGACACTGAGAATTTTGATGAACTTTTCCAAGTCACAGTTTTAAGTCATAAAGTCAGTTGGAATTTAATTTTCCTTTTGTTCGATGTTTCTATTTTTTCGCCTTTTAAAAAATGGTGAAAATATTTATAACATAAAATTTATCATTTTACCCACTATAATTGGACAGTTTGGTGTCATCAAGCTCATTCACATTCTTGTGAACTATCACCACCATTCATCTCTAGAGCTCTCTTTGTCTTCCCAAATGGACACATTCTATAACATTAAAGATTAAATACCCTTTGTATTTCTTACTCAGCCCTTGAAACCACTATTCCACTTTTAGTATGCAGTTGACTACCTTGGATGTTTTATAATCAGGTTGTTTTTTTCTCCTTGTGTTCTTGTCAAGGCAAAAGAGTACCTTACATTTTCTGGATACAAACTGCTTCTCAGAATCGTGTAATATTTCTACTTTGTGACTGGCTGATTTCATTCACCATAATATCTTCAAGGTTGATCCATGTTGCAGAACATGTCACATTTTTTTTCCTTTCTAAGACTGAAGAATATTCTGTAGTATGTGAATAGCACATTCTGTTTATCCATTCATCTGTCAGTGGACACTTGGGTGACTTCCATCTTTAGGCTATTGTGAATAATGTTCCAATAAACATGGGTGTACAAACAGCAAAGTCCCTGATGTCTATACAACTTATAGAAGTGAAATTACTGAATCATATGATAGTTCCATTTTTAAATTTTTTGAAAATGTATACTATTTTCCCCTGAGACTATACCATGTAATATTTCCACCATTAGTACCAGAATGTTACAATTTTTTCACATCTTCACCAATGCTGTATATTATTTTTAAATATTTACATTAATAGGGGTGAGATGGTTAACTCTTTGTGTTGACTTGTGTTTTTCTAATAATTAGCAATTTTGAATATCTTGCATGTGCCTATTGCCTATTTGCAGAGGTTTTTTTTTTTTTTTTTGGAGAAATATCTATACATGTTGTTGGTCCAGATTTTATTGGGTTGCTTTTTTCTCCTTGTGGTGTTGTCAAGGTACTGTAAGTATCTATAGTTTGATTTACAGATGCCTCTTCACTGTTGACAGAATGCAAAAAAAAAAATCTTAATTTTTATGTAGCCCAGTTTATCAATTATTTATCTTACATTATTTGTGCTTTTGGTGTCATAATCAAGAAATTACCAAATGAAACACTTTCTTTTAGGGGTTTTGATAGTTTAACTCTTTCTTAGATTCATTTTGATTTAATTTTTATAAATGGTATAAGCATAAATCCTAATTAATTCATTTTCATGTCTATTTTCAGTTTTCCAACATCATTTATGGAAAAGAGTCCTTTTCCATTGAAAGATCTTAAACTTCCTTTTAAAAAATAATTCAAGCACATATTCAAGAGTTTGCTTGTTTTCTATTTTCTATTATATCAATAAATATCTTTATGCCTCTATCATGCTGTATTGATTACCATAAATTTATGGTCAGTTTGATAGAAGGAAATGTGAGGCCTCTAGCTTTGTTTTTGTTGTTGTTGTTGTTTGTTTGTTTATAATTGTTTGTCTAATTGAGGCTTGCCAAGATTCCAAATGAGTTATCAATGTTTTTTCTATTTCTTCAGAATATATTTTCATACAGATTAAATTGAACCTACAGATTGCTATGGGTAGAGTTAATATCATCAATATCAAATCTTCAGTTTGTGAACACATTAACTTTCCACTTACATATATATCATCAAATTCCTTTCTGCCACATTTTGTAGTTTTTTATATAAAAGTCTTCTGCACCCTGGTTAGTTTTTTTCTAAAAATTTTTATTCTTTTTGATGCTATTAGAAGTGGAATTAATGCCAGGTGTGGTGGTGTATGCCAGTAATCTCAGGGTCTCAGGAGGTTGAGGCAGGAGGAACGAAAGTTCAAAGTCAGTCTCAGCAATTATTATCTTAAGTGTTCATTGTGAGTATATAGAAAACAATATATTTAGTGTTGCTTTAATGGTATGAAAATTGCTGAAATCATTTATTATAACTTTTCTTGAAGAAATATTTTTTGAAAAATTATTTTGCTATTACACTGCTTTTACTAATAGCTTTAATTTCAGTTTTATCTGTGAAGTTTTGGTAAAAGAGTGATGCTCACTGTTTTCCTATCTCCAAATCAAGAACTCTAAAAATGATGATATTAACAATAATCACAATATGGTTAAAAACATTTGGGCAAAAGTTGGTTTTAGCCCTTGTCTACCACATAACAAGCTTCATTTCCCTGGATGTTTATTGATTCAATCATCCTTAGCTCTGTCTGTTGCAGGTAGTTGATACATGAGTCTCAATTTCCCCTTTTATAAGGGGAATGATCAGAATTTGTGAGAAGTCAATGAAATAGCTTCAAGCAATCAATCCAGTATGTGAGTCATAAATCAGTAATGCTAGAAATTATCTTAGTGTCTCAAGTCAAATCAAACAATATGCATGCAAATGCACTGTGATCTAGAAGTTTCTATTAGATATTTTTTAAAGCATGTATTCTTTTATTTACTGACTTATCAGGAAGACATTTTATCCCACAGATCTCTGAAGAAAAAATGAATTCCAAGATAACAAGTACTTTCAGTATTAACTCTGCAGCAAAGCATTTCTATTATTTTTTAACAAAAGAGGTCTCTTTTTGATAATGACAAAATATCTTTAAAGAACACTTTTTCTCAATATAACTTTAAACATTTTAAAAGTGATGTAGTTACCACTATTGTATATAATTATAATGCTTCAATAAAATTTTTAAAATAAGAAACAAAATCGGTTTAGGTTTTATAAAACTTCATTTTTAATTTGTAATAATTGTTTACAACTTGATTCTAAAATAAAAGTCAAAAAACTACAAGCACCTGTAATAAAGTCTTAAATTTTTAAAAAATGTTTTAAGTGATTTTCTGCCGTGTGGGGTCAGCGCTCCAATTCCTGCATTAATCAGGATCAAGTGTTCTTTTTAAACATGCAGCAACTTCACACGAAAGCTCTGAAGCACATAATAATTCAGTCATAAATTAATGAATACCAACAAATGAATTTGTAAAGAAATTAAAAGTTGTCTAACAAATAGAAGGTATAAAATAGTATTTATTCAAAAATCAAGATAGTTATGTGAAAAATAGATGCTTCACTGTCATGTATTTGTTTTCTGCTTAACTTGGGTGAGTTTGTAAAACTTATACAAAATTCTGTTGGGAAAGTTTATGACTAAAAACTTCAAGGTAGAAATTTTGACAATTTTAATCTTTATGCCTATCTTTTGAGCCTTAATGGAAAAAGAAATAATTTTACATGTTTTGTAAACATTTGAATAGTGTGAAAAACATTGCTTCAAATATTCTTGAGGCTTGTCCCTTCATTTCAATGTCAAAATAATTTATAATAGCTTAACTGTTTACTTGTGAACATTACATCAGTTAAATCAACTATTAATTAACTCCTCAATATTGAGCATGTGATGGCTATCTATGGATCTACCGCTGTGCGGAAAACAATATTCCTGATAGCACAACTAGAGATTTAAGAGGAAACTTGAGAAAGCATAGGTCAGGGCAAGAAAATTGCAAGGTCTGAGGGTATATTAAAATGCAGTTTGGATATTAGTACTGCCAGAGAACAAGTTTTTAAAAGTAAGAATTATAAGCAATTCCTGACAACTCCATAGGATAAAACTGTGCTGGGTGTGATGATAAGCTCCAAAGTTTTCCATAGAATGTTTGGTTTACAAAAATACCTATGAAGGATGACTGTGATCAATCTGGACTCATGCATAATACCATGAAATGGAAAAAACTGAAAATAATCTGACCTTTGAAGAGAAAACAGAGATCACTGCTTAGGACAGAATTTTGCTTTGCTCAAAAGTTTAATTTTCACAAATCCTTAAAAGAACATCCCTGTTGGTATGCACAGCATAATTGGGTTCCATCCAGAAATTCCAAATCTTGGAAATTACCTACACTAAAAAAGGCAATATTTGTGCTCAATTCAGAAGACTGACTGTATCCCATACAAATTCCTATAAACTGGTCAACTATCAAAATACCTAGAATCCCTACCAAACCTTCCTAGTTTTCTATGCATCAATCTCTTGAATATTGTTTTATGGGGTATATAAAAATCCTTTTCAAATTTATAATGGCAAAGAAATAGGAACAAACTAAAGTTAATCTGTAAATTCCCATTTCTCACTGGGAGAATTGTATGCAATAAATTATAAAGTGTATTTATTAATTAAAATACATTTTCTTTTGAATTGTAGTTACAAAGCAGATTTATGCTAACAGTTGTTTTTATCTCAACACAGTCTCTTGATTCTCTTAATGTTAGACACCCTCTGTAGCTTAACCATAAGAAAAATTTGTTAAGAGTCAACATGGTGAAAAAAATGGAAGCCATAGAGAAAATTACTAGTTTATATCAGCTCTGAATTAGGGTTTCAGTGGAATTAGGAGTTAGCTATGATGATCTGTGGTATTTGTCTTTCCCCTTGTGCTCCAATTTGATCTTGGAGAGATAGTCAGTGCTTGTATCTTATAGTAGAACAAATGAAGAGAATAAGTTGCTCTCTCTATATATAAAACTTAAATCTAGATCAAGTTGCAGTGATCCCCCAAAATGTTGCAGCCAATTATTCCAGCTATACCTTGTCCTTCAGATTCCTTAAATAGACTTAGAAATCCTGTTTCCTTAGTTAACCTCCACAGGTAATTTTTGTGTTACTCTGAGTACATCTTCTATTTCTTTCAATAAATTCCCATTTAGTTATAATTCCTTTCATAGTTAAAACTATGCACTAGAGCTTAATTCCAGAAATTTTAAGAAAAAAAAATTAATTAATCCTAATTAGAATTCACTCTTAATTTTGAATATAGACTTTAGGTTGAATTTTTCTCACGAACCATTTAATAAATCCAATGCTGTTTTCAATTTAATATATTTTGTTTCATTATGCTAAAAAAGGTTTATATGTTGAAACAGTCTCTTATGAAATAGATATAATGATATCACTATAAATATTCACAAAGGGTATTAGATTAATTTGAAATACTTTTGCTCTTATTCTAATAAAATAATTATAGTAATAACAATGTTAAAAATATCCCACATTTATTTACTGTAAGACTCTATGAAATTATTCTATTTATGTATTGTTTCATTCTCCTAGAGACTCTATAGGTACATTCTAATATTGAAATTCATTTTTTGTGCTGAAAAAGTAAAGTTAGAGAATGTTAGTAACTTGATTTACTTTTCTTTATTGTTCACAAGCAGACCTTCCTAACAAATAGTTTTTTCTGTTCCCAAATTCCATGCTAATATATTGGAAAAGTCTTCATCAGCATAAAAGACATTAGATTGAATAGCAATAGTCTCTATTTTTTTCAGTGTGGCTTTTTAATATCCTAAAATAATAATTGATATTAAGAATTTACTTTGTGGTGGTGTGGTTAAAATCACTGCCATAAAAAAGATGATAATTTTTAATGCATGTAGATAGACTGAATAGAAACACTACTAACTTTGGGATATGTTCCATTATTATGGGACACATAATGAAGCTGAATCAATTCAATACCTAAGTGAAACTGTGTTTCCTATTGGCTTTATGAACAAGTTTCCAAGTTTTTATAATAAAGAAATATAGCAAAAAATAGAATGGCCAAATTGAAAAATAAAAATGACTATTATAAATGAAAGTGTGCACTTTAAAATGGTCTAATCAACATGTCATAATAGAAATGTTTCTAAATATGCCTCAAAATTATAGACTGAAGTAATAAACTGTCTTACTTATATTTTCTCCTAATTACAGTGCTCAGGTAGCTACCTTATACAAAGTAATATTCCATTTAAAGTGTAATGAATGTTAAAATGTTTGCCATTGTACCTTTTTCTTTAAAGAATTATGAATCAATTTCTACATTAAAACCATTTTAAGGTCCCTATTTTTACATAATATATATAAATTAAGAGAGAAGTTACTATATTAATACTGTATTAATTCATCTAAAACCAAAGTATAAAATTATTACTTTGTGAACTATGGATTCTAAAATATGAAAGTAAAAACAAGTTAATTTAAAATAATCATACAGAATGAATAACATATTGAAATGATATGCCATAGGAACATAATTCGAGAAAAATTTGATTTAAAAATAGAATCATAACATTAAACAGAAAAAGTAAGACATGATTTTTATAGGCAGAAAGCATTTTATACAAAAGTCATCAAAATGGTCTGGAAGTTCATTGAATATCAAAAAAAGCATAAGAAAGGTATTATAAATGAATACATACATAATAATGATATTCTTTACAATGGCTCCATCACACGGTAGAGAGCTGATTATGTCCTTGTGGTCAAAAATGTTGTTCATGATCTGGCACTGACAAGTCCCTATTTTGCCTGTCACCAGCCTCTCCTCCAGCTATAAGAAGAATCACTATGACAAAGCATATATATACTAAAATCCAATTTTACTGAAATGCAGTGTTCTGGCAATAGTCCTTCAATGAGGTCCTTGCAGATTATCATTCTATTGTGCATTAATTTTCTCAGCCTTAGATGCCTTTTCTTCCTTCCTCTATTTGTTATTTTCTTGTCTCAAGTCTACTTGTGATGTTCTTGATGGCAAGAGCTATGCTTTACTCCTCTTTATATCTCTACAACAGATCACATAAAATCAACCAATAAACATACAAGTGCCTTTTTAAAACAGTTGAATGAAAATCAAAAGTATCAGAGACATAAAAATATTCTAGTAGATATAGAACAGGATTAGTTCAACTTGATAAGTAATGCATTGGAAGTATTAGAGGAAATTTTTAAATGAATAAGTACTTATTTATTTGATCAAATTTCTAAGGGAAAAGCTAGGACAGAAATGTATACATAAAAAAAGTACTGGACTGGGCTCGAGATACTGGGGATGTTCCATATCAACTATCAACCATTTATCTGATGAGGAACATAGTATAGAAACTACAAATCATGAAAAAAAAATCTTCTACAAGCCTTTCTTCATTATATTTGAGTTTATATTATATTTCAGGTAAGAATGCTATTATTTTTGCTAAAATTAAAATGTCACAATGCTACTTAAATAATGCAGTAATAAATTATTAAAAATTAAATGTTTCATTTTTGATTATTTTTTAATTATAAAATGCAGCGAATGATGTGTTGTGTTGAAGCAACAGAATGGGTAGCAGGAGGTCTAACTGTTGGGTGGCCTGGGTGATCAGTTTCCACATAGTGTGCTTCAGCACCTATAATGCTGTGTGCTACTCATGGATAACCTACCCTCTACTCTTTCTAGAAAACTAAGTCTGTTGAGTTGTTTTGTGTTAGGGTGTTGACAGCACTTGCTATTGAGAGATTGAGAGTAAGAGGAGAAATCTCATTTTAATTCCCAGTGTCCATAGTATTCAGGGTGATCTTTCCCTTGCTGGGCTGATTATGGAAGCTTATGGAGGGTGGAATTTTATTATCTATGTCCCCAAGGAAAGAGGATTTGAAAATAAATCAATAAAAACCTCCTTAACTCTGTCAACCAATATAAAACAAATTTTGTAAGTGTTCATAACCTAGTCTACTGTGACTGTTGAGAACTTTAGTTCATACATGTGAGGATTTGACATAGATACCTAAAATATGTGACATTATATTAGGTGTACAGAGGCAGATGCTAAGGTCAAAACCATCAAAGGCTAGGAAAGTGAAGTGGGGGACAGTTTAATATTATGCTAATAAAACTTAGGCTTCAATTTCCTACGCATATATCCATTCCAAAGTTCTTAAAAAAATAGAAAACGAGTTAAAACTGGAGTTTTCTGCTGTCTGTAATATAGTAAATGAAGTGAGTTAATATAATGCATATTTTTCTTTTTATGAAAGGTCTGGAATATATCTGGACCTCTTTATCTGTGGAGCAAAAACACACATCATTACTATTAATAGTATTTATATCCATGAAGCCTTATGTATCGCATGTTCAAATGATCAGTACTTTGAAAAAAACATCTGCAGTGCTAAGGAAAGAGAATAGTTCTTCTAAAAAGGTGTGATATTCATGTAACATTAAGATATGATAAAATAATTTTATCAAAAGGCATATAAGGCAAAATATTTTTAAGAATTTTAATGCTGCTGGTATTTCATATTTATTTGAAATTATTTTGATATTTATTTTCTCATTATTAATGAGTGTTCAATGTGCACCTAATTTTGTACTTAGGATTTGGTGTTACATAATATCAGATTATATAAGCTTCTGCTCTGAAAACTTGGGCACATACTATCATAGTTATTCATACTATGTAATAATCTTTTGGTAAAAATTATTTTTCATAATTTGGAACTTTAATAATATCTAATAAACTTAAATCTCAGAAACTACAGTTTGAAATATGGATTGTTAATAATGTATGTTCATGGTTATTGACTACATTTATCAAGCAATTAACAGTGAAAGATGAGCTCAAAAAACAACTAGCGTCAATGAATGGGAATAAATCATTATTCCTAAATGCGAAGATCTATAGGGTCTGAAGGAGAAATGACTATTTAACCCCCAATTATAAAATGTATCATTAAAACTGAAAGGAAATGTGTTAATCACCTTTCTTTCACTATAACAAATACCCTAGATCATCAAGTTATGAAGAGGAAAGGTTTTTGGCTCACGGTCCCAGAGGTTTTTGGTTCATGATTGCCTGGCTCTGTGGTTTTGGTCCTTTGATGGCACATCATGGTGGAAGCATGTGGTGGAATGAAACCCCTCAGGTCGTGGCTGGAAGGCAAAAGAGACATTGAGACTTAAGTCCCTCAGTCCCCGCTGAGGACACACTTCCTGAAGACATCCCAGGTGACCCCACTTCCTCAAGTGTCTACCTCTTTCCAATATAGCCAAGCTATGTTCAAACCCTCTAACACATGGAGCGTTATATAGTACTCAAGATCCTAAGCATAACACCATAATATTTGTATATGAAAATTCACAGCTATTTTCTTGGCAATGTTTCAAAACTAGAAATAATCCAAAAATTCACTTGCAGAAGAATGAATATAAATTTTTTTCATATATCTGGAATATGGAATACTAATTAAAAAGTAAAAGGGATGAAAGTCAAAATAATTATGATGAATATAACAAAATTCTATGTATGTAAAATTATAGACAATGTATATTAATTCACAGTTATAAAAACACTATTTGTTTTCTAGGGATAAGGAACCGAAAGGAACCTATATAGATAGTCACAAGCAAATTGGGAGGTGATTAATATGTCCATTATCTTTATTGTGGTGATGCTTCCATAGGCACATACATGTGTCAAGACCCAATAAACTGTATGCTTAAAAAATATGCAGTTTGTTCATTGCCAATTGTATCTCAAAAAAGGTATAAAAATTGCCTTGAAAAACAAAGGCAAATTAAGACTCATTCTGTTGTAAAATTAAATAGAATTGTGAACGTCCCCTTCATTGTTCAGGGTCTTTAAAGTAATGGCGTTATTGTTCAGAATTGTCTTTTGGTTGGGGGGCACAAACAAATATGCTGCAGAGAAAATAACCTGAACAGGTGCATTTCCCAAAAAAGCCTGAGAGGACAAAAGTATCTGTAATTAAGTCCATTGTGAGAATGACAGATTATGAGGGAAAGCAAGAGTAAAGCAATATATCTGGGTGGTTAAAATTTAAACAAAACACAACAGAAACCCTGATAAGTATTCTAGAAAAGATGTTTGGTTATAACCATGGTACATGTTGCTCATTGCTGATTTGAAATCAAACAGATGATGAGTCCATTAAGGGTTGAACAAAGTAGTCCTTCCAAGGAAACATGGAAAGTGAAGTAGAAAGGAGTCCATGTCTCAGAGTGAACACAACATGGGGCTGCAACCTACTACAAGCAGGCTACTACTGAGCAAGCTCAATAATTTACCATCTCTCCCTCGTGGGCCCTCAGCCCCAGACACATACACACTAGGAAAGCAAGCTCCATCATATCCACTTTCTTTGTAGTCAACAAAGTTATTGTTTTTGTGATCTTAAAAAAGTTACAGAAAGAATAACCACAACAAATTTGCAAAGGTATTACAGCAATGATGTAAATGATGAAGAACTCATTGACTGATTGATGGTGGGAAACAGCGTGTTAGGAAAAAAGGATGTCCTCACCTCACATTTTATGGAAGAAGAAGGGAAGTAAAGAAGGTCTTCTTGGTATAGTTAAGTTCTCAGTCAGATGATCCTCCTTGCTGTGCCTGTCAGAAAGGTAGGAGAAGAATGGGAATTCAGTGATTCCAAGAATAAACATTGAGGGCAAATTTCCAGTAGAAATCTGTTTAATTGTTTGTCCTTCAGAAAAAAAATATGAGGATAGCAGAAGATTAGAGGATCTATAGCCTTCTTGCCCTCTGAACTGCGGCCAATCCCTTTCTTTTCCTGTCTACACACCTTCCAACACACAAGCTCATGAAACCCAAGGGTATTTGTTTACTCATTCACAGCTGAAATGTTGATCATTTTGCAAAGACATTAAACTCCTTTGCATTAATTATAACTTGACAGATATAAAAATAGGTTTATGATGTGTATTTATATGAATATATACTAAATATGTATTTATAACAGGATAGTATACAATATCACCAGCATTTATAATTCCTGATCTGAAGTAAAATCAACTCTTTTAACACCAAGATTCTTATATTTACTACACATATGACTATCAATAAATCACTTAGATATGTTTATCTTGCCTATTTCTCCTCCATAAAATGAGCAAAAATGTATTAGGAACCAAACATAGTTGTTCAGAAAGAGTAAATAAATTAACCCATTTTGGGGGGTTGACTTAATGCCCAGCAGGAAAAAATCTGGGAAATAAATTTTAAAAATTATCTTTACCTATGGTTTTCATGAAACATACTGTACCTAAAGGTTTTTGGAGAATAGCACTATTGCTCAAATTTTCCTTACTTTTAATTTTTTTTTCTTTTTTTATAAAATGAACAATGATTTGAAGTTTTCAATTTATATAAATTATTTTGAATCTATGAGGAGGCCAGCAGGCTAATTAGGCAAGGTTTGTTGTAGAAAATCTCTCGTTGGCCTAAAGCCAGTAGATCAGAAATAAAGGAAGCAAAGAATAGAAGGGAGTCCAGTGCTAATGAATTTGTAATGAACATTGAGCATTAACAGGTCAGACTACAATAGCATGGTGTGCCATAAATAATTTCTTGCTCAATTAAACCTGCAGCCACATATGTCTTTTATGCTTTCTTCAAATGAAAATGTTTGTAGGTTGTGAAATATAAGGAATTGAAAAGAGTATCAATTTATAATTCTAAGTTGACTAATAATTAAAACAAAAGATGTGTACTAGCAATATAATTATTTTGTCAAAAACATTAGGATATGTGGTAAAAACAATAAATCACAGTTGTGTGTACAGTTACAGTGGTGAGGAGTGATAAGAATAGGTCAGATATAATAGCATTGTTAGTTTGGGTTGATTTGATTCAAGGAATAGAGTTTAGGCTAGTTTTTCCCCCTGTGTTGTGTTAGCCTAATTTTAAAACATTATTTTGTAAAGAGATATAAAGCAAATCCCACAATAATTCAAGAAGATCCATCATAAAGCTGAACTGGTATCGGAATCATGAGGAAGCTTTTGAATTTCAACTGAAAGTTTCTGTGGATCTTCATTTGGGATTTCTCCACTTATGTGACTCACTTATTCCATGCCTCTTTCTGTTCCTCAATCTGGTCCAGAAAGCCAGGAGTATACTCTGTTACTCAACATTACCTACCAACTTCATACCAGTTGCAGAAAGCAACTTTCAGAATAAGTACTCCAGGGTGTTAGAAATCATCCTCCATATCTGTGGATTCTGAGGTAGTGATGGAGAGACATTGTATTTAGGTGATGAAGGGTGGGAGAAGAGGAGAGACTGGGCTTCGGGGAACAGAGAAGGTAACAGAAAAAGCAGTTACCTAAGTTTCAGGTTGTGGATACGTGATGTGGATACAGATTACTATGTTCTGGGACAGGATGACAAATAAAAGATCCAGGTTTTTCAATTAGGCAGTGAGTGAGTGCCCTATTTGTATTTTGTTCATGGTTGTTTTTCCAGTCTTAAGTATAACATCTGGAACTCTGCAGTTCCCCAGCAACAAATAATCGCTGGTTATTAGCGGCAGTGCGTGTGATTTCCTGTGGTACGGATTTTGTTTTCTCATTTTCTCCTTCCAGTAAAAGAACTCTCTTGAATTACCTTTAATTATTTCTCTCTCCCCATCATCTCTTAACTTTCCACTTTAGAGGCTGATTTTTTTTTCAAAGTTAGCAATGACCTCTACTTTTCTGAATCCCACAGTAAAATTTCACCTGACATTCTACTTAACTTTTCAGTGACATTTGACAAAATTTGCCTCTTCTCCACCTGCAGAATAATTTCTTTACTTAACCTCCATGGCACTACACACTTCTGGCTTCACTTTTCCCCCACTGGGTACTTCTTATCAGTTCCCTTGATGGTTCTTCATTTCTTTGACCAGTTGCCCTAATTTTGGAATGCTTCCAGTTTTATCCTTTAGATGTCTTTAGTTTTTCAGTCTACTTACTCTCTTGGTGATCTCATCCATTCTCGTGCCTTCCAAACTCAAATACAGCTATCCTGAACTACTCTCCTGAAATTCAGAAAAAAAAAAAAAAGTACATCCTGTAATTTGACATTACAACTTGAATGTGTGCTGGGAATTGTCATGTCCAGAAGTGAATTCCCAGTCTTCGCCTCCTAATTTTTGTGCTTCTATTTTCTCCGTCTCTCACATAACAGCAATTCTGTCTTTAGTAATAACTTGGTTGTCCTGCTGGACTCCTGTTCTCACGCCCTTCATTCCGTTTGTCAGTTTGTCCTGCCAGTTCCGTATTCAAAACATTTACAGAGGCAAAATATTTTCCAGAAACTCCGCTGCTACTGCCTTGTTTCAAGCCACAATTATCATGTGTCCTGATCTCTGTAACAGTTTCCTTAATCTGTTTTTGCCATCTCTTGTCAGGGCAGCGAAGTGTTGCTGTAAAGATTGATTACATCATGTCATTCATCTTCACAGAATCCACAATGCCTTCCTATCTGACTTAGAGTAAAAACCTAAGTCTTTTGCAATTATCTGTCAAGACCAACACAACCTAATTCCTGTAGGCACTTTGGTTTGGACTCACTCCACTCCACTCAAATTATTTTTTCTTTTTCTTGACCTTGCCAGACTTGTTGCCATCTCAGGGCCTTTGTACTTGCTGCTTACATTCCATGCAGTCTTCTCCAAGTATCAACATAATGCAGCAAGTTATTAACATTTATTTCATATATTTGCTTAATTATCTCCCTCCTATAAAGGACTCTTTGTACACTAGCTTTCCAGATTCCAGAGCTCCACACATCCCATTCTCTCTTTTGGTTATTTATCTCTAAAGCAGTTACAACCATGAAGAGGAATACATTTTACTTATTTTTCTTATCTGCTATTGATATCCCAGAATTTCAATGTAAATCCTTAAAGGAACTGAATAGCCACTTCACAGAAGAAGAAATATGATCAGTCAAAAAATATATGAAAAAATGTTCAACATCTCTAGCTATCAGAGAAATGTAAATTAAAACCACACTAAGATTTCATCTCACTCCAGTCATAGTAGCAACAATCAAGAATACAAGTAACAATAAATGTTGGTGAGGATGTGGGGAAAAGGGTACACTCATATTTTTGATGGGTCTGTAGATTGGTGCAACTACTATGGACAGTGGTGTGAAGATTCCTTAGAAATCTTGGAATGGAACCACCATTTCATCTAGTTATCCCACTCCACTGTAGGCACCCTAAGGGCTTAAAATCAGCATACTACAATGACACAGCCATATCAATGTTCATAGTAGCTCAATTCACATTAACAGAGCTATGGGACCAATCTAGATGTCCTTCAACAGATGAATGAATAAAGAAAATGTGGTATATATACATGATGGAATATTACTCAGCCATAAGAATGAAATTATGGCATTTTCCAGTAAATGGATGGAACTGGAGACTGTCAGGCTAAATGAAATTAGCCAATACCCAAAATTCAAGGCCAAATGTTCTCTCTTATGTGTGGATACCAACCCACAATAAGGGGAGAGAGGAAAAATAAATGTTCATTGAATAAAGGGGAATGAAGGGAAAGGAAGGGGGATGGAAATATGAAAGACAGTAGAATTAATTGAACATAACTTCCCTATGTTAATGTATGAATATATGACCACTGAAACACCACATCATGTACAACCACAAGAATGGGATCCTAAGTTATATTCCATGTAAGTATAATATGTCGAAACACTATAAGGTCATGTAGATCTGAGCAGAAAAAATAGCAAAAGAAATTCCATTATCCCTGAAAAGTTATCCATTTCAAATATATTTTTAAATTAATTAGCAAAAGATATTTAGCTTAACCTTTTTGGAAACAAAAACTCTAGTGAAGGACTTGACTTAAATCTAAGAAGAAAAAAAGGAACAAATACACTAAACTCTGAATGTTTTTTGGACAGAGACCTTCTCAGTCATGAAGGCATAGATTCCTGACTGTCTCTGATTCATGCCACTCGCTCTCCATCTGGTAAAAGGACTGCCAGAACAGGTTGTCTAAACACCAAAGAGTGGCTGGGACTCATCTTTGATGTGAATTGGACCAAAGGGGAGAAATTGCCCAGGGGGAGCCAATTAACTGTGGCAACCCAGAACACAATATTGAGTGAGGCTACCTTTAATATAAAGTATTTTGATTTTAACATCCATTGCTCCAAGGTATTTCTAGAACATTAGACAAAAAAAAGACAGAAAATTCACAATGTTCATATAAAAATATCTATTGTTGAAAAGGAAAAAAAGGAAGTACAAAACTCTTCTAAAGTAGCAGTACCATGATAAATAACCATTTAAACATGTAGAACACTTAAAACACTTATAATTATTACCACATTAAAGTGCAGGTCTAGACTATTTAGAGATTGAAAACAAGGATGAATAAAATCAGAAAAACTAAATTTTAAAATAATTTTTATTACTCCTTCCACCATATTTTAATTTTTTCTCACTCAGCTTAATAGAAAATAATTTAATAGGTGTATTATACTCCATTTATTTAACACATTAAAGCCTAAAATTTGATTTTTAAACTATTTAATATTTTATATACTAGAAAAAAATCCCCCAAAATTATCTATAAAGTATTAAAAATTGGTATAAAAGTATTCATTCATTTTACAGAGCTTAAACATAGATTTCATAAAAATAACTTTTGACTTCATTAAACACATTTGTGAAATAGTTACAATAATTAATGTAAGTATCTTGATTTTAGAATTTTAAAAGTCACCTATATGCTTATATATTTGGGAATTTCAAGAAAATAGCTTATTTGGGAAGTTTTTAAATTTATTTGGTAGAAAGTCTTTTTACTTTCTCTAATTCCTAATGTCACTCCACTACTTAAAACCTCGTACATCAAGTGTTCAGTGAAATACTGTAGGAATTAAAATGTTTGTAAATAAGATGACCTGATTGGGTCAACAAATTTTAGAGTACTGATTACCAGCCATAAGATGATACAGAGACTATTAGAAGTACAAAACCACTAGCACCACCACAAACACATTTTAAGGTATTCTTTAAAAGTCCTGCTTAGAAGGATAACGCACACATTTGGAATGGTAGAGAAGTTGATACTTTAACTTACGGTCCCTAATTTTGAATATAGCTGAAATGGTGACAGACGCTTTCTGTGTTGACATTCATGGAGAGACTTAAATTTAGTCTGTATATAAGTTTATAACATTGTATTGTTCAGAATGTATATGTATCAACTTAATAGCTGAGATGTTATCTATATCCTGGAAAGTCACTAAAGTGCAAAATAGTTTTGTGGTTATGTATGTTTAGAAATATGTTTGATGTGGTTTGTGTTCAGCAGAAAGCAACAACTCTCCTGGATACAAGGTCCCCAAAGTAAGAATCTACAAGGTCCCCAAAGTAAGAATTGGTTTGACCTCCTGATTTGAAAATAGCTTCATCTGCAGAACATTCATAATAAATTAGTAGAAATTTATGGTATATCTCCTTCTTCGTTTCATAGACTGCCTTGAGCTTGTGTGCTATGTTATAGAAGGTAGAAAGTACTCCAATATTGTTAACCAAATAAAGAGAAAACAAACCTTTCTGGGTACATGAACATGTATGACCTCTCTAGGTACATAAACCTCTCTGTGTACATGAACATGTACACATGCACAAATAAATGCAATGTTTGACTAAGGGCAAAAATCATTAGAAAAGTGTTCTGAACAAAATTTGATAAAAATAATTTTTTATTCCATTCCTATAATTTCTTGCCTTATAATCAAATTAGAATCAAGGAAATCTCAAATAAAACTGCCTATGGTTTTCATTTGCAGATTCAACTTTCAATATGTTTATTCATTTATTAAATTAATTTACAAAATAAGCAAGAATTTAATGTGGCTGAAATACACATGGAAAAATTCTTTATTTCTTATTCTTGAAGTAAGAATAGGACATCTCTTGCTTAGTTCATGATTTGAATGGTAGCACCCAAGCCATGTAAGATACAGATAATTGAATGGTTCCTAAGATATTTGAAATTAATGAAGTTTAAAATCTAGAAATTCATTTTCCCTTCTAAGTTTTGGACCATGAATGAACAAATTCTTCCTATTGGCCTTTTCTGTCAATGAAGTTGTTTTATTCAGTCCCTGTTAAACTTGGTGCTTCTTTTCTCATAACATGAAAGAATTCTAACTTCTAATGACAAATATTAATGTTGACCATAGTTTCCCATAGGGATAAAATAAAATATAGATCATATTATTTTCAGGAATGATGTAAATGATGCTATATCCCTAATCTGATTTTGGAGTCTGCTCCTATTTGGCAAGATCAGGTGCGGTATTCTTTAAGAGTAATCTCTTTTTAAGCTATGAGGTACCATTCGCCATTATTTTTGAAAAACTTTCTAAAGGGTTCCATTCAAGACACTTTTTCATAGGTTCTCAGTTTGGAAACTTTTTTAATTGGAAAAAATTAAAAATTACTTTGTACTTCAAATTATAAAGTGAAAAATTACATGATGTCTCTAGGTTGCTTATTAAAGACTGAATTTTTAACAAAATAATATAAAATTAAGAAGAATATTCTAACTTATTTTTGAAGAGGAATGTCTTACATGTTGCATGTCAAATCAATTCATTATCATGATCTGAATCTAGAGCACTTGATGTGTTTAATAAAAGTACATTTTTATGATTTAGATTCATAAAATTCAACAGCACTCTGTGACTCATGGTATGCTATATTTTCTCTAACACACATCATCAGTTATATTTCAAATCAATCTTGATGTAAAAAATGAGAACAATAAACATGATTATAATTAGGGAGAGTTTGTTAAATATGCTTTAATGAGGTCCTATTGTGAAATGCGTCTAGTGAACAAGCAGAAATCAAGACTTGCATACTGAACAAGAAAGGATAAACAAAACCCGTAGTTAGTGAGTGGATGCAGAGATTGAAATTGTTTGGTCTAGGAAGACATCTAAAATACAATTTGGGATATACAGAAAATGTAATTAAAGGATAATTGCACTCAAGCACAATGAGTGCGGGATAAACAGCTTGTGAATCAATAAAGCATGAGGCAGCAGGCTGAGGTATTTATTGATTTATGATTCACTTAACTCCAAGTTTATTCCATTTCTAATTCAATTCAAACTACTGTATTATACTTCATTGGGAAAGCTGGATGGTGTGACTATCAGTTTCTATGGGAAATAGATCGAATTACTAACCTCTTTTTTGTGTGAATGAACTTCCAAGGGTCTTTTCCAGTTTACCTACCTAATTAATCTACAGGCTTTAATCTGTATCACTCTATTAAAATTCATCTGCTAATACATTAAGCTTTGTATTAATTAAGGAGTGTTTAGGATAGCATATACTTCTGATGAATGAAATAATGTCATTTCATTATCTTGGGACATGACTAGTATCTTTTAATGCACTCCTATCACAAGTAATAACAAAAAAAATCTGCATTTTAACCTAGGGAAATTGTACAGTTTAGATAAGCCAGGCATGCTTTAATTAACTTCAACATGAGTTTTTTTAATATTTGTATTACTGATTCACGGATGAATTCTAAAAAGTCACTCTCCTTTCAATGAATTCAAGTGGCCCCAAAGGAAAAATTTATTTTTCCCCTCCAGCAACAGGGACAAGCATCAATACTAATTTGTGAATTAGGGTACTCTGAAAGTACCTCCCTTAGAGGCTAGGGAGAGTATGCAAAATGTATAGCCATCAAACACTCATAACCTGTAGCTTATTTTTTAAAGAAATAAAATTATTATTTTATTCCATCACAGGAAGATCCCACTTTATAAAGAGCATTCATCCTAGACAAATAAGAAATTTACCAAGCTCATCAAGAACTATACAATTTATCGTTGAACTTACACCAGTTAAATACTTCTCAAATAAATTAAGAACAATGAAACGAAGGCTTAATACCTGCAAAGAGAACATTTACAAGTTGAATATTTGCATTTTCACTCAAATTGTAATCTCCACGGTTCATCACCTCATCACGTCTTACACAATGTTAATAAAATACTGCCACTGAAAATCAGAATTAAGATACTAAAGAAAGCATGTCATTTCTCCCAATGACGTGCAGAAATGATTTCTACCCCAACATCTGCATACTCTTGCATTTATTCATTCAATGACTTTGTATTGGTTTGAGAATATAACTATGTTTATCTATACATATATTTGTGTGTTTGTGAGTGTGTGTGTATATGTGCATGTGTGTGTGTGCATGTGTGTTACAGGGAATGGAACCCAGAGCCTTTCCTATGCTAGGAAAGCATTTTACTACTGAGCTAGATCTCCAAATCTGATATGAGAATATTTTCACTATTCTTGGCAGATTTAAAACTTGGCTTAGATCATTTTCTTGCACAATACTCCAGTGTTTTTGTCACCAGTCTTAACCTCACTGATCATTCAAACACATCTCCGTTGTTTGGCTCCCTCCCTACTCTACTCCCAGTAATGTGAAACAAATCCATAAAAGGATGTGTAAGGGTGAATATAGGTCCCAGAGTCAATACTTGGCAATGTATGCCTAACATCACTTTCTTCTTTTTTTTTTTTTGTAAAACATTTTCTTACTTCCTTGCCAAACAAGGAGTAAAAAGCTATTTATATTTAATGCTGTGAAATCCCCAGCAGAAGCATATTCTGAAACTTCTCTCTCTTACTGGAAAGATTTCCTATCAAGGGAATAAAATTTTTTGTTCCACATCCATGGAGTTTACTATGGAAAGTTTTCTCAGAGATAGAAAGCTGATTCAGGAGTAGAAGACCTTGATGTAATGTTTTGCTGTATTGTATGCAGTTTCCTCTATAATACTTATGAATAAAATGGCGTTTTTTGTTGAAACCAATTTTTAAAATTGTTTTTTGTGCCTTGAGCATGTGTTTACACAACAAAATGAAATGTATTATATTTTGGCAGGAAATAAACAGCTGATTTATGAGCATGTGTTGCATAGAGTTTTTATGAAAAAATTAGTTTCCCACAATGAAATATTACTTGAAAGATGTTTTGTGTATATAACCAAAATGGAAACTGGGGTCAACCTATCCCTGAAGATATGGATATGTTTGATGAAGATATAAGATCAATGTTTTGCATTAGGCTATGCTTTGTTGAAATAAATCCCAAGTGAATTATAATTGTATGGTTATCTTTAGCTCTTTGAGTCATGATTCCTCCTAATTTGTTCTGTTCATTGACTTTCTCCTTCTTCCAGGGACTTGGCACCTCTTTTGTTCTGTGTACATAGGCACAAAACTTCAAGCCTTTTTCTCAACTCCTTCATATCCTGATACTTGTATGCATGCACACATACATACTTGTGTGCATTCACACACACAGCCTTTATTTGTAGCAAACCCACTAGAGGAATTAAACCAAATATACCATAATAGGTCAAGTAACATACATGAGAAACTTAAATATCCCTGTTTCTTAGTCAGAACAAAATAAAAGTCAAACAATATGTAAGTAAGCTTTTGTGAATAGTTCAATACTTTTCTTCCTTCAGCTTCACACTAAAGGAATGAAACATAACAAGCAATGAAAATGTCAACTAACTTTGTTACTCAGGGAAATTCATGCATGTTCATACCTCACCACATAGTTCACATTTGTGATACTGCTTAATGTTATACAAAGCCACAGGGTATCTATATCTCGAGTTCTATTGGATATGACCAAATTCTTCTCCAGAGTTGATAGGACAGGTTGCACTTCCAACACTGTAGTGCTTCTGCTTCTTGGCATTCCAATACTAACCTCATATGGAATTCTTATCTCTGTGTTGGAGGAAGAATGACACATTGTTTTAACTGACATATCATTGTCTAGTAGGTTGAAAAGATTATGTTTTCCAGTCATTTTTTTCCCTTTTCTATGGATTTCTTGGGCTCTTCATTTGCAAATATCATACTGTCAGCTTTATAATGACCTATGTAAGTTTTAGAATTCAATGAATATGGGCTGTATCAATATTAACAATATCTTCTCTGAGTAGGGTTTACTTGAAGGACCCTTCAGAAACTTTTGCTGGAAACTCAGACATCTCCAAGAACACAAGATTAGGGATCTGATGGCATCTCTCTTCCTATTTCCTCTCTATATTTACCTTTTTAACTATAAAATGCCTCTTATGGAGACTTCTCATCTTAGCTATAAATAAATTAGAACTCGAAGGAATGGGTGTATTTAAAAGTGAAACCCCTGATAACAACCATAATAATATACTCAAAACTCTGAAAGTCCATCTTATTTTACATTAAGAACCTTGGCATCTCTCTTCCTATTTCCTCTCTATATTTACCTTTTTAACTATAAAATGCCTCTTATGGAGACTTCTCATCTTAGCTATAAATAAATTAGAACTCGAAGGAATGGGTGTATTTAAAAGTGAAACCCCTGATAACAACCATAATAATATACTCAAAACTCTGAAAGTCCATCTTATTTTACATTAAGAACCCTTATGTGAGAAAGTGGGGATATATGAAAGCATTTCCTAATGGGAAATATTTTTGGAAGTTTCTTTCAAAATAGTTAATAGTTCATAGTTAAGAATGTAAAACTGAGTGAATCACTTTTTCATCCCCTATTCGCTTTGGAAATATACTCCCTTTTTTGTTTTATAGGGTATGGGAATTGCCTGTATGTGCAATCATCAGTGTAAAAGGTATTCCCTATAGCCTGTCTCATTAATGTGAGAGAAAACAGTTTGTTTAAATGGCATGAACACTATAAAAAGAGGAAGAAAATAAAAGAGGGACTGTCAAACTCTCACTTGAGAAAGCTAATGCTGAGGATCACTGTATTTGTCAGATTTATATTTCTGCAACAAATATTGGAGATGAATCAACTTATATGAAGAAAAATGTTCTATTTTGGCTAATGATTTTGGAGATTTCATTTCATAATTGGATGGCCCCATTGCTTTTGGACTTGTGATGAGGAAGCACATCATGGTATGAAGTTCATGGCCAACCAAACAGCACACTTCAGAGTCAGGACATAAAGGAGAGAGGAGGATCTGGGTCCTAATATCTTCAAGGGCCCTCACTAGACCCACTTCTTCAAGTTTCCACCGCCTCTCCATAGGTCCAACCTGGGGAGTAGGCCCTTAACACCTGGGCCTTTGTGGAGTATTTAAGATCAAAACTAGAGCAGCCAACTCTTTTGGCTTCTGGGAAGAAAAGAGTTACTTGCGTTACACAGAAACTATTCATTTTGCTCTCTGGTACAAATGTAGGGCTACAGTGATTCATTATATCCCTCTTTCTCAAAGTCGAAATGTCTTGCTTTTGCCTTTGATTTATCCGTCTAGAGCTATGTGGGGAGTGATACTTCAAGAGAATCTTTTTATCTTCTTCAAGGCTAAAACTTAACTTTTTTGCCATGTAGTATCTTAGAAGGAGTAAGTTCTGACCCCAACACATAACCCTGACTCCCTAGAGGAATAAGTTCAATGTCAACTGTGGCTACACTACTCCAGAATACGTGCCACAGTACTCATGCCAAAACCTTGAAGTTAACTACATTTATCTTTAAAATAATAGTCAATATGTGCCCTTGATACAAGTTTAGATATATTTTCTTTTAAAGGATTAATTAATTAATCAATTAAGTTCACAAATATTTAGCACCCATTCTATTTCAAGAAATGTGCAAGGTGCTGGGATTATAATAGTAACTTTATCCTCAAATATTATAGTGCATTTAATAGGAAAGTATTAAAGAGGGAGTATAAAAAGAAATGCATAAAGTCCAAAAGGGTAGGATTTCACTAAATGCCATATTGCCCCAGGAATACAAATTCACATTCAGAAAATATGACATGTAAGTTTCACTTTCATAAAAAATGGAATACATCCTACATACATAGTAAGTACACACGAGATTGCAATATTTGACACAAAATTCAATCTTACATCATCAAACATCTACATTTAACAGATTCCAATTCTAAACATATTTTTAAGAAAAAAATGTAGATTTTTGTTATATTTATGTAATTTGTTTTTATAAATATTTAGTGTCTTTTTACACTTTATATCACATGTTGAGTTATGAGGCTTACTGCATACTAAGTATATTACACTTGTAAAATATTTTCCTTTCAAGAAGCTTTAACCATATCACTAGATTCCTAGAGAGAAAAGGCATTCAGAAAATTTAGGTAAGTGATCACATGAAGTAATCACTTAAAAATCTGAACTCATTATATATCAGGTTGTTTCTATTCACAATGAAATTGTTGATCATGGGTTTTAACACCTCCTTTCTCCTATTTTACCTTTAAGAAAACCACTGTGAAACATTAATTAAATGAGATGTCAGTTGGCAAAATTTACCACTTTGCATATATTTTCTGAAATAGTTTATTCTTGGTATTTTGGTACATGGCTGACACAAATTCATTGTGTTTTCATAGTTTTGAATGTTAGGGTTGTCATTTAAAATTTAGCTTTTGCCTTTATTCCATTTTTATATATTTACAGATAAATGTTTTGCCTTTAAGAATAGAACAATGATAAACTTTCTTTCTCACCACTATTTGAGTCATATTTCATACTTTTTCTAAATCGCTTTGTTAGGGCTTCTAATTTCAAATAATGTAGTAGGTTTTATTGTGTAATATCATTGTTTTCTATTCATTTGATATTGTCTTGTAATTAAGCAATACAGCAAGAAGACATTTTTATGGGAGTGTAAAATGTAAGAAAAATTATATAGAAATTAATGTATATTGTAGGAACAACTGTTAACATGTTCAAAATATATATCTGATGTTTGCCATATATATAGTTTAAAGCTGAGCAGCAAATGCAAGTTAAAAGGGTTAATGGATACTTTGCCTAAGATTCAATGGCAAGAAGCCTTGCTGAAGACAATGCTAACACAGTACAGATGATTTGTTTCCCTTGTCCACAGAACATTTTTAAATTCCGTAAGTGATGGTTTCTTTTGCCTTATCTATGGACTGTCTTCAGACTTCTGAATGCTAAAGAAAATCACAAAGTTTTCTAACAATCGCTTCCTTCTTCATGAACCTATCAAAGAAAATCAGTCTTTTAAAAGTGGGGTAATGGTGAAAGTGGTGATTTCACTGAAACAGTGATATTTGAGCCTCGGTAGGAAAAGAGATTATTTTGTTCTTTAGGAGGATGTATACCATGATTAGCAATTAAAAATAAACAATGAACTAATTTTATATAATGCTCTGGTGCAATGGAAAATGCTAAGGAACTTTAGAATTCAACTGTTTATTACTTATTTAAGCTTAATATGAGACCAATTTCTAAACAGATGATTAATATGGCATTCATCTTATTTTCTAGCATTTGTACATTTTTTTAATTTATGACATTTTCTATAATATATTGGTTAACTTTTTACTTCACTTCTTTTGTGTATGGAACACAATAATTATCAGTGAATTTTAATCACCAAATAGTGAATCATTAATCTGCATTTTAAAGATAGTGTAATTATATAAACTCTTGCAATATGCTACTGGTTGACTGACTTAATTCAATACACAAAATAACAGTATTTTCTCATTATCATTCTGAATATCTAATTGTTTTCTTCCTCTTGGCATCTTGGTGGCAGTGATGATGAAGAATGTATCTACGCTGAGTTTCTGTTCATTTTCAGGACTATTTAATGTAATGAGTGAATTGTTTACAAGTCTTTGCCAGTTTCATACTTAATCAAGCTCCAATTTGCTATTTCCATCACATTTTCTGAATTATGAAATATTATGTTATGTAGGCTAAAAAATGGTGTTCTAAAGTCCAATGGACTTATGATTCTAAATCAGTTTTCTGAATTCTCAATTATTACCAATGTTTCCATATGTCTGATGCTCTATCTGTGAAAAGATGGAGCAAGACTTATGACCTACCTTATGGAATTATCATGAGCGTGAACTGCAGCATCACGACGCGTCAGATAATCAGTATTCCAAAAATATTTTCAAATTGACATTCATTAGTTCATTCTAAACTGCTACATCTCTATGCAAAGAGTCAATTATGTTATAAATTTGTTATTTGAAAATGTAATGAAATTGGGAACTAAATGCTTTAATCATTTGATTTCCTGGTTGAATCTTTGTCAACAAGAACCTTTTAAGTATTGGATTATGAAATAGGATGTTGGGAAATAACAGAAGGAAATACAAGTATCTTCCTATAAACAATAAATCCATCAACATAACAGAAAAATGTTTTGAGAAAATACCTCACACTGTTCTGTTTATTTTTAGTCTTGTTTTCTTTCCATGGTACAATGTTTCTGCCTCCTGTTTAGTAGATATAATTGGATGATAGACATTAAAGCTACAAAACATTCCAGAAAGCAGACAGAAATAGCTTACATTGCACCACAGTTTTTACTCTTTCCTAACATTATTAAAACATCAAAGACAAAATGTTATAAGATATATTTGAAATCATTGAATTTAAGTGATCTAGTTGTAATTTATTAGGTGCATAAAACTTGTAAAAGGAAAAATTATATACTAATTATATGTGTGTTTGTGTGTTTTTTGTATATAATAGCAAATATGCACATAAATAAAAATTTACATCTTAAACTAGTAAGGGTCTAAATTCTGTCCTATGAAGTAAGAGCCCTTTCAACTTTGAATTAGACACTGTGGGTCTAAACATACCCCTTCTCTTCCCTGTGCCCTCTTGGTTTGGTATTAGGCCTACTATTTACATCTGGTGGTGAAAGGAGATCTTCATCATCAGACTCTGCCTACTGATTCTAGGCATACACAGCCTAAAACCCATTGTAGGGTGAATGTGAGATGTAAAGATATTACATTTATAAATATTTGTAGCGCTGTTTAATTCTTTGATTAATGATAATGTCTACCAGTCCTGAAAGTCTGTATTCTACTTAATTATATCAATTTAAACAGCAATGATTTATTATTGTCATTACTTAATGTTTAATATCATTCTATTTTGTGGTCTACATAAATTCTCAGTGAGTCCCATATTCAAACCTGCTCACAAATCAATTCCCTTAATTTTAGTGAATGGGACATTTTAGAAAATTAAAGAAATAGGGAATAATTAGAGGGTTCTCCAGGCCATTTTCTTTTCTTCATTAAAGTCAATATCCAGCAACATGAACTGATAATCTGCTTTGTTCCAGCACTCTGATTTCAGATGGAGAAACCCTTTTAGCCAATGTATATCTGGGCCCTGAGCTGGTACTTGCTTTAGAGGCAAACAAATAATGAGGGTGAAGGAATGTGAAATGATGATAGCCTGAAGAATGTATGAGCCATATTCTCAAAGAATTATAGGTAATATCCTCACCCTTATGTACAAACTTTCCCAAGGCTGATGGGGAAGATGATTATTTCCTGATATTGGTTTTACCGTAACTTATTTTGATGAAATATCACTAATGTCAGCAATGGACAAGCTCCCAGGTATAATAGAAATGTCAAGCTTTTGCTAAATAGATAAGGGAGAGTGTATTTAATATAATGGAGCTGCAGAATTCTAAAAAAAAAAAAAAAAAAAGAATAAAAAGCAAGAATCTAAGAATAGGTATATTCAAATTTCTGCATTGCAAAAATGAAAATATGGTGTACCTTACAGATCAAATGAAAAGTGTCATCTCTGATGCCTTGCTGAGGAATAATAATAACAGATTTACTTAAATCATTTTCATAAGAATTTAGATATGTGCATAGAGATACAAGAAGTTTCAGGTCTCTGGAGAAAGAATTTTCTAATAATCCTATATATCACAGCTTTTGTGAAAATTGTAGATACCTGGGTGCATCAAAATCTGACTTGCACTCATAGACAAGTCTTAAATAAATAAAGATTCCTCTTCTTCAGATACATCTGAACTGTGTCTCAACCATCAAAGTGGTTAATGGTGGAGGGTATGCTGGATGGGCTAGCTAATTGCAGTCACAAAAAATCACCTGTGCTTTCATCATCTCCCTCTCTTTCTCTCTCTCTCTCTCTCTCTCTCACAGGCTTTCACATTCCTTCTCTCCTGGAGTAGTATGTATACTACTTTAATGTGAATAAATTTTACTCCAGGTTGTTACATGATAGGGCCCACCTGCAGAATTCTGATTAGAAAGATGGCTTTTTAGCCCAGGACTTAGCACTTGTAGCAGAACCCTCTCAGCTCCTGATTAATAACAATCAGTTCTGATATTTCAGGAACCTATTCACTAGAGTAGGACACTGCACACAGCTTGCTCCCCTGGCTCTTTGTCTACTATTTTTCCAGTGTCCTCTAGTGCACTTGTTAATTACAAGTGCTTAATTTGCTTAAGATATCCGTTAATGCCGTGTAATCTCCACAGTATTTCATCTTGTACTGCCTGCCTATTCCATTTCCAGAGCATTACATCACCAGGGCACTTTCTTCCATTCTCAGGTCTTCCCCATCCCCTATCATGCCTCTCACTCCTCAGATGTCTTAACTTCCTTCTTTTCCCAGATGGAATATCAATAACATGTCAACAATGGATTTCTTCAAATTCCTTTCTGCTTTGTGTTTTACAAGTGACTCTTTTATTGGTTTTTAACATATTTTTGACAATGTCATAGAAAAAAATACATCTCTGTATTTCCAAGATTATCTTCGTCGCTTATTTTTTTAAAATAATTCTATCTTTTTAAACCAATTTTTCTATAGGCTCTCATTTGACAAATAATAGCAAAGAATGGAATTTGGGTCTGATCCTGAGGAAAGTAACAGAAGGAACCACCTCTTTACACAAATGTAACTTTTTCTTTCTCAGGACCCTGTTAAAGTTCACACTCAAACCTTCTGAAATAGTCTAAAACTATTTCTCTTCTTGCTTTTACTTCCCAAATAACTAAAATTTGCCTCTTTTTTATTTTCTTGTTAAGAAACTTCAAAGAGCATTTTATCTCCATCATCATCCCCTTCATGGGTCTGAATTCGCCACACTCTACAGCCAGACCTCCCTTGGAGTCATGGCCCTTAATCACTACCTCTCACACCCTCTTTAATTCCTGGTACCATCTGATACTCACACAAACCTCCATGAATCTAGTCTCATAACTTCTGAGAGGCTGAACTTCCGAATCATGCTAGATTTTTGGTTTCTCATTTGCATTTTCTCACTCATGATTTTGTTGCTATTCTATACCTGTTAAGATTGTCAAACTTCTTTCTTCATCCTCTAGGAGTTCTTTCTGAGTTCTCTCCCTCAGCAATCTTGACCATGAAATAAGTGCGATTATCTGTAAGTCAGAAAAGGTATGCCTAGAAAATGAAACTCTGTGAGATTGTTTATTGCACAGTTCCAGGCCTGCACAGTGCATTTGTAACAGAAATTAACTCCTATTATTGCTGTGGATATTATTAATAACAATCATTATTGTGATTACATCTGAAGCTTCAGTGTCTCTCTGAAGCTCCAATTGTGCATTTTCTGGTTTTCAGTGACCACACCTGAAAGATATTTGTAAGTCAAACTTAATAAAAACAATTATGTATAATATGTTACTGGTTATGTGTTTGTCAATTTTAAAACTTCCTTCTACTCCTTGTACAGTCTTCCACCTTTCCTTTTTTCTTTTTATTACCAAAATATTCATGAACATTCAATTGCATGAATGCATTACATTTCCCAAATGTAGGTGGGAAATATTTTTCACTAAGTAAATAAATAAATAAAAGGAGAGTGGTTAATTTTGTTTTACTACCATCTGGGATGACTGAGGCAGCTGGATACTTCACAAGAAGAGTGTTCATGTGCCTGACTTAATAGCGCAGGAGGAGACCTTGTTGCTGGAATATGACTTGTGTTCTCAGAGGGGAAGATCTTCTAATTGAATACCATATGGGGCCCTATTTATAGAAATGTTCTAAAGGACATTTAGGTAACAATTTTATGGCATTGAAATATTTCTCATGAATAGAGTTTTAGTTTTATTCACTCTGTTCTCTTTGTGTGAGAAACAAACTTTTAAATCTGAGGTAATCAAAAAACTGGGACTACTGTTTTTAAATTATTTTTTTTATTTTTACAGACTGCATTTTGATTCATTGTACTTCTTTGGCTATAAACACAGGTATAATTTGTGCTATCAAATATTAATCTGTTAAAACATATGTTTGAAGTATAAGTTATATGCCTGGAACTGTATCAATTGCTAGGAATTAGTGGACAGACCAAAAACACTTTCTATGTAGCAAAGTTTACATTCTGCTGAAGGTGATGTATTTATAGGAGAGTATTTAGTTACATGAATGAAGCACAGTGTTAGGAAAGCAAATAAAGATACTTATTCCATGTTTGTGAAATCATAAAAAATATTTCCAAAGACATATTTCACTATTATCTGTATAATTAAAGTCCTTGCAAGCAGCATTATGGTACTGAAACTCAGTTATCAGAAAAGGAACAAATGGCCAAGTCTTTAGTCCATTCGGGGTCATTAATTTCACCAGTTTTCAGATTCCAATTAACTATTTGAAAATTATTTTAAGTTAGGAACTTGAAAACTAAACCTTATTTAAACAATTGTCTTTACGAAATGCAGTAATGATGCCCCAGACTCATTTTCAAAGAGTGAAATTGCTCTGCTTATTGAGGAATTGTATAGAAACCAAGTTCTGGGTGGCCTTGTATCTACTGGGTTGACAAAGCCTGTTCTAGGCTTTCTTGGAGGACAAGGCCAGAAATCCATATGTATTCATGTAATCTAAAACATACTTAAAAACATATCTATTATTTCTTTATCAATTGATATATATATACATATGCTTGCATGTATTTAAATATAAATTTCCCCTTGCTTATCTATAACTTCATATATAGTAGTGAGATACTTGGCTTCAACCATTTAGCTTTAACTATTCATTTGTTTGTTTGACTCTAGTATAAAGTTTCTTCTTATCTGTAGGAGATTACGCCTGAAACTTAAGATAGCACCGACCTGAATCTATGCTATTATTGTTGTATATATACATACCTATGATAAAATATAATTTATAAATTAGGCATTGTAAGAGATTAACAAAAATAAGTATTTATATATATAACAATATTGCCAGAAAGTTAGGTGAATGTGTTCTTGCTTTCTCTTTCTCTCCACTAACTCCTATAGAATGGTAGCAGGTATAGCATGGATATGCTTGTTTTACTGGATGTAAAACAAAGGGTGTTTTACAGTTGGGCAAAATAGAACAGTGGGAGATTTCATGATGCTCTTCTGAATGACCTTTTTAAACTTGCAAATCAATGGTCTATAAATTTTTCCATTAATTTGTTTATAATTTTGTATCATAGTTGGCCATGGGTAAATGCCATCATGGAAAATAGAACTGTAGGTAAAGAGGAACTACTATAATATATAAAGGAGCTTTAGAATCATTAACCCACAACTGAACATGGTGGCACATACCTGTAATTCCAGTGGCTTAGGAGGCAGAGGCAGGAGGATCACAAGTTCAAAAGCCAGCCTCAGTAACTTAGCAAGGCCATAAGTAATGTAGAGAGACCCTGTCTCAAAATAAAACACAAAGAAGGCTGGGGTTGGGATTCAGTAATAAAGCACTCCTGAATTCAATCCCTGGTACAAAAAAAAAAAAAAAAGAATTGCTAACCCTGCCTTTATGAGAAACAGCTTAAGCAATTGGAATACTTTGAAATAAAGTTACTTCTTGTTATTGTTTCCCATGTTCTTTTGGTGTGGTTATTTGTGATACAACTAGATTCTTTCTTCATAGTCCGAATCCCCTCTTGAAATGCTTCAAAATCTGTTTCTGTTCTCATTTCAAGTTATATACATTAAATTTAATTCTTTATGAGATAGAGTCAAATGAGTTTTGCAACATGTATCATGCATTCCATGCTTCAGAAACTTAAAAATCTATTTGATCAACATGTGGGCTCTTTTTAGTCCATCATATCCCAGTTCTCTCTGATAGCCACTGATAATTTTGACCCATATGATTTTGCTCCATCAATAATACCATGAGAATGAATTTCTATAGCTTCCAGACTTTCAGAGCTTGCATCTTTCTCTTAGTAAAATGAATTTTAGATTCATTTTATCTTCCTTCCTTCCTTCCTTTGCATCTTTCTTCCTTTTGGCATATGAATGTGTCAAAAATTTTCAGCACCATTCATTAAATTTGTTGAAAAGACAGTTACTTTTTATTGAAATAATTTTGTATTTTTTTAAAAAAGTTAAATTCACCATATTAATTCACTGGGTGTCTATTTCAATCCCCTGGGTCTGGGCTTATCCTTTCACCAACACTTTACCCTCTTGACTACTGCAACTTCAAGGTCATTCTTAAAATTAGTACGATTCCAATGACTTTGTTCTTCACTTTTTTTTTCTAGCTATGACAGTTATTGACCATGTAAATTTTCTTTTCCACTAGACCATATCTCCAATGTCTTTGAGATTTTATTTAATCTATAGACAAACTTGATATGAATTAATAATTTGGCAATGTTGTGTTTTCCAGTCCATGAATAATTTGTTGGCTTATTAACTCCTCTGACTTTTCATCAGTGTTATGTTATTTTCAGCATATAAATCACATACTTTTTCATTGAAATTAGTTAAGTTTTTCACTTATTTGTTACTGTTAAACATTTAACCTCAAATTTTATTTTCTAGTTGTAAGTATATATTAATGGAATTCACTAAAACTATCAACTGACTTTGTGTCCTTTGACCTTTGTGAAATCACTTTAGATATAAGGCCAGGAAATGGTAACATGTCATCTCAGAAGACTATATCTGTTGTTTCACCAAATGTTGATGCAATCTTTTAAGCTTGTTTGTACCCAAAAAAGGTCATATACCTTATTTAAAGATTTTTTTGTTCATATTTTTACTGGTGTATTATTGTTTTACATGATGTGAGATTGGTTGTTATATATTCATACAATCAAATAATGTAACAATTTAATTTGGCCAATAACATTCCCCAATATTTTCCCTGTCCCTCCTCCTGGTTACTTTCTTCTGATCTACAGATGTCCCTTCAATTTTTATGAGATTCCTGTCCCTACTTTTCTTTTCCTTTTTCCTGTTCAGTTTCCACATATGAGACAAAACACACAATCCCTGATGTTCTGAGTTTGGGTTATTTCACTTAACACAATGATTTCAAGTTCCACCCATCCATTCCATTCCTGAAAATAAAGCAACTTCATTCTTCTTTATGGCTGAATAAAACTTCATTGTGTATATATATGTATATATCACATTTTCTTTAGTCATTCATCCATTGTTGGATGGTTCCTTATTTGGCTCTCATGAATTGTCCTGCTATCTATGAGTGTGCATGCATCACTATAGTATGCTTTTGTAGTTTTATTTTTCATGATAAACTTTTGAGAGAGAAAAAAATGATGTTTGTTCAATTGCATTACTTATTGACACTTTAAAGGAATGTATATGAATTTTTATTCAAAAAACAAATGATACAAACTGCTAACAGAGGATAATAATATAATAATTCAAAATATAATGAAATCATTGTACAATGAATCTATAGTACTATCAAATGAGATCAATGAATATGTGATCAAAATATATTAAATTTCTGTCTCTATACTCCTTAAGGTACTTTGATATTGTACATATACATACAAGCAATCTGGGTGTTTAGATAGAATGAATTTGGGGAGTCTTACTGAGATAATGGCCCAAATAACTGTGACATATGTTTTTTCAAAGACAATTTGGATGGTTTCCCACAGTGACTGCTCTAATATTATGATTATTAAATTCTAAACCACTAACTCTAAGTAGATTGAAGATAATGTGAAGGAATTGTGTTTGAATTTTGGTAAAATGGGTTCCCAGATTTAATATCTGTGGCAAGATAAGACTAAAATTTAAGTAGGTAAAATAATATACAGTATCTCTAAATATGAAGGTTGATTTAATACACACAAACATAAAATAAGCAAAAATAATGAATTTGAGTCATAAAATTGTGACAAATAAATTCAATAGAGTTCAATGCTATTTTGTAGCATTTGAAACTCTATTAATTGACTTGATAATTTAGTAAGATCAGAAAACTGTTTCCAAAGCTCAACTCATGAATTTCAGAAATTTTTATTTTAGGAAACTTTTTAGATCATTTTTTCCTAGATAACATGGTATATGAACATACAGGTGGGATTTAGAGGCATTAATGCAAGTGATTAGTTATGATCATGGATATTTTAGACTACTTATTGACTAACAACGAAACTTCTGATTGTGTATTTCATTATTTCTCTTGGAGCTTGGAATGTTGAAATAGCAATGTCATTTGTTCTCAAGGACACAAACCACTAAATAAACAATCACACGCCCCCTCAAATTTCACTGATAATGATTACATGAATGGTATGAATCTACATCATGCACAACCATTGAAATGAAAAGATAGATCCCATTTGTATACAATGAATCAAAATGTAGTCTATAAAAATAAAAAAAATAATTAAAAAAAAATTTTATGGTCAAATGTATCAAACTGATAGTGTCTGTGTTTCTTCCAGAATTATTATGAAGTGGGGAATATACATGTATAGCTCTGAATGTAAAAAATATATGTGTAATTCAAGGATTATGTGATGAAATACAATTTTGCCATATTAACCAATATTTTGTAACAACATATTTTATATTATGTGTTATCTTTCATTTTTTCCTTTAATTATCCTATTGGTCTTAAACCATGTAAGTTGTTTACTATGTCTACATTTTATGACCACCCAGAAAACTTAGCCTATGACTCAAAGTAAAACTATGGTAAAAAAAAAGCAGGTTATGCTGTTACTTACTAGCTTACAAATTTGAGGCTCTCCCATTCATGACAATTTTATAACACCTTTTGCCTTCGGATTTTGTTGTTCTCTCCCAAACATTGTGAAATGGATCAAATTAGAAATAAATTTGAAGATTTTCATTCTGAAGTGGGCCTTAGAATATTTTCAAAACCTGTTCATTTCAGACCAAATCTTTGAACATGGTTGTAATGGCTCCATTGATAACTTCAAGTACTAAGTAACTGAAGAAACATGTGACTTACACATGTGTCCCCTAGACAAAATGGAATTGAAAACCTATCATATGTTTGAAAATTTGCAAGACAAAATTTTATTTAATACACCTATCCTATGAAATATCATAGTTTAGCAACACATTAGACTGTAGAGTTTTCAGTTTTTAATCTCATGGCCAAGTGACTGACTAAGAGATGTCCAGCATTGCAAGAGTATCTTCCCACTTATCATAATTCTGGGAAAATATAAAAAATCAAAATTCAAAGTATGACTTCTACTGAATTCATATCACTTTTGTACTATGATAAAGTTTTAAAATATTAAATTGAACCATTGAAAGTGAAGAACTGTTCTTATTTTTTAGATTTATCTTCCAAAGTGAAAATTTCATGTGCCTATCACCACTCAACATGGTATATTAGAAAGAAATTCACTGCAGCTGTGAGCTGCATCTGAGACAAACCAGTATGTATTTCTGGGTTCTCAGAGCTAGAAGCCAGCTCTAGAAAATAGAGCCTCTGAAAAATATTTTAAAATGTATTAGAAAGAAGATCTAAAATATCCAAAAATATCCAATGACTATGATGAAAATTCAATACAGTAGAAAGCAGCACAGACTAAACTAGCAACATGGTCATTCCAAAGAATGCTAAAGGGAAAGTGTGAGGATAGTATGAACCATATAGATAATATAATTTTCAACACATGCTGGCATAGAAGGGCACAAACCAATGATTTGGCAAATGATTCCCTGTTTTGATGCCTACAATAAGAAGACCAAAATATTATTTCATCAACTGAACAATTTATTGTCATCCAAAGAGATTCTTATTTATTTCAAGGAGTGTGTGATGGGCTGACAGATCTGGCTCCATGAGAATGTTATAGGCCAGACTCTAAGGGAAATGACTAAGCAGACTCCATTTTGCTCTGAGACTCCATGTTATGTAGGAAATAAGCTTCTCCCATGAGAACACCCCGCCTCTGTGCCCATAATCAGTTACTTAGTGTGACATGTTTAACAATACAGAATGATAATTCCTATGTAAAGAAAAATTGCTCTCCTTTGATTCCTATTGCTCCTAAACAATGTATCATGTGACAGTGATTGTGTGGATGTTAGTAACCATTCTTTAGTTTGTACCTAGGTAAGGGTCATTTTGACCCACTTCCCCCTCTGTTGATGATCTCATGATGTTAGTTTGTAATTTCAAATCATAGCAACAGACACTTATGATTAATGTGATTTTTGGTATAAGAACCCCTACAACCCTGTGGTCGGGGATGTTCTCCCAATAGTCATTTTTTGGGGCATTATGTGAGACAGTCAGCTGGCCGGCTTAATAAAGACTCTGAAATTCGGACTTCTCAGTGGTGATCGGTCTGTTTTTAAGTTGCACCCCATAACAAGAGGAGCATATGCAGAACAAATCTCACAATATTTGACAGAAAGGAGACATTAACCATGTAGTGAGTGAATTCCAATTTCTTTTAGAGTTTCTATTAAAGTCTAGTTGCTCAATTAGGAAGGAAGCAAGACACTGTGAATCCAAATTTTAAATTAAGTTTGTGGCATTCTTTCTGTGAGAGGTTCTCAGAAGACCCAGTTTGGCCACTGCAGCAGATAAATGCAACAAGGTCCCTCGGTGCTAGCAAGTGGTGCCAGAGTTGGTGGGTAAAGTTTCAGAGAATTGCTTGAAGACTGGCAGAGCAGCCCTGCCACAACCTGAGCACTGGGTGTTTAAAGGAGTGAGTGACAGCGATTAGCCCTCACATAGCCTCAGCTCTCAAGGTGCCTGTCAAAATCCTCAATTTATATGTGTTTTGGAGTTTAGTTGTTGAGACCAATAACTCACATATGTGGCCTGATAAGGTGCAACATAATATTCACACAGGGAGAAGGATTACACTCCATATTCTTATCACAGCAAAACATGTGCCACTCACATAGCAAATTATGTAAGTGTTTGGAATCATTTCACAGCTGCATAGCACTCTTCACCTCCTGTCCTAACCCTTGAAACTAAGATGCCACTCTAGAACAAAAAAAGTGGGGGAGAAATGCTGAATTGGACAACATACTATATTAAGAGTTATTATGTTATCTCTTTGACTAGACATTTAAAATAGAGATTAATTTACAGAACAATAAGCTTCCTTAATATTGTGTATATTCAATTTATACATTATAATCTTCAAAACTATTATAATGAAAACATAACCAACACCAGAAAAAATATAGCTTTAAATAATTGTTAAAATCACAAAAAAATCACATTTAGCAACATCTTCAAAGAGATACAAAATGATTAATAAAGACAAATAAATACATATTTATATAGGACATATTAAAACCACAAATAAATCTTAGTTTTATTTCAGTTTTCAAGTAATTTAGTAAGGAAGATGGTTATATTCTTGTCAATATTTTAGAGCTAACATATTATATTATAACTATTCACAATGTTAGAGTAATAATATTTAATAGACTCACTGAAAATAACTGTGAATTTCTGAGATAGGTTTCCCATTTAAATATCAGCATAAACTTTTTGGATAGCACTTTGAATGTTTTATAAACCACTAAAAATAACCAGGTGAACTGAATCAATTTTTGTACTTAACATTTGTTATGCACATGGCATTACTTATATATAGGGTTTACCTAAAAAACTGCATATGTAAGATTGATTAAAAATGACTTATTAGGCCAGAATATTTAAATTTATCTAATGTCAATTAGAACCAGAGCTCACTCTACCCATATATGGAAGTGAATTCATTCAATGGTAGAAGTCAAGGAGTTTTCATTCATAAATAGTGACTTCAAGAAAGACCAATAAATTCTATTGTTCCTGTGTACCTCACTGGGATACTACAGTCAAATTTCTAACTCTTGTTCCCTTATATTAGTGACATAGATAAGTCCCAAGCTGTTATGACTGGTATTAGTGTAATGTTAAATGATTAAACCTGTGAGTAGTGTCCCTGTGCAAATAAAATACATCTTTAATTAGGTAGGTAAGTAGATAAATAATGTCATAAATATCAGTTACAGTCCTGTGCATTCCCAAGTGTAGTCAGCAATGGACTGCAGATATAATGGCAATCCAATAAGATTAAAACAGAATTGAAAAGCTCCTCTATCCTAGTGATGATGTAATTGTCATCATCTTGCAGTGCAATGAATTGCTCACTTGTGATCTAGTGCTAGTGCAAACAAACTTCTTGCACTGCCAGTCATATAAAAGTACAGCACATGCAATTATGTATAGTACTTACTACTGTGATGATGATCAAAATGACTATGATCCTGGTTTATGTGTTTAATAATATTCTGTGTTTTATTCTTCTAATTGTTACTTTAGAATGTCTTCTTTCTACTTATAAAAACATTTACGGTAAAACAATACACTCTTAATGCTGGCAGCAACTTCATATATCTTGTGCCCCACTTGATTACATCATTTTCCCTTGTGCTTGATTTAATCCCATGCTGTTGGTTTACTGTGGACCCTAAGTACACAAAATCCATTGCTAATATCAGACATTACATTGAGTGGTTGACCTTAAAATGAAATTAAATGTAATTAGGAATGATAAAGGTAGAAAATCAGTGATGGTAATTGCTTTTAGTCACGCATGTACCATTCCACCGTAGTTATGCTCTTGAAAGAAAAAAGTAACAAAAGCTGATATAGGGTCCACTGCTTTTGTTTGTTTGTTTTCTCAGTACTGGGAATTGAGCCCAGTGACTCTCCCACTGAGTTATAAGGGTCTGCTTTCTTAAAGACCACCAGAGAAAAAAAATTAGAGAAGGGCCAATATAAGATATGAAGAGATTTCCAGTGGTCAGGACTGACGACCAGATAGAGAAGCACATCCCTCTCTGCACCATATCTACCACACACAAAACAAGAAATTTGCAGCATTAAAAGAAAACGCTAGGCTCAGGTATGATAATGAAGTTATTGTTGGTTCTAGGTGATTTAAACAATTCAAGTATTATTATTCATTACATTTTGTGAAACTACATGGTCAGTTTGTGAGTGATGGTGTAAAGAAAACTGAAGAATTTTTGGAAACTCTAGATAAGCTAATTATGGAGGAAAATTACTTTCCAAAGTAAATCAAACTAGATGAAATCTCCCCAGTCTGGAAAAAGATGCCTAAAAGGACTTTTGTCCATAAGGGTACCAAGTCAGTGCTGAGTTTCAAGTAGTTTTAGGACAGGGTAACAATCTTGTTTCAGGCTAATTTTATATGCCGCACACTGAAACCTTTTGTGATCCTGCACAGTGATATGCCCACGGCCTTCAAATACATCAGTGAGCACACACTGCTAGTGAACTATAGGAGACGTAAGAAATCACAGATGACTCAACTCTTTTTCCAATATGCCCTCCTGTTTTGCTATGCCAGCAAAATGGTAAAGTATTAGTTGGCAAATAAAATGTTTCTTATCATTAAGATTTTGCTTATTGTTGGTAATATACCCACCCATTCTTTTACTTATGATATTTATCCCAGTATCAAAGTGGCACTTCTTCCTTCAAGTGCCATCATTTTGATCTGAACAATAGATCAAAGAGTTGTAGTCCCTTTTAAAACACACTACCTGAGAAATTACTGAGCCTAGTCCATTATTACAATTGAGGAAAACTCTGAGAAGACATGGATTCACTTCTGGAAGGATTATGACCTTCAAGAACCTTTAATGGATTTTGGATAATCTCATCAAGGATTGCATGAATTTTACATGGAAGAAGAAACACAAAAGTTTTATCCATGACTTTGAGTGATTTGCCAAGGATGAGGAGGATGCAAATATAAACAAGACTGAGGTTAAGACAGCAAACAGCTCTAAGCTAGGTGTGGATGATAATGATATCAAGAAGCACCTAGAGGTGTTCCTGATAAATTCAATAGAGAAAGTGTTTTAGTCAGGTCTTTTAGGTACAGCAGTGAAAAAGCAAAAGGTTATTTTGGGACTCATGACTTCAGAGGTCTCAGTCCATAGATGGATGACTCTATTCCTCAGGCTCTGAGATGCTGCAGAACAGCATGGTAAAGGAAGGTGGCTCAGTTCATGATGATCAGAGGCAGAGAGAGAGCTCTTCTCACCAGGATAAAATATAAACCCCAAAGGCATGTTCCCAATGACCTATCTTCTCCAGCCATACCCTACCTGCATATAGTTACCACTCTGTTAGTCCCTATCAGGGCATTAATTCACTGATTGGATTAAGAATCTAATAACCCAATCATTTCAGCTTTAAACCTTCTTGCATTGTCTCACACATGAGCTTTTGGGGATAACTCATATCCAAACCATAATAGAGAGGAATATTCATGAGGCATAATTTGTTTACCAGCAAATGTATAATGAAAAAAAAAGAAAAAGAAAAAAAGAAAAGAAAGAAAAGAAGGAGGGAAGGAAGGAAGAAAGAAAGAAAAAGAAAGAAGGAAAGAAAGAAAGAAAGAACAAAAGAAAGAAAGAAAGAAAAAAGAAAGAAAGAAAGAAAAAAGAAAGGAAGGAAGGAAGGAAGGAAGGAAGGAAGGAAGGAAGGAAGGAAGAAAGAAAGAAAGAAAGACAACACCATGGACACATTTATGAAAAGAGTGATACTTCCTCAAGAAGCGCCTCAGACAGGTCTTTCACAAGGGATTCCAGAAGATCACACAGATTCCAGAAGATTCCAGAATATCTATCATAGGAGATGACTGCTTCATGAGTATTATTGCCCCTGAATACCTTCCATTGGGACAAGATGTGAAAGTGGAAGACAGTGATTTTGATTATTTTGGATCCCATGTAGATATAGAAATGTGTGTATGTGACTCAGGGTTTGTTGTTATTGATTTTGTTTGCTGATTTTTCTTTTCAGTGAAAGGGTTTAAGTTTGGAATCCCCTGGGTGCTAGGCAAGTGTTTCACCATTGAGCTGCCTCTCCAGTTCCTTTTAAAAATTTTATTTCTAGGCAAACAAGGTCTTACTAAATTGCTCAGGGGCCTCAAACTCACAATCTTCCTGTCTTAGCCTTCTGAGTAGCTGGGATTTCAGGCATTTGCCACTGTGCCTGGTTCCTGTGTCTTAGATGTATCAAAAGCTTTTACAAAGAAAAAAAGAAACTAAACAAGCAAAAAAAGAGAGAAAAGGTAAAAATAGAAAAAAAGCTTATAGAATAAAGATATAAGGAAAGAACATATTTCATACAAGTGTACAATATATTTATTTTAAACTATAATTATTGTGGAAGTGTCAAAACAAATTAAAAAGTTTATACAGTTATAGAAATTTAATATTAATTTATTTTTGAAGAAAGAAGCTTTTCATAAATTTAGATGTATGTATGCAGAGTGTATAAAGTCTGTAGTGGTGTATGGTATTTCCTAGGCTTTCATATCTACCGATCGCTCACTGACTCAGTAACTTCCAGTCCTGCAAACTCTATTCATGGTAAGTGCCCTATACAAATAAGCCATTTTTGTCTTTTGTATTGTATTTTCAATATAACATTTCTTTGTTTTGATATGTTTTGATATACAAATACCTACCATTGTGTTACAATTGCCTACAGTATTCAGTACAATAACATGCTGTATAGGTTTGTATCCTATGAGTTATAGGGTATACCATATGGCCTATCTGTGTAGTAGGCTAAATCATCCAGGTTTGTGGAATTACATTCCATGATGTTCTCACAGTGACAAAATCACCTAAGGATACATTTTTCAGAATGTATGCCCATCATTAGTAAAGAGTGAATACATTATATTTTCATTGTATCAATGCATAACTAAGACACCCTCTATGTAGGAGGCAGTTCCTTTTGATTTGTTAATCCTTTTTATCTCATCTCTGAAATAATTCAATGACTCTATTTTTCTGATCTAATATTTTATGACTTGTTTATTATTACTTGCTAAGAGACTTGGAGGAAATCAGTTTTATCAGCTAAGATGATAGTCTCAATTGAGGGGAAGTGAGTTTTCCATTAATAGAAAACTGATATAATGAGAAAACAATTCTAGAACTGGATTTTATTTCCAGCACCAACAATTCTTCTTAGCTATGAGAATTTTCACAGACTATAAACTTGAGCTTTCTCATAAATAAATTTAACTTGGAAGATTACTGTGAGGAATTACAAGGAATGCATAGAACTATTTAGTCCAATGAATCATTCATGGTAGGTACTCAGTAAGAGGCAGCTATTATTATAGTGTCAGAGCATATAGCTTAAGTATGCCAAGCACAATATCCCACACATGAGTTTTCAATAGATAGGTATTGAGCTAAGGGAGCAAATTTATCAATACCTGTGTTAATGGTCAGTACTATTCTAGGAGGCTTTTATTATACATAGTTACTTTATAAGAAGCATAACTTGACCTCTGGTATATTAAAATGCATGTGGATTATATTACTAGGGATTTCTATACCCACCTGAAAGCAAATTTGGGGGGACTTAGGATCTTTACTAAGCCCTTTTGAGCTTATGAGAAGAAGGGTGCCACAGACGTACAAAAGGCTATTTTCACATGCATCACTGAAGTGCCATAGTGATCCATAAAATAGTGTCAGAGTTGGCCTTCTATCAGTAAAATGACATGAACTGACTATTCTGAATGAATGCAGATCTCCAGTGTAATTTAGGTTAAATGGTAGAAAAAGTCAAACTTCAAGGCCAGAGGAGATATTTCTTGAGTAATGAAAAGCTTTTGAATGCTTTTCACATTCCCTGCATCACATTTTCTGAGAGTAATGAGAGCTTTTATCACGCTCTGAATCACATATCCCAACAATCAAATTTCAATAATTGCTACTTCCTTTTATGTAATGACCAGATTTTATACTTTAAAGACAGAGATTCCTTGATGGGTACATTCATTGAGTGCTGAGAGCTTTATAAAGGTTATTGTAAGAGTGCCAACTGATCAAATGACCATTTAGACCAATAATTCATTACATCATGTATCTTTTAAAATTTCTTTCTATACTTCAGCAATTTATTGGTAGTTGACTTCAATTTCTCTTTACTTTGACATGATACACAAAGTGATTCAATTCCATGAAAACTCTTTTTTAAAAGCCATTGTTAGATTATAGTAATAAGATTTAAAATTATTAGTAAAATTATTAGTAAAAAACACAACATACACATATAATGCTTTCTCCTCTTTCTGCTCAAGACCTTGAGTTAGAAAGTTAATATTGAGTTAGGTAAGGTAGCACATATTTGCAATCCCAGCTATACAGTGAACTGAGGTGGGAAGATCATGAGTTTGTGGTCATCCTGGGCAACATATTTGATACCCCATCTGAAAAATCATAAAATAAAATAATTTTATATTGCCAAGTCTGCTGAGAATTTTCAAAAAAAGGGCAGTGAATTTCTCCCTATACATTTTGTTTCATTATCATTTAGCTAATCATCTGCAAATAAAGACAGAAGAGTAGAATACTACAGTTTATGATAAAACTTTATTAAATTACAAGTTAATAGGAAAACATTATATCAGTTACACTTATCAGGAATTACCTTATTAATTCTAAGATTGCAAACCTAAACCTGGCTTATTATGAAGTAATTTTGTTGATCATAAAGGACTTTCAATATTTAAAAGATGGACTATCATATTTATAGATTTTTAAATCTTGTAATAGTTTGGAAAAAACCTACTGTCTAAAAAATCTACAATGATAGTTCCTTGTCCATATACAACTGTACAAAATGTAAATCACAACCAGCTAATAACAACTTTATTTGAATGATGCAGTAGGCTTAATTCGTTTTACTTCCTTTCTTTTTTCCTTATAAACACTTGTTATCTTTTGATAAGAAGCCACACATACATTTTGATAAATCAATACTTACTGGAGTGAGATGATAGCTCACTGTAGTTTTGATTTGAATTTCCCTGATGATTAGTCATGTTGAACATTTTTTTCATACATGCACTGACTCTTTGTTTGTCTTTTAATAATAAGTATTTATTGAACTCTTTTGCCCAATTTTAAGTGGGTTATTTGTTTTCTTGCTATTGACATTCGAATTTCTTAGATATTACAGATATTAACCCTTTACAGTTTGCAACATTCTGAAAGTCATCCCTTTACTCTGTTGATAGTTTTATTTATTTATTTTAAAAACTTCTTAATTTCATGTAATTGTATTTGTATGTTTTTGCTTCTGTCATTTTTGTACTCTTCCCACCAACCCTCCCCCAACAACAACAACAACAAATTATTGCTCACACCAATTTCATGGAATTTTTCTCAATCACAATTTTGAGTCATACATTTAAGTATTTAAGCCATTTTAAGTAGGTTTTTGTTTAAGGTATAAGATTGGATCTGTTTTATTTCTTTTTGTATGTGTATATTCAGTTTTCTCAGTGTCATTACTGAAAATATTATCTCTTCCCCATTTTGTGTTCTTGGCATCTTTGTTGAAAAGCAGCCATAAACATGGCTTTCTCTTCTTTCCCTCTGGTCCATGCATCTATTTTTGTGCTAGTGTTCCTCAGTTCTGCCTTTAGCCATGATTATCCATACCCCATACCAAGTCTTTCTTTGAACCTCACTTGGTGTTGATCTGGGCTGGCAGCATTGAGGAATTTATTTGTCAAATCCTTGTCTCACTTCTGGACTCTGCCTCATCTTCATCCCACTCATCCTCTCATGCCCCATCCTTCTCTTCAGACTGGGGTGTCTACTAAGGCTTACTCTTGTCATGAATTGATCAGTAGAAATGATATTACTTTAAAGTAGCACTACATAATTGCTTTCTGTCTTTTTCTGCCACTAATGTTTATTCATTTAATTTATCCAACAGGTTTTTATAGAGTTCCCTCCTATGCCTCACAAGAGTGGAATAGATGGTAAACAGGGTTGCCTTAGTTTATAAAGAATCTATATTCTATTGATAATGACAGACCAGAAACTGTGTAAAAAAAGGGGGGGGGGGGTTTCTTTAAAGTCTAATTCACCATTCTATAGAAACAAACTTGAAAGCTTTTAACCAGAGGAGAGATGGGAAAAGATTTCCCTAAAGAGTCAATTTTTAGGTTAGAAACTGAAAAAAGAGTTAGGTTAGGGTTAAGCAAACATAAACAGTTTTGGAGAAGTAAAAGCATTCCAAACATAGGGACCAGCAAGAGCTAAGACTAGAATCCATTTTGATAGCAAAGTTCAATACATATGAGGTGTCCACTGATCTGTGAGAAATTTAAAAATTTATGGAAAATCACTTCCAAAAGTGGAAAATGCTATATATGTTTAAGGGAATATTATCTTTAATAAATTCTCTCTAGTGGGTAAAAGTGAAAAAAATATAGGATTAAAAGTCTATTTGATTTTAAACACATTTTTCCCTGGGCCATAGGCAAAGCATGCAGTTAAGTTTAAATGTTTTTTATTTCCTCTAAATTCCCCCTTTTATTATTTTTTACTGTGATATTTTGGTACCATTATAAAACTAAAAAAAAAAAGTTGCATGTAACTACTATTCCCCATAGGGATTTTTTGAAATTTAGTTACATTTGTATTTGGCCCAATTATCTAGTAAGAAGGAATGTTATGAGTGCTCTACACATTTATTCAGGGTGAAATTGTCATAACTGCATAAGTAACAATCAGAAACTCATGCATGATGAAATATTTCACTGATATATAATTTACCAAAAGATCAGATAAGAGAGTAAAGGAATTGACTATCTCTTATGGATTTCCAGTCTCACTGTTGGGGAAAGTGCCTTCCAAAATTGATGCACTTCTGGAGTGGATACAGAGCAGGGATATTTGAGTACCTGTTCACCCATAGGTTAAAGTAGTGTTCCATATGCGATTTAAACTATATAATCTTTCCCTAAAAGATGCCGATTCCATTTTAAAACTAAACTCATAGTGTATGATGCAGGAATTTGTAGTTTTACAACAAAAGACTGGAAAAGCTGAAAAACATTGCTAAAAACTGTCACATTTAGAACTCCCTGGAGTATGAAATTTACTTGACTTTTGACAGCATGCCCTCTGAGCTACCACTTCTCTGCTGCCATTTGGTGGGAATAAGCCCTCCTGCTCTTGAGGGAATGGAGAGTCTAGATTTAAATGATACTTTCATCTAAATAATGTTGTATCTGAGAAGATTTGTGCTGAAATTTGGGCCAGTCTTAAGCACATACGTAATAAGGCATCTGTTCATAGGACAGCTACATCATTTTCTGGAAGAGGAAATTTCAATCAATTTCTTTTGCTGAGGCTAAGGACTTAGGAGCACAAAAACTATAGAGTATTCCGTGTTTGACATTTAATGTGAGGTCTCAGTTTTCCAAGTGAATTAATCATAATGGACTTATTTGAAATGTGAACAGATTTTCATCATTAGAAGAGGAAATTATTGTTCAAAAATGAAAACAGCTTAATATATCATTAAAATGGTAGACTTTGTGTATATGCCATACAGGGGGACATGACTCACGTTATCAGGACAGAATTAACAATTTTAGGAAATGTTTCCCAAATGTTAAAACTTTTACAACCAAAGAATCAATTATGTAATGATGAAGATATTCTAAGAAGAACACAAAATTTCATCACTGTAGATAAACAACATGATTGTAAGTGCTAATACATCTGGTTGAATCATAATAGATATGAGGAAGCCAATGAATATTTATCATCACAGCACGTGAGGTCATAAAATTTTAGTGAAATCAGGATTTTGGTTCAATGTGGTTTGGATAATATGTACAACCTCTTCATTGTTCCAAGACTGTGATTCCTGGATATTTAAATGACAATGTTTATAGCATCAAGGTCTGCAAAGTTTCTCAGTGTGACTTTCCTTGTGTTTCAATGGATAAATGGAAATGAAAGATGGTAGGGGATCACACTGTTGAAAATCAGACATCGATAATTGAAAGTGAGGTAGAGATTCCTTCATTATGAGGATTTATGTTAGTCTGACTAGCTTAATGTTTACAATAATCATCAGTGCCAAAGTCTTCAAATTCATCTACTGTCCTTATTTACAACTCCCTATTGTCAATATACTTCCCTCAGAATGCCTCAGAAATAGTTTGCTTCTTACAGGTCTCTCAAGGGCAATGCACTACTCATTTAATGGAGTCCTACAGTAAATGGCAAAACAAGAAGGAAAGCTGTCTATTATTTGATAATTGACCTATTTTTGTCCCATTGTTCCAAATGTGGAACTCCTATGAACAATTATGGTATATAATATATAATTATACAACAAGTATGTTACAACATAATAATATTAACATAATAAATAAATATATAAATGCTATATTTGTGATTTCCAACTTATTTTGATGCATCTGTGTCAATTTCATTGAATGTTCACAGAATTGAAAACTTGGCCCTGTCTTTTTTACATGTTCTGTTTCTCCACACTCTGACATTCTCACGTTTTTTCAAGTGCTCTTAACTTTGTTTTTTTTTTCTCTCTTTCTTTCATTGATATTTTTCCCCACACTTAGGTGAGATAGGAAAGTAAATGGAGGCTTAATTGGGAGGAGATCTTGTCCTCTAAGGCTTTGAAAAGTCTTTTACCTTTAATGAATATGCCCTTTCTTATGGACAAGGGGGAAAACTTTTTATAATGATTATTCTTCCTCTCCCCCTGCCATAGCAATAAGAGGATCCTCTTGAGGTCTTCCATGTGAACACTTACTAACATCCTGAAAATAAAACTCACCAAAAAAGAAGGTCTCTTGATAAATGAGATCTCTGAGTTTCTCTTTGCATGTCAAGACTCTTAACAACTTTTGCTCCATGTAAGCAAATCTCAGCTGTGTCTTTGAATTCAGCCACCTCTCAATATTTTCTTATGGTGTTTGCCCTACAACCTTAGCTCACCAACGTGAGAAAAGTTGTTTACATTTCATTTGTTCAGATCTCTCTTAGTAAAAATAGTCCTGACATTTTTAAGCATTTTATATGCTGAAGCTGAAACAATAAGCCCTCATCATTAGGACTCATTATTAATTTAATTTACATTGTAACTATGACATTGAATATAATTTCATGTGTTTACTTGATATTAGTATTTCCTTATTTCTCGAAGTGTCTGTCCAATTTGTTTATTTCTTTGCTTAAATTTCCTTGGATTATGCTATAGGTGTAATTGTGTTTTCCCCAAAATTCACATGTTGAAGTCTTAACCCCTGGAACTTCAAAATTTGGGTTGGCACTATAAAAACATAATTAAGTTTACACTGTCATGAGCATGAGCCTTAATACTACTGGGATCCTGACAATAAGAGGTTATTAGAACAGAAATTCTCAAAGAGAGTGATGGTCATTTGAGTACATAGCAAGAAGGTGGCCATCAGCAAACCAAGGAGATAGGCTGCAGAAGACACCAAACCTGCCTGATACATTCATTTTAAACTTGTAGTCTCCAGAGCTGTGAGAAAGTAAATTTCTGTTATGTAAGCCATCCAGGTTGTGGTGTGTTTCTATGACACAAACTGGGAGAGACTCCCTATTGTAATAGGTTAATAGTGTTCCCTCAAAATTAACATAGACCCAGTAACTCAGAACATAACTTCATTTGGAAATTGGATCTTCAAAGATGTAATTAGTTAGGGAAATCAAGATAAGAAAACTATCCAGGGTTTATGCGCAGCCTTAAATCCAAGAACTAATGTCCTTTTAAGAAGAAAGCATGAAGAGAAAGAAGATTTTATGAAGATGGAAACAGAGATTGGAGTGATAGAAAAAATTGTTAGCCACCAGCAATTATGGGATGGTTTCACCCCGAGAGCTTTCAAAAGAGCCAACTCTGCTGATGTCTTGATGTTTGACTTTTTCCTTCTAAACTGTGAGAAAGTAAATTTGTGGTCTTTTCTTGAAGAAGCCATAGGAAACATGCACATATCTTACTGATTTTCCAAAATTTCTTGGTGTATAACTTCTTTCATATTTCATTGTCCAAAAGCAAATGGCAAAGGTTGATAGTAGTAGCACAGGTGTATAATCCATCTAGGAAGAAAGTGAATTTGGGGGAATGATATTGCAGCCTACTATGCTGTTTTCATATTTTTATGTGTATGAATTACAAACATGTAACTCTGTACTAATGTGTGATAGATAGCTCAGGTACACAAACATTTTAATGTATATGTACAGCTATATTATATATTAATGTGATATTAATGCTATAAAGTCCACATAGTTTTCACTCTGTGGTTTAATGTGCTACATTATTTATTAAAAGTTACTAAAATTTTCATATAACAGTGTAATACTGCATTTAATGGTTTAATATTCAAGTTTACTTGTATATTTGGTTTTCCTGGCTGATATAAATGGAAAAGATAAGTAGCTGGTTTTATATCTCGGTGTCATTTGCTCTGCTTTCTAAATCACAGGGCCTCTTTGTGCTGTATTGCATTATGCAAAAGTTTTTCTCAAAGATGTTGGGCTTTATATTTTCTACAGTTTCAAAACCAGCTGAAACTCTTCATTTGGATGATTTCTAGATAGGATAGAATATTTGTTTCTTAAGTTTTTTGAGTCTTTTTTTTCGTGGAACACACACATTAGTTTTATTTTTGAACTTCAGCATAAATTTAAGTATTAAATTACCTAACAGTAGAAACATTTTCAAACCTGCATTTTAAAAAATGTTCTATGCTGAACATAAATTCCTTTCACAAAGCATTGCTTTATCTTATTCTTTCAAAAATTGTTCCTTTGCTTTGAAGGAAATCATTAAATAACATTTTCTCTTTTAAAACTTCTGCTTCACACTCCTCGCTTGCTTGTTATCACAGACAGTGTCTCAAATGTGATTATAGACAAAGTCAGTAAATGAGGAGTATTTGAGTTTTGTAAACTCATCTAAAGTATTGTATGAACAGTTACTCAGAATCCCTACATGGACTAAAAAACCTTCCTGATAACTTCTTATCTGGTTACAAGGTATGGTAATTACTATTTTTCACTTTTAATTAGCTACATAGATAACATCTTAAATTATATGCCTTAAATTAGGTGCTACATTCAATTACCTATACATTACAAGATGGTGCATTTCATATATCCATCCATTTATTCACAAACTTTTATTTCATATCAACACAGAAAAATTAACACATCAAAAGTTTTGTTTTAGTTTCAAATTTTCTTGGTAAAATTTTTTATCAAACCTAATTAGATTTATTCTTGTTTAAACCCCATATTTCTAGCAAATAACAAACTACGATTTATTCTCAGTACTCTTATTTTGTTTTTATCTGCTTGTACTTACATGAAATATTGGTTTAAGAGAACTATCTTATGACACTCTTGCATTCTGTGTGGCTAGGCTTCATTAAAGTCAGGGGATACCATATGGGAGGTTGCATAACCTGTCATTCACTGCAGGAGGCTACAAGTGCGGAATGCAGTTGTCACTCCACTATATACATGTATCCCATAGGATGTCAGGTGGCTTTTATTGGACACGCTACCATCTCTCAAACACACTGCAACCAAAGCATGTTTTCAGACTTAAGCAGAATTTTTCCAGAGAATTCATGATTTCTTTTTTTCCACACTATGACAATGTTTTATAACCCAATGCTGGTCAGTATGCCCCTAAAGGAAATTTCAAATTGCTTCTATTATCAGAACCTCTGCAAGAAGAGTTTCTGTATTCTCCTTATTCTTCATTTTGGCCTATGCTACAGATGGAAAGATATAATAATATTGAGACACAAAAGAAGAAACAGGTAAATTTTTTATACCCAAAAATTTATCCAGAGAAAGCTTTTCAGTTTAACTTTTGAGGACATTTTTTAACAGTTTTGTTAAGATGTCATTCGCATATCATGAAATTATTCTACTTTAACTTTACACTTCAGTGGCTTTCAGTGCATTTACAGAATTGTACCTCCATCGCATCATCTAATTTTAAAGTCTTTTTATCAGCTTCCATAAAATCCCTATAGGCACCGTTAGTAAATTCTGATTTCCTTCCTACCTCTAGGCCTAGGCAATCACTAAATCTACTTACTGTCTTTATAGATTTGTCTATTCTGGACTTTTTATATAAGTAGAATTATACAGCATGTTTCCTTTTGTGACTCACACTTTTGCTTAGTGGAGTGTTTTCTGGGCTCATCTATGCTGTAGCAGACCTCACTATGCTATGCCCTTTTATTGCAGAATGCTATTCCACTTTATAGATATACCACATGAGAAGATTCATTCATCAGTTGATGGACTTTAAGATTGTTTCTCCCATATGGAGATTATGAATAAAGCTGATATGAACATTTGCATATAAATATCTGTGTAGCCATAATTTTAATTTTTGTTGGGTGTATACTCAGGAATGGAATTGCTGCATCATAGGAACTCTGTATTTAACATTTCGAAGAACTGTCAGGCTGCTTTCCATAATAGCTGTGCCCACACACACAAAAAAATGTATGATAGTTCCAATTTTTCCACACCCTCATCAACTTTTATTATTATCTGTCCTTTTATTAGTGTCATTCCAGTTAACGTGAAGTGGTGTTTCATCACAGGTTTGATTTCCATTTTCTTAATGTCTAATGATTTTGAGCATCTTTTTATGGCTTATTGCATATCTGTATATTTTCTTTGGACAAGTATCTGTTCAGATCTTTGGCACATTTTTAATTGATTTATTTATCTTTTTTTATTATTGAAAGTTAGGTGTTCTTTGTTTACCTTAAATAACATTCCCTTATATCAGATATTTGGTTTGTAGATATTTCCCCTTTCTGAGTTTTCTTTTTGCTTTGCCTTTCTTAATAGTAAACTTTGAGCAAAAGGTTTTTAATTTTGATGAATTACAATTTATCAATATTTTATTTTGTCACTTGTGCTTTTAGTGTCATATCTAAGAAACCACTAACTAACACATTGTCATGAAAATTTACTTCTGTTTTCTCAGAATGTTACAGTTTTAGCTCTTATATTAGGCATATGATCCTTTTGAAGTTACTTTTTGGAATTGTAAAGGGGTCAAAACTCGTTTTCCTCCGAGTGGGTATCTATTTGTCCCTTACACTGTTGAAACTATACTTACCCCCAATGAATTATCTTGACATTCCTTGTAAAAATAAATTCTCCTAAAATATAAAGTTTATTTCTGGACTCTCAATTTTATTCTATTAATTTATATTCTGCCTTATGCTAGTTCAAACTTACATGAGCACTGTAGCTTTGCCATAAGCTTTGAAGTTAGAGGGTGAGAATAAGTTTGCCTTTATTTTGAACTACTGTGTTGGTTATTCTGTGCTCCCTGGCATTTCCATATAAAATTTAAGATCATTTTACCTATGTTTGCAAAAAAGAAAGATGTAAATTCATTACAGATTGCTCTGAATGTATAGATCAATCTGGAAATATTGTTATTTTAAAAATATTATATCTTCTGATTCATGAATAAAATTTTTTCCATTTACTTATATTTAAATTCTTTCACAAATATCTTATAGTTTTCAAACTACAATTATTGTGTTTTCATTTTTTGCCAAGTTGATTTTCTCATTAATTTTAGTTTTATATTCATTCTAATCATGATAATTACCAGATATTGAATATTACCACAAAGTTTATATTTAACACTTGCAAACATACACATACATAAACACAGAATACATTCTATGTTTTTACCTCATATTTACTTATACTTCTTAGCAAGTTACAAAAAAATTTGAATGAAGAATGAATTTAGTCAAGAACAAATTCAAATGAAAATGCATTAATACTTAGTTTAAAGCAATTTAAAGACAGAAATTAGAGGTTAGTAATTTTAAATAATTTGATTGATGAAATCATTAAGTTAGTGAAACATAAAAATAGTTGTGATTATTTGTGATAGTATCTTGTATGCCAAAAAGATGAGAGACAATTCAAGCAAAACATTTAGAAGAGAAAGGCAAAGGAGTAGTTTCAAGTCCTTCTCTGTGGTAAGCAGGAAACATATTTCCCCCAAAATATATTAACATTCTAGACCCTAGAAGTGCTAAGAAATGAACATATTTTCTCAGAAATATTTGGTCTAGAACCTAACATTTCTGCATAGAAAGCACTGAGTTAGTCACTAAAATTTTATTAAAATAATTAAAAATTTTTAATACTAATAAAAATTTTATTTCTCAATGATAAGTTTCTGTGATTTGCTAAAATATAGTTTTATTTAAAGTTCGAAAAGGCATTTATACATTACCATGAAAGATTTAGTATCGCTGTGTAGAATTAATAGCATTCAAAAGTAATGTTAATATAGATTTTGCAACAAACTATTCTCCTAGTCACTATGTGTATGCCAAAATAACAGAAGTAATATTTAATGTAGAAATACAAGATGGAGGTGGGCCTCCTAAAAATCAGAGGGAGATCAGTAGGGGAAAGGGACCAAGGAGTGGGAGGTAGGGAGGTAAGGGGGAAGTGCTGGGGAGTGATATTGGCTAAATTATATTGTGATACTGTGTGCATACACAAATGTGTGACAAATTCCATCAGTGTGTACAACTGTAATGCACCAGTAAAAAATTATTAAAAAAAAAAAAAAAAACTTAAGTCAGAAATCCCCTCCTGCCATGAAGAGACTAATCAGGATTCTGCAGATGTTATTCCAGAAGAGGTGAATTTACATGATAAATCAAGAGGAGTCAACTGCATCATGGGTGAACTGTGGATGCCATGGTACATGACCTAAGGGCCCTTGCAGGTCCAAGACACTCTCCCAGTTGATGGGCGTATTGGTTACTGAGGACTCATAGCTGAATCCCTCACTGGGAACTACTCTTGGCTTAAGGGAATAAACCACCTGCTTCATGGTCCATTTTCTGAGCAGGATATGGCCTATAATACCAACTACCGGAAAAGCTGAGGTGGGAGGACTGCAAGTTCAAGGCCAGCCTGAGACAACTTAGTGAGACCCTGTCTTAAAATGACTTTAAAAAAAAAGTGTGGTCTGGGGGTGTAGTTCAGTAGCAGAGCACTTGTTTAGCATGTGTGAGGTCCTGGGTTCAATCCCCAGGACACCTGCAAGCTTGTTAGAAAAGAAAAAAAAAAAAAAAAAGAAATACAATATTAATATTTGTAAAAACATGGTTGCTTATTTATATAAGACATACTTACTACCATGTTTGTGACAAATTCATAATTCCAAAGTCAAGTTTTATGTTTTCATAATATTGATGGTGTCCAACACAAACAAGTTTTAGAGAATACTGTTTTATGTGACCCTGATTCCTTAGAATTCTATAACATTTACACTTTGGTATGATTGTATATTTTCAATAAATAGAACAATAAACAAACATAATAGAATAATATTTGAAAAAATTCATTATGTCATAATTTTATATCCATTCAGTAACTGTTTCTATGAATAAAATATTACTTCAATATTTTTCCTTTATTCAGAGAATAAAAACAATTTAACAAATGCATAACTACATTGAATTTTAGCAATCTATATTGTCATATACACATACTTTAGATCTTATATAAAATTGAATTGGGATTACATGAAAAATATAGAAAAATTTTAAAAGTGTTCTTATAGTTTGATTAGAGTGTTGTCTTTCATAAGAAATATTGAGAATATTATAACTAAACAGGACTCCAGGAGATTTGATCATATAGCCCTACAATCTTATTATTATTATTATTCAATTATGAGTAAGCACTTCTCAGATCATTCACTTTTTTTTAAAATTTGTTTTTATTATAAACAAATGGGATACATTTTGTTTCTCCGTTTCTACATGAGGTAGAGGCATACCATTTGTGTAATCATACATTTACCTAGGGTAATAGTGTTTGATTCATTCTGTTATTTTTTCCTTCCCCCCCCAATCCTCACCCACTTTTCCCTCTATACAGGCCCTCCTTCCTCCATTCTAAGCCCCCCCTCACCCCCATTATATGTCATCATCCGCTTATTAGCAAGATCATTTGTCCTTTGATTTTTTTAGATTGGCTTATCTCACTTAGCATGATATTCTCCAATTATGTCCATTTGCCTGCAGATGCCATAATTTTACCATTCTTTATGGTTGAGTAATGTTCCATCATATATATATACATATACCACAGTTTCTTTATCCATTCATCAATAGAATGGCATCTAGGTTGATTCCACAATCTGGCTATTGTGAATTGAGCAGCTATGAACATTGATGTGGCTGCATCTCTGTAGTATGCTGATTTTAAGTCCTTTGGGTATAGACCAAGGACTGGGATAGCTGGGTCAAATGGTGGTTCCATACCAAGTTTTCTAAGGAATCTCCACACTGCTTTCCAGAGTGGTGGCTGCACTAATTTGCAACCCCGCCAGCAATGTATGAGTGTACCGTTTTCCCCACATCCTTGCCAACACCTATTGTTGCTTGTATTCTTGATAATCGCCATTCTAATTGGGGTGAGATGGAATCTTAGGGTAGTTTTGATTTGCATTTCTCTTATTACTAGAATGTTGAACATTTTTTCATTTATCTGTTGATTACTTGGAGATCTTCTGTGAAGTGTCTGTTCATTTCCTTAGACCATTTGTTGATTGAGTTATTTGTATTCTTGGTGTAGAGAGTTTTGAGTTCTTTATATATTCTGGAAATTACTGCTCTATCTGAAGTATAAGTGGCAAAGATTTTCTCCCACTCAGTAGGCTTTCTTCACATTGCTGATAGTTTCCTTTGCTGAGAGAAAACTTTGTAGTTTGAATCTATTCCAGTTATTGATCTTGCTTTTATTTCTTGTGCTATGGGAGTCCTGTTAAGGAAGTCTGATCCTAAGCCAACAAGTTGAAGGTTTGGACCTACTTTTTCTTCTATAAGATGCAGGGTCTCTGGTCTGATTCCAAGGTCCTTGATCCATTTTGAGTTGATTTTTGCGCAGGGTGAGAGATAGGGGTTTAGTTTCATTCTGTTGCATGTGGATTTCCAGTTTTCCCAGCACCATTTGTTGAAGATGCTATCTTTTGTCCATTGCATATTTTTGGCCCCTTTGTCTAGTATGAGAAAATTGTATTTATTTGGGTTTGTGTCCATGTCCTCTATTCTGCACCATTGATCTACCTGTCTATTTTGGTAGCAATACCATGCTGTTTTTGTTACTATTGCTTTGTAGTAGAGTTGAAGTTCTGGTATTGCGATACCTCCTACTTCACTCTTCATGCTAAGGATTGCTTTAGCTATTCTGGGTTTCTTATTCTTCCAGATGAATTTAATGATTGCTTGCTCTATTTTTGCAAGGTACATCATTGGGATATTAATTTGAATTGCATTGAATCTGTATAGCACTTTTGGCCATTTTGACAATATTAATTCTGCCTATCCAAGAACATGGGAGATCTTTCCATCTTCTAAGGTTTTCTTTAATTTATTTCTTTAGTGTTTTGTAGTTCTCATTGTAGAGGTCTTCCACCTCTTTTGTTAGAATGATTCCCAAGTACTTCATTTTTCTCAAGGCTATTGTGAACGGGGTAGTTTTCCTAACTTCTTTTTCTGAAGATTCATCACTTATGAATAAAAATGCATTAGATTTATGAGTATTGATCTTATATCCTGCTACTTTACTGAATTCACTTATGAGTTCTAAAAGTTTTCTGGTGGAATTTCCCAGTTCCTCTAAATATATAATCATGTCATCAGCCAATAGGGATAGTTTGAGTTCTTCTTTTCCTATTTGTATCCCTTTAATTGCTTTGGTCTGTCTAATTGCTCTGGCTAGAGTTTCAAGAACAATGTTGGATAGAAGTGGTGAAAGAGGGCATCCCTACCTTGTTCCAGTTTTTAGGGGGAATGCTTTCAGTATTTCACCATTTAGAATGATATTGGCCATGGGCTTAGCATAGATGGCCTTTACAATGTTAAGAACTGTTCCCACTACCCTATTTTTTCTAGTGTTTTAAGCATGAAGGGATGCTGTATTTTATCAAATGCTTCTTTGCATCTATCGAAATAATCATGTGATTCTTGACTTTAAGTCTGTCGATCTGGTGAATTACATTTATTGATTTCCAGATGTTGAACCAACCTTGCATCCCTGGGATAAAACCCACTTGATCATGGTGCACTATCTTTTTAATATCTTTTTGTATGTGATTTGCTAAAATTTTGTTGAGAATTTTTGCGTCGATGTTCATTAAGGATATTGGTCTGAAATTTTCTTTCCTCAATGTGTCTCTTTCTGGTTTAGGTATTTGGGTGATACTGGCTTCATAGAATGAGTTCGGGAGGGTTCCCTCCTCTTCTATTTCATGGAATACTTTGAGGAGTTTTGGAATGAGCTCTTCTTTAAAGGTTTTGTAGAACTCGGCTGAGAACCCATCTGGTCCCGGACTTATCTTTGTTGGTAGACTTTTGATGACTTCTTCTAATTCATTACTTGAAATTTATCTATTTAAATTGTGTATGACCTCCTAGTTCAGTTTAGGTAATTCATATATCTCTAAGAAACCTGTTGATGTCTTTGAGATTTCCTATTTTGTTGGAGTGTAGATTTTCAAAATAGTTTCTAATTATGTTTTATATTTCACTTTTATCTGTTGTGATATTTCCTTCTTCATTCTGGATTTTAGTAATTTGAGTTTTCTCTCTCCTTATCTTTGTTAGTGTGGCTAAGATTTGTCAATTTTGTATATTTTTTCAAAGAACCAGCTATTTATTTTGTCAATTTTTTGATTGTTTCTTTTGTTTCAATTTCATTAATTTCAGCCCTGATTTTAACTATTTCCTGTGTTCTACTACTTTTGGTGTTGCTCTGTTCTTCTTTTTCTAGGGCTTTGAGATGTAGTGTTAGGTCATTTATTTGTTGATTTTTTCTTTTTTTATTTAATATGCTCCATGAAATAAATTTTCCACTAAGTATTGCCTTCATAGTGTCCCAGAGATTTTGATATGATGTATTGTTGTTCTTGTTTACCTCAAAGAATATTTTTATTTACCGCTTCATGTCTTCTGCTATCCATTCTTCATATAATAGCAATTTTTCTCCAGATGTTGGAATAGTTTCTGTTTTTAATCCCGTCATTTATTTCTAATTTCAATCCATTATGATCTGATAGAATACAAGGTAGTATCTCTATCTTGTTGTATTTGCTAACATTAGCTTTGTGGCATAAAATATGGTCTATATTAGAGAACATTCCACCTGTCGCTGGGAAGAAAGTTTTTTCGCTCTTTGTTGGATGGTATATTCTATAAATGTCTGTTAAGTCTAAATTATTGATTGTGTTATTAAGATCTATGGTTTCTTTGTTTAATTTTCGTTTGGAACATCTGTCCAGTGGTGAGAGAGGTGTGCTAAAATCACCTAGTATTATTATGTTGTGGTCTATTTGATTTCTGGAATTGAGAAGGATTTGTTTGACATACATGAATGAGCCACTGTTTGGGCCATAGATATTTATGATTGTTATGGCTTGCTGATTAAAACTTCCCTTAAGCAGTATGAAATATCCTACTTTATTCCTTCTGACTAACTTTCCACATTATCTGATATGAAGATGGATACTCCGGCTTTTTTGCTGTGTCCATGTGCACGGTATGTTTTTTCCCAACCTTTCACCTTTAGTCTGTGGGTATCTCTTTCTATGAGGTGAGTCTCTTGCAGGCAGCATATCGCTAGATCTTTCTTTTTAATTCAATCTGACAGTCTATGTCTTTTGATTGATGAATTAAGGCCATTAATATTCAAGGATTATATTGAGATATGATTTGCATTCCCGGATGTTTGGCTCATTTTTGTTTTTTTGACAAAATTTGGTTTCTCCTTTATTTGGCTATTCCTTTAGGGCAGTTCCTCCCTTTGCTGATTTACATTGTTGTTTTCATCTCTTCCTCATGGAATATTTTGCTGAGAATGTTCTGTAGTGCCAGCTTTCTTTTCGTAAATTCTCTTAGTTTTTGTTTATCATCGAAGGATTTTATTTCACTGTCAAATCTGAAGGTAAGTTTTGCTGGGTATAAGATTCTTGTTTGACATCCATTTTCTTTCAGAATTTGAAAAATGTTGTTGTAGGCCCTTCTAGCTTTTAGGGTCTGGATTGAAAAATCTGCTGATATCCATATTGGTTTTCCCCTGAATGTAATTTGATTCTTTTCTCTCGCAGTCTTTAAAATTCTGTCTTTATTTTTTGTGTTAGGTATTTTCATTATAATGTGCCTTGGTGTGGGTCTATTTTAATTTTGTATATTTGGAGGCCTATAAGCCTCTCGTATTTGATTTTCCATTTCATTCTTCAGATTTGGGAACTTTTCTGATATTATTTCATTGAATCGATTGTTCATTCCTTTGGTTTTTTCTTGAAGTCTTCTTCAATCCCAATAATTCTTAAATTTGGCCTTTTCATGATATCCCCTAATTCTTGTAGATTCTGTTCATGATTTCTTACCATCTTCTCTGTTTGGTCAACTTTGTTTTCAAGATTAAATATTTTGTCTTCAATATCTGAGGTTCTGTCTTCCAGGTGTTCTATCCTATTGGTTATGCTTTCTATGGAGTTTTTAATTTGGTGTTTCCTTCATTTCAAGGATTTCTGTTTGTTTTTTTTTCAGTATCTCTAACTCTTTATTGAAATGATCTTTTCTTTCCCACATTTGCTCTTTTAACTGTTGAGTGGTGCAATCATTCAAAGTCTGTATTTGCTCTTTCATCTCCTCGTTTGCTTCACTGATCATTTTAATTATGTACATTCTGAACTCCCTTTCTGACATTTCTTCTGCCATGCTATCATTGGATTTTATTGATGTAGCATCTAGGTTTGTTTGGGATATTTTCTTCCCTTGTTTTCTCATATTGGTCAGGTATCTACCCTTCTAGTAGTGAAACTCTGAGATATTGCAGATTTCCTGTATTGACTAATAGTGTCCCTATAGATTTCCAATAACTCACCTCCTAGTCTTTAGTAGCCTGTAATCTTAGAGGAATTGGTAGTGCAGTGCTCCTCAAGGAAGCTTCCCCTCTAGGGGTGGTGGCCTTCAGGTGGGGTATATTCCCTATCAGTGGGCAGAGGCACCTCCACTTGTTGACTGATGGTCAGCCAGAGGGGGTCTAGACTGCGGACTGGGGCATGTCTGGTCTGGGTCTGTGTCTCTTGTACTACTGCCCTGGTGGGTAAGAGTCTCCCAGCGGGAAAGACTCAACAGGTGCGGAAGTTTTGCTGGGCAACTCTCCTCTGAGAAGTTCCCTTCAGTCCAGAACTACCAACTGGACTGTGCAGCCCTCTTCTGTGATGTTCCCAGGGGTTCAGACCTATTGCCTGGGCTGGGGAGACTGACCCTGCCACGTGGGACTCTCTTGCTGAGTGGCCCTCCTCTGCTAGGTTCCCTGGGGACTGGCCATACGGGCTGGGCCAGGGAGCCTTGCCCTGCACCAAAGTCTTTTGCTGTGCAGCCCTCCTCTGCAATGCTCCTGGTTGACCGGGTTCTCGGCTCCAGCAGGAGAGTCTCACTGAGCCACTCTACTCCACGAAGTTCCCTGCATTCTGGGATTACTGCCCCATCCAGGGAGCCTCGCCCAGTGGGAAAGACTCACTCAGAGGCTCTGAGTTGGTCCCGAGTCTCTCAATACCTCCTCTTCTTTAATCCTGAGTCCTGTCAAAGGGCCTCCAGTCTCCTGAAGATGTCTCAGGAAGGGAGCCACCCTTCTGATAATGATGGTCACTCCCTCAGGAATAATTCAAAATGCCTGCACCAGCCTCCAAAGATGCTGGGGAGCCCCAGTGAGGGTGTGCTGAGTCAGCACAGAGGCAAGTGCAGTGTCCCTCAGCAGTAGGGGAGCCAGCAGGCAGGCTCCACAATGGTGTCCGACCTTGGCGTGGGGTTCGGGCGGGGTCACTCAGTGATGGTGTCCCAACTCGGTGTGGGGGTCAGGAAGGCTGGCTAGCCCGCCAGCTTGCTCTGCAATCTACAGTGACCTTTTTTACAATAATTTTTCTTTTTCCCTGTGGGGGACTTTTACAAATCTTCACTAATTTCTTCATTAGTTTCCACCCAACTCCTTCCTCTTTACACACTATAGATATCTTCTACTCTCTTCATATTGTTGCATCTCTTACAAATCATTTCTTCCTTTTTTCTAACATAAAAGAAATTAAGATTATACATTCAACCTCTAATGGTAACCCATGCTATCTGTATATTCTTCATAAATTTTATTTTCTTTGATCGTTTTCCCTTCCCAAATTGCCTTTCTTACAGTTTTAGATATCTTCAAATGGCCATCATCAGATTCAGTTGCTTTATATTGATTACTATTGATAAGCTTGTCCACCCTTAAACTTGAAATAACAACTGTTATGAGTTTTATATGGGGTGTCCCCCAGATGATCCTGAGTTAATGTATGAATGTCTCCCCAAAGTTCAATTAGATTATGAGAACTGTCACCTCATCAGTGGACTAATCCATTTAGTGCATTAATTCAAAAATATCACTCTAGCAGGTGATAACCATAGGCAAGTGGGGCATGGCTGAAGGAATTATGTCGCTGTGGTTGTGGCCTTAGTCTACATTTGTCCCCGTCCTCTTCTCTGCTTTCTGGCTGCCATGAGGCAAGTCGTTTACCTTCACCATGTCCTTCCACCATGATGTTGGGCCTTCTGTCTCATCTCTGGCCCAGAGCAGTAGAGTTGGTCAACCATAAGCCAAAATAAATGTTTTCTCCTCTAAGCTCTTATTTTGAGGTACTTTGGGGCACATTAATGAAAACCTGACTAACAAACATGCATATATCATAATCTCTAACCTTCAATACTGACCTCTTTCATTGAAGATTTATCAATCCAATCAATAGCTCAATATCTTCACTTCTATGTTCCTCAGTCTCAGTACATTAAAAAACTATTTTATCATAGTTGCCCTTAAAACTCAATCTCTTCTCTACCCTTTATAAATTAATTTTAATCCAGTGATCCAAATTCACAGCAATACTGGTGAACTATGCTTCTCCTTATATCTCTATAACTTTGAAATAATGTTTTAAGAAAGTCTTATTTTATCCAAGTAATAGACTATTAAAATCTTTTCTTTATAATCTTTCTGCATCATAGCTATTTATGAGAATTAATTGAAATATGCAGTCATTAAAATAGATCTTGATAATAGCTATTCTAATTAGAGTAAGGTGAAATCTTCAAGTTGTTTTAATTTGCATTTTTCTAAGTAATAGAGATGTTGAACATTTTTTCATATATTTATTAATTGCCTGTATATCTTATTCTGTAAAATGTCTGTTCAGTTCCTTGGCCCATTTATGGATTGGGTTCATTGTATTTTTGGTGTAAAGTTTTGTAAGATTTTTATAAATTTTGGAGATAAGTGCTCTATCCGAAGTGCGTGTGGAAAAGATTTTCTCCCGCTCTGTGGGCTCTCTTTTCACATTATCGATCATATCCTCTGCTGAGGAAAAGCTTTTTAGTTTGAGTCCAGTGTGGAGAATCCTCAGAAAACTTGTACTGGATCCACCTTTTGACCCAGTTATCCCTCTCCTAGGTTTATACCCAAAGGACTTAAAATTAGCATACTACAGTAATGTAGTCACATCAATGTTTATAGCAACTCAATTCACAATAGCTAGACTGGAACCAACCTAGATGCCCTTCAACAGAGGAATGGATAAAAAAACTGTGATATAAATATATATATATATATATATATATATATATATATATATACACACACATATACACACACACACACACACACACAATGGAATATTATTCAGTCATAAAGAAGAATAATACTATGGCATTTGCTGATAAATGGATGGACTTGGAGAATATCATGCTAAGTGAAATAAGCCAACCCCAAAAAACCAAAGACTGAATGTTTTCCCTGATAAGTGGATGAGGATATATAATGGGGTGAGAGGATGGAGAGTGAGAAAAGAATGGAGGAACTTTAGATTATGTAGAAGGAAATGAGAGGGGAGGTATGAAAAATGGTGGAATGAGACAAACATCATTACCCTAGGTACATGTATGATTACATGAATGGTATAAATCTACATCATGTACAACCACAGAAACAAAATAATGTAACCCATCTGTGTACAATGACTCAAAATGCAGTCTGTAAAAAATAAAGTAATTAATTAATAAATAATTTTAAAAATAAAAAAATAAAATAGATCTTGACTGATAATGGAATATTATGAAATACTAGCTAATAATTATTACTAATGTTTATCATATTTATTATTTTTAAATTCACCAAATAAAGTTATTTAAAACCAAAGTTGGCAAACCTGAGACAGGACTGGAAACATAGAGACCAAGTTTTAAAGTGTTCGGAGAACCATGGGAATAAGTGAGAATAGCAAAGATATAAAAATCACATGAATAGGGGAAGCACCCAAACTGACATAATAGAGACCTCCCAAAATGTGTTCCTCCATAATAGTGGAAGAAATCATCAACATCAATGTTTCTCGAATTTTTTTTTTTTTTTTGGTACCAGGAATGGAACTCAGGGACACTCAACCACTGAGCCACATCCCCAGCCCTATTTTGTATTATATTTATTGACAGGGTCTCACTGAGCTGCTTAGTGCTTCACTGTTGCTAAGGCTAGCTTTGAACGCATGATCCTCCTGCCTCAGCCTCCCAAGCCCCTGGGCCACTGCACCTGACTTTAATTCTTATATAGAATACAAAATGGTAGGATAATTAATGTAGTTATTTTGACCTAGAATTATGAGTTTAATATTACAGAGCAGTTTCTAATTTTTAGGCACTGGTAAAAATCTGTTTTGTTTCTAAAATAAATTTTAAATATTTTAAAGTAATCCATTATTTGATCTAGGCATTGTTTTTACAGTTGTGTTGGTTTTTGGAAATTAAGCTTCCTTCAAGGTATGTGAAAATTTTGTCTGTGTATTACACTTCAAAGAAGTTTAAAAAGAGTAATTATATGTTGAAACAAATGTACTTAGAATTTGTACTAAAGAATTAAGTCAAATTAATTAATTCAGTGATTTTTCTATTATTTTAACAAAATACCTATTACCATTAACTGATAAAGAGAAAAGATTTATTTGGGCTCACAGTTTTGGAAATTTCGTCTATGTGGGTTGGAGCCTATTATTTTGGGTACATTGGGAGGCAAACATTATGGCAGGGAGTACATGCCAGAATTTGTTTACTTCCTGGCTGTTGGGAAGCAGAAAGAGGAGAGAGAGGAGAGAGAAAAAGAGAGAAAGATAGAGAGAAAGTAGAGGATATTGGGATATCAGAATCCCCTTTGAGGACACACATATTATGACTTATGATCTCCCACTTGACTATACTTCTTAAAGATTCCATCATCTCCCAATAGTGCCAATCTGTGTCCAAACCTTTAATACAAGGGTCTTTGGAGAGCATTATAGATGCAAATATTATCCAAACATAAGAAATACATCTAAGAATTTTAATTAACATCACTTAGGTAAGGCAGGTAGGAATAAAAGTAATTAGTGATATAAATGTATCTAAAAGATATTCAACAGTTAAATAAAAGTGTTGAAAACAATAATGTTGGTGGTCTATCTATTCCTGTACAATATTATAATAGTGTTAATGAGTAATACATTTCAGAGGGAAAATTCTTTGTGACTCATTTAACCTTTTTTTCCTCAGCAGTGACTTCAACACATTTGTCTTCATTATAGGTTAATTAATTGTTTAATAATTTGAAAACATACTCAGTTCAGAGGTGGGTATGCAAATATATTGTGAATCTAGAAATATGAGAATGTTTGCTTTTTCAAAAATTCCAAGTCTCTGAATGTTCCATAGTTAAAACTTGTGTTTTTCAGAATGTTCGTGACCTATTTAAGTTAAATGATCCTGGATGCATATGAGTGGATACTTCTGATTGATTGATAACATACAGGAGACTTTGGTACATGGATTAAATACAGAATATTATAAATTTAAAGGGATCGTAATTTTGTTTTCTAGTTCTAAACCCAAAACAAACTTATGAAATATTGTACTACTGTGGCACAACAGAATCATGAGCTTTATTTCTTCAACATGCATATAAATTGAAAAATACACTTTAAAATGACTCAGACAATTAGAAACAATTGTATTGTCTGCCACAGCATTCTGTTTCCAAGTAAATGTGTTTTACATCATATTGTTCTTCAAAGAAAAATAAAACCATTTCAAAAATCACTGTGTAAGTACAGTGTTAGGTTTTCAATCTTAAAGTTGCTTATGCTATTTAATTTTGGGCTCCCAATAAAGGAATGATATGTAAAACCCCAGACAAAATGCACAACATGGAAGTACCTTTGCAATAAATGTTTAACGCCAGGAATGTTTATAAAATTCAACCTTAAGTGTAAAAACTGTGTTTAGAACACAGACATAAGGAATGCTGAGAAAAGTCTCCAAGGAGACACACAGCAAAGCACTGGAGGTGATTTCAGAGCAGTTTATTAATTCTTTCATCAATCTGAACTCATTAAATGTTTTCACAGTTTAGAACTAGATTCAAGTTAGTAGACAGTATAGTCAGTCATCCCTGCCCAGAACTCTACTTTGGCATGTGAGAAGTCTATCAGAAAATATGCATTGAGTCCTTACAAAGCACTTTGATAGATTGAGTTAATCACTGAAACTATGATTGACTAAGATAAGTGCTTTGTTCATTACAAGCAGACCACTAGATTATTTTTTGATGAATGAAAATGATGCAATTAGGATCTTCAGGTCAAACATTTTGTCTTCATCTCCTTCTCATAGTTATGTAGCCTAGCACCATGCCCACCACAAGAAATATGTTCAAGTTAAAGTTGGCTGAATACCAGTGGAATAAAATTTTTAGATTAATTTTAGCAACTAACCCAGGAAGTTATGTAACTCACTTCCATGAAGAATAGCTGGTACAAAATGAATACTGCTTTTTGAGAATTAACTCATATAGCATTGAGACGCATAGATTCGAAGAAGAATGTATAGAAATGAATTCTAAACTAATGAGACTTATATTCAAGAAAGACAAATTTTCAGCAAATTACATTTTAAAAACTTCCTGAGAAAGAAAGTGTTATTTAATGATTTAAAATGCAATGGTAATATACACATAAGTTCAGAATGTAAATATGTCTTTCAACATAATGATGAAATTCCTTCCATTGTTCACAATTCCACTCTCCAATTAAAACTAGCTCTAAATGTTATCTTGCATGTTTTTATATATTTCTTTCTCTTTCTCATTCATGTGCAGAAATTTTCAAAAATGAATTTCTATCTGTATGTCTGATTATATGCTAATTTATGTTTAGTATTTTTATTCCCATTTTCATTTAATGGTATTAAATTGCACACTTCTCTTTGTGTCAGTGGTTATAAATTTGTATCTCGGATTGTTTATGACTCTTTATTACTGAAAAGTGTCCTGTAATGGCTTTTGTTGTTTATAGAAGTTTGACTAAATAGCCAAGAGCTTCTATATATGAGAGAGATAGTAGTGAAGTTATTGGTCTAATGATCTGTGTATCTGACATTTAGATATAGTATCTCTTAGCATTTGTAAACATGCTCCAAATCTATACTTCCATCAAAGTGCATGGGACTATTGATTTCTATTACTCTGATAATATACTCCATGTTAATATTATTTATTGTTATTTTTCTTAATTAATGAAGGGTGAAATCTCTAGTCTTTCTAACATATATACAATTATCATGGTTGCTAAGGTTCTTCTATTTCTTTGTAGGCTTGTGTTTTGGTTTATTATCTTTCTGAGAATTGTCTTTTCATTTTCATCATCTAAGTCCTTCTATTGAGTGAATTTCTTTTGTTTTGGAAAATATTACATATTATGTGTATCTAACAATTCAGTTTACCAAGAATATGAAAGAAGGTTCAAAGGATTATTGTTTATTGCTAAGAGTCTTTAAAAAGATTATTTTTATTTCTCACAACATCTCTAATAAGGTGAGATAACTAAAACTCATTTTATAGAAAAGTAACAAGTCTCAAAGGCACTAGCTGGTTTGCCCAAAACCAGACATAGAAAGTGATGGATGTTCATCGTATAGGCAGAGGATAGTTTGGATAGTGTAACCAAACACCCTGGTTTCCTGGTAGTACTGTGTCCACAAAGTTCCCTTTGAGAACCAAAGACCAAATGAATAGGACTAAAATCAAAGAAAAAGGCAAAGATGGGGGTGGTTATCCAGTTCCCATGCTTCTGCGGGATGAAGTAAGATACAGATGTAGCTATATTATTCCATATGGGGTCCATAGAATAATTAGTGAATGTAACAAATACAATATCAGAGGAATGGCTGAAGTGCAAGAGATGGAGAAATGTAGTAACACAGTGGGAAATGAACAAGAGCAGAAAGCAGCTGTACTGATAACAAAACAGACATCAGATACACCGTCACAACTCCCAAGACCTGTTCTAGTGTTGTGGGATAAGTGCCTTGTCCCCAATTCTGCTTAAGCTCAGATGCTTCATTTATTGAATGCTATGAATGTAGACTCAGACTCCTGAGAAATATAAAGAAAAGTCTAACATTTACAGTGGAAGCCTTTTTAAAAAGAAATTCAAATATCATGCTGAAGTTGATAAATTTTTCAATTGCTTCAACAATTATGCCAAGTTCAATCACTCTTTCATGTACACTATCTCACATATTAACGGTAAAATACAAAGTGATAGTTCTCTACTGATTGATTTTATTTAAAGTTAGAAGAACAAAAAGCTCCTAAATTCATACAGTATCTTTCATCCTTCAACTTTCTATACTATTATAATCTCATTTGTCCTTCTAATATCAAGTGGAAGAGATAAGAAATATTAACACTGCTTTAAGTAGAAACCACACTTTTTTCCCAAACAAATATCCAGTATAGATTAACACTGAGTAAGATGAGTTTTTATATCCCTGGACATTTGAATGGAATGTATTACATTCTTTTATAAATTGCACATTTAACATTTATTCAGTGCTTATTATATTCAGGCATACATCAGGCATTGTTCATGTATCATATCATCCAATCCTTAAATCAACTCTGTGTAGTGTGCCTTATTATTATTCAAGGAAACTGATATTTAGAAAAGCAAGAGAATTTGTTTGTGTGCAATAATACTAAATAAAGAGTTTAACTTTAATTTGTCTGAGCTCATTCATTTACCAATAAATATTTATTTCTGTTATAAGCCAAACATCAGTGTGAACTCCTGACAAGTATTAGCAAATAAAACAAAGAGAAATCTCTGTAATGGTGCAGTTTACTTTCTATTGGGAAAAATCAAACAACAGACATCAAGCATTAAGTAAATAATGTCGTGGGCAAGTACAGGTGTCAGCAAACGTTTTCTGAAAAAGCCAAGTTGAAAATATTTTAGCCTTCATACATCGTAGGTCTCTGCTGAAGTTATTGAACTCTGCCATTACAGTGTGACAGCAGTCATAGGCAACATATAAGCAGATGAACCAATGTTTCCTAAGTGCTGAGTCATCTTGGGATAGGAACCAAACAAGTAGAAACCAATCCTAAAATATAGAACCTGCTAACATTCCTCAAACTAGCTAAATTTAAGTCGTTTGTTGTGTCCTATAGAAAACAAAGATCCTGGTGGTGGATGGAATGCCTATAATCCCAGCAGCTCAGGAGACTGATTCAGGAGATTTGCCAAGTTTCAGGCCAGCGTCAGGAATTTAGCAAGGCCCTAAATGACTTAGCAAGACCTTGTTTCAAAATAAAAAAATTAAAAGGTAATGGGGTTCTTGCTCAGTGGTAACACAGCCCCTAGTTCCAATCCCCAATGCCAGAACAAAACAAACAAACAAAAAACAAAAACAAAAACAAAACACACACAGCAAAAGCCTCCGAGTCATACTCTTCCCTTACTCCTCCCCGACAGAAACCTGTGCTTCTTCACTGTTGCCTTGTCACATATCCACCTCTAAGAAATTCCGGCTAATTAAAATATTTTTTTTAATGTCATTGATCTCTCCCTTCTTCATTCAGTCACCTTTAAAAATTAATTCCTGGGCACAAATCAGAATTTTGGAGAAAATATTAAGTATAGCAAGCATGCTTGTTTGATTCTTCTTAAGAAGCAGATACCAAGTCCAGAATCTATATGAAAATAACTGGAGAGAAATCTTCTGTGAAGGAAAAAGATGAGAAAGCTGAAAAGACAAAAAAGAGTCTGAAAACTGTGATGAAGTTCTGGATCTTGTAAAGAAGTGAGTATCTATAGTCATATTTTGTGACTGTGACCAATATGTCTGACAGGATAATACAGAGGAGAAGTTTATTTCCTGCCCAAAGTTTCAGCAGTCCATGGTTGGCTCAATTCATTGTTCTTGGTCCAGGTGAGTCAGAATACCATGGTGTGCTATGGTTTGGATGTGAGGTGTCCACTCAAGCTCCTGTGTTAATGCAGAATACTCGGGAACAAAAGGGATACCAGTCTTGAAAATCAGGACAGGGTCCCTATTCTCCCAGTGTTGAAGATTAAACACTCAAGAAATGCTGAGGCAAGAGTAGGAAGCAAATTTTATTCAAGAAGGGAGAGAGAGAGAGGGAGGGAGAGACAGAAAGAGAGAGAGAGAGAGACTCCTCCAAACACTGGAGACTCAGCGCTGGTGCCCCAGGGGAGTGGGGATGTCTTTCCCTTTATAGATTTTAAGTTTCCTTTTTTCTTATGCCTCCTCCTCCTTTTATTTTGTCTAGGTGACCAAACGGCAGGAAAGGAATTGCCCAAGGGTACTCATTAGCAATTCCTTCCCTTGGGAGCAGAGAGTCCTTGGAGGTATCATAACCTTGAGAGTGGGAGAGGTGCTCTGGAGGGGTTAGCATTTCATTTCCTTTTCTTTGAGTTAGGCCCCATCTTCCCAACCCATTCATTCATTATTTAGGCTACCTGTGCTTTGACCCTGTCTCAAAAGGATTGAACTATGAGAATTATGACCTAGTAAATCATTCAAATTGGAATGGTCTAACTGGATGGTGACTATAGGCATGTGGGGTGTGGACAGAAGAGGTGGGTGACTGGGGATGAGCTGTGAAAGGGTTCCACCTCTCTGCAGTATATTTTCCTCTTGCTTTCTGCTTCCTGGATGCCATGTCCCAAGAAAGCTTCTATTCACCCCACTTTTCCACCACAGTGCTCTGCCCTTACTGCAGGCCCAGAGCATCGGGGTTGACTGACGAAGATTTGAAACTTCATGAGCCAAAATAAACTTTTTCTTCTCTAAAGTAGCCTTTGTCTAGTATTTTGGTCACAGTGATGAAAAGCTGACTAACACAGAAATTAATACTAAGAAATGGAGTTGTTACTGTGACTAACATGACCATGTATTTAAATGTATTTGAATTGGTTTGTGGGAAGAATTTGGAAAAGTTGGAAGATACATGATGGAGAAGCATTAGGATCTCATAAGCACAGATTAATAGGCAATTCTGGTGGGACCTCAGAAGACCAGTAAGCCCATAGTAATGCAGACAGTAAAGACTGTCCTCAGACTATTCTCATGAAGTTTCAGAGACAAATGAAGATTCTACTGGGAATTGGACTACAGATCATTTACTATATTCTGGAAAAGAATTTGTCTATATTTCTCCCATGTTCTGGGACTTTGTGAGGTCAACTTTAAAAGTGATAGACTAATTCAACTGGCAGAGAAAATTCCAAGGCAGCACACTAATCAATCAGTGGCATGAATTTTGCTAGCAACTTTTATCCAGGTTTACTGTAAGAATCAGGGGCAGATAGCAGAGCTCAAGTATTTTTGAAGCTTTCATTTGGCTAGAAAAGTTCATGTAAAAATGGGACTGAGAAAGTTATGACTTGAAGAAATGACAATCTGACAGTCACTAAACAGGTATTAATATTTTGCATAGGGACAATAGGAAAGATGGCTTGAGGGCATCTCTTGAATTTACAAGACCACACCCACTGCAAGCTCAAGGGTGTATAAGGGAAAACAAATCTAAATTGCCCAACACATGAGCCTTTCATGAGACACCTCATATTCAAACCATAACACCAAGGAAGGAAAGAGAATTGGGTAGTAGTCTAATGGAAAAATACTTGAAAAATATTCTCATAAGGAATAACCATGCTTTCCACTAATGGACCTCTGTTAAATCCCCAATTATAGGGCTGGCGTTGTGGCTCAGTGGTAGAGCACTTGCCTAGCATGTGTGAGGCACTGGGTTCAGTTCTCAGCACCACATATAAATCAATGAACAAAATAAAGGTCCATCAACATCTAAAAAAAAAAAAAAATTTTTTTTAAAAAATCCCCAATTATACTCAGTCATTAGCTAGGAAGAATCTGTGAAACGCAGAATTGTCCTGAATTGTTCCAGAAAAGTAGTGCCTCATGCAAGTCTGCAGGAGATATGATCAGTATATTTTCATAATCACCCCTGTGTAGAAAGACTGAAGTGTAGAAAGACTGGAGGTGGGGTGAGAATGAGTAAGAAAATTACAGCTTTCAGTTTTTTCATAATAGGCTTGTTATGGACTGAATTTTGTCCTCCCCTCAATATATTGATTCTTAACCTCCAATATGATGAAAACGGGGCATTTTGGAGATTGCTCCCTCATGAATGGGATTTGTGTCTTTATAAAGAGACCCCAAAACAGTTCATTGGCCTCTTTTTCTATGTGAGGACACAGTGGGATGATGGCCTTCTCTAATCTGGAAGCAGATCCTCGTTAGATACTAAATCTGTTGAAACCTTGATTTTGGACACTCCAGCCTTCAGATCTCTGAGAAATGTTTGTTTTTCAATCTATCCAGTCTATGATATTTGCATTGTAGCCACCCAAAGAGGCAAACACAGGGATTTGTTGAAAAAGTACATGTCTGAGCAAAGATCTAAAGGTGCCATGAGATTTACAAAGCAGACACCCAAAGCAAAGGATTTCATAACAAAAACATCATTAGATTAAAATCTCTGAGCACACAATGTGCTGAGTAATACCCAGAAACAACAAAGATGCCAACGTGTGGCCGAAACAAAGTTAATGAGTGGAAGAGAGAAAGAGAAAGAGAGGTGAAGAATATAATGTGAGATCTTAAGGGGGCCTGTGAATCACAGCAAGGAATTCAGTTTTTACTCTGAATAAAGGAGGCCAAGTGGATTTGTGCTACTATTAAAAAATACCTGAGACTGAGTTGTTTATAAAGAACAGAAAATTATTTTCTCACAGTTCTGGAGACTGAGAAGTCTAAGACCAAGACTGTCAGTTGTACTCTCTATTGAGAGTTGTCTCTTTTACTTCCAAATGGCCCCTTGAATGCTGTTCCTTCCAGAGGGGAGGACCACTGTGTCCTAACATAAGAGAAAACCAAAAGAGGATGACCCCTTTCTCCAAGCCTTATATATGGCAGCCGTAATTCATTCACGATCTCTTGGCTTTCATGATCTAAACACAGCATCAAAAGGCCCCATCTACCTATGCTGTTGCATTGGGAATATAGTTGCCAACACACACATTTTGTGGGACATATTCAATCTTAACGTGAAAAAGAGTAAAATGACCTGATTTGCATTTTAAATTATATTTTCTATTATGTTAAAATGTTGGAGTCAAGGATAGAAACATGGAGAACCAGTTTTGAGACTTGCAGAAATTAAGGCAAGGGAGGATGTTAGTTCAAACTGAGGCTATGGATATGGCAGTGATTGTTGAAGAGCACTTAGGGATTCTGGGTTTATTTTGGAGTCAGAAGTGACAAGATGCCTTGACCTAAGTGCTCAAGTTGTTATTTATTACATATGACTACACTCCTGAATTGATATCTGTTTATCTATGGTTCTCTGCTGTTGCTTTTTACGTTGAATTGCAGTGTTCTTACTCATTCATTCATTCATTCTGCTAAAAATATTTATCAAATATTTGTTTTAAACCAAATATGAGGGGCTGGGGAGATAGCTCAGTTGGTAGAGTGCTTGCCTTGCAAGCACAAGGCCCTGGGTTTGATCCCCAGCACCCAAAAAAAACAAAACAAAAAACAAAAACAAATATGATCTTAGGCTTCTGATAGAGTAAAACTAAGTTCTTGGCTTTAACTGACAGCTTAAAATACTCCTTATGGATTAAATACAGAGATAGAAACAGTTATCACTACTGTGACTGCAAACAATTGTAGGTAAGGAGAAATGCAGAAGCAGAGAGGGAGAGAGCAATGCTGAATCAGGAGCAAAGAGTGATGTGGTAGGGGTTTGGATATAATATGGTGAAAGCAAAAATGCAGACTCTTCCTTTGCCATTTCCTCCTGGGTGACAGAAAACAGGATATACTTTACTTAGGGAAGGATAAGAGATGAAGTTTTAAAATAGACAGGTAGGAGGTAACAGTAAAACAGGGGAGGGGAGTGTGAACTGATGAGAGAACAGTGTAAGCCCTGGATTGACATGATCAAAAGCACTGAGGCAGGAAACAGCCTGCAAGGAAACGAGATAAATCCAGAGCTTAGGCAGGAGCCAAATTACGGGAAACTTGTAGGATACACTAAGGAGTTTAGGTTTATCCTTTCACCATTTACAGAGTCAGTGAAGTTTCAAGTAGAAAATTCAAAAAAAAAAAAAATCGGAATTACATTTATGAAAAAAAATCTCTTTGGCAGCAAGCAGGGTACAGATAGCACTGGGTAGAAATCAAGTAAAGCGCAGAACAAAATACATGATTCATTTTTATTTTTTGAAAGAGATTATAGTTAAAAAAAAGTGAACTCTGAAAATACAAGGCAGCAAAGAAAGGATTAGTATATACTTCAGGCAATCAGTACATCACAAAATATGTAAATAGTGCATACATATAGAAGTGTTTACCTAATAAGTGTATACATAACTTTTCCACTAATGCATGGAATTTCAATAAATAAAATAGAAAATCTTGTAATAATGCCCTTAATGCTACTGTTTTAGTTAAAATATTTGTATATTTATTTGAAAGTGAGAACTTAAAAAACCAAATAATTTGTTGAAATGGCAGATGGATTTATGATTTAGGTTATATCAATGTAATGAAAACACTAGTTAAAATGACCAATATGGTGTTACTCAGAAACATAAATACTTTAAAGTCAAACAGATTGATTATATAGCGATTGCTCACTTATAGCATAAGAAAATGGAAACTGAATCTACATTCAAATACAGGCAAAAATTGTAGAATCTCTGGCTTTAATATATTTCTATTGATTTAATGAATGAATTTTTGTGACACAAATGGATTTGTTACACAGCCATGATGTTAAATAAGCCATAAAATCTGGGCTTGAGTCATGGTTTAAATTTGATATTATGTATCCAAGTGTCTTTATGGAAGATTAAGATTACTTCAATGATGAATGAATTTCAAAGAATCTACTTTACTAGCTAAATTTGCAATCCTATAACTTTTTTCCTACTTTCTTCTGAAGGATGAAATTTTAGTTGAAGGAGGAAAATAAATACATATTACCCAGGATGAGCAAATTCAAGTGTTAGGTTTCTCCTTAAGTCATACTTTTGATAAGATAGCTGAGAATATGTCTATTTTTATTCTCCCTCAAATTTGTCAGTCTCTGAGATCTTCCTTTTTTTCTCTCCTCTGGGAAATCCTGAATGCCGCTGGAATGCCATTTACCCACTTATGTGGCTAAACACTACTTCGTTCCTACTACTGTTGGTACACTGTTGTGAGCATTACACAGGCAAGACAAACTACAAAATAGTAAATAATAAATTCATGATCCTATTCTCGTGACAGACAAGAAGTAAACTAATTATTATAAGGAATAAAAAATAGTTGGCAATGTAACTATTTTAGAGGTTTCTCATTCTTTCCATGTATCTTCCTTTTATTTCTTGTTCTTGTTTGGACATTTCTGCCTGGGGAATGTTACCTGAGACCAAGGCTTCCCTCACACTTGTATCATACTATTAACTAAAAATGTACCCGAACACATACCACTATGTACACATATTGAGCCCTGGGATATTCCTCAGGGGTTTCCAACATAACCTGTTAAAAGTGACATGAAATCTCTGCCTTGCACCACATCTATTCCCTTTTCCCCTCTACCCATCACCAATTAACAGAGTAAGTCCCTGTTTACTACTTAGCATGACAAATGACATCACTATCCTTCTAATGGTTCAGGATAGATAGCTGGGAGTCACTTTATACTCTTCATCTTCCCCAACCTTTCATTTTGTGCTTCCCAAATACAATCAATTCCTACGGGCTTGCAATCCCAACACAGAAATATTTCTGTTCATATTTTGGTGTTCACTATTTTTTACTTAGGTCCTATTATTTCCTCACTTCGAAATTGTACAGACAATCCTCTGTAAGTAGTTCTAAATGATCATTTTTAATAACTAAAATTCACTAGTTAGACCTCTATTCAAAATTTCCAATAATTTTACATTGTCCAAAACTTCACCAAGAAACACTGCAAATGTTACTTTTCCTCTCTTTATCCAGCTTACATAAATTAAGGTGCACTATTTGTTTCCAAGTTATCTAGCACTTAATTGTAATTTTATTGTATTATATTTATATGCTATTTTATATTTTTATATTTATGTATATATGTATATATAGATATATATGTAGATATATATACCTATATAAGTTACTGTTAGCTCCTATCTGTCTAAAAACTTCATCACTATATTACCCTTCAGAAGAAGTGCCTTATCTCTGTTTTATGAATCATCAAATCCTAACTTAAAGAAAAAAATTAATATCTATTATAAACCACAAAATGAATTGTTGGATGAATAAAAAATTTATTGTAGCTTGTTCCATTTATGTGCAGATACAATCTCTAGGGTTCTTTTCATTACACACTTCATGTCGTAACTCAGTAGAGCAGCATTACTCATATCCCCTTGGCACAAAGTAGGCCCTCAGTATGTCTCTGGGCTCTTCCATCTACTAAATGTAACAGTTTTAGTCATTCATATTTTTCAAACCCCATTCCTAAAGTGGAGGTGAGTATATTTGCCATGCTGACCTCCAAGAATGATTGCAAGCTTCAAATGAATTATTGCATATAAATATATTTAGAAAACACTATTCTCTATATGTTTTTTAAAACACCCACCACTGAAGTATTTGTCTTTTAAAGAAAACTCTATCTGAATAATCCTGGGGTGATTCCAGACAGATCAGATTCCTTTGATGTTATGAATAGCTTCATTGAGGACAATCTCTCCTTTTAGAATTTAAAATCACACGAATGAAGATCTCAGAATAGCAGAAAATGCAGCCCCCAAATAAAATTGAGTCCTTGCTCAATAAATTTGAACTACTATAACAGTGGAAGAATATTAATTGAAAATATAATGCTTGATTACTTTATTCTTTTTTAAAAAAAATTTATTTGTGTTAATTAGTTGCACATGATGGTAGAGTGCATTTATACATTTTGATAAATCATACATAAATGGAGGGCAATTTCTCATTTTTTTGATTATACATTTTATAGTATCATATTGGTCATGCATTATATATGTACATAAGGTAATAATGTGTTTTACTCTACTACCCTTCCTACACCCATACTTCTTCCCTTCCCTTCACTCCCCTCTACTTAATATGAAATAATTCTGTTCTTCCCTAACACCTCCCCTTATTGTGAATTAGCATCCACATACCAGAGAAAATATTCAGTCTTTGATTTTTTGGGTTTGGTTTATTTTGCTTAGCAGGATATTCTCCAACTCCATCCACTTACCAGCAAATGCCATAATTTCATTCTTCTTTAAAGCTGAGTAATAGTCCATCATATATACATATATGATGGAATATATATATACACACACACATATACACATATATACACATATACACATATATATATGATGGAACACACACACACACACACACACACACACACACACACACACACATATACACCACATTTACATTTTCTTTATCCATTCATCTGTTGAAGGGCACCTAGGTTGGTTCCATAGCTTAGCTATTGTGAGTTGAGTTGCTATAACCATTGATGTGACTGTGTCACCATAGTAGGCTGATTTTAAGTCCTTTGGTTATAAACTGAGGAGTGGGATAGCTGGGTCAAATGGTGATTCCTTTCCAAGTTTTCTGAGGAATCTCCACACTGCATTACATAATGGTTGCACTATTTAGCACTCCCACCAGCAATTTCCTTTTATGTAAGGAATGTTCCTTTTAAGAAGTCTCATTTACCAATGAAAATTGTGCTAAATGTTACTGGATATCTGTTTCAAAATTGTTGCATTCATACACACACACATCCATGATGACAATGTGCTAAAGATCATGATTTTTTTCATTTATAAAGCTAATACTTAATTGCATATGTACTAGTATGAATGAATGTTTTTACACAAAAAAAAAGAAAAAGAAAAGAAAGAAATGGAAAAACCTTTATGTTCACCTAGAGGAAGGAGACATGTACTCCATTTGTGTACAATGTGTTAAAATGCATTCTACTAGTCCTGTGTAACTAACTAAAACAAATTTTAAAAAGTTGTCCAAACAGAAAAGTAATAATAAAATAAGGAAACTTGGAACATCAGGAAGGAAAAAAGAAAAGTGGATAGAGCCAAAAATAGGTAAATACAATAGACTCGCTTTTTCCTCTTGAGTTTTCTATATTACATTTGATGGATGAAGCAAAAATTATAACATTGTCTGAGGTGGTTCCAAAAGGATATAGAGAAAATATTTAGGATTATGATATAAATAGAGGAGGTTATAGGACATCAAGGAAAATAAGGTTTATATTTCACTTTAAAAAGTAAAATGATGCCACCTGTGGACTGTGATAAGTTATGTGTGTATAATGTAGTACCTAGAGCAAACATTATAAAACCTATAAAAAGATAAACTAAAAAATACTATACACTGCATAATCCAACAAGATAGTGAAATAAGCCAGTCACAGGATAAATATTGCATGATTCCAATTAATATGATGTTTCTAAAGCAATCAAACTCCTAGTGTCTGAGAGTAGCACAGTGATTATTAGGAGTGAGTGTGCAGAAATTGGGAGGTTGCTGATCAGTGGGTATCAGATTTCACTTATGCAAGATGAGTAAGTCTAGAGATCTACTGTACAGCATGGTAACTAGATTCAACAATAATATTGTATACTTTAAATATTGCTAAGAGGGCCAGGTGTGGTGTCACATGCCTGTAATCTAGCTATTGGGGATGCTGAAGCAGAAGGATCCTAAGTTCAAAGCCAGCAAGTTAACACATCAAGATTCTATCTTTAAAAAAAAGTTGCTAAGAGTGTACATGTTTTGTTAAGTATTCTTATCACAAAAATACTAAACAGATAAGTAAATAGACAGGGTAGTAAAACTTTTGAAGGTGTTTGGAGGTGTTATATACTGATAGCATATATTGTGATAGTGGTTTCCCAGGTGTATACTTGAAGTATGTACAGCATTTTGGATGTCAATGATACCTCAATACAGTGGTCTAGAACAACAACAAAAAAAAATTAAATAGGATTTTTGCATGGTGCATGGTTGCAAATCTGGTTTATATTTTAGGATTATTCCTAAATGCATCTTTTTTGTAAACTTGATTTGTTGTCATCTTAGCAAAATAAATTCTATTTTTAAAAATCCTGAAAAAAATTATTGAATTAAATATACATAGATATTTTCTTAGTTGATTTAAATAATTTTAAAATTACAGTCTTATTAAAGCCCACATTTTGTGAAAATGTGAAAGTTATTTTTTAAAGTAAAAGTTCCAAAAGACAATACCTTCACTTAATAGTTGAAATTAAAGTTCTAAATTATTCTAATGTACATGAAGTCCTAGAATTCTTTTTCCCAAGTCATGACCTATGATTCTTTCTGAAGTCCAGTGTCTTCAAAATAACATTATCTGCTTGTCTGTGTCTAATTAGAAATGGCAGTTAATAAAAACACTTTAAAAATGTTGCCAACTACCAATTTATTCTAGTGTTATATTGCAATAACCTGAACCAAGTAAAGATTTTGCCTGCACAGAAGTGGCCTTGCCTATCATGATAAGCAGTTGAAAATACACATAAGTTGTATGAACCCGGCAGAATCCATCTGGTGAACCATCTGTGTGAGGACTCACAAAAATTATACCCCATCTGTTGTCTCATCTCTGCTAAGATTGCCAACCCTGTCCTCACTCCATTATCTGACTATTTTCTCTCCCTGTGAAAGTCGTCTGTGCATTGGATTTTATTCCCCATTGGCAACATATATCTAATTTCCAAAGCACTCTCCTCATTTTTGAAAGGAATTAATTTATGAATTTAATTTATACAACTAAGAACCCTCTTGAGAAATAAAATAACTGATAAGAATTGCAGTAATATCACCATGTTGTTAGAAGATGAATACATCAATTACAAATACCAGTTTCTGTTGGGTTGCAGTTAAATATATAACTTCTCACCATTTAACTAATTCTGATCTCAATATAACGTTTAAACATAGTATTTGTATGAGTACCTCTCCCCTTTCTGACTAGTCACCATTCTGATTCATTCTATTGCTTTGTAAAATATTCTTGATGTCTGATTCCTCCAATCGGTACCCATGAAATCTTTCTAATTATTTTGCAATAAACTCTTATAAAGTTATAAGTCAAATTCTCACTTCATTACCAAAAATTTCCTAACTATACCTGAGATCACTGTAACATAGACCATTCCATTTAGCATTCACTCCACCCGACTTTATCCTGCACATTATTGTTCTACTATTCCCCTTTAGTTCTTCTCTTTTCATGATTCATTTTGTTCTATCTTTTGTTCAAATATGGACATTGTGTTTCTAGAAAGCTGGGACACCGTTTCTGTTTGTCTTTTCCTTTTGTTACCAGGAATTGAACTCAGGGACATTCAATCACTGAACCACATCCCCAGCCTTATTTTCTATTTTATTTACAGACAGGGTTTCACTGAGCTGCTTAGCACCTCACCATTGCTGAGGCTGTCTTTGAACTTGTGACCTCCTTTCTCAGCCTCCCCAGACGCTGGCTGTTTGGTTTTTAATATGTACACCAATAGCTGTGAGTCCTGTTCACTTAAAATACTTTAGTTTAAAGTATAAATACTTTAGTAAGTAGCATATTCTGAATCTATTTCAGTGACAATAAACATAAAAATAACGGATGATACTGTCTTTGACTCTGGCCTCAGAACAAACTCCTGCTGAATTTGCTGTAGACTTCTTGATGTGGCAGCCTGCTCAGTCAGCACACCTCCTCAGAATTAGTCTTTGTTCAACTCTGTGGAGGTGCAACTTCAGGTTGAGCATGCACTACACATAAGACTTATTTCATGAGGTCGGAACACATTGGAGGCCAAATACCTTTAAAGAAAGTGTAACAGTTAGTCTCTAGGTCTGTATGTTTCATCTATATCTAAAACAGATATTTCTAATCTACTTACATAACATGTAAGTGTATCACTAGAAATATACACCTAGATAGACATGAATTGATAGTTATAAATAAATAAAAAATGGGAACAGCAGACAGAATGAATGAGTGAAGTTTGAAGAATGCAGACCTGTGTTCTTAAGAATAAATCCCATCTTTCCAAAGGACAGAGAAAATGAATTGCAAGTATGTAAGAATCAATTGGATCAGTATTTTAGTGTTCTACTGTGAAAGAGTACAGAAATAATTCTAAAAATTTGAGTGTGCCTTAGGCATTCAGAAGAGACATATAAAATTGTTATAGAAAAATCGTATCCTTATGATACCAATAACTATCAACTCACGTACACAAATTCTTACCATGATCATTTGATCAGAAAGGTCTTTCTCAACACTACATCTATAATAGCATTACCTATCACTTTCTGGTATCTTGTCCTAATCATTCCTCACAATATTTATCTTGATATCATCTTTAGTTTGTACATTAAGTTATTTCTCTGTTGTTTTATCCTTCCATAAATTGTAAACTTACTAGAAATAGAAAATTTCTTTATTTCCTGTTTTGTCTTTGTTTAGCCCACAGCTGTGGCTCCAGGACAGTAGAAATTCAGCATATTTGTGGAATGGACTATGTCCACATCTACTTTTACCTTATAAGTTAAGTATGAAGTTCCTCTGATGGGATCTGTATTGTTTTTGTATTTGAGGACTCATCTCACCCTGTACTCTGAACTCCTAAGGACACAATGACTCTGTACCTAATTTAGCTTTTGGTTTCAATCATTTTCAACTATAGCCCTCCTAGCCAAAGAGTGAGAATACCATCCCAATCATTATATTGCTCCCCCGCATCTGCACAAAATGAGATACACTCAGTTTGCTGTCGCATAATTTTCTAAACCTCCAACAGGTGAGTTGAAAACACGTTTCTCAGGTAAAACTTTCTTGTGATAACCTGTAGTGGTCAGTTTTCCCTTCCAAAAATAAAATATCAGAGAGAATCAACATATACAGAGCAATGCTCATAGTTTTGGAGATTTCAATCCTGATCATTTGGGTCTCTTGTCTTTGGGTCTGCAGCCAGGCTGTGGATCATGGTGAGAGTGTGTGGTGAAGCAAAACTGCTCTCCACATAACTGAGAAGCAAAAGAGTTCCACTTTCTCCTTCAAGTGTGAGCCCGCAATGACCTTGAGACCTCACGTAAGGCATGACCCCTTGAAAGCTCTATCACCTCCTAATAGTGCCACTCGTATGACAAGCCTTATCTCAAGGAGCTTTAGGAAACACTTAAATTCAAACCACAGTACCACCCTATGGAATCCACCTTTATTCCCGCTCTTGGACTCCAGTTTCCAGTGACAAAGTTGCCATTTATTATTTTAATGCATAAAAGTAGAAACCATGGTCTGATGTTCATGAATGGTGTCACTAACCCTTCCAGAGCCTACCAAAGATGATAAGATTTCCTGTGATCAACCCCACCGAGAATGTACCGCTGCTGCCCACCATGGTAGCTAGAGCACAAATCTCCAAGGTGTCTTTCAAAGAGTTGTTACCACTAATTATTGCAGGGGAGCTAACAATGTTTAATATTAAGAGCATTAATGTTTGTCTTGTGTTATTGCAGAAATCAATGGTTTTCCTTCCCAGTGTCATAGAATCTCCTAGTGATTATGTACCTGAGGAGTATGTACTTAAATTCTCTAGTACAGAAAAGCAACTTTTATTTTCAACACATCTTTTATTTCTCTTGGACTTGCCTGTGGACCGAGGTATGTCTGTGGCAGATAGTGGAGCGACGAACTAAGGGAGAGCTATGACCCTTTGTCTCTGATGCTGACCCACCATCATTGAAACAAAACTCTGCATCCCGATATCCTCAGAACAAGCTCTTTCCCATGAGGCACCTTGTTCTTTCACATAAATCTTAAGGTGAATATAACTTAATCTCAAGCTGGGATGCTTGCTACAGAAAGTACAGTGACAGAGCAACACATCAAATCATCAATGAATTTTAAGGGCTTTTGCATGAGGTTTAGTATAAAGGGTAAGCATGAAAGCACAGTAGCTAGCAGCCTTCTCAGGAGGAACAATATTCAAAGGCTCTTTGATGAAAATCAGGTGATTTTTTTCTTTTCTTTTCATACTTGGAGAGAGATAGCATAGCAAGCACTTCCAAAACCAACCAAGACAGACAAGCAATGGCAGCCAGCTGTGGCCCCAGGACTATAATCTTTTGGCACACTTGGAGGAATAGAGCATGAGGTTTTTTATTTGTTAAAGGAATTGTTATGTTAGGTCTAGTTTGTCAGGTTGCACTTTCTCAAAACCTGGCACCTGCAGAAGTGTGATTTTTGTTTCTGGAAGAGATATGCAGTGCATCTAAAAATAAGAAAACCAACAGAGAATTTGTGAGTCTTAGAATTTGGCGTCATGACACATTTGTGCTACAGGGTGGTGCCACCTATGGCTTTGAGATATCTGATGACCCACCCACCAGGGGTTGAATTAAGGACTCCTAAGGAAATCTTGGATGCTTCCCCAGAGACAAATATCTTATTGGCAAGGTATGACGAAGTTATTTGTCTTATTTTAATGTAACTCAGAGAGAGTTGTGACATATTAAATGTTTAAAATAACCTGAACATTCACAAATAAAATGCTATATATAAATATAAAAGTAATGTTTTTCCTACATATAAAATCATATTTATTTTACTTATTTTCATCTTTTTTCAGAAAATAAATTTATTTTGTCTTAGTCAATTAATGTCACTTTCTCATTCTTATTTTCCAAAGAAAACCAAAGCACACAGTTGTAGTTTCCACTTTTATTCCACGTTCTTTTGGAAGTGAAACGTTTAGAGGTTCTTTCTAGAGTTTTAGGGTAGGTAATTAAAAACACAAATTTGCAGGATTTCTTGTAGTTTCATAGTCAAAAGTGGAAAATGGACTATTAAACTGATGTTTTTAAAAATCACCCAATAAATCTGGGTTATTCTATTTAGCAGCTATTCCGACTACTTGTAGAGTTATTTCCCATGCTTTTTATGGGGTATAAAGCAGAGACCTGTCAAGGAAGTGCAATGCAATGCTATATAATTGGTGGATGGATCAGCATTGTCAATGACTTTATTTGAACTTTATTGATTCACCTTATGTAAGATGATACTGTGGCCCACATAATGTATTTAGCTGTCAACTTGCAGTAGCCCTCAAACAAACGGATTTTACACTAAGTCTATCTTGTAGTTGGATGGAGAATAAAAATGTGGCAGAAGTAACTGCAATAATCGTAGGGTTATTAATTCATATCTACTGTCTCTCTTCATTTTTCTGGCACCTGGACATTTATCCATATAGATTCCTAGATAGTTTCAGGAATTGCCCATAGACCATCCAACTTCCTCTCAATCTCATTTCCAATTAAGTATTAGAAGTCAAGAGGTATATAATATACTGGTTGGTTGTTTATTATGTACCAAGATACATGAAAGCAACCATGATTTACAAATTCAACTAAGACATATTTCAGTATAGTGAGAAAAAACACAAGCACATACCTATACAGTGACATAAAGTTGTACCAAAGAGGCGTGGGAACAATATGAACAATGAAGATCGTTACTTTTTTAACTGATATGCTATACCATCAGCTCTCAGAAAAGTTCTAACATATGTTTAAGAAAGTTCATGTAATGATGATGATATTAATATATATCATTATATGAATAGTTTTTGTTTATATAGTACCCAGATGGCAGAGATCAACTTGTTGCTATTGAAAGTCTATTTCTACTTATTAAAGATTTTGAAGTAATTCCTTCTATAAAATAGACTCTTTTGGTTGTCACATATCCTTATTAAAGGTAGTTGTACTGAGAAACAATGTAGTAAACTATTTTCATCCATGACATTCTACTAATTTTTAAATTTATATATTGTATAAGTTTTCACAGTACCATTAATTCCATTCTGAGAAATGTAAGTGCGAAGACAATAAGTGGAATACTTATTGTTCAAATAACTTCTTATTTTAGCAATACTTAAAGAATAATTTTGCACCCATGAATTCCTTAAAACCTATATGCAGCTTCCTAAAATCTAAGATTTCTTTCATATAGCAACTTCTCCGATTCCTGGTATGTTCAAGTATTATGATCCTGCACTCTTGATAATGTGACTTTTATTAAAAGACATTTATTGAAATAACACATTTCTTAAAATATACTTTGCTATGAGGCTTGTATCTTTCACATACAGAATATGGGCAATAAGTATTTATTAACAATGTGATACCATCTTGAGATGAGCAATATTCCCAAATAAACATTGGAAAGTTGCTTTTTTAACCCAAATTAAGTATTTTTGTAAATGACCACCTGCAGGAAGCATGGCAATGTGTATAACTAAAAAAATGGTTTTGCTAACTATGACACATGAAGAAAAGGGAATTGTGAGAAAAAAGTAAGGTTAAAGGGGTTATAGTTTTTAAGGGAGCCTAATGAATAGCATACATCTTTCCTTTCTATTTCTAAACAAAATGGGAAATAAGGAAAGGAATAAGATATTTATGATGAAAACCAAATTGTTATTATTGTCACTACTCATAAAGTCTAACCGAATTGTATAGTTCAGTGGCCAGCCAGATGGGATTGCAAATTGAAGCATGCAAGGCAGAGTGGCCCAACCCAGGTGGATGTAATAAAAAGGCGGAATATCTGTAGGAATTTAAAAATACTGACTGAACACTGGTTTGGTTTTTATGGTACCCGTTTGTCAGCAACTCTGTCAGTGATAAAGGAAACCTCCATGACCTAGGAGCACAATTCTCTCTCTCTCCCATCTTGACACAGTTTCTCTAGTAGACAAACTTACTTACACAAAGGCAACAATGGATGAGGGCAGAGTGTCTCCTACAGAGGCACTCTTTTTTTTTTCCCAAAGAGAGGGAAACTGAGCTGTGAACGCCCTGGCCTTTCAGTTTCAATTTACCAATCATATTATTCTACCATTTTGGTGCTAAAAAAGATAAAAGGAGAGATCAAAGGACAGAAATATTACAGTATACGGAACTTCTAATTTCATTAGTCTATTTTCTGTTACAATAACAAAATACCTGAGTATAGATACTTTAAAAGAAAATACATTTACTTTGCTTACAGTTCTTAATGTTCAAAGACATGGAGCCAGTGTTGGATTAGTTCCTATGAGTGGTGACCCAAGACTGTGTCACTTGTTGGGTGCCATAATGTTAGGAGTGTGTACAGGAAGAGATCATAAGCCAAGACAGGTAACCAGAGAGAGGGTAAAACCAGTTATACAAGTTTTATGACCCTCTCATAAGACCTGCACAAGGTTCCACTAGAATTATCTTAGTCTCATCCATAGATAGTGTCTCCAATGATATAGTCAACTTTATCCAGGCCCTACCTCTCAAAATATCCACACCACCTCCCAAAAGCAACACACGAACCACCAGACACACACTCAAACCATATCTTAACCATAGCACTAATTATGGAGAAAAATATCAGAAGTGGGATAAAATGATTCTTGAAGAAGAATCAGATGCACAATAAGAAATGAAATGAGACAAACATAAAATATATAGTTTGAAAAGGAGACAAATTGTCAATTATATCTTATCTATTTTTTATAGAAATAAAAAATATTGGAATCTGGGATGTTTAATGAAACAGTCAATGACAAGTGGTAGGATTAAAATTCTTATTAATGTATTCAAAATCATCAGAAAAATAATTCAATGATTTGGTTGAAGAGAGATGATTGACAAGTAAATAAAATCTTAGAACCTAAGATCTATTAATCACTTTTCTTTTCTCTATTCAGCAATAGAAATTAAAACTGCTAGCAGAATTTCCAGACTTGTCCCTGCAAATAAAAATTTCCATGCTTTTTTAGTGGTATGTGAGAACATGCTTCTTTTTACTTTTAGTTACTCTCCTAGCTTTTTATCATAAGAGAATTTTGAGATGTGATGTCTCAGTTTCTCTGTCTAGATTTTTTTTTCATCTTAAAGATGAACTAGCAGGTATCTGTCAGCATATATTTTAATAATTTATTAAATGCAGGCAACTTTTTATTTCCTTGAAATAAATGCTCTATAGTCCACATTTTCTGACTTATGGTATTGAACACATTTCTAAGACAGGTTTCCAGTGCATTGGTGTGCAGTCATAGATTTGTATATAGAATTAGAAATTAGAATCTGTTCTTTTGAGATCATCATAGCTAAAATTTCTTTATACAAATGAAGTTTCTACATTACCATGACAGATTCCTTAGTAATACATATTTGTTAGTATATTTGAAACTATGAGTTAAAAATATTTTAAAACACAATATAATGCTAATAAAATTGTATTGTCAAATAATTGCTGTTATGGTTTGGATATGAGCTGTCCCCCAAAAGCTCTTATGTCAATGCAGGAATATTCAGAGGCTACATTATTGAATCATGAGAGTTGCAACCTGATCAATTCATTCGAATTTATGTGGACTGGTTCATAAGTGTAGGAAAATGGGGCAGGAATACAGAAGTGTCACTGGGTTTCTGTCCTGAAAAGCTACATATTCCCTGTGTGCCCCCATTCTCTCTTTTTTTCTGACCCCATGATGATCTGAGTACCTTTCTTCTGCTAGGCCCTTCTGCTTTATGTGCTGACATACATTGGACCCAGAGCAAGGGAGTATGTCATTTATAAACTGAAACATCTGATACTCTGAGCTAAAATAAGTCTTTTTTCCTCTAATTTGTTCTTACCTGGTATTTTAGTCATAGTGACACAAAAGCTGACTGAAGCAGAAATTGGTACTAGGAGTGGGGTCATTGCTGTGACTGATCTAACAATGTGGTTCAGAGGCCTTTGGAGACGGATTGCCAGAGGAATTTCATAATGTTTAGAGATTCAAGCTGAAAACGCTTTAAAGTGCCATAACTGGAACTTAATGGATAATTCTGTTGGAAATTGGAGCAGAGGATTCTTATGTTATATGCTGGAAAAGAACATAGCTATGTTTCACCTATGTCCTTAGACTTTATGTGTACTGAATTGTGAGGTGAGGAACTAAGTAACCTGGTGGAGGAAATTTCAAGTAATAAAGCATTCTGTCAGTGGCATGGATTTTTCTAGCAACTTTCATTGTGAGCACTGGGGACAGAATACAATACAAAGCTGAAGTATTTTAAAAACTTGCAGTTTGACCAGAAAAATAAATGCATAATAAAGCTGGGGCCACAGAGTTGTTTATTGAAGAGATTATAGCCCCAAAAGAGATACTGAATGCTTTGCACAGAAGTAATAGGAAAGATGACTAAGGGCATCTCAGGAATTTGTAAGAACACACTCGCTGCAGGTTCCAGATATACAAGAGAAAATTCCATTGAAAAGAGATACTGGAGGCACCTGTGTACACAGGGGGAACTAAGAAGTTGTTTATCATGTTGACTCATGCTGGCATTCAGAATCTTCTACAACCTTGATTTCAGGGCACCCAGGCACTACATGAACTGACAACAGAACTTGGTCTGTTGTATCCACATGACACTTGTCCTACAGCACTACATAAAGCTTGAGTTAAGGGGTTATGGAAGGTTTCACTGAGATTTCAAAGAAGACCTGGGAGGTCAGGCAAAATGTGGCAAGGTTGGAGCCCCTGCAGGCTGCCCCGGAGAGGGTGATGCATCAAGTTGTGAAAGTAATGTCAAAACTATAACAGAAACTCCAGGAATGCTAGTAATGTAGACTGTCTTCTGGGAAAAGAAGAGTTGACCAGGCTAACAGAGATTCTATGTGTACTGCAACTGACAAAACCAAAGGGGTGGGGCTCCCTAAGCTCTTTGGAAATCACATCTTTCAGTCATGTGTCCAAGATGCTGTATGGGTTGGAATTACGGAACCTGTTTGACCATTTGGGTTTTAATGTTGCTTTGACTCCATTCCTTCTTTCTATGCCCCTATTCTTCCTGTTGAAAAGGGAATGTTTAATCTTTACCCTTGGATATATGTAACTCGCTTTTGATATTTACATGACTCACAGAAAAATATAATGGCTTGGTTCTCAGAAGAAACTGGACTTGGACTTTGGGCAATGCTAAAACTGTTAAGACTATGGAACTCTTGGGGATGGACTAAAAGCATTTTGCATTGTGAGATGAACATGAGTTTTTGGAACTAAGGGCAGAAAATTATGGTTTGAATATGAGGTATCACTCAAAACCTCCTGTGTTGATGAAGGGATATTCAGAGTTGAAATGTTTGGTTTGGGAGAGCTGTAACCTAATCAGTCCACTTCAGTTTATATGAACGAGGTGGCAATTGTATGCAGGTGGGACTTGGCTGGAGAGGTGGGTCATTATGGGTGTCCCCTGGAAGGGTGCATCTCTCTGGCACTGACTCCTAACCCTTTTCTTCTTCATAACTCCAACATGAGCTGAGCAGCTTTCCTCTGCTGATTCCTTTCAGAGTGATGTTTTGTCTACCTCAGCCCTAAAGCAATAGTTTCAGCTGTGTATGGTCTGAGACTTCTGATACCATAAGCTAAAATAAACTTTTGCTCTTCTAAGTTGTTTTTGTTGGATATTTTGGTCACAGTGATGCAAAAGCTGACTAAAATAGCTTCATTTTACAAATTTTAGATGGTATAATGAAATGGAAAATTCTGCTTTCAATCTGCACAACCTAAAACAACTTTTGCTCTTTAATGCATATACTCATATCTTTCTGTTCTATTTTTTTTAATTTTTGACAACATTAAGGATAGTGTTTCCAAGCTAATAATTCATTCAGTTGTTTACAAAATTTATATTGAAAGTTAACATGTATCAAGCACTCTTTTAGGTATTTGAGATCAAAAGAGACAGAAATTTGTCATTTAAAGTAGATGTTCTAATGAAAAGAAAGAAAAATAAAAATAATACATATGATAAATAGGCAAATTCTGTGATATGGTAAAAAAGAAATGGGTTCTATTACATAAAAGAAAATAGTGCAGGATAAAAAGCATGGGTCATGTTGGAGATGATGTGGTGTACTTATGAATAAAATGATCAAAAGTGTTTGGGAGAAGCTGGTACATGAGAACCAGCTGCCAAAAGCAAAAGATACTGAGACACTGAAACAAAAAATTTAAAAAAAAAGAAAGAAACAACGGCAGGCATATCAAAGATTGCAAAAAATGAAATTTATTAGCAGTTTATGGACAGAAGCATGTCTTAGGCAACAGCAAGACATAACGTGAGGTAAGAGGAAGGGGACTATGAGATAAGCTAAACAAAGGTGACTCATAGTCAAAAGCGTATTTAAGCTTACTCAAAAGTATTGGCATGTCAGCTGGGCAAGGGGGCATGTGCCTGTAATCACAGCAACTCAGGAGGAAGAGACAGGAGGATCACAAGTTTAGGGCCAGCCTCAGCAACTTAGTGAGAGACACTGTCTCAAAAAAAAAAAAAATACATATGTATGTATATACATATATATACTACATATATATATATAGAGAGAGAGAGAGGAGAGAGAGAGCTGGGGGATATGGCTTTGTGGTAAAGCCCCACTAGGTTAAATTCCCAGTACCAAAACATAAATATATATATATATATATATATATATATATATATTAATATATAAAGCTATGGTTAAGACAGTACAGGCATCAATGTCCAACAAAATATGTGATTACACAAATGGCTTTGTTTATTTATTCGTTAGGGTTTGGAATGTGTGCCAAGGTCACCTGGCCAGCAAGGTGTCGGTTGTGACCAAGATAGCTGTAGCCATGTGAAGCTGGATCCTTAGAGCAGGACTTATTGAGAAAGTGGCACAGAGCACAGATTTTGAAGGAGGTAAGAAAGGCAGAATGTCAGAAAAGACAAGAGAAAAAGGAAGGATTCTGTGCAAGATGTTTAAGCAAGAGCAATGAGTTTGGTGTGGTAAGAGCAGAATCAGTAATAAAAGTAGTAAAAGTGGCAGTAGGAGAGACCGGATCATAGAGGGCCTTCTAAACATATGAACATCAACTCCTACCAGGTGGGAAAGGAGAAGCCATGAGAAAAGTATTGGTCTAAACCTTTGGAAAAAATGGTGATTATAATCAAGAATGATTATAAAGACTGTGGAAGGCAGAGTTTTGAGGGGTTGAGGAAAGAATTTGTTCAGTTTTATACATATTTAGTTTGAGATGTCTATTAGCAGACCAATGAATATATTCCTGGAGTTCTATGGAGTGGTGTTGCATGGGGATAAACACTTGAGAGTGATTTTGTAATACTTAAAGGCACTAGAATGGGTGAGATTATCCAAAAAGTGAATATAAGTAGACAAGAGACAAAGCTCTAGATCACTGTGACTTTAAAGGATTTGGGAGGGGTAACCAGAAACAGAGACAGAAAGAACAGCCTTTCAGGCAATTAGACAACCTGGCATTCAGCAAGAGAATGGAGAGTGTTTCACCAACATGTCATGTTGCTGTCTTCTAATACTGTGAGGAACAGGAAATGATTGTGTTTATATCCACAAAGAAATCCCTGATGACATTTATAAGGCTGGTTTAAAATGGAGCAAATAGGGCCGGGAACAGTGGTGCATACCTGTAATCCCAGAAGCTCTGGAGGCTGAGGCAGGATCGCCTAGTTCAAAACCAGCCTCAGCAACTTAGTGAGGTCCTAAGCAACTCAGTGAGACCCTGTCTCTAAATTAAAATATAAAAATAATCTTGGGATGTGGCTCAGTGGTTTAGTGCCCCTGGGTTCAATTCCCAGTACCAAAAAAAAGATCACTTAATTAACTTGATAAGTTTGAAGGATATAGCCCAGTGCTAGACCATGTGCTAAGCATGTATGATGCCCCGCCTGGCTTCAATATCCACAATCATAAAAAAAAAAAAAAAAGGACAGGAGAGATTTAAGTCCGTAAGACTATACTATACTATACCTCTCAAAAATATTTTTGCTGCAACAAAAGAAAGAACATGAGAAATAAATGGAAGAAGAATGAGAATCGAGTTTTTTAAATGGGAAAATATTAACATGCTTGATTGCTAATAAAACTGATACAGAAGGGAAGAAAGAAGTGATGATCATGAAGAAGAGAGAGTTGCTGGAGTGTCAAACGTGGGTTGACTAGTGTATTAGAACAAGTGATCACATTGAAGTACTCCATTGACATTACAACAAGGAGTTTCCATTCATTACTACTGAGACAAAGAGCTGAGTTACAGGATACAGATGATGGTAGGCAAATACTTATGAATATGGTGCTCTGTGGGCATTCTTACTGTATTACTTTAAGTTTTTCAGCAAAACAAGAAGCAAGCTCACTAGCTGAGAGCGTGGATGTGGGGCAAATGTTGAAATTTAGGAGAGAAGAAGATGTGAAGTACTGTGGATGAGGAAGACTGGAAGTGAGTGGGTGAGAGGTATTTACCATTAACAACATAATTAAGACTAACATTATCAAATTAAACAAAGACTCTCATGTAGGTGGGACTATGCATGCAGAAGCTTTCACAGGGCATTTTAGTTAGGGTGAACACCAATCCTGAACCATAGACATAACCTAAATTGAGGAAAGACTTTAGAGAAAGAATGGGAAACACTGTTTATCACATTCACAGAAACCCTGCTGGGACCATGGTGGTACCATCACTATCCTCACCTCTGGTCTTGAGAACACTGAATATGTGCCAGGTATTAGATTGGACTTTACATACTTTTGTTTGTTTGTTTGTTTCATCTAATGTTTTTACATTACAAAGCAAAAATCATTAATTTTTAAATGAAGAAATTGGTATGCAGAGAGGTTTAGTAGTTTGTCAAAAGCTGTCTTACACATCACAGAAACAAGATTCAAATCCAGAGAGTGAGTCTCTCGCTTCCCAGTGACTTCTTAGAGAATATTACATTCCTTAAGTAACACATTAAGGATCTGATTCCCACCATTTAATGAAATGGTCTAAAGCTACCTAGAACTTACTTACTCTAAGGCAAAATTACTTATTCTAACTCAAAATTCTTTGAGTTTTTGAATTCTAATAATATTCTGCCTATTTTGTAGAAATGTACTTTCTTTAATTCAACCATAACTGATCATTAACAATTTCAAGTATTTCAATTATTACTGAATAATTTGAGAAATACAGCCATATTTACAGAAACATGCAAAACATTTTATTCCTATCCTTTCTTGGTAAACATCTTTGTAGCCTGAAATCCTGACTTTCTCTCCTTTTCCAGTTGGACCATTTTTCATGAGATTTGCTGATAACCTGGTATTTTCTGATCTATTTTTAGTTGACCTTTTAACCTCCAGCTTATTCCTCCCATCCTCAACTTCTTTTAGGCCCTTCTTGGAGAGCTATCTCTATATACCTCACAGCTCCTGCTGCAACTGTCAGAGTTAATGGCATTCAGTTTCTGCACCTGCTGATATGGCCCTTCTTTCTTCTCTTGTTCTTACCATTATGACCCAGTTCATAGTCTCAATTCTGAAAGTTAACTAACATACTAGCTGTCTTATATATAGATATTTAACATTCTGTTTAAGCAACAAGTTATTTGGCACCTATTCTATGACAAGTAGTGGACACTCATAGATAAAATCACATGCTTCAGAATTATGGAGCCAAAAATTATGTAAACCAATAAAAATTCAAAAGATGACAAAGTCATCTTAGAATTGGGATTTAAATGGATTTTATCTGTTAAGTTCGTCATCTGAGTTCAAAACCAGTAAACAAACAAGTCCAACAAATTACAGTCAACATCAATTTAAAGATGCATATGAAGTCTCTAATAAGCCTATACAGAGGGCTTTTCCTCCATCATTTAAAACCTCTTTATGTGAATAAAAGAGGAGTCTTAATTTGAGTGCTAAGTAGTATAAAATATGTGTATCTCCATTTCTTGAACTCAAACCAGTACAGAGAGATGCACATGTTATAAAAAGTTCATGGGAACTGAAACTTACTAGGAAGATTCATGTCTGTTTCTCATCTACATCTGGGCATAGCTTATTAAATAGAGTAATGGGCAGAATCACATGCATTGAATAAATCATTGTAGCTCTTTATTTTATATGTACATGGTAAACACTTATATATGCATTTACTTTTTCTAAGAGCCAAAGTAAATATGCTTATGTTAAATGCAGTATTATTCACAATAATTTATTCATAGGCACTTAGGAAAATCAAATAGAGAGAAATCCTAAACCCTGGTCACTCTTAACTTTTAGAAAAGTCAGTGTTCCATTTCTAGATACAAATTTTGCAAATCTTACAGAAACATAAACTCTGAAGTATTCCACAGTTACCAAAGTATTATTTTGTTCTTCTCCGGGGGATACGCTGTTATCATTAAGAATTTTTTTCTTTGCCTTTCTGCATAGGTGTGAAGAATATGATGAAAGGAACAAACTTCATTTGTGCAAAAGGAAGATCATTGCTTAGAATCCTATTGGTCAGAGCAGGAGTAATAATATTGTTTGGTGTGTAAATATTAATCATGTTTGAATGCGTGATGGTGGTTAGCAGAAAAGTTTGTGAGCCAGTTTAAACCATTTCTTAATCCCTGTCAGCATCTCACCCTCTGTACCTCTATTTAATAGGAAAGCAGAGGCATGTCAACAGAGGACATCGCCACAATCTATGAAATGCTTCCTATCTACCAGCTGCCTAATCCAGTATTACTCCATTGACAATTCCATCTTCAAAGAAAAATGATAGCATAAATAGTTGATTGAATTTAGACATTAGTCCTTCCTAGCATGACAGTTATGAATTGCAGAAAGTAAATTGTATGACTTTTCCAAAGAAAGTTTTCAATGAATCTGTCACCTAAGTATTGATTTAGTTGGAATAAAACAAGATATTTTTGCCCTGTGTAATACTTCCTCTTACTCAATGATACCATGTACTGTAAGATAAAAGGACTAATTAAATGCAACTGGTAATTTATTCAGTAAGCTGGAAATCTGTTTCTGCAATCTCTTCCTATTTTTTAAGCCTCAACATGCTTAGGGAACAATCTAAAATTCATTCACATTAAGCTGTAACTGAATAGCTATACTTATCCAATTAAATTATATTAAGGTCCAAGAATTAAAGTACAAATATATAAAATATAGTTTGAGTCATAACCAATAAAATTACCATCTCCTGTGCTAAGCAGAAGACTGGTCTTTGTTGCCTGACTGAAACTTGCCAATGCTAATCTACAAGAGGGAATGTTTAATCAGGACCAACATATACAGCAAGTTTATTAACATTTGGTGGTTGCACAAGTTTGCTGATATTGAATCTTTTGAAGTAAAAATAATTGGGCAAATAATGTAATGCGAATCCTATATTGCATTAATCACAAAATTGTCCTTTAATATGTTGATTAAATGAAGAATATGGGTTTTCAGAAAATCAATGGAAAGTCATTTATTATACTTGACTAACTTTAGTGATACAATTTTTACTGCCCTTAACCAGACTCGTTTTGCACATTTTCTTCTCTGTGTCTCTATTCTGATGTCCAACATGGGTGCTAATTAGCATCAATTTTGCTGGTAATATTTTTTTTCCTCTCGAGGACTGACTACAGCTGTTCACTAGAAACAGAATTAATCTCCCCCTGCCCCCAATTGGCGCGGACCAGTGGTCTGTGGTAATTGATTTTAGTCGTAGCTAATCCAAGCTAGTTTAGAGCTCCAAAACTGACTGTATATCCTATTAGTGATCCCATTAACCATCAAGCTTGCCTAAGGTGACAAGGAAAACAACTCAATAGCACCAAACTCAGCCACCGTGGAAAATAAACTCACCTACTGTGGAGTGACAGGACTCAGGAGGGAACTGGGCTTCTCTAACTGAATATATTTTTCAAGGAGCTCTTTTCAAGCACTTAATGAAATGGAGTTTTCTTTATGGCTTTCATTTAAAAATACATTAAAAAAGCCACTTGGCTTTCCTCTGCTGTTGCCAAGTTTTGAATATCTGATTGCCAGGCCCACAGCAGAACTCTAAGTAATTTAATATATTACAAAGATGTGTTTTCATTTCAGTTTATGGCAGCGAGTACCCAGGTTTGAAACTTTTCATCACAGACGACATGCAATATTACCTCTCAATATACTGCAGACGAAAGCATCTAACATAACACTGATGCCTGCTAAGATGGATAAAAGTTTGTTTATGCAAAAATGGAACTTTGATTTCTATAGGGAAAATGGATGAATCATTTTGAGTATGGACATTTCCAGCTGCCTCTAGGACACCTCTACTTGAGTGCGTCCCCATCAAATCAAATAAAGCCTCCTTCCCAGGGACCTCCCCAAAGACCTTCTCATAATCATTCTGTTTTTTTAAATTTATTTATTTATTTTGATTAATTGTACACAAATGGGGTACAACTGTACTGAAACAACTGTTGTTTCTCTGGTTGACACAAAATAGAGTCACACCATTTGTGTAATCATACATGCACACAAGGTAATGATGTTTGTCTCATTCTGTTATGTTTCCTTCCCCCCATTCCTCCTCATCCCTTTTTTTCCTCTATATAATCCATCCTTCCTCCAATCTTGCCTCCCTCCTACACCCCCCTTATGTATCACCATCTGCTTATCAGAGAGATCATTTGGCCTTTGGTTTTTTGGGTTTGGCTTATCTCACTTAGCATGATATTCTCCAACTGCATCCATTTACCTGCAAATGCCATAATTTTATTCTTCTTTATAGGTGAGTAATATTCCATTGTGTATATATCCCACAGATCCTTTATCCATTCTCAATTAAAGGACATCTAGGTTGGTTCCACAATCTAGCTATTATGAATTGAGCAGCAATGAACATTGATAGGGCTGCATCACTATACCATGCTGATTTTAATTCCTTTGGGTATAGACCAAGGAGTGGGATAGCTGGGTCAAATGGTTGTCCCATTCATATTTTCTAAAGAATCTCCACACTGCTTTCCAGAGTGGCTGCACTAATTTCCAACCCCACCAGCAATGTATGAGTGTACCTTTTTCCCCACATCCTCGCCAACACCTATTGTTGCTTGTATTCTTGATAGTAGCCATTCTAGTTGGGGTGAGATGGAATCTTAGGGTAGTTTTGATTTGCATTTCTCTTATTACTAGAGATGTTGAACATTTTTTCATATATCTGTTGATTGCTTGTACATCTTCTTCTGTGAAGTGTCTGTTCATTTCCCTAGCCCATTTGTTGATTGGATTATTTATATTCTTGATGTAGAGTTTTTTGAGTTCTTTATAGATTCTGGAAATTAGCGCTCTATCTGAAGTATGAGTGGCAAAGATATTCTCCCCCTCAGTAGGCTCTCTCTTCACATTACTGATAGTTTCCTTTGCTGAGAGAAAGATTTTTAGTTTGAATCTACCCCAATAATTGATTCCTACTTTTATTTCTTGTGCTTTGGGGATCATGTTAAGGAAGTCTGGTCCTAAGCCAACATGATGACGATTTGGACCTACTTTTTCTTCTATAAGATGCAGGGTGTCTGGTCCGATTCTGAGGTCCTTGATCCATTTTGAGTTGAGTTTTATGCAGTGTGAGAGATAGAGGTTTAGTTTCATTTTGCTGCATATGGATTTCCAGTTTTCCCAGCACCATTTGTTGAAGAGGCTATCCATATCTCCATTATATGTTTTTGGCACCTTCGTCTAATATGAGAAAAAACTGTATTTATGTGGTTTTGTCTCTGTGTCCTCTATTCTGTACCATTGATCTGTACCATTGACCGTATATTTTGGTACCAATACCATGCTGTTTTTGTTACTATTACTCTGCAGTATAGTTGAAGTTTTGGTATTGGGATACCCCCTGCTTTACTCTTCCTGCTAAGAATTGCTTTAGCTACTCTGGGTCTCTTATTCTTCCAAATGAATTTCATGAATGCTTACACTATTTCTATGAGGTACATCATTGGGATTTTAATTGGAATTGCATTGAATGTGTATAGCACTTTTGGTAGTATGACCATTTTGACAACATTAATTCTGCCTATCCAAGAACATGGGAGATATGGGAGATCTTTCCATCTTCTAAGGTTTTCTTTAATTTCTTTCTTTAGTGTTCTGTAGTTCTCATTGTAGAGGTCTTTCTTTCACCTCTTTTGTTAGATTGATTCCCAAGGGTTTTTTGTTTTTTTTTTTGAGGCTATTGTGAACAGGGTAGATTTCCTAATTTCTCTTTCAGACGATTCATCACTTCTGAATAAAAATGCATTAGATTTATGAGCATTTATCTTATATCCTGCTACTTTACTGAATTCACTTATGAGTTCTAGAAGTTTTCTGGTGGAATTTTTTGGTTCCTCTAAATATAGAATCATGTCATTGGCAAATAGGAATCGTATGAGTTCTTCTTTTCCTATTCGTATCCCTTTAATTTTTTTGGTCTGTCTAATTGCTCTGGCTAGATTTTCAAGGATGGTGTTGAATAGAAGTGGTGAAAGAGGGCATCCCTGCCTTGTTCCAGTTTTTTGGGGGAATGCTTTCAGTTTTTCTCCATTTAGAATGATGTTGGCTGTGGGCTTAGCATAGATAGCCTTTACAATGTTGAGAAATGTTCCTACTATTCCTATTTTTTCTAGTTTTTTGAGCATGAAGCAGTGCTGCATTTTATCAAATGCTTTTTCTCCATCTATTGAAATAATCATGTGATTCTTAACTTTAAGTCTGTTGATGTGGTGAATTGCATTTATTTATTTCTGGATGTTGAACCAACCTTGCATCCCTGGGATGAAACTCACTTGATTATGGTGCACTATCTTTTTAATATATTTTTGTATGTGATTTGCTAAAATTTTGTTAAGTTTTTTTATATACCATTTGTAAATTGTGTATGTCCCCCTGATTCTATTTGGGTGGATAATATGTCTAGAAACCTGTTGATGTCTTAGAGATTTTCTATTTTGTTGGAGTGTAGATTTTCAAAATAGGATCTAATCATGTTTTGTATTTCACTAGTGTCTGTTGTAATATTTCCTTTTTCATACAAAATATTATTAATTTGAGTTTTCTCTCATCTTTGTTAGTGTGGCTAAGGGTTTATCAATTTTGTTTATTTTTTCAAAGAACAAACTTTTTATTTGTCAAATTTTTTTATTGTTTCTTTTGTTTCAATTTCATTGATTTCAACTGTGATTTTAACTATTTCTTTCTTGTACTACTTTTGGTGTTGATAGCTCTTCTTTTTCTAGGGCTTTGAGCTGCAATGTTAGGTCACTTATTTGTTGACTTTTTCTTGTTTTATTGAATGTGGTCCATGAAATGAATTTTCCTCTTAGTACTGCTTTCATAGTTTCCCAGATAATTTGATATGTTGTATCTTTGGTCTTGTTTACCTTTAAGAATTTCTCCCCTTAATGTCTTCTGTTATCCATGCATCATTCAATCACTTATTATTTAATGTCCAGGTGTTGGAGTAATTTCTGTTTTTTATTCTGTCATTGATTTCTAATTTCAATTCATTATGATATGATAGAATACAAGGTAGTATCTCTATCTTCTTGTATTTGATAAGAGTAACTTTGTGGCATAACATATGGTCTATTTTAGAGGAGGATCCATGTGCTGCTGAGAAGAAAGTATATTCACTCATTGATGGATGGACTATTCTAAATATGTTCTTTAAGTCTAAATTATCAATTGTATTATTGAAATCTATGGTTTCTTTGTTTAATTTTTGTTCAGAAGATCTGTCCAGTGTGAGAGAGGTGTGTTAAAGTCACCTAGTATTCTTGTGTTGTGGTCTATTTGGTTCCTGGAATTGAGAAGGATTTGTTTGACATACATAGATGAGCCATTGTTTAGGGTATAAATATTTATAATTGTTATTTATTGCTGATTTATGCTTCCCTTAAGCAGTATGAAATGTCCTTCTTTATCCCTTCTAACTAATTTTGGCTTGAAGTCCACTTTATCTGATATGAGGATGGATACCCTCACTTTTTTTTTTAAAGATATTTTTCATTGTAGATGGACACAATGCCTTTATTTTATTTGTTTATTTTTAATGTGGTGCTGAGAATCGAATCCAGGGCCCTACACATGCCAGCAAGCTCTCTGCCACTGAGCTATAGCCCCAGTCCCATCCTCACTTTTTACTGAGTCCATGTGCATGGTATGATTTTTCCCATTCTTTCACCTTTAGTCTATAGGTATGTTTTTCTATGAGATGAGTCTCTTGAAGGCAGCATATTTTTGGGTATTTCTTTTTAATCCAATCTGCCAGTCTATGTCTTTTGATTGATGAATTCAGGTCATTAACATTCAGGGTCATTTTGGCTTATTTTTGGTTTTTAACTTGACTTGGTTTCTCCTTTATTTGGCTATTCCTTTAGGGTAGTTCTCCCTATGCTGACTTTATGCTTGTTTTTCATTTCTTCCTCATGGAATATTTTGCTGAGAATGTTCTGTAATGCTGACTTTCTTTTTCTAAATTCTTTTAGCTTTCATTTATCATGGAAGGATTTTATTTTGTCATCAAATCTGAAGGTAAGTTTTGCTGGGTATAAGATTCTTGGTTGGCATTCAGTTTCTTTCAGAGTTTGAAAAATGCTGTTCCAGTCCCTTCTAGCTTTTAGGATCTGGGTTGAGAAATCTGCTGATATCCATATTGGTTTTCCCCTGAATGTAATTTGATTTTTTTCTCTCATAACCTTTAAAATCCTATTTTTATTTTGTATGTTAGGCATTTTCATTATAATGTGACTTTGTGTGGATCTGATGTGATTTTGTACATTTGGTGTCCTGTAAGTCTCTTGTATTTGATTTTCCATTTTACTCTTCAGATACGGGAAATTTTCTGATACTATTTCATTGAATAGATTGTTCATTTCTTTGGTTTGTGTCTCTGTGCCTTCCTCAATCCCAATGATTCTTAAATCTTGTCTTTTCATATACACCATAATTCTTGGAGATTCTGTTCATGATTTCTTACCATGTTCTCTGTTTGGTCAACTTTGTTTTCAAGATTAAATATTTTGTATTCAATGTCTGAGGTTTTGTCTTCCAGGTGTTCTATCCTATTGGTTATACTTTCTATGGAGTTTTAAATTTGGTTTATTGTGTCCTTCATTTCAAGAATCTCTGTTAGTTTTATTTATTTATTTATTTTTCAGAATCTCTTTCTCTTTATTGAAATGACCTTTTGCTTCCTGCATTTGCTCTTTTAACTGTTGATTGGTGTGATCATTCAATGCCTGTCTTTGGTCTTTTATCTCATCATTTGCTTCTCTCATCATTTTAATTATGTACATTCTGAACTCCCTTTCAGACATTACTTCTTCCATATTGTCATTGGCTTTTATTGATGTAGCATCTAGTTTTGTTTGGAACACTTTCTTCCCTTGTTTTCTCATATTGTTCATGTATCTTCCCCTCTAGGAGTGCAAATCTGAGGTATTGCAGTTTAATGCCTATAGACTTATAGTGTCTCTGCAGGTTTCCAATACCTCACCTTGAAGTGAGAGATCAATATTAGCCGCACACCATACAAAAAATATGTGTCCTTAACTAAAATAATCCCTTTTAAGATATCAACCATATTTTCTTAATAAACCAAGATTATGAGTTTGATTATTATCTATAGCTTAGTCGAGAGGTTTGGATTAAGGACCATGATTTCTAATGGTAGACAAAGAGGATGGGGAGGGGTGTAGGATATAACAGTTAATGAGATAAGAAGTATGTCTATAGAGGTACAGTGCCATAGGAGTAGTGAAAGTGGAATTAAAAGAAATTGGTTGTTAGCATGTGAAAAGGGAGAAAAAGTTTCCAAGGAGACAGATAGATAAGAGGAAAATAGGATGAGAAAAATATTAACAAAAGAAAGGAATAATAGTAGGTATAATAGGAATAATTATAATATTACTAGTAACAAAAAAATCTATAATAAATCTATACAGGACTGTTCAAACCTCCTAGGCTTCAGTAGCCTGAGGCCTGGTAGGAACTCGATAATGCAGTGACCCATCCTCATTCTGATTTTGACCAATCCATCATGTAGGCTAGACCTTGGTCTATTTTTTGTCTTTAAAGAATATTTCATCTATTAAATAACACTGACATTTCTTCCTTCAAATCTTCCAATTTATTTTAATCCGTGTGACTCCTTCCCTTTCCATTTAATCCATGGATGACAACAGCAACTGTATGATTAGATTACTCGCCTTTAAACCAGGGACTCTTCTTTTTGGTTTAGCCCAATAAAATTTTAAGAAGAAAATACTAGGTAATTTATTTTAATTAATATGCAGTGTAGCCCATACCTAAGGGTTTTAAATCTCACTTTTTTGGACACTCAATCATGGCTGAAAACTCTGAATACAAGCTTTCTTTCTTATTGCCATCAGAATTCTACAGCATCTAGACTCTGACTTGTTAAGAAACCAACAGTGGCTCTTCATTTGCTAGACTCGGGTTTAAATTCCTCCATCTGAGTTTAAAGGACTTAATCTTATTTCCATGTGTACACATTTATTCTTCTTATGCCACACCCATATACATGAATATTCTTAGCCACTTTACACATAGGTTGAATCTAGACTGATTCAAACCACTGGAACCAGCCTAGATGTCCTTCAACTCATGATGGTCAAACAAACTGTAGTATACCATGAAATACTACTTAACAATAAAAAGGGGAAAAAAAAACTATTGAAAAATGCAATTACTTAGATGATTTATCAGAGAACTTTCTTGAGTGAACAAAAAATAAAACATGTCATATATTGTAGTTACATTATTATAATATTTTTCACGTGGTAAAATTTTAGAAATGAAAGACAGATTAGTGGTTCCTAAAGGTTAGAGATCAGGTAAAGAGTGCAGAAAAAGGACTGAGATCAAGGAGTTTAGTTATAAAAGGTTAAAACAAGTAGTGTTGGAATTGTTCAAAATTTTGACTGTGGTGGTGAATACAAGTCTATATAGGTGATAAATGGACATAGAACTTTACACACCCAAGTGCACACATACACACACCAAAGTAAACCTAGATTATATAAATAAGTGAATTGCATCAATGTCAGTATCTTGCAATATGCTATAATTTTTCAAGATGTTACCTTTGTAGAAATTGAGTAAAATGTACAGAACCTTTCAGTGTTTTTTCTTACGGCAAATGCAAATCTACAATTATCTCAATGAAAATTTTTACTGAAAAATTCTGACTTTTCCTATAAGGTCCAGGCATCTGGGAGTGCAACTTTATGCAAATCTTCTCCATTACTCAACACCTCCAGATGATTATCTAAATTAAGACCAGTACATAACATGAAATCCATTTGTGCAGGCTCCTGGCTTGTCACAAAGGCAAGGTCTCCATGACATTCTTGTCTTTGTGTGGAGTGAGCAATTGATAGATTGCCATAAATTGATTAATAAATTAAAGGGCATGATTTTATCTTTCAAACAATAGTAGTTAAAAATATTTTAAAAATATTGAAAGCCATTTTTTTTATTTCAGTAGGGCAAGTGGTAAATATAAAACATCATAAACACTGAATGAAAAACTATTTGAAATTATGATAACAGATTTCCACAATAGAACATTTGGCTTGATTCAGGATACATTACTTGTTTTCTAAAGGACTGCATTCAGTTCCCCTTATATTTCACTTTTTTTTTTTTTTTTTTTTTTGGCAGAATATCATCTACTAGCTGTGGAAAAAAACTCCTTGCTAACATTCACTTTATTTATTGATGTATTTATCTCATCTCTCTACTTTTTAACTTTTTTTAATTGCACAAGGATATAAATATAGAAAAGTATGAATACTCTAAATAAACATTTCAATACATTTTCAGTAGCTGAACACTTCCATGAAACTGCAACCCAGTTCAAAAACTGCAACATAATCAATGATACAAAACATTCCCCAAGTTCCCTAGTGCTGTAGGTGTGTATATATATATATATATATATATATATACACACACACACAGCAATAAATGCATACATATGCATACAGACAGACATATTTGTGTTTCTGTATGTGAATAGACACACACACACACACATCATATAGTCCCAGGGTGACCTTGAAGGATTTTCTATTTTATGTAAGTGCATTGTATACCATATAATGCTTAGGGGTTTGTTTCTTTGATTCAGTATTGTTTGTTCAATTCATGTATACCATATGTTGTGGTGTATAATGTTGCACTGGGTGAATTTTCACAATTTATCTACTTTATTGTCAATGGACACTTTAGTAGTTTCCAGTTGTGGTTAATATGGATAATTCTGCTCTGGTTACTTAGTCATGGACTTGAAGATTTCAAGACCAATTATGATATCTTCTCTAACACTATCATTGTTCCATTTAAGATAGTACTTAAAAATTAAGCAATCATTCCTTTTACTGCACAAAATGGAGAGTCAAGTAGGATCTGAACAAACAACAAAAAATTAACGCAAGGATTTCTGTTTTATTCTCTACCCTCATGAAAGATATTTACCACCTAAATGCTCTATTACCCCAGGATTATTATAAACATACCCGAAGAGACATAGGGAGTTCAGGAAGTCAGACTCTAAGGTAATTATTGGATGGTACCCAGGACTAGCTGGGAACTAAAGGAAGCTTTTCATCCGTTTCTGAAGCAGATTTGACAGGGTAAATCATGTGCTTCCTCTTCAATTTACAAACAGTGATACATTTAACAACAAATGTAGTAGATTATGCCTGTAGATTGTGCTATGTTCCCAAATGATCATTGCTAGTGCATTTGTGGGTTACCTGCAAATGTCAGTAATCAAAAAACATTCATTTAGCATCTATTTGCATAATCTGAGCTAAGCATATACAAAAAAGGTAATGACATGGTTTTTATTTTAAAGGAAAAGAGGAAAGGATAAACTAGTTTGAAAAAAAAAAGAATATATTTAATGGCAAGTATACTCTTTTACACCTGTAAGACAAGTCACTCTTACATTGAATATATCATTAAATAATAGTGAACTATTATTGTTAATATGACTTAAAGTTAAATAGCCTACCCCACAGAAGTGGAAAAGTTTGGGGGTGTATGATACTATCCTTACAGCCACTTGTATGGAAAGGTCTTGTACAGAAAATGACCAACAGAGACAAAGTGGGGAGAAGGTGACCAGTGACTGAGGAAGGGTACTCTAGGTACAAGGCTTGCTCTACTTGCTAACTGACATTTATTAATGATTGACATATGATTTAAATGGCACTGGCAAAATTGAAAGTTACATCTTTGGAGGACAAAGAGACAGAGAGTCTGACATCATAAATAGACAGAGGTGGGTTAGCCAGGAAAAATAAGAAAGTCAGTTTTAGGTCCATGGTATGTTCTTCAAACAATCTTCTATATTAAGGTATCAGCCCTCATACTTCTATAGTAAGAAGACATTTTGCTTTAAGGTTTCATTTCAGAGAAAATCACATTCTAGAACTTATTCTTGAAAGTGTTATTCACCATGATCATGTGCATTAATTTCTATTAGGTGGGATATTTATGTAGTTTTTGAGATTTGTTGCCCAATCTAGTCAGATGTAAAATAAAATATAGCAGTTTATTTACTGAATCTTCCCACATAAATGTGTATATTTATCACAATAATCAGACCCTTTAAAATTTCTGACCAATCCTTCACTTTTATTTCTAACACATTTTGTGTGTTTTAAATAAAATACACATGTTGGACTTTTTTCTTAGTGAATATTCTGCAGTCATTTGAGAGATTTACACTTGCATTTTGGTCTTGAAATTAAGTTCCTCAGTGTGAATGCTTTGTCATACAATCCTGCCCACCCCACAACTTCCACCTATAAAGTACTCTGGGTACAACAAACACAGAATGAATACCATAATCTGGATTTAATAACAAAATCAAACTACTTGTATGTAATAACTATACCTCTGGGCATTCCACTAACTTCTACCAACCTGAGTAGTAATTGAATAAAACCATCACAATGTCCTCTAAATGTTAAACTGTTATCCACATAGCCAGAGTATTGCACAGGTTGGTCTTCACCCTCATAACATTGTTCTATTACATTTAATTTCCATATCAATAACTTCACATAAAAGATACTATGCCTCTGTGCTCATCCATATACCTAGATGTGTTGTTATGTTAATTTGAAAATATCTTTCCTCCATTTTGAAAGCTGTCTGTAAAATAAATATTTGATACCATTCTTTGAATTCCTCTGAAGACACTTGTCTATATTTCAAATACTCTCACTTGTCCTCAGTTGCAGCCTTGAAACTGCTATCAATTGTATTAATAGGATTTCAATCTGTGATAGAAAGTCACAGTACAGGCAGCGCAAAAATGAGTTAATCCACTGTCACTAGGCTGAGTCTTTTAGTGTTATGTTAATATGCCTGTCCTCCTGGAGCGATGTCTCCAAGCTGTTCTTTAGAAGGAAGACCACTTTGCATATCATACAGTGAATTGTACACAGCAGGACTTAATGGAGGACTGGAAAACCCAATGAAATATGTTGTTTATTTTTTGAAGTTGCATAGTATTGATACAGAGGGTTTCTACTAATCTCTGGGGTTAAAAATGTAGTTTTTGAAGCTGGTCGATTTAAAAAATTAGTCATTAGAATTGACAAATATTTATAAGACTTTTTGCTTTGTTTTGAATAAAAAGAAAAATGTATGAGTTTGAAAATGATGGAATGCAAGGAGTTGAGATTTGAATACACTTGTGATGCAGAAAATAAAATCCAAAGGATTTAAATAAATGACATTCAAAGCAAACAGCTTGAATGTTTCTGGTTAGGTTTTGGTCAAAATATTTAAGTAAACTTCAAATTCTTCTTATTTGTTCCTTTAGAGAACAAATTGAAAAGGTGTAGTTTGAACTAACAAGATTCTTCTTGTTTTAAGAGCCAAATTTTTTAAAATTTTTATTTGTTTTAATTTGTTGTACATGACAGTAGAATACATTTATACATTTTGATAGATCATACATAAATGGAGTGCAAACTCTCATTTTTCTGATTCTACATATTGTAGGACCACATTAAGTCATGCAGTCATATATGTACATGAGGTAATAATGTCTATTTCACTCTACTATCCTTCCTACCCCCATACCCCTTCCCCTCTCTTCACTCCCCTCTACCTAATCTAAAGTAAGAGCCAAATTTTAAAAAACATTACCCTTTCTCAAATTTTGTTTGGAATCTTAGTCTTCTTTCATCTTTGTTTTCCCCTTTGCGTTCTATTAAAACATATTATACTTTCTTCTTATGTTTCTGTGCCATTATTCTATGCAGAAACCCTAGTATCGATGATTTGAGTTCCTAAAATGAATTTTTATGAATATATATGTAAAACAAGTGCATTTTCATATAATTTATGTAGTGATTAAATGATCACTTTGTCCTTCTATTTGATTCTACACACAATTATGCTTATTATATACATGAAATATATCTTTCACACACTGAATTATTTCCTTTTCCTTTAATATTTTATATTAAATATAACAATAAAAATTATGACACTGTTTTCCATTGTGATATTCAGAACTTATCTGATAATCCACTGATGGAAAAAATTCAGGATCTGGTTTATTATCATGTACTTTTATTTCAAATAAAAGTTTGAAACATTTAAAAATTTTGAATGTTTATTTCAAAATGTTCAAAGAAATTTTTTCTCATTTGCTATTTATTATGCTTTTGTAAAGATAACATGAAATTTTGTATAAAAGTATTGATACTTTTTATTTTAAATTTATTGAACACTCTAGTAGACATTATGTGAATTTGGTTTTGAAACATTTTAAAAAATACTTGTCCTTTGGCTTGGGGATTTTCATACTTATCCTTTGCCTTTGGGACTTTGTTCCAAATAAGCAAAGGTAACACTACCATAAATGTAATGGTAGCATTTTAATATTGTCATCAAATTTTCAAGTCTTAAATGTACTATATAATTCAGCAGTAGTTTTCTTGAGCTATAATTTTGTACCACTTTTTTTAAACTTCAATAAGATTATTTTCAGATAAAGGTGTAGAAACTTTCTGGGGAACGTTTTCCAGCTGTTACCTGACAAGCTGTCTTGTGTTTTTTTTTTTTTTTTTTTTCTAAAAATAATACAGGTGAGAACTAGATGCATTTAAATTCACTTAAATACTAACCATGCTGGAATTCTGAGATCTTTGCTTTAGAGAGCTTCTTTTCAGTCCTGAAGTTTGTTTCTTCTAACACTAACAAATTGAAATATACAATTCTTGATTTTCCAGTGGAGAGAAGAGCCATATGACATCTTTCACAGATGAAGAAAGGAGACATATGGAGGAAAGTCTCTGTGAGAATTGAAAGCACACTATCTCCATAGATAAGAGTTTTAAATTTTGTATTTAGCTATAAGATATCTAAAATACATATTCACATAAGTCATTCTTCATGATGTTATGGAAAAACAAATATATACTACTGAAATGGTCCTCAGTAAAGCAGATTTGACTCACTAATGTAATATTCATGTTTCATAGTGGAAGTGTAACTGAAAAAAATTGAATGTTTCCACATGTCAATTATATGGTCTCTTATGCAAGTGAAAAAATGCTAATATACTTTCTAAAATTAACTTTTTATTCAGATGCTGGTGAACATATGAGAACTGTTGAAAAGTTGGAAATACTCATTAGCACCTTCTGATAGTACTTGTCTTGTGGTTTTAGGTATAATTTAAAAATTATATTTAAGGGATAATTATATCCTAAAGTACTAGCATATTTGATTGTTAGTTCTCTGACAATTTTATTTGTATTTAATTCTGATAAAGTATGTTTTCTAAGAAAAATAATAATTTTAGCTGAACCCAAATTAGCATTTGTTACATAGTATCTATAGTACAGTACTATTAATGTGAATGTATTGCTGTTGGTCAGTTGGCTAATTTATTCCCTTCTATGAATATTTATCTTAGATACAGGTGTCTGTATTGAGTTCCCAAATATTATTACTAATTATAGTTAGTACTAGTTGAATATTTATAAATCAATATTACAAGTAATTATAATCATATTGCTGATATTTTTCTTTAAATTTTTCTATGTTTTATATTTTTTTTGACAAATGAATTTTATGTGTGTATAGTCTGGTATATAGTACCTAGCATTTTCTTAGAAAATTTTGTGAGATTTTGCTCATCACATTTACATGCAAAAAATGATATTATTCACACTCCAGTTTAATATAATATTCTCACTCCCCCAATTTCTCAGAACAATGTTTGAACAATGCGTTAAAATTTAGCAAGATCCTGCCTGAAAATAAATAAATAAATAAATAAATAAATAAATAAATAAATAAAATTGAGGGTTGTGTCTCGGTGCCTTTGGATTCAATCCTTAGTACAAAAAAAAAAATTATCCACAAAAGATCTATACATTGGATAAGATAAGATCTCTTTCATGAAAATATGAGTATGATATATGAATGGTGGAAATTGTTTGTTATATTAATTAATAAAGACTTTCAAACATTTGCTTTGGTATTCAAAGAGCCCCATTTTCTTACATCTATTTTTTTTTTTTTTTTGGACTGGGAGTGCTTTTGAACCCAGGAGTGCTTTACCATTGAACCATATCCCAAGTCTTTTTATTTTCTCTTTTGAGACAGGGTCTTGCCAACTTTCCTAGGTTGGCCTCAAACTTATGAATCTCCTGCCTCAGCTTCCCAAGTAGCTGGGTTACAGTCTTCTCCAGGTTTGCACCTTCTTCTGAAATCTATATGCATTTACCACTCTTAATTTCACATTCATATTTTTAATCACTGCATCCAAATGTGTTATAGCTATAATGATTATATGAACTACTTATTTTATTGATTTTTAAAATTATTTTAACTTTTTGTTATAATCTAAGAAGCTATGCTTTTGTAGACAAATTTATATTTATCTTAGTAGATAAACTTTTATTGATTGTTATACTGGAAAATATCTTCTTATATTTTTAATCTATTTTTTACCTGTTGTTTTGTGGATTCTGTTTTCACAGTTTTTATTTTCTGTAATGTACTAGAACTAATAGTAGTTTATCTTATGTCTTAATGTTTATATAAAAATTCTATAGAATTTTTAAATATTCATTTTTTAGTTTTTTATTTTATTGTGTGAGAATATGCTTATATACATATATACTCAAATAATTATAATATGAGTGTGTATATATGTAAAGATATATGTTTTATAGGTTTGTGTCTACATATTTTATCCATAGATTTTTTGCTGTCGTGTTTATATTTACTTACGTTATAATCAGGCAAATATTTTCTCTTAGTTTATTTGAGCTACTATTACAAAAAATTCAATCAACTCAGTGACTTAAAAGCAACATGGATTTATTTCTCACAGTTTTAGAAGTTGTAGTAAATCCAGGATCAAGGCACTGTAAGATCCAATGTCCAATAGAGGCTACTTCTGGTTCATGGATAGACAGTCACTTTTTCATTGTTATCCCACATGGCAGAAGGTCATGAAGGATCTCTACCTGGGTCTTTTTGCAGAAGCCCTAATTCCATTCATGAGGGTTAATCATCTTCAGAACCTCTAGCTCTTTATCTTGAGGGTTTGGATTTTCATGTAAAAAATTGGGGCTAGAGAGGGCACACATTCAGACCACAGCATCTGTCCAGTCTGTGATTCAGTAAGTCAGCACAGTTAACAGATTCCTTTCCCTTATGTGTGTATGTGTGTATGTGTGTGTGTGTGTGTGTGTGTCTTTGATTGACAAAAATATGTGTGCATTGTGAATTTGCAGACTTCCTATTCCTCAACTCTAGCAAGCTTTGCCCAGCCTAATTCCATTCAGTCATGATTTTTCTTCTGTATTCTCAAGATCTCTAATCTCTTATATTTGAAATCCTCAGTTTTTTTTTTTTATTGTAAACAAATGGGATACATGCTGTTTCTCTGTTTGTATATGGCGTAAAGGCATACCATTTGTGCAATCATAAATTTACATAGGGTAATGTTGTTTGATTCATTCTGTTATTTTTTTCCCTTCCCCTCCACCCCTCCCACCCCTCTTTTCCCTCTAAACAGTCCTTCCTTCCTCCATTCTTGCCCCCCTCCCACCCCCCATTATGTGTCATCATCCACTTATCAGCGAGATCATTCGTCCTTTAGTTTTTGAGATTGGCTTATCTCACTTAGCATTATATTCTCCAATTTCATCCATTTTCCTGCAAATGCCATAATTTTATCATTCCTCAGTTCTTGATATAAACATTTTCTAGATCTTGTTCTCTTCCTCCCCTTTCTTAATGCACAAGTTTGTAGGGAAGTGTTTCTTCCACAGTATTTACATCAGTAGCATCTTACCCTCCTATATTTTCCCTAGTATTTTCTGTAATTTGAAGATTATGATTAGATGTTCAAAAATTAAATAAATATGGGTGTTGTGTATTACACTCTGTCAATCTCACTGAGAAGTAGCAATATATAAAAATCAATATTCTTGCAAAATTTATATGTGCTATAGACTCTTACCTTTGAGGCCAGTCATAAACAGTCAAGAAGTTATATATTTTTATTTTGCTATTTCTATTATAAAGATATGTGTTTTGAGAAGCAAAATGAGTTTATGCCATATGCTAGACATCAAGTATTTTTAATTTCAATTTATCTACCTAAAAATTGTAGCTGATTTATTCTTAGCTTCTAACATGTTGTTTTTGTGTTCTAAGTGATTTGTTTTGTTTTGTTATTAGTGTGTTTTATTTTTAATGCAACAATTCACACCAGAGGATTATTAATGAAGTAATCATACCAAAAATAAACAAAGGTATGAAAAATTATTTTCCACATTAGCTTTCTGAAACGTCTTTCCATTTACTCACTGACTTTAGATAACTACTTTTTTTCTAGACTGCCAGGTAGCGTTCAGAAAAAGATGAATTGAGAACCTCTTATGCTTAAGTGGTAACATTCTTTATATTTCAGAAAACCTTTACATCAAACAAACAGAATGACAATATAAAATAGGACAAAAGATAATAAGGCCAACCAACCAAACAATGAAAATAGTCAAACATGTTTAGGGGCAGAGGATGTGGAGGTATGTTTCAGAGACAAAGATAATTTATTCTCACTCTAGTCAAAGACTTAATTCTGAAGGGAAAAAAAGTAACTCTTAACAGTTCTCAGCTGGGTCAGTCCTATCCATCAGTTGATAAAATTACACAGGGGTGTGCAGTTGAAATCCTTAGCAGCCCACAATTTCCTGAAGTATGCACTTGCCTGGAGCACACTCTGTGTGGATGATGCTTCTCAGGAAACCACAGGGATATTAAACAGATGGACATGATTTCAAGAGCTCTAGGATTTATGCTGGCCAGAAGTATCACAGCTATCAGAACTAAATCTCCTGGATGCTTTTCTAATAGATGTCTGCCTGCAACAAGTTGTCTTTTTCACATAACTATACACTGCTTTGTGCCGTGTTAATGAGAGGACAGTTGTGATGGTAAATCCTGAACAGAGTGAAAAGAACTTTCCTATGTGGGCTATATTCAGATACCTGTATCTCTGCTTTTTGCCAGGGCCACTTTTGGGTATGGATAATGCTGTCAAACAAGAAAGACAGAAAGGGATTAATTAATCAATATCTCCTGTGGGTTTTAACGGAAAGGTTAATGCAAAGGCCAAGCACTGTCATTATCACTAGGTGGTCTGATTGTGATGATTATGTGACCATGAATAAAATTGTTAAAGGGAGAGATTCCCATGAGTTTTCATTGTTAACATAACCATGGGCAGCAGAGAGAAAATTTCATATCTGGATAAGACCGCTTTAGCCTTCAAAAAAATCCAACTGTCTCATAGATGGTGATATGTAATTAAGCAAAATTGTCACAGTCAGAATTGTCACCATCCTACACTGACATTGAATGTCTATTCACCACAGATCTGAGAGCAATGCATGTGAAGTTGAAGGCTCACTAGGACACATGAATGCATTTGGAGTTTTTCTATGAGGGTACAAATAACAATAACCCATATTCCAACATAGCAACTGTGAATACATTTAGCCATTCATAGGAAAAGATTACAATAGTCTTCTTTTTAAAAATACAGATTATAAGAATCTACTGTCTGATAAAGATTAGATAAATCTACTGATATATAAAGCTATATAGGGAAAAACTGTGGTATTAACAATACTCTAGTTGGGCACAGTAGCGCACACCTATAATCTCAGCAGCTCTGGAAGCTGAGGCAGGAGGAACTTGAGTTCAAATCCAGCCTCAGAAAAAGCAAGGCACTAAGCAACACAGTGAGACCCTGTCTCTAAATATAATATAAAATAGGGCTGGGGATGTGGTTCAGGGTTGAGTGTCCCTGAGTTTAATTCCCGGTATCAAAAAAATTAAAAAAAAAAAATTGAAAGAAAACGCTAGACCATCACTTAACACCATCACTTAACAAAATTCTCTTTCATCAAACCTTTAACCAAACATTTAAGTATAGCCTTCTGTTCTTTATAAACTATTTTGTCAAAGTAGATGGATAGAAAACATGAATCTGTATATTACTGTGATTTATAAACTTAAATATTTGGAATTGTAGAATATAAGACTCAATTTAGAGTGTTACCCTAGTCCTGTCCATATAAGGAGCAAGGCTGACTTTAAATTTAGACTAGTCTGACTTTTATTCAATTCGAAAGATTGTGGCATCACAGAAGGGCTGGCTCTGAGTGTGCACTCTCCCTCTTCTCCCCACCTGTGCCCTCCTGTAAAACCTCCATCACCTGCAACTCATGGCATCGTCCCTGCCTTGAATTCACATCATTCCCAGAAGATTTTTGATCCAATTAAGAAAGAAGATCTATATTTTTATAGCCCCATTATTTAATTAGTAAACATAAATTAATGTGAAGCTATAATACTACCAGTATAGTCATAGATACATGTCTTATGGTTGGCTCTCAGTAGCCTTGGGTTCTGCATTCATGGATTCAGTTAACTGCAGATCAAAAATATTTGAAAACAAAATTGTGTTCTCTACTGAAATGTGTACAGATGCCTCTTCCTTTGTATTATTTCCTAAACAATATAGTGTAATAAGTATTTACATAGCATTTGCATTGGTTTAGGTGTTATAATTATTCTAAGATAAATTATAAAGAAGTTTGTTCACAGGTTAAATGTAAATGCTATCTGCTATTTTATGTAAGGAATTTGAACATTCTTAAAATATAATGTCAGCAGGATGTAATTCCCTGTGGATATTGAGGGATGACTGCTTATGTAATTATACAAATATATAAAACTGTAATATTAGAGTACATGTATAAATGTGTGCATACAGAGAATTGCATAACCAAAGAACAGAATAAAAATTAATTTTCTAGAAGAAATGAAACATGCAGAGTATGCATCACCCACAATGTTCTTAATATAACTCACTGAAATTAGATGTCAAAATAAAATGTTGTCATATTTAGATATTAACAAAAGAACCTACAACATTCAAGTCATAGATCTAAATGTAGAGCACAAAACTATAAACCATTTAGAAGGTAACATAAGAGAATATTGGTGAAGTTGAATCTGATGATATCCTTAAAACACAGAAAGCATGATACATTCAAGATGAAAATTGGTAAATTAGACATCATTTAAATTAAATACTGTTCAGTAAAAGATAATGTTAAGAGAATGAAAAAATGAGACATTTTGGAAGAAAATATTCATAATACATCTATTTGATAAAGGATGTGCATCTTAAATATAAAGTGAATTCTCAAAATGCAACAATAAAACAAATATCACAATTGAAAATTGGGCAAAAGATGATAAATCAACTTCATCAAAGAATATATACAATGAGATACCATTACTCACCTACTACAATGTCTGAAATCTAAAACACTGGAAATAGCAAAAGTTGCCAGCAAGAATGTGGGGCACTGGGAATTCTTGTTCATTGTTGGTGCAATATGATACAGCAACGTTGAAAGACAGTTTGGCAGTTTCTTATAAAGGTAAATATCTTACCACATAATCTAGAAATAATACTTTTAGGTATTTGCCCAAATGAGTTGAAAATTTATATCCAACCATAACCTACACACAAATGTTTATAGCAAAACCATTTATAATTCCCACACATGAAAGAAACAAAAATGTTCATCAATAAGTGCATAAATAAAAAAATCTCTGCGATGCTTAATTATACATCAATCTGGAGGGTGTTTTTAGATGTGGTTAATATTTAAATCAGCAACTTCTGAAAAAGCAAATTGTGCTTTGTATTTTGAGTGAGGTTCACACATTTAGTTGGAGGCCTACATTGAAATAAAAGACTGGTCTCTACCAGTAAAACAAAACCTTCAGATTTCATCTCCGCCTTCTGAATGTTCAGCCTGCTGGCTTACGCTGCATTTTGGAGTTGTCGATATCCATCATGTATGGATTAATTTATTATAATAAATCTCTTTCTATACAACTGTGCATTCCATTGGTTCTGTTTCTCTGGAGAACCCTGAAAAATACACCATATTAAATGCAGATAATGAAATATTATTCAAAAATAAGATTAAATGACCTATGAAGCCACAAAATCATATGGAGGAAACTTAAAGGAATTTTGCTAGTTAAAAAAAAAAAACACAGTTTAAAATATTCCATACTAAATTTAAACTATATGAAAAATGAAAAAGAAAAGAAAAAAGCTATGGAAATAGTAAAAGGATCAGTGCTTGTTAAGAGTTGAGAGAATAGAGGAAGTAGAGATGAGCAGGTGAAGTAGAGGAGATGTTTATAGCCGGAAAGTAATTCTATATGATATTAAAATGGACGTATAAAATTAGAACATGTGTTTGGCAAAACCCTTATGACCATATACTTAAAAGAGTAAAATCCAATTTAAATTAAAAATTTTAGTTATTAATAATATATCAATAAAACTTCATCAATTATAACACACATGCCAAAACAATGCAATATATTAATAAAAGGGGAAACTGAAAGCAGAGAAGGAGGAATATATGAGAATCTTCTGTTCTTTCCACTCAATATCACCGTAAATCTAAACCTAAAACTTTCCTAAACAGTAAAGTCTGTTTGTTTAAAAAATAATACTATGTTAAAGAAGTTTACATAAGAAAAATAAGAATATATTTAAATTACATTATTATAAGCATTATTTTAAAGACAAGAATTGAGAGAAAAATATAAAGTTTACAAAGAAAATAAAAATTATATAATTTATATGACCTAATTAGATTCCTGACCTAATTTGACTTTAGTATAGATAGTAAATATTCTCCAACTCATTGATACAATAAATAATGACAAATGAATATTTTCATACAGGTCAGCTTAATAATTTGGTTGAGTGTTTTTTCTAGAAAAATACTTAGAAGTTGAATTTTCTGGTGATTATATGAACTTAATTAAACTTTAATTCTGGGATTTATATATGGCATATGTATACATACATACACATACATATACACATATATATACATCTATAGAATAGGACATATAGTACTCTCTCTCTCCAGTAAGGCAAGTACCTTTGCCTATTCCTATTCTTCATCCTGTTATCTGCCATCCCCATCTCCTCTTTCCCTCCAACACTCCCATCATGCTTTGTCAGCACTGACAGGATTTAGCCTGCAGGTAGATGGACACTCCAGTCTATCCATTCACACATCCATCTTCAGTTGCTGGGTATAGGTGTTCATTGTCCACCCATCTAGTCTATGGGTACACCAGAGGCATAGTTTAATTTTGGAAAATGAAGTCAGTGTAGTCCCGGAAGACAAATGAACTGAAAACATTTGGGTGGAAAAGTGTGGGATTCTGGGTAAGTAAAATATGTTCTAGAAGTAATTAGAGTGAGGGTAGGGGTTCCCTCGGAATGCTCTTAATGAGCAAGTCATTTCAGCTCATTTCTTAGTTCATTCCTGCTACTATAAAAAAAAAATGACCACAAATTAGATAATTTATGAACAAGAGAAATTTACTTACCACAATTCTGGAAGCTAAAAGTCTAAGCTTAAGGTGCCAACAGATAGTATCAGGTAAGAACTTGCTCTCTACTTCCAGGATGGTGTCTGTGTCCTTCAGATCAGAAAATGCCATGTCCTCATATGAAAGAAGAGTAGAAGGGCAAATATGGATAGAATAGTCCCTTCAACGTCTTTTACAAGGTACTTTATCCCATACTTGGGGGACCACCCTCATGGCTCCATCTTCTCCTTTATGCCCCACCTCTAAACACCATCAAGGCAGTGATTAAGTTTAACATATAAATTTGTGGACAAATCCTAATCCCAATCAAGTGGGAAGGGCACAATCAATGAGCAAGAAGGAAACACTCGAAAATGCAAAGACTGTCATTCTTGGGTCTCAGAGTGAGACTGACTGCAGTTAGGAGTATGTAAAGGACATGCTGCCTCTTTGGGAGCAAGAAGCCAGAGGTCTTTGCTACGACACAAATGCATCTGGCAAAAGAATAGAGAACAGAAAGATACTCATTTAAAATAAACTAATTTTAAAACATAAAAATATTGCCATATTTTTCAAAAATGTACCTACCTAAGGATGTATCAAATATATTAATGTGACTTCCAGGAAAGGAAAAGGAATGAACTACAGATTACCATGTAGGGAAGAACAAATATTCTATGCCCTTATTTGAGGAGTATATTTAATGATTTACTTTTGTGTTAATAATAAACATTAGTTATTAAAAATAAAACAAAATGTGAACTCTTTGCTTCAGTCTATTTACTGCCTTTTGCATAAACTTCACCTATCTTCCATCAATTCTTTATTCAATTTCCTCTCTTTAAACTACTTTTCCTCATTCTAGTCCTTGCACACAAACATCCTGCTCATAGTGTAAGTTCAGTCCAAGTTGTTATTTACATCAAGTCTCTTCCAAGAAATTTACTTCCACAATTCTGAGTCATTGCAATAATGTGTTTTTGTGACAGAACAGCATATTTTATATAAACATAGGTTGCAGTATATGACTATATATTATTACTTGTGGTTCTCTAGTTTTCTTTTGCATATCTCCTTCAATAATATGTACTTCTTAAAATTATATCTATTCATTGATTTATTCCTTCCTTTTTTCCTTCAAGTATTCAGTAAATATTGAGATTTAGCTAGCCTCAAATCAATGCACCAGTAATCTTAAGCAAAAAGAGAAGAAATAACCCTTGTGGTTTAAGAATAGAAATTCAACCAGGCAAAGTGGTGCACACTTATAACCCCAGCAGCTCAGGAGACAGGCAGGAGGATCCTGAGTTCAAAGTCAGTCTCACAAAAAGTGAGGAGCTAAGCAACTCAATGAGATCCTCTTTCTAAATAAAATATAACATAGGGCTGGGAATGTGGCTCAGTGGTCGAGTGCCCCTGAGTTCAATCCCCGCTACTCTCCCCCACAAAAGAATAGAAATTCAAACAAGTGCAATAAATGCAAAGATTGAGTTCATCATAGGGTTGTATGTATGCCAAAGGACTGCAGTTTTATACAATTACCTAATAATTAGTTAATATTCTAAATAAATTATGAATGGTTAATATTAACTGTTAATAATAATAATAATAATATACCATACTAGTTATACCAATATACATCAGTATTACACCAATGATATTAATGGTTATATTAAGAATAAAAAACCATGTTAATTAATAAGTTGAACCAAGTAGTTCTTGATGTAAAAATTGCAAAGATAATTCTGTTTATATCATCTACTCCTATGATCTTTTCACATTTTTATTCCTTCCATTATTGCAAATAATCAGAAGTTGACTATATATCCATTAGCCACCAAAATTCACAAAGTATTCACTAGTGGTGATTTATATTGTTGTCAGAAATATGCAAGAAATAAATGTGCCTATAATTTTGTTTCTACCACTTGCAAATATATTTCTGTATTTATGGTTCAAGGTTTGCTGATTACTTGCAAGGTAGGTGACAGCAATCTTAGGAGGCATAAATCCCAAGTCTCTCAAGGGCAGAACCAAAGCTCCATTACCAGTAATCTTCAATCAGTATATTTTTTTCCAATTTGCAAAAAGAGACTCAAATTTATCAGTATCTTGCATTAATGATGCAGTTGCTAGTATAAAATGATAAACAGCAAAGGGCATATGATAGTAAAGTGATAGCAAACATTCAATGGCCAATTTGCTAAGATATTCCTATGTTGCAATCCTTTTTAAATAACTAATTTTATGAAGTAGGATAAATATTTTCAAATGTATCTTGTAGTAATTTTCTCTAATCTACTATTTGGCTACTCCATTTAAGTAGCATTTTATTTATATCTCTAAACTGTTCTCTGTATGCATTTCTAGGTTAGCTAGAAGTTTCTTTTCTTTCTCTAAAGCATAATGTACATGTGGATTCTTAATTCCATAAAAATGTCATTTGCTGTTATATTCTGGATATGTAGGAATTGAAAGTAGTTTCAGCATTTACAATTTTATGTCATCTTGAGTTTTACTCAATACATTTATGAGATTTGGGGCTTCTTTAACAACTCCACTAATTCAACATTCATGCAGTCATTCATTAAATAACAGTTACTTATAAGGACCTTGCTCATGGTTTAACAATCTGTTGTTGCTATCTTAAATTCTTAATCATTTTTTTAAGAAAGAACTTGCCTTTTCATTATACACTGGACCCACAAATGAAGGAGCCTGTCTAATATTTATAAATAGTATGTAATAAATATGAAAGAACGATAGAGAGTTATAAAAAATGTTAATAATTATTATGGGATGGTGGCTGTCTTAGTCTACTTGTGTTATGATAACACACACTGAATCAAGGTAATTTATAAAGAATAGAATTTTATTTGTTACAGTTTAGATGGTTCAGGAGACCAAGATTAAGGTGCTGACTGACAGGTTAGGTATCTAGTGAAAGTTTATGTCTTCCACATAGATGGTGCCATGTGGAGATCTTCAAGTGATTGAAGATACAGAAGGGCAAAAACCTGGTCAATGCTATATTCTCATATGAGAGAAGAGCAGAAAGGACCTACACTAGTTCCTTCCAGACATTATATAAGGCACTGATCAATTCATGAGGGCTCCATCCCCATGATATAATTAATTCCACAAAGGCCCCATTGTTACAGCTGGGTTCCGGAATTGAAGCAAGAATTAAGAACAGGCAGTTAGGTAATTGGTGAATACTGATGTCCTGAGGATGGACTGTTTCTCTTATTTGAATAGTTCTGTTCCCCAGGCCTTTTGGCACTCTGGACCTATTGTGGAAGAGGAAGTACCCAATATCTCTGAAATGCTTCCAGGATAACTTCCATTGTATGATGAAAAGTCACTGGCTTCTTTCTATCCATACTGATGTCCTTATCAAAATGTCGCCGGGCCACACCCATGGAATTTTCCGCCAAACTTACTTTTATATGCAGGCCAGGCTTAGAATTGTTCAAATCTTTAACTTCTGCTTCCCTTTTTAGTTTGAATTCCATCTTTAATTTGTTTCTTTCCCTCACATTTGCTATAGACTGCTAATAGAATTACACAATACCCAAATGCTTTGCTGAAAGGATTTCTTCTGCCAAACATCCTAGCTCATTGTTCTTAAATTCTTCCTAGACATGAACAAAATTCGACCAAGTTCTTTAGTACTTCATAACAAGAGTGGCCTTCCCTCCAGTTTCAAGATGCAAATTTTGGAGGTTTTAAAATATTAAGTTTCAGGGTATGAATTTGGGAGGCCAGGGAGAGAATGCTATGGTCTGAGTGTGTTCCCCCACATTCATATGTAGAAATGTAATTATAACAGGGAATTAAAGATGCTTTTGCTAAGAGCACAGACTTTTCCCTTGGACCTGTAGATGCCCAATGGATAAGCAAAATCAGAATAAAACTTGGCATCTCTGCCTTCATTTCATATCTGTTCTTTATTTTAGACATGCTAATCATTTAAGAATTGTTCATCTAAAAACTGGAATACATGGTTTCTTATCCCTGAACTTACCTAATGACCTCAATAAGTGGCAGACAGACATGAGCAGAGGGAACAGGAGTTTGAGGGATTGTTCTTTGGATGGCGCCTACTGGACTGACTTCTACATTTTTTCTTTTGAAGGCAATTTGCCTCGGGTCACTTTGGCCCTGCTTGGTTGATGTCCATAGGATGTGCTAGGTTCCTCAGCAAACAACCTGTAAGTGCAGGAGAAATGCTGACCCAAAAGATGCCTGCCTGCCAATGAGAAAAACACCTTCTGCAGAAAGGGGATGGGGTGTGGACTTTTGTGAACTTTACACAGACCTGGCTCTAGTACTCAGCGATTATCAGAACCAAAGCCCCCCATCTATCAAATCTGTAAGAAGAGCTTCAGTTAGAACCAGTCAGCACAGACAAAGGTGACTCAGAGTTGGCTTGGATCTTCAACATGTCATTATAATAATAAATCTCCCCTCCATGGGGTAAGATCATGCTCAGTGAGTATCTGCAAGTCTGATGCAGTCTTGCTGTTAGTCAAAAGTCAAGAGGTTGTCCTGGGCAGGACCCTCTGGAAGCTTCCCTAGGATCTCCAGTGAAACAGGAAGTTAGGACAGGCACACTATCCCTTTCCTCTGTGAGATGACCACTCTCTCCCTTTCTCCCTTGCGAGTGTTTCCTCTTTTTTTTTCTTTTTTTTCTACCCCTGCTTAAAAAATTCATGACTATTACTCTGAGCATTTTTATTTTTTTAATTCTTCTGGCATGATTGCAAAGAACTGGTCACTGAGGACCTTTGTGATACTAATTCCATGACCAGCCTGGCTCTACAACAGTCTCATTCCTTTTCAAGACTAAGGACACCAAGATAAGAATTAACTGAAGAATTAAGAATTACCTGAAGTATTTTCAAGATTTGCAGGTACATTAAACTGACAGCTTTCCCAATGTCCTGTCCAGATCCTGAAGTAGTGCCCAGGACTCTCTAGTCATAGATCTACGTCTTCCAGGAATAGCTGGCCTTACAGACAGATCACCCCATGATGAGACAACTCCCAAGCAGAAGCAATCATCTCATGGGAACCAAATCTCCCCCTTCCACATCAAGGTCTGATATATCAACATCCTGCACAGCAAATGGAAACTGTCACCTCAATTGATAAATGCTTCTTCAGAGCTACCTCTCAGAACCAGTACTGCAATAATGATCAACTAGGCCACAGTTTGATCAAGATTGCTAAAGCACATGTTTCTCTCACTCCCTTCTCCAAAATTTTCCCCTGTAAATCTAGAACTCATGCATCCTAGAAACACACCTGATACATTGATGTCACTTTGCCTTCCCCTGATCACTGTATTGGTAAAAGTTTCTTCCTGCCTTTCACTATTTTCTTTTTTTCTTTTCTTGGTGGGGAAAGAGTGTCTGGAACTGATTTTCTTGGGTTCCCAGTCAGGTCTCTGAACTAGTACTCCAGTAATGGAATCACCAATACGACAATAGTAGGAGGTAAGACCTTCATGAGGATGCTAAGTCATGAACTTCCTCCTGGATGGGAAAATCCTTCTTATAAATGAGTTTGAGAGAGTGAGTTTATTCTCTTCTGTTCTTCCTCCATGTGAGGGCAGTGTCAACACCTTTTGGTTTTCTGCATTCTGTTATGTGAGGACACAGGACAATCTGCTGTCTTTGAAGCAGAGACTAGAGTACTTAAAAGACACCAAATCTGCCTTTAATTTGATCTTAGACTTTCAAACCTCTTGAGCTATGAAGAAATAAATATCTGCTGTATAAATCCCCCAACCTCACATATTGGTTAAAGCAGCACAGGTAGACTGATACCATGGTAGTAGAAATAATTTAAGTTTTTTCATCTTTGTTCATCTTCTAATTTCATCAAAATTTAAAGATAGACAAGAATCAATGAGTCACAGAAATGTAATGAGATTCAACAAGTAGGCCCTATGAAATAGTCCTTTTGGGATAAAAGATTTTGGTTTATATTTAGATCTTTTCATATATGAGGATATAGATAAATTTATGTTAAATACTAGAAATTAAAATATAGGATATGATTAAGTAAGCAGTATCTATAAGTTATAAGCTATTAGGCCCGGAAAAAAAGTAGCTAAAAACTTTGTGTTCTCACCTAGCACTGGATAATTGTATCTAGATAATAACAAATTGACTCTTTATTTTGTTTTCTCTGAACATATTCTGGTGGGTTGTTGTTGTTTTGTATTTATTCCTATTTTACACATCCTGATTCATGACTTTTTTTTTTACTTAAATCTATAAACTGTAAGAAAATTAGCAACAACAAACATTTACTATTACTTGGATAATTGGATAGCATGAAAGACAGAGTAAGCAAGAAATAAATTTGGTTTATAACAGCTGAAAAATCTCATTTTCATTATTATTTTACATTATCTGTACTTTCCCCCACAGAGGGATGAGAGTCACAGAGGACAGGAGGAAAAGGAGGAGGAGGAGGAGGGAGGAGGAACAGCAGCAGCAAAAGGAAAAGCTTTTTGCTCTTTTCCTATTCAAAGGGTTACAGCCTTGCAAGGGTGAATATGGTAGACATTGATTTTCATAATTTTCCCACATGAATTCAAAATAATTTATCATAATGCTAGAATATGAAATACACTAAACAGTGTGAGAAAAAAATCTGCATTACTTTGTTCAGTTCTTCCCTGAAATATCATGCATAAGACAGAAATCTAAGGAGAAAATTATGCAATTTCATATTCAGTTCTAGAAATAGTCACCAAGCAGGACATTTAGTTGAATTGCTTTGCCATGTTTTGAGTTGCAGGGAAGGAACTTGAAAACCAACATAACTTAGTGTTTAAAACTATAGCCATTGTTTCCAGAGTATTAAGGATAACTCTGCAGTCCTGTGACATATAATTTCAATTTCAATTTCCTCATTTGTAATGTGGGAATAATTATAATTGAATTCTGTGAACTAATTTTACATAAGGAAGTTAAAAGAGTTCATGGTACATTATAAAACTCTTAAGAAAATGGGAATAATTTTTATATTTTCATTTATAAATTATTCTGTTCTTTAAGTTTTATGTAATCATCTTCTGAAAAAGGAACTTCTGGAATAAAAGATTAAAAAAATACTTATTAAGTTTAGGACAAAACAATCAAATAATGTTCTGTAAGTATTGTGGTAAGAAAAACTCACATTCAACTTTTTTTGCTAAGGCAGTTCTTCAAAAAATACTAATGTGTTCATGATACTAAGTTTTCAGGTTTACCCCTGTACAGCTAGTACTTATCATTTTAGTTCTTAATACTTCTGGGTTTTTAGTGTGGGTATAAGAATAGTGTCACAGAAAGTTTACCAATACAGCTTTGCCTGCCCCCAATGTCCTTCCAAGACAGAGGAGCTGTTGTCTCAGTTGTTGGGAGTAAGAAATCATCTTAGCTATCCACCCTCTTGCACGAACTCCCAGACAAAGAAGATATCCATGGCCTTGGGGAAACCCACATTCAGCACCTGATGAACAGGAGGGTTAAACTGTGAGCATTCTTCCTTCAGCAAGGTTGACCTTGGAGGGCCCTCCAATGTCCCCTCTCTGTGGTTTGGCTGAAGAAGTCAGTAAGACTTCAACTCAGCCTGGCTTTCCACTCCACTCAAACATTTTTATTTCTTTCACTGGTGTAGGAGTTGATCCAAAGAGCAGTCTCTAATAAATGCCTGCACAATGATTTTTGTCACAGATTTTGATTTTTCAGAAATCTTATCTCTGTCATTAGGTGAAACAATTCTGAGTGGTAACCAAGGTAATGCGTCACTGGAAAGGAAAGATCCAAAATCAAAAGAGACTCAGATCCAAGAGCCTAGAGCATCGGGCAGGTCATTTCTATGAGATGCAATGGACTTGAATATGTTCATTTTCCCATACTGGTGAAAAAAAAACGAGTTATACTTGGCAGTGGTAAGTAAGGAGAGAGTAAAGCAGAGTAGAGGGCAGGCTTGTGAAAATAACTAGCTGGTAGAAAAGACAAAGGAACAAGGGAGGACTAAAAGAACACTCCTTTGTTTATTGACGTTTAAAATAGTGATAAAACTATAATAGTGTGGAATAGAAAAATAAGTTATCAGGGGAGAAGTTGTTTCCAACTCAGATGAATAGATAGGCAAGCATTTTTTTAACAAGATAAAGAATGCAAGAATATTTATTAGAAAAATATAGGTATTTTGAGAAAAAGTAACAGAAAAAGAAAAAAATATATATGAAAAGGGTAGTCATAAAAGAAACAAGTTTGGTGGGGTTAAATAAAAATAATGATCTTGTAACTAGGAAACTCTACACCAGGAAAATTATCATAGGACGTTTTTAGAATCTGTGGACCTCACAAATCAAGCAAGTAAGAACATCAGCATCATATCCAAAAATGACATGAATAATAGACATTAACCTAACAAGTCCACTTACACAGTAGATGGTAACTTAATTACAAATATGTTAAAACTAAGAATTTAAAAATATTCCATCAAATTACTTCAAACTGAAAAGATCTGATTATTAAACAAAACTGGAGTAGTGACTCAATGAAGTCATAAGAACTTGGATTCTTTCTACATTTTGTTTTATTTTCAACCTACAACTTAGTCTAGTTGCAGTGTTTCTTTTTTTATTTGCAATTGTTACCTCAACCACAATAGAAGGTTGTCAGGGTCCTGCAGTCCTCTGTTGATCTCAAGTATTCCCTAGCAGATTTATATTACATTTTATAGAAGAAGATGAAGAGAGAGGCTAGAAAAGCACATATCCAAGTATCAGGCAGAAGATAGAAAATAAGACGTATTACGTATTGAGAGAGCCAACAAGTTTGCTTTACAATCTCAACCTTTAAAAAGGCAAGGTCTATCATCATCATATCCTTTTACCTGAATTGTTAGCATGTGGGTAGGATAGACCACTGAGTATTCACTACCATGCTGGGTAGATAGGCTAACGGTAAAACAAACAACAAAATACATCCTGGTTTTGATGATGTATATCATTGCTTATATGGGCATTATTAAAATAAATAGCTATTTTCCATATTTCCTTTTAAATCCAAAGGTCTGAAAGTTACATAAAAGTCTAAGCAGTAGACAATAGAGGTTGTCTACTAAAGGAAGGACATATGAGGTTTTAAGTTCCAGAACTCATTTTGTTTTTTACAGTTGACTTTTAGTGTGTCAATATATATTGTGTAATCCCTGAAACCAGGTTTGCCTTGGGATATGGCAAAAAAATGATAGCAGTTTACCTGAGAGGTTTGTCGCAAGTAATAAGATATTATTTATACAAAGTTTTGTGCTGCTTCTATTGAGATGTTCCTCCTCATTTTTCTTTTTTTGGATTCTAGATTTTTTTCTTCTTTTTACTCTATGAAGTATATATGAACATTGTCAGATGAAGTAACTTTACTGAGAGTAGATCCTAAAATGAGTTTTTATAGACATCTCATCTTCTAAAACCTTTTTTCTTAAATGTAGACATGTTTTAGTGGGAGAAAATCTTATAATTACTAGAACAATTGTTGAAATATGGGTTGGGTATTTGAGCTAGAAGCATTTTTTTTTTAAATTGGCACTCATAATCATGAATGTGAAAAAATGTCCAATGGCAAATATACATTTCTTTCTTTTCTTTTCATCTTTTTGTTTGTTTGTTTGTTTAAGACAGAGTCTCACCATGTTGCCCAGGCTGAACTAGAACTTGCAATTTCTGCCTCAACCTCCCAAGCAGCTGGGATTACAGGTGTGTGCCACTACACCTGGCTTTATATTTCATTTTGAGAAATTATTATTATGGGGCAAAATATGACAATTCCATACTTGTATACAATTTGTAGTAGTTGAATAAAGGTAGTTAGCAATCCCATCTCCTCAGACTGTTAAAATTTTTTTGACTAACATGTAATAGTTGTGTAAATTATGAGGTAGAGTGTAATATTTCAATATACGTAAACAATGTGTACCTATTCAAGCAGAGCAAACAACATTTCCTTCTCCTTATCTTTACTTTGTGTTTGGAGCCTTCAAGCTCTTTCATCTAGCTATTCATAAAGTATGTAGTAAGATCGTGTGAGCTATAATCTCTACCTGTTCTACAGGATGTTTAAATTTTTTACTCTCTGTCTGTGTTTTGGTACATGTTTTCCAAACTCCTCTTCTCCCTCCTCCACCTCTTTCATCCTTCAGTAATCGCTAGTCTGCCTTCAGATCCACTTCTTTCAGCATACACAAAGGAGAGAGAAGATGTGATCTATTTCTTTCTGTATCTGACCTTCATCACTTAACATAATGCCCTCCAGTTCCCCTCATTTTGTCGTAAGTAAAATATCATCCTTTTCATGACTGAATGATATTCTATTGTAAATATATGCCACATTTTCATCTTTTACCCATCTGCCAATATGTGTCTATGTGAATTCTACATCTTAGCTACCATAAATACTGAAGCAATGAACAGAGGCAAACAGGTATTTCTCTGATATGCTGGTATTACTTCCTTTGGATATATACCCATAATGGGTTAGCTGGTTCAAATGGAAGATCTACTTTTAGTGCTTAATTTTTTTTTTTCCTTTTCAATTGATATATACTCAGAAACTTCCTAGAATTATATTTCAGATAAATTTTAAAAAGAGGGAAGAAAGATGAATAAACATAGAACTTCTTGTGTTAGTCTTTTCTTATTAGTAATGCTAAAATGGTATTTTCATGGTATTTGCAAAGCATTCTCATGCTACATAATATTTTTGTCACATGATATACAGAGTTTCCTTATCTGGCTCTAGTAAAAGATTAACTTGCTCTTATGAATTTATACAACTAAGAGTGGGAAAAAGAGATACTGTTCTGCTTCTATCTTACTAGCCTGTTCAATAAATTAAATTGTTTTATAATATCCAATTAGTATGTTATATAATAGAGACTAAAATAAGAAAGATAAAACCCACCTTAAATAAGAAAGATGTAACCCACCTTAGCCCTATCCTCCCTCAGAAACTTCACTCTCTGTGAAGCGAGGGGGGTTTGTGGTTTAAAAAGAATCTTTGCTCCCCTGTGAGCTACCTTTGGTAGTGAGGACCAATAACTTTTGGTCCCTTTATTTTCTTCCATTTACTTATGCTAGCCCATCTTATCTTATGTGTCAGTCGGTCAAAAGCATTTATCTCACTTTATTTCTTCTGTCTGTGATCCTGAATTTCACCTGCCTGTGCCAGTAAGAATGCACGGGATATACTCCCAGCATACCAAATGTTCATGCTCTGTTTGAGTAATAGCAAAACTGTATCTACAGTAACAGTCTTCTTTTTAAGACACAGATTCCATCTCACTCGAGTCAGAATTGCAATTATCAAGAATATAAGTAATAGGGCTGGGGATATAGCTCAGTTGGTAGAGTGCTTGTCTCTCATGCACAAGGCCGTGGGTTCAATCCCCAGCACCAAAACAAAACAAAAACAAACAAACAAACAACAACAAAAAACAAGAATACAAGTAATAAAAAATGATGAAGATGTGGGGGAAAAGGTACAACCTATATTGCTGGTGGGACTACAAATTGGTCCAACCACTCTGAAAAGCAGTATGGATTCCTCAGAAAACTTGGAATGGAATCCCCATTTTACCCAGTTTTCTCACTCCTTGGCATATATCCAAAGAACTTAAAATCAGCACACTATAGTGATAGAGTCACATCAATGTTTATAGCGGCTCAATTCACAATAGCTAAGCTATGGAACCAATCTAGGTGCCCTTCAACAGATGAATGGATAAAGAATATTTGGTGTATATACACAATGAAACATTACTAAGTAATAAAGGAAAATGAAGTTATGGCATTTGCAGGTAAATGAATGGAACTAGAGACTATCATGCTAAGTGAAATAAACCAATCCAAAAAATCAAAGGCAGAATGTTCTCTCTAATATGTAAATGCTAGCACATAATAAGAGGGGTGTGGAGAGAAGAATCAAAGTTCAATGGATTAGACAAAGGGGAATGAAGGCAAGGGAGCAGGGATGGGAACAGGAAAGACAGCGGCATGAATCTGACATAAATTTCCTATATTCCTATGTACATACGTGACCTGTGTAACTCCACATCATGTACATCCAGAACAATGGGAAGTTATACTCCATTTTTGTATAATATTTCAAAGTTCACTCTACTGTCGTGTATAACTTAAAAGAGCAAATAAAATTTTAAAAAGAAGACAGACTCCTTAGTCTTAAAAGAGGTGTTTTGTAAAATGGAGCAGTAAGGAGTGAATGGCTGTATAGTAACATGTTAATAATAACTACTACCAAGCCATAGATGCTGAATTAATTCAGATGAGGCAATAGTGTTCCAAAAAGGTTAATTTATTATTCAAAGTCAGGCCACCCAGATTTTGACCAAGATCTGCCTGGATCCCAAGTCTCTCCTGTTGACAAAAATAAATAAATAAATAAATAAATAAATAAATAAATCACTCTGACTCCAAAAGCTTATTTTCACAGCTCCATTGATAATAATTGCCCACACATATTCTAATCTGGTCCCATCTTTCTTAGGGGAGAAATTATGTGATATCAATCCTAAACAAATACAAAACAAACAACTCTTTTCTTGTGATCAAACTCAGTAAGTACCAAGTATTTATATTTAACTTACAAAGAGATAATAATGCATATGCTGCTACCACTGGTTGTCAAATAACTTGAAATTATTATATGAGTTATAATTTAAATGATTATACTCTTCTCTGACATACTGTATTTTAGCTACCTTGGCATGTGTCTGTATCTTCCTGAAGATTGTGAGCTGCAGATTTTAGAAATCTTCCTTTATCATTTATCATTTTACCTCTGCCTACTTCTGAACACCATGCCTGTAATATAACTGGTAACCAATTGATGAACAAAGAAAAAATGGGGTAGATGTTTTTATCATTCTCTCATATACTCTATTTCTGCTTGAATCATTGACCTTGGTGTTTGACAATGCAATACCAAGTGCTTTTTGAGAGTTTACAGGACCTCTTGCTTTCTGTCAATGAGTAAGCACCTGACCATGAGATGTTGGTGTCAGAGAGAAGAAGTGGGGACAAGAGCAGAAGGACAAAGGTTAGGGCTCATCCTTTCTGAAAACATAGTTTACACTCATGTTCGGAGATTGCGGGTGATGTCATCTACTGAGAAACAGAAGAATCTACATATTCCTTTACCATAGGAGAAGAAAGAAAACAGATATGTTTGTTCTTCCACAATTCTTTTAATAGAAAAAATGTTTCTCTTACTTTGAATTTCACATCTGAAGTTCAAGATGAGTACAAAAGAGAACTGTTTTCAGATGTCACAAAGTTTAATTTCATACTAAATATTCTCCATATTTAAGATCAAAGATCAAAGTTTTATATTGCACATGCTGAAAAAAATGAATTCTTTATAAGTAGATTAGTTTATGCATTCATTGGAAGACTATGAATAATCTAAAAAGTAAATCTCAGTGTTTTCTCAACATCCTTGATCCACACTGAAGGGATATCTTGTTTATGTTCTAATTGAGATTCTATATCTTCAGTTGAGCACTCATTAACCAGTCTGTGCCAAATGATTTCACATAATGTCTAATTACAACAAATTCCACTAATAATTGAATTATCTGTATAGTAGAATTTACTAAAATGAGACAGGAAAATATAAACTTTCTGGGTAAAGTATTATAGTTCAAAAGAATTATTTTGGGATATTCTGTTGTATTACTTCAAACTGAATTCAAGAACATTTTTATATTCCCAAAAGTAAGATATTGAATCTAGAATCAGATCACTGGAATGAAGACAGTAATAACAAATGGTTGATTTTATTTCTGCTCCCACATTGTTTGAAGATTTTCTTGAATAGTCACTGTTCCAAGAGGAATGCTAAGTATGATCCACTTTTAGATGGCAATAGGTGAGGCTTCCTACACAAAGAAGTCCTAAGATATTTGCACAACTTAAAGCAACACTTCTCAAACATCATGCATCAGAATCAACTGAAGGGATTATTAAAACAAAAATACATCAATCCCACCCCCAGAGCTCCTGCGGGTCTGTGTCTTACCTCCCGACTGGTATTTACAACAGGTTTCCAGGAAGTGCTTAAGTAGTGGTCTGAAGACCACACTTCAAGGGGCGATCCTTTAAACAAGCATGTCTTAAAGGGCGGCCTATCCCATCTTCATCAGAGTAATAAGTGCTTGGTTGGATGAAGTTCACAGTTACCATCTCAGACTTCCTGGAGCAGAAGATTCAGGGCCAAGATGGATGCACTTTTAGTAAGAAGTTAAGATGATTCTGATGCACACTACTATTTCAAAAGTACTGTTCTACGCACTTTTGATGTGGTACCCATTTTCAAATGAAGTTGATTTAACCATTTATATAATATTCAGAGGTCCCTGTGGCAAAATACTTTTTTTTCTCCACCACTTTGGCATTTTTTTCTTCTTTTCTACCCAAGCCAAATATCTCTTCTTTATTAGACTTCCTTTCCTTGCCAGGATGATTAACTTCTACATCAATTCTGGAAGCCGTCATCTCATTACATGTTCACATGTCTCTTTCCACTAGAAAATAATAATAATAATGAGGTTCTAGACTAACAATGAGAGAAACGCATTTTTCATTGAATTTTGCATCATTAGATTTGGAATTTACTAAGCCATCAGGACAATATCATTGACTCCAAGAAAAATAAGGGGATATAAAAATGAAAACTCAACAAAACTGAACTTTATTTTTGCAACATAGAAAGGTTGGCTTTCCATAATTATAATCAGTGGACTATTTCAAGTGAACACTGGAGAATTTTTGTTTCAGTGAAAGTTATTTTCTGAAAGTATTTTTAGAGAATATGTATGTGCAAACACATATGCTTGTGTACCTTTTTGACCTTTTCCAAACTTCTTGCTGATTTTTAAAGAATTGGATGGTCTATTTAAAGAGTTTTTGAGATCTTCATTTGCCAATTTTCCCCATTTGTCTAATTGTAACAGCTGTTGCCTTAGGAAACATCTGTTCTCTATTAACTCCTCAGAAAGACACTTTGAAGGGTCATGAGGATCATAGTTGTGATGTACCTAGGGACTTGGCCCAATGGACTTGCTCGGTGGATTTACTTTCCTAAGATACTTTAGGTATTATGACATACTTACAGTTCAAAGACGCCTATAAGGATTAAAAATATGATATAGTTGTTAAGAGAACAGAGTAAAATTTGCATGTCAAGCTCTTACCATCAGTTTCACTTTGATTATAATGATAAAGGCTTCTTCAGTCAGTAATTTTCCATTTTTTCTTCCTTTGTTCTTTCCCCTTTAAATTGGAGAGCATTCATGTACAAAGTCAAGGATGAACACATTAGAACACAGAGCAGAGAAGCCAAGCCCTGATAATGAGAAATGACACTTTGGCAGGACCCTATATATCCCTTAGAGTATTAAGGATTCATTTTCTGTTTGTAGTTTGTGGTGGTTATCTCTGTAATTTAGTGAGTAAATATTGACCATAGAAACCATGACAAACATATATGAACTAATCTAATGCTCAAAATTAAGGCAAACTCTAAACTATGCACTGAACTATGCACCAATTCAAGGCTAATTTATTATTTGTTTAAAAATCTCCAAATTATTTATAATATGCTAGTAAAGTAATAACAAACCACCTTTCTAATAAATTGGCAACACTAGGCATTTCACTTATATTGTGTAGAATGATTTTAACTCATGCCTAGTACCTCAGCTCTTAGGGAGGGGCACTGTAAGTGTTCATAAACTGAATTTTTAAAGGCAACATCTTTTAGATTTAAGACCTGAATTCTAAATGGAAAAACCAAGAGAATTATTGTTTCTGACAAGTCCTATTAACTTCAGAATAGATCTGAACAGTGAGATGTCTCATCTCTCTCTGGAGTTCCCTGTGGCAAAATGATGCAGAACCATCCAGGATATATGGGAATCAAAGGAAAAGGAAAAACCAGGAAGTCTTGAAGAGACAGTTCATCTAAACAACATTTCACTCTCCTATTCAGACTTAGCTCAGTCAGTTTAATCTACATAAGATATTATTCCTGGGTTATGAATTCATAAGCTCTTCACCTCAAACACAGAGATACTATGGGCTAATGGAAAGATTGAGGGGAGTGCAGAATGTGCATTTAAATCCAGTCTTCATCCTTTAGTAGGTATGTGTTACTGTGGGGCCAGATACTATTCTCTCACCATAGATGGGCATAGCACCCCAATTTTTTCTGAAACAAAAATGAAATTATATACAGTCAAGTACCTCATAACCATGTTTCCAGAAGGATCACGTATGCAATGGTGGTGCCATAAGATTAAATAACCTTCTGAGGTTGTAGCCATTCTAGCTATGTCAGACACACTCTATGTTTGCACATGGCGAAACTGCCTAATCACACATTCCCCAGGACATATCCCTATTGCTAAACTATGTGTGACTATAATAAAATGCTGTAGGACCTATAAACTCTAAAGTTAAAGTGTTTAAAGATTTACTCTTGAGTGCAAGAGAGCAGACACAAAAAAGCACATACATTAAGATTCATTTTTATGAAATTCAGGAATTGATTGGATATTAGAATCAAAATAGTAATTATTTGGAAAGGGGAGCACTTTTTTTTTTTTTTCTGAGTCACTCACTAAATTGCAAAGACTGGTTTACCAGCATCTGCTATTTGTGATCTTCAATCCTCTCCAGATGCCGCAGCAACTTGGGCACAGGTTTAAAGGAAGCCTTGGGTCTCTGTGTCCTTCTTGCCAACATTTACAAGTTCTATGCCACTTTTCTTCAGCACTTGTCTCCTTATTCTTGGTTTAGTAATTTGAATCAGCGATCACACCTTCAGTTCTCTCATCTCACTCCTCATCTCCAGCACTCAAATTAATCTCAGAGATAGTCCACATTCAGAAGAGTTCACTTTCTGATAACCTCTCACTTTGTCTTCTCTCTTCAAATCTTTCCACTGTACTTTCTGATCGGCATAATTCTGTCTGTCCAAAACCTCTTCACATTCTTACTCTAAAAGAAACCAGCATCTTCAATATGGACAAATGGCCCTGTACCTCTCTCAAATGATGTTATGTAATGAAAAAATAAAAAATAAATAAAAATCTCTCTGGTCCTTGTCTTTAGTTCTTGCAGCAGGGCTTCTTAACTCTTGGAATATTCCTAAGTCATAGGAAAATTTCGTTATTCATGGTGAACACTTGGGACCATGGCTAAGTTTATTCCAATGTGATGTCTCACTCGGGGTTGCAGGAAAGTTTCAGGATGGAAGTCAAACCAGAAACCCCAACCACATCATTAGCAGTTTGAGACTTCAAGCCAGGTGATGTCACCTCTGAGGAGTGAAGAAGAACTGAGATTGAGGTCAACTATGTGGTCAAAGATTCAGCCCCTTATTCCTTTGTAATGAGAATTTTGAGTTTCAGACCTCAGTTGAGCTTCTGGGCTGATAAACATATTGAGGTGCCAGGAGGGTAATTCATCCTGATTTCCTACTTCCACTGCAGAGGAGGACTGGCAAGCTTTGCATTTGGAACCCCTTGAGACCTCACCACACAGTTCTCTTCGATGGATTCTAATTTGTATTCTTATAACAAAATAGTAATTGAAATACCACTTTCCTGAGTCCTGTGAGTTGGTTGTAGTGAATTATTGGACCTGAGAGGGTAGAAAGAATTCTCAAATTTGTAGCTATTTGTCAGAAGTGTTGGCAGCATGAGCAGCCCTAAACTCACAGCCGGTGTCTGAAGGGAAAGGAAGTCAAGGGCTTGTTCTTCACCTGTGAAATCTGCACTCTGCAAATCAGATTCAGAATTACATAGCAAATGGAACCTGTCTCCCCAACACTTCAGGACAGCTAGGCATCCTCTGTATCTCTCTTTGCCTATTCAAAACTAGTTTCAGTACCTTCTCCACCAAAACAAACGGATCTTGGTTATCAGAATAACAGTATCAATCTCGGTGTGTAAGTACCAGGATCCCTTACTGTAGTCCTGATCTGTAAACCCTTAGGTTATTCTCTATCATTCTTTAGAGAATTTACCTACTGATTAGTTGTATTCTCTCCAAAACTTAGTTCTTAATTTCAATACATAAATATTGATCTTTGTGTGATCTCAGAATTTATTGAAATCTCTCCTTAATTTCTTTACACTACTGTCCTTCAACCTAGAAATTCATCAGAATGATCATGTCTTAAATCTTGTTATTACTATAACTTTAAATATTTCATAACTCATGTTTATGGCCAGAATCTCTTACTTTTCTTGTTCATTTCCTTTGTTGCTAAAACTTCATAGTTCTTCACAACCTACCATGCACAATACTACCCAGAAATTTTTCTGTTTCTTAGTATATTATAGCTCCTGTTCTCCTAAGGCTAACACTTCTTCCTCATCTGCATTCTCAGTAGAGGACCTTCCTATTTTACCAAGAAAATTTAAGCAAACACTTCTATTGTAAGATTATGAGACTAGGCATAGGAAGATTAAATGTTTCCCATGGTAAATAGAATATGAATTCAAATTCAATGTCTTTCATCTTTTGATTAATTGACTTCTGCTGCAATAGTGCTATCTAACAAGAATCCCACAACTCAGTGCTTTATTTCATAAAGACTGGTTATTTTAATGCTGTAGGGTACTGAAGTTTGCTGCAATCACTCTAGGGTGGGATAGGCTTGCCCAGACCATTCTGTTTCATGAAGGGCTTGTCCCTGGGCTGCTGCTTTCTGTCAGTTTCCCTCTGCTTGTGTTTGTTCTAGGACATGAATTTTCCTTTGAAGTCTGATGTGATGGATTTTTATGGAGTTAGGAACAATGATCATTTTTAAGATGATAAATCTTGGAGATAGAGACAACTCTCATTTTTTTTTTCTAAGATTGTGGGGGAAACTATATTCCAAGTGGAAATTGTTTTCCCCTCAGAATTCTGCTGCTTAAGCTAATGGGTGTCTGTGGTTATGATTAGCTTATCAGCTTTGAGCATTATGCTACTGTTGTTTCACATTGACACTATAGGCTCAGTGCCAAGAGAAAAGAGGTAATGACAGACCTTTTGCAACTCTTTCAGAATTGCATTTCTTCAATCACTATTTCCAGAAATGTTACTTAAGGAGCCAAAAAAGATGATTTTGTGATAAGATGACTTATTTTCTTTATTGGTAGTAGGCAAAGGTGATAAAGGTAGTGGGAAGAGAAACTGATTACCATTGTTTAAGTGTGGGAGATAAGTTAATTTTTTTAATCCATAACTTGAGCTTTTTCATACTGAAAAGTCAGCAAATAATACTTGCATGTCCTTCCAAGCAAACTAAACCACATCCAGAAATCCTTTCAAAATATACTTCCCTTCTTTCTCTTGGCCTCTGTTTGGGATTAGTGGATAATGAGTACAGCAAAGTAGGTCACACATTCCTGACCTTGTGAGATACAGCTCATAATACTGAAATGTCATGGCTGGGGAAAAATGGTGAACATCATTTTCTCATCCTGACATTTTTCCACATCATAACTCACAGGTACTTCATTAAAGATCAAAAATGAAATAGAGTAATAAGACTATATTTACAGCCACAGTAAATAAAATTAAAATCTATGTAATATATTTGAGGTTGGGTCTTGACATTAAAGTCTCAGATTTGACATTTGGATATATAGATGTTCATCATGAAGAAATTTAAAATACACACTAACCATGCACAGGGGAAGAAAAAAAGAAAATATTTACAATCTGGACTGTTATTAATCAAGATAGTGTTCTTGGTGGGCAATACTGCCTTTTCCTAATCCCATAGGTTTAATTGTAGATTTCAAGAAATACATATGTAAACATACAGATATATGACCCAAATAAAGAGAGATTATCAAATACTAAGAAAATACCTAAATAGTCATCATAATGAAACATGGTATAATTTTATATTTATCACTTAAAAGGAAGCATCGACAAATGATTTTTAATTTCTATAATATAGCACTAACAGATATTTCTTTGTCTTCTGTGCTATTATGCTTTATAACCGCCTTTTGGTCTCTTTTATTTCCAGTGGTGACTCACTATACTTTATTTAACCAGCTAGTGTGTATCATTCAATAAAGTCCAAAGAATTTCCTAGGTTGTGTATTTCTCCTGTCTCCATTCTCAGTTCTGTGACCCATCATCTCTTATCTCAGTAGCATCAGAGTAACAGGAGAGACATGAGACAAATTCTACTTATATTTTTGTCCTTAAAGCACATAACAACATTTCTTTCACAGAGCTTCTTTCCTTGACGGATATGACATGGCACAGGCAAGACATGGAATGGGATTTGGGAATTTTCTCAAAGAGTTATTGACTGAAGAAGAAATTGAAGATGTATTCATGCTGACAGGAATGAAGGTGAGGAGATGATAACTGTTCTGAAGCTGCCAGGATAGCTTTATCTCAGCAAAAGTTTTGTGTTTACATTTGGAAAATTGGAAATTCCATAATCCTATTGAGAGTGTAATCAGAATATTCTGGATAATTAAACAGTTTTAAGGATTACACGAGTGAAAGTAAAGGTTAATCATTGTTTCTCTGATTTACCAAAAATAAAAAGGAATGTTTATTTGAGTGCATTTAATTTCTTGTTCAAAAATATAGATTCATGAAAGAGCAGGGCTACCACTATTCAGGATGCAAACTGAGGCAGAAGTATTTTCTCCTTTCCTTTCTTCTCTACTCTCTTCTGTTTCTCTCTCTGTTTCTCTTTTTCATTCTCTCCCCTCTTTCTATATATATTTACTGATAGAAATCTCCCTGTTAGTTGAAATATCTAAAGAATGTGTGTTTGGATGATTGTAATCTTTTTCTTTCACTTGAAAGAATTGTAGAACTCCTTTCAAACTTACAAACTATGAGAAACATGCTCACCTGACCAAACACAAAGAATGCACTAAGAGACATGAGGTATAGCAAAAAATCAAGACCTTCAAGATGGTCTTACAAGATCAGGAGTTTGTAGGGAGCAGGAATACACAGATTGAGTGCAACCAACATTTATCCCCTCAGCTTGAGTTCCTCTCCAGTTCCTTATTGCTGAGTACTGAGGGCTATACCCAGTGTTGCCTAGGTTTCCTTATATTGGGTTATTTAAAGAAATATACCTCTAGTTGTTCCCAACTCCCTTTGTTCTCTTGTGACAGGAAAGTCTTCTTTGGGTGTATGCATTCTGACTCCTAAGCAGTTCTTACTTCTTTATCTAAGTTACTATTTCTTAACAGAGAGTTTTTTATCTCTGTTGGTCAGGCATACCCCCATCTTGTTTGTCATGGGACTGTTCTGGTGCATGGACTTTGGATCCACCACATCTATAGGCTATGGTGATATTGTGTGACTTTCAATTCTGCTCTATTTCCATCCAGACTGCTTTTCTTACATCCCAATTTTACATTTAAGTGTAATTACTATATTCTGAAAATGGACCAGCAAACTATTTATTTCTTATAAAACTTTATGTTTAACTGCAATTATGTTTAGGGGTGTAGTAATATATGACATTAATGACATGATAGCACTGATAATCAAATTTTAGAATCATTAAATATCTCTTAAAGGAACTATAGCCAGGCTCAGTGATGCACACCTATAATCCCAGCAGCTTGGTAGGCTGAGACAGGAGGCTCATGAGTTCAAAGCCAGACTCAGCAAAAGCAAGGTGCTGGGCAATTCAGTGAGACCCTGCCTGTAAATAAAATACAAAACAGGATTGGGGAGGTGGCTCAGTAATTGAGTTTCCCTGAGTTCAATCCCTGGTACCTAAAAAAGAAAAAAAAAATGGAATTACAGATATTAGTAATAGTAGCTAACTTTATTGAATACTTTACTGAATTGTGTATGTGTACTATCTATTTTAATGCACAAAAATTATTTGTTGGGATAACTGTATTCTTTTTGTAATTACAGGTGAGAATATGGAGGATTAGAAAGGGTCATGTCTAATGTCACAAAGTTAGAAAATATCAGAACCTGTACTGATACGCAGGGGTCCATTTCAAAACACTCCCTTGGCCAGTATACATACCCAGTAGTGTTACAGTACAAATATTTGATGAGGAGGATTCTAAAAGCCATATCCATGACATCTCTTGCTGATCTTCATAATAATTTTTTTACTGTAGAAACATTCAAAATGATGATTTGATTTATGGTCTAAGATACCACTTTATAATTAACACACTTTAAAAGCAATGGAATGAAAAATTATTCCTACTTAAAATTCTGTCATCACAACACCACACTAATTTGCTATTGTTAAATTCCATATTTGGGAATCACTGAAAATTGTGTCTATCTTGTTGGTGAGAACATATGATTGAAGTAAATGTCCTGCAAATATTGAGACTATAATTATGCATGTCAAAGGGTACAAGGATTTTGAAAATTGTCAAAGGTGTCCTATCAACGTTTGTCCTTTTCCACCAGTTCCCATAATGTTCTTTCCTCAACAGTGAGATCACATAAACCTTGTCTGAAAAATCCTATTCCAATCCTTTTCTAGTCCTGCTTTACAAATTTAATAGCTCTAAAATCCTTACTTTTCATCGTATTAGTTTTGTTTCTTTTTATGACATAAGTATTACTGAAAAGTTTTGTTCTTCCAAACTCTTCCTACCTCTCCATACTTAGAGGAAAATGACATCTTAATATCACCATGAATTTGAATTTTAAATGTATTCAATACATACATGTGTTATAAGAATACTTTGAATAGTAAAAATTGACACAAATTCTATCAAGTACACACATTCTCCTGACACTTGCCTATTATACTCAATTTCATATAAGTGAAAATGTTACTGCTTTTATGTCTAATTTTAGTTTATTTTCATTTTAGATCATTGTTTTGTGGTACCACACTGTCTCTTCTCCCATTTTCAAATATTTGCTATGAAACATATTATTGGAAAATATTTTGCATTTCACCCTTTGCGTATATGCCCAGGTTTTACTGAGATATATGGTTTTGTTTCAAACTTTGCTAGTTGACTTGTCCTCAGCCTAACTACATAAATCCAAATTGTTCTTCAGACAAGATCTTTATATTTCCACTGAGAATTTCTGTTTCTTCATCTCTTTCTGGACTTACTACCCTACCACATAGCACTTCAGAGGGTGTGAAATGTCACCCCACTGGCCTATTGTATTCCCCTGACTACAGAGGAGGTTGAACATCTGCTCACATTTATGTCACACTCTGGTTTCCTTAATGTCATAGGTTATATTGTGCCCATGTTTGTTCTAATGGGATATTTAGAAATGCATTGTATATTCAAGAATCGAGGTTTTCATATGCATTGCAAATACATTTTCTCATTTAGAGGTTTGTCTTTCAGCTTTGTGAAAATCTTTTGTTGTAGAGAAATTTCCCTTAAAGTTAATATGATCCAATTTATCAATGCGTCTCTTATGATCTATGCTCATTGAATTTTATTCAAGCATTCTTTTCATAATCTGATGTACTAAAATTATCCCTGTAGTTCCTCCTATATGTATGATAATTTTGCTTCTCATATTTAGATTTTAACTGATTATTACGTATTTTGTAGGATAGGGTTTCATTTTTGATAAAATTATCCATTCATTCCTGTACTGTATTTGATTAATTCAGTCTGCTTCTGGTTTATAATATTGTTGTATTATAGAGCAAGTTTCCATGCATATACAAGTTTTTCCTTGGTTCTGAATTATGGTTTGTTCCTGCTGAATCAATGTTCGTCCATTTACATTCATGTATCTGAGACAATGGGTTGATTATCTTCCCTCACCTCTCCCACTTGCCCTGGGCTTTCTCTTTCCCTTATTTTTCTTCCTCTTTCTCTCCTTCATCTACATTGTTTACTTCTTTTTCCTGTCCCCATTCTCTTTCTTCAAAAAAATTATACAATTTTGTGTTTTTAAAATGTCAAAAAATATTTTAAAAAAGAAAAACCTGTTGGCATATTGAATGGAAGACAATTACATTTATACATTTCTTCAGGAACATTTTAATTTTCCTATATATTTACTCTTTTATTTCATAGACATAATAGATTCCTAACTTTTTCAATATTTATACTATTGCTCTCCATTTTTTGTAATTTTAATTATGAAGCTTATGCATATCCATATGCATTGTAGTTTGGGTTTTTTTTAGTATTATTGTAAAAGGATTATTTGACATATTCCATTTTCTAAATGATTAGTTTATATATATACCATGTGAATGATTTTAATATTTTTGACTTATTCATATCAGACTTGGTGAATTTCTTTTACGTGTATTATTTTCTCTATAAATTGGACAGATTTTTATATAGTATTTTCAAATAAAGTATGTTTATACTTTCTGATCTTTATCACTCTCAATACGAAGTGAACTAAAATTGATTAAAATGGGCATCTTAACATTGTTATTTTAAAGAAAAAATATACTTATAGAAAGGAATAAGTGGGATGTTTTGTAAATGTCTTTTTAGACTTTTTCTTCTCCAAGTTAGGAATGGTTGTGATTTTTACTATGAGAGCTAGGATTAGTCCTTGCAGTGGGTTGAATAGGAGCCCCCAAAATGATATGTTGACATTAAATCCCTGGAAAAAATGAACGCTATTTTATTTGAAAATAAAACTTTGCTGCTGTAATTAAGATAAAGACGAGGTAGTATCACCGTGCTTTACTGGGTGGGTTCTGAAACCAATGGCAAGTGTCCTCAGAAGAGATAGAAGAGGAAAAGAAAAAAGGGAAATGATGTTGTAAACATGAACTCAGATTGTAATGACCACAAGCCATGTAAGCCAAAGAATGCCAAAAGTCACCAGAAGCAGAAAGGAGCCAGGAAGGATTCACCCCTTAAAACTCCAGAGGAAGCAAATCCCTATTAACATCTTGATTTCAGATTTTTTAGATGCAAGTACTGTGAGAGAATAATTTGTTGTTTTAAGTCACTTTCTTGTGGTATTTAGTTAAGGTACCTATAGGAAATTAATACAGTTCCTTAGTATTGACAGCTTTACCACTTATAAAAGTAAATACTGATAACTAACACATTAGGGTTGATTTGAAGAACAAATGAATGAAATAATGAACAGTTTCTAATTTAATGTCTTTCACAAATTAGTTATTATATTATTTAGTATTATACTCACTTTGTGGGATTTACTATTGAATGGAATGTGGCTCCACAGTAAGTTAAGAATTCACATGTCTTCAAGCTGCAGCAGAGAAATGACCATGATTACAAAAAAAGAATAAGGAAATACCAACAAAGGGTATTTAGAAATCAAGAGATACACTTGACAAATACCAAGACCACAAGTTCAGAAAATCACAGCATTCCGAAAACAGTTTTATGGAATGGAAATAACTCTCAACTAGTTATTAAACTATACATGATGATTTGGGATGCAAGTCATTGCATATAAAATTATGAATCAACAGTCTGTCCTGCTGGACATGGGTTACAGAGGAATATCATTGAAAGGCACTGTAGTTAAGGTGAGAATAAAAAAATCAATTGTATATTTCTATCTTTCTAAAAACAATCTGTATTATTAATTTATTCATTTGCTCCTCTATATGCACAAATCTTTGTGATAGATTAAAAGCATGGCAACTTAGGGCAAACATCTGGTTTTCTAACAGGAATATTGGTTGAAATATGAGAATGTGAAATAGAAAATATTGTTAGTTTTCTCAGTCTTCTTTCTGTTTAACTTCTCTCTGAATAATTCATTCATTACCTGATATTACAGTATAGTCTAATTGTTTGCCTCCACTAAAGATTCATATGTGGAGGTCCTTAAGTTCCAAAATGATGGTATTAAGAAGTGGAACTTCTGGATATAATTATATTCCGATGAATTTATGAAGGTGGAGTTTCTATAATGGGATGATTGTCTTTTTATTTATTGTAAACAAATGAGATTCAACTTGTTTCTCTGGTTGTACATGAAGTAGAGGCATACCATTTGTGTAATCATACATTTACATAGGGTAATGGTGTTTGATTCAGTCTGTTATTTTTTCCTTCCCCACCTCCCCTCCCACCCCTCTTTTCCTTCTATACAGTCCCTCCTTCCTCCATTCTTGCCTGCCTCCCACCCCCTATTATGCATCATCATTCACTTATCAGCAAGATCATGGGATGATTTTCCTTGTAATAAGAGAACAAGACAGCAGATTTTACTCTCTCTGTCATCTGCGAATATAGCAAGAGGGAAACATCTACAAATCTCTCACCAGAACCTGACCTTGCTGGCAGCTAATCTCAGACTTCCTAGTTTTCAGAACTGTGAGACATATGTTTCTATCATATAAGTCACCCAATATTTGTAATAACATCCTGAGTTGACTACCTACCCAACATCAAATGAAATCTGAATCTTGATGACTCCTAAATTTGTATCCCCCATCTTGGACCGTAACAAAGCTTTCCCCTTTTTCATATCTTGGAATACAGGACCATTATCCACTGAATTGCTCAGGTGAAATGTGTGGGCATCTACTAAGATTTCTCCTTTCCTTCATCAGTAACCAGTGTATCAACAAACTCCTGATAATTCGTCTCAAAATTAAATCCTAAACTTGACCATTTTGATAAAATATTAGCTGAGGTCATCATCTATCACCCAGACTACTATAAAATTTCCCTAACTGGTATCCTTGCCACCACACTTCTTCTAAGTTTATTCTACAACTAATATACACAATATTATTTTATATATAAATGGGATCATCTCTCTCAATTGATGACTTCCCACCTGAGACATATTCCAGCTGTTCCGTGATCATGTCTTAGACTTCACTTGGAACATCTCCACCTAATGCAATATACTTCAAGTACACTGAATATCTTTCTTCTTGCCTAATTTTTTCTTCAAATACTATGTCATTAGTTACGTTCTTATGAACTTTTCTTTAGCTGAAACTGTCTCCACACCTGGTTCTTTCATAGCACTCATATCTCAACCAAAAAGACACCTCCTCAGAGAAACTTTTCTCTGTCACACAATATGTTTCAATTACTCTCTTCCCAGTGTACCATCATATCACATCGTACTTTTGCATATCCTTGATAGCACATATAATTGTTTCTTCATCTATCTATTACAGTAATACATACACATAGCAATATTGTATTATTATTCTAAAATTTGTTGTAATATTGTTCCACTGATTTAAATATACAGTGGAGATGAGGCAGTTATAAAACATGGTCACAATTTTTTTCACAGTTCACTCTGAATAATAGTTGTGCAACTCCTCTCCTTGGATTTTGGAGCTGTTAAATGATAGGAAAGTCATTATGTGAGTTCTCAGAGTAGGTCATAGAAGGTCACATAGCTTCAACCTTGATCACCTGAACACCTGCTCTTAGGGCCCTGAATGAGTCATCCTGCTGGAATATAATGCTGAAATAGCCACATGTAGGAGGTTCCAGGTTAACCCAGTTTTCAACTCTAAGTCGTCAGAGGTGACAGAAGTCATCTTGGACCTTGAGAAGAGTCCCTGTTTTAGCTAAATATCATCAACTGACCTCTATGAATACATATAGAAAATATTTAGCCAGACTAATTCTTCCCAAATTGCAATAGATAATAACATAGATGCTATTTAAGCCAGTAAGATTTAGAGGTAGTTTTTGGACCGTTATAGATAACCATAACTCAGAGAACTCTAGAATATATTTTTAGAGGAAACTAGCCGAATCTGGGATTTATAATATGCAGCATTTTGTATATGAAAGGGAATGGTAATAAACATCTTCAGAAACACAGATACATAAAGAAGTTATAGAAAGATAAACCAAAAATAGCTACAAGTAAGGAAGGGTAGAAATAAATAAGGAGACAAAATTGGAAATTATGTTTTTGAATATGTACTATTCAATGTTTTTAACTTTGAAATTATATAAATTTAGACATAATAAAAATTAAATTAAGAAGAAAGCTGCCCTGCTTATGCTGCTGTAAAAAATTACCCGAGACTGAATAATTTATAAAAGTAGAAATTTATTTTTCATACTGCAGTTGAAAATTCCAAGATTCAGGTGCTGTCAAGGTTGGTGTCTGGGGAAGCCCTGACTGTTTCTGAAATATCCCCTTGAACTTCGTGTCTGCATATGAAGAAGGACAGAAGAGCAAAGTGGGGCAAATGGTTCCCTTGCACTGACTTTTTCATAAGGTCATTAATCCATTAATGAAAACCCTGATAGATTTATGAGTGTCACTTTGACTAGGCTAAATTAAATTTCACCAAATTCCTCCTCCAGTATGTTTGACATTAGGGTGGGCTATAAGATTGACTTTGACATGAGAACCGGAGGATGCAAGGAAGGCATTACCATTTTGTAGGGCACACCTGTGTACCTCCCCGAACCCAGGGTCAACCTGCTGACTGATCTCATTGTTGTGAAACAACCATGGGACCTGCGGTTGCTCTTCCTGACCCTGGATTCTTCAAGTTCTCAAACTCCTGATCCAAAAGCATATGTTCAGCAATTTGATAAAGAAGCTGGTTTCTGCAGGGTATTAAGTCACCACCGTTAGAGAGAACAAGAAGGGTCACAGGTTTCAGTTCATTCTTCAGGCTCCAGTCTATTTGTGATCCTCCATTTCTGACTGTCCTTGCATTTAAGTTAAGTGTCGGCATTTGTCTCAAAGATAGCTTTGCAGAAACTGCTTAACCAACTCTCATTATGTTTTAAACTGTTCACTTTTATCTACCTACCTACTACCTGTCTTACTGTCCGACCTCTCTGTTTGAACCTTGATTATATATGTCACAAAACAGATAAATCCTAATACATAAATAAAATAACTGTAGGTTGGAGGATCCCGGGATGGAATTAAGGCTATGATATATCAATATTTATAAAATATGATATATATATTAACTGAAGAGAATGAGAAAAATAATTGTCCTACATAACAGAAAATAGTGTTTTGATTAGTTACTATAAACTACAAACAAAAACAACAAAAATCTGTATATAAATATTGTAATTTAGTTAGTAATTACATTTCTCATAGGGGATCTGCTAACTATTCTGAAACCACTTTACACATAAACTGGAATTGAACAAATATGTTGGAGATAATGTGCCAAGTTTCTCACTATCAGAGAAGAAAGTCGCAAACTGGCAAAGGAGAATGCCAAAATGAACTGTGTGGCGCTGGTTACAGAAGATATTATGAAGTAACGCATATTTTAACACAAAGATACCCAAATAGATATGGAAATAATTATATATGTGTGTATATAACTTAGAATAAATGTATACTGGATGAACAGAAATGCATAATTCAACTTACTGAAATTTCAGGATAATGGATGTTATTTATTTATTTATTTGTTTATCTCTTTATTTATTACAGTGCTGAGGCTCAAACCCAGGACCTCACACATACTAGGCAAGCACTTTACCACTGAGCTACAGCCCCAGCCCAATGTACAGTTTTAATAAAATCATGATCAACAAAACAGGAAGCTGTGAAGATGTTTTCCCTATACTATAGATACATGTTCTTGGTTTCTTTGGTACAGAAATAATCCTCTTCTATAAAAAATGTAATCATGTAACCTTTCTAAAAGATTTGCATAAATATTTGTTTAGATTAAAAACATGGCTAAGAATACTCCTGTTCATTTGAATATGGTGCTATATCTACCCTTTGAAGCAGAAATTTTTATAAGATATCTCTCTGACATACTATTATTCTGTGAAATATACCATTATCATAGTATGGCAAAGGAGTGTTGGTTCCCTAGATAAAGATCTGTATTGGAATATATATATATTCCTATATATATATATATATAAATAGTTCTATTTATTTGACAGTTTTCAATCATTTCACTCCCTTAGGCAGTTTCCTCATCTTTCAATTTTAAATAAAATATCAATCTGGACAGGTTATTGTTAGGACTTTACAACATAACCTGTGGGAAGGACATGATCACAAACCTACAGCTTACAAGTCTACTCTTGATGAAAGAGAAGCTAAACTCATAGTAACAGAAACTTATTGATCACTTATCTTTAGAATGTTTTTCTAGATGTTGAATATATTAGGAAAAATAAAACATGTCTACTCTGGCAGAAAATATAATCTTATTGTGAAGATAAAGTTCATGCATAGAAAAGCAAGGAATAATATATTTAATACATTACTGAGTGTAACAAAAGAAGCAGGTCAGGTACTGAGATAGAATTTTGATAAAATTGCCATCTTAGCTCAGTTGGTAGAGTGCATGCCTCACATGCACAAGGTCCTGGTTCAATCTCCAGCAACACACACACAAGAAGTTATGATCTCACACCTGCGATCTTCACTCCAAATTTGAAAATGATTTTATTGAACTACAAATTGGATGTGGTCTGGCCTTTAAATGATCTTTCTAGTTGTGGCAATAGTTTAACATTGATAAGCTAAATGCACTTTTCCACAGTTCATTTTTCAACAGTATCTTTCCTTTATTAAAATCTGTGGAGTCATGGAATACAAGGGAAAAATGATGAGTTCACATTTAAGGACTTGTAGGTTTTTGCACTATAAAAACACTAATCAAATTATTGAATAATTTTATCTCTGTGGGTGTCAGTTACCAAATAAGTCATTTAGGTGTATATCTTAATCATTTAGGAATTCTCTGTGCATCATTTCAGTCTCTATGTAAGTATCTTTATTTACTAGAGATTCCACATTTCAGAAATTCAATCTGATTCTGTGTAACCTAAAGCAATCATGTGAGAAAAAATAATACATATGTCATTTTCACAATAAAGACATTAAAAGGTTCATTCAGTTTAAGTTGCCAAGGGAGGAAATATGACAAGTCCAATATCATGGCTCTTATTACAAGAGTATGGATAAAATTCAGGAACCATTCTCCCCCCCATTTATTTAAAGACCAAATTCTTAATTTAGGGATGCAGTACTTCCGTTATATTTGAGCAGTTGGATCATTACCTGACATTCTTGGTCACCTCCAACATGTCACATCAACCAGCTCCTTGTGACCAGAACCTGGCATTCTGTTCTCTCACTCTCTGCAGTCTACCACCGAATGCCTCATTTTTGCCCCAAGATTTTTTATGAATTATGTGGTATGTCTGGGAGAATTAGATAACCTAAAATATCAGTGTCCTATACCCTGGGGCATCTCTTAACCACTGAGAGATGTAAGGTGTTTGGAAAATGCTCATGTCTTTTTTCCCTTAGGTGGAAAATTCTAAATTAATTCAGTACAACCCAGATGGTTTCAGAAGGATAGAGAATCAAATACCCACATGGAGTTCACCTTGATTGTATGGCCTTGTATCATCTTCGCCACTTGCCTCCTTTCCATATATGTCATTTTCCTTAAAAGTCATGTCCCAAAATTAACTACCTGCCTACTAGTCCTGGCCCCAGACACTGCTTTCCAACTGGTACACAAACTAAGACAATGGTTATTTTTAACAAATTATTGTTACATGTTTTACAAAGTAATTAAATATATCAAATGTACACAAATCATTTAATTTGCCTGGAGTCATCTGTCCATTCTATACTTTTAGAAGTTAATTAGTTTCAGATTTATGAGGCAGTAAACTGATCATTACTATATATGAAGTATGATCAGTAATGGTAGCCTGCAGATAGAGGTTTTATTCTTGTTTTCTTGTCCCCTGTCAGGAGAATAAAAGACATAAATACAACTAACTTTCATGATAATAAGGACAGGGTAATTGAGAAAAGAATTTGATAGAGGCAGAAGTAAAAGAGAAATAAAAAAAGAGAAACTATAGATCTGGAACATTTCCCATGCTAAAAAAAAAACCCAGCAAATTCATACTTAAATTAATTTGGGTAACAGATTTGGGGTGCTTTGTTGTATATTTGTTTCTCAATATTCAGAATTCTCTTTTTAGTTATTATGTTAGTTCTATACTTTAAACATGTGCTTAGTGACATCAGAGAAAAATTTTATATTCCTCAGTACTTTGTGTCTTCAAAAAATGCTGAGTGCATATAATAGAATACACAAATATGCCATGTATATATATGTAGATACAGAAGTTCCATCATTTGAAACTGATAGCAGTGTAGGTTTTCCAAAATATACTTATTTGCTAAAATAATGACAGAGTGAAAACCAAAGATAATATAAAAGCAAAAATTCTTCAAAGAACATTTAACATTAAAATGCATTCTTTCAGTTAGAGGATTATTTTTCTTATATTTTTTCTGGTGAAACTTAAAACTGTGAGATGGTAGAGTCTCCTGAAATATACTAGGATCATTAAAGATTTATTCAAGCTCAAAAGCTACTAAATTGTCTAAATCTAAATTCAACTCAATATTGTCTTCTTTCAAATACTACACCCAATGAAGTTAAACAGAATTCCAAAGCAGTTTTTATTTTGTACTGCTGCATTATATGTCTCCTACAAAGATAAGATTATTTTAAAAATCAACCATTAGAATTAAGAAGTTATTTTACTATATTGGAACACTTTGGTCCTTTCTAATAATCCATGTATATAGTTGTAAAATTTGGACATTTAAAATTGCAGAAGATGAACGTTTGTTACAGAACTCATTTATTCATCAAGTTCTTTAAATTTTCCTATTATGATTTCTGATGCCTAGTAAAAACAAAACATGTATTTTTAAACGAGTGAGTGAGTTAAGGCTGAGTTCTTGAATATTTTCTTTGGTTTTTCTCTTCAGATAAGACTCAGAGATAAATAACTGCATTAGTTCCTTTTTTTCCACTGTCAATTGCTTCAGCCAAAAATCTTATAATATTATATAGACATCATTTTATGGGATAATGCCAATTTAAATTGAATTATTTAGAATGATTCTCACTGCATTGCCTAGCATTAAATATTCAAAAGGTAGATGACAATTTAGTTCTAATGGACAGACCTGTCAGTGAGTAGTTATTTGGTAGACAACATAATGTCATGCTTTTTATTTCAATAATGATGCTAAAACCTTATAAGGATGAAAACACCTTTGCATTTTAGACATAGATGCGATTGATTTTGAGTGTATTCTCTACCCTTCTCCAAATAATAGAGGGTATGAAATTGAAATGAGTTTAACTGAATACAATCTGAGATGGCTGTAATGGAACTGAGCCCATCTGAAGTATCTGCTTGAGGACTAGCAGTGCTATAAATATTCTAGTCCATGTTCCAGGACAACTGAAAAAGGTCTGATGCCAGACTTACCATATCTCATATTTTACCAGTAACCATAATCTTGATATTTGATTTGGAAATTAAAATATTTATAAAATTTCATATACCTACCTGAATATTAGATTAATATTTCCTTCCAACAAAATGTACTTTACTCCGTTTTTCCTTGATAAATGTTCTGATGTGCTTCTCTTCCATTAAGTCCGCTTTTTAGCTGATTAATTAATTGTTCCTCATAAGAAATTTCTGATTTCTGATTAAAATGCAAGATACCCAGAAAAGTAAATAATGGTACAGACATAAGTTATCATTTCATATTCCCTCCAATTACAAAAATATTCATTTCTATCACTTAATGAACTATGAATGTAGTTTTATTTCCCTTTAAACAAAATTTTTAAAGTTAGTTATAGTATCTAAAAGAAGTTTAATATAAAATATATGTATATATGAATATAAATCATATATTTTTTGGTAAAAGAATGATAATGTTATGAATAAAATGTAACTTTATCATGACAGTTTCAAGACAACATATTTCATGTTAAATAGATTCTATCAACATTTCCATATCGTGTATCATTTAACTGTAGATTTATCATATTTGTATGTGTATATAAGAAAATGTGAGAAGCAAAAACATAAAAAATAACCTATCATTCTAACAACTACAGTAAGAGTTTACTTTGGAATATTTCTTTCTATTCCCTTTTTATTTCGGATATTACACATATAGATATGTTTACTTCAGTTCAAGTAATACATATTTTAAGAAAGAAAAAGTAGAAAATTAAACACCCATTACTTATAATGAACGTACACAATTAATTGTATGATCATATGAACTCAAACTTATAGATGAGTTATAAGAATTTTACAAAAAATATTACCTTCCTTAATCCAGACTCATTGTTATGATTAGGATATGAGGATGTCTCCCCAAAGGTGAGATGATTAGATTATAACGGCCATAACCTAACTGGTGGATTAATACATTTATCCACTATACTGGTTGGTAACTGCAGGCAAGTGGGGCATGGATGGAGGAAGAAGGTCACTGGATTGTATACTAGAGGGGTTCATCTTCTCTGTCCCCCAGTCCTTCCTGGCTGCCATGAATAGAGTGGCTATCCTTTCACCATGCATTGCCATCATGGTATTTTGCCTCTTCCTGGGCCCAGAGCAATGGAGCAGCCTGACCACAAACCAAAGATCCTGAAACCAAGAGCCAAATAAACTTTTTTCCTCTAAGTTGTTCTTTATTTTTTTTAGTGTTGTTGTTCTAATTAGTTATACATTACAGCAGAATGCATTCTGACATAATACAAATGGAGCACAATTTCTCATTCCTCTGGCTGTACACAATGCAGAGTTACACAGGTTATACAGTCATACCTGTATATAAGGTAATAGTGTCCATCTCATTCCAACCATCCTTCCCAAGTCCATACCCCTCCTTCCCCTCATTCCATTATGCCCAATACAAAGTTCCTGCTTTCTTCCTAGGACCCCTCCATCATGGATCAGCATCCCCATATCAGAGAAAACATACAGGCTTTGGTTTTGGGACTTTGGCTTATTTCTCTTAGCATGGTATTCTCCAGCTTCATCCATTTACCTGCGAATGCCATAATTTCATTCTTTGTTAAGGCTGAGTAATATTCCTTTGTGTGTATATACCTATTTTCTTTATTCATTCATCTCTTGAAGGGCATCTAGGTTGATTACATAGCTTAGATATTGTGAGTTGAGCTGCTATAAACATTGATATGGCTGTGTTAGTGCAGTATACTGATTTTAAGTGTTTAACTGAGTCAAATGGCGGTTCCATCCCAAGTTTTCTGAGGAATCTCCATACTACTTTTGTGGTTGCACCAATTTGCAGTCCCACCAGCACTGTATGAGCGTACCTTATTCCCATATCCTCGCCAACACTTATTGTTGCTTGTATTCTTGATAAGTGCTATTCTAACTGGATTGAGATGAAATCTTAGAGTAGTTTCAATTTGCATTTCTCTAATTCTAGAGATGTTGAACATTTTTTCATATGTTTGTTGATCAATTGTATTCTTTCTTCTGTGAAGCGTCTGTTCAGTTCCTTAGCCCATTTATTAATTGAGTTATTTAATTTTCAGTGTTAAGTTTTTGGAGTTCTTTGTATATCCTGGAGATTAGTGCTTTATCTGAGGTGCATTGGGTGAAGATTTTCTCCCATTCTGTAGACTCTTTCTTCATATTTTGTTTCCTTTGCTGAGAAGAAACTTTTTAGTTTGAATCCATCCCATTTAATGATTCTTGATTTTATTTCTTGCATTTAGGAGCCTTGTTAAGGAAGTCAGGTCCTAAGCCCACATGATGAAGATTTGGGCCTAGTTTTTCTTCTACTAGGTACAGGGTCTCAGTTCTAGTGCCTAAGTTGTTGATCTACTTTGAGTTGAGTTTTATGCAGAATGAAGGATAGGGGTTTAATTATATTTGCTACATATGGATTTCCAGTTTTCCCAGCACCATTTGTTGAATGGGTAATCTTTTCTCCAATGTATGTTTTAGGTTCCCTTGCCTAGTATGAGATAATTTCATTGATAAGGGTGTGTCTTTTTGTCTTCTATTCTATACCATTTGTCTATGTTTCTGTTTTGGTGCCAACACCATGCTGTTTGTGTTACTATGGCTCTGTATTATAGTTTAAGATATGGTATTGTGATGCCTCCTGCTTCACTCTTCTTGCTAATGATTGCTTTGGTTATTCCAGGTATCTTATTTAACAAATAAATTTCATGATTGATTTTTCTAGTTCTCCGAAGAATGTCATTGGGATTTTAATAGAAATTGCATTAAATCTGTATAAAAATTTGGGTAGTATGGCCACTTTGACAATATTAATTCCACTTATCCAAGAACATGGGAGATCTTTCCATCTTCTAAGTTCTTCCTCAGTTACACTATTTAGTATTGAATTGCTTGCAGTTGATGTTTAAATTGTGTATGTCCTCCTCATTCAGTTTGTGTAGATCATAGGTCTCCAGAAATTTGTCAATGTCTTCAAGTTTTTCTATTTTACTGGAATGTAAATTTTCAAAATAGTTTCTAATAATTTTTGGTATTTCATTCATGTCTGTTGTGATAGTTTTTTTTTTTTTTTTTCCATCCCAGATTTTATTAATTTGAGCTTTCTCTCTGGTCTTTTCATTAGCATGGAAAAGGGTTTATCAATTTTGTTTAATTTTCAAAGAACTAACTTTTGTTTTGTCACTTTTTTGAATTGTTTCTTTTGTTTCAATTCATAGATTTCAATCTGATTTTAACTATTTCCTGTCTTTACTGCTTTTGGTGTTGATCTGTTCTTTTTTTCTAATGCTTTGAGATGTAATGTTAAGTCATTTTTTGTTGACTTTTTCTTCTTTTAATGAATGAACTCAGTGCAATGAAATTTCCTCTTAGCATTGCCTTTATAGTGTCCAGAAATTTTTGATACATTGTATCAGTGTTCTCAATTACCTCTAAGCCTTTTATAATTTAACTCCTTATTTCTTCTGCTATCCATTCATCATTCAATAGTGTATTATTTATTCTCCATGTGTTGGAGTAGCTTCTATTTTTTATTTTGTTATTAATTTCTAGATTCATCTGTTATGATCTGAGAGAATGCAGGATAGTATCTCTATTTTCTTTGTATTTGCTAAGATTGCTTTATGGCATAACATCTGGTCTATTTTAGAGAAGTATCCATGTGCTGAGAAGAAAGTAATGTTTGCTTGTTGATGGAAGAAATAGTTTATATATGCACAGTAAGTCCAAATTATTGATTGTATTTTTTTGTATAGTTTTTTTTTTTTGGAAGATAAATCCAGTAGTGAGAGAGTTATATTAAAGTCACCCAGAAATTATTGTGTTGTGGCCTATTTAATTCTTGAAATTGAGAAGGGATTGTTTGATATACATAGATGCTCCATTGTCTGGGGCATAAATATTTAAGTTATGACTTATTGATATATAATCCCCTTAAACAATATGAAATATCCTTCTATGTTCTTCCACCTTTGGCTTGAAGTTCACTTTATCTAATAGGAGGAAGGAAACCCCTGCTTATTTATGGATCCATGTGAGTGACATGTTTTTTTCCCAATATTTCACCTTCAGTCTGTGGATGTCTTCATGTCTCTTGAAGGCAGCATATTTTTGGGTCTTATTTTTTAATGAAATATACCCATCTATATCTTTTGATTGATGAATTTAGGCCATTAACATTCAGGGTTATTACTGAAATAAGATTTGTACTCCAGTCATTTTGGTTTATTTTTGGCTTTTAACTTAGTTTCTCCTTTGATTGACTTTTTCTTTAGTGTAGTCCTTCCATTTGCTGGTTTTATTTTTATTTTTTTAAATTTCTTCCTCAAGAAATATTTTGCTGAGAATGTGCTGTAATGCAAGCTTTCTAGTTGTGAATTCTTTTAACCTTTGTTTATCATGGAAAGTTTTATTTCATCCTTCAAATCTGAAGCTTAATTTTGCAAGATATAAGATTCTCTGTTGGTTTCCTTTTTTTTTTTTTTTCACACTTGGTATTTGTTTTTCTAGAACCTCCTAGTTTTGAATGTCTGGGTTGAAAAATCTGCTGATATCCACATTGGTTTCTCCCTATATGTAATCTGATATGTTCCTCTTGTGGCCTTTAAAATTCTATCCTTATTCTGTATGCTAGGCATTTTCATTATAATGTGCCTTGGTGTGGGTCTGTAGTAATTTTGTATATTTGTTGTGCTGTATGCCTCTTGTATTTAATTTTCCATTTCATTCGTCAGGTTTGGGAAATTTCTGATATGATTTCATTGAAAAGATTGTGCATTGCTTAGGTTTGTAATTCCGTGCCTGCCTTTATCTGGATAAATCTTAAATTTGGTGTTTTCATGTTTTCCCATAATTCTTTAGAAGCTCTGTTCGTGGTTTCTTACCATCTTCACTGTGTGGTCAACTTTATTTTCAAGATTATGTATTTTGTCTTCCTTGCTTGAGGTTCTGTCTTCCAAGTGATCTAGTCTGTTGGTGATACTTCGCATTGTGTTTTTATTTGGTTAATTGATTCTTTTATTTTGAGGATTTCTGCTTAATTTCTTTTCATTATCTCTATCTTCTTATTGAAGTGTTCTTTCATGTCCTAAAATCTATCTCTGATTTCACTCCTTACTTCATCCTTTATGCCGTGAATCAGTTAACGATGCATACGCTAAACACCTTCTCCGACATTTCTTCTACTTAGAGCATCTTGGTTTATTTGGGCATGCTTGGTTCCCTTGTCTTTTAATGTTTTTGTGTCTTCCCATCTAGCAGTGCAGATCCAGGCATTACAGTTTCTACTCTTCAGAATAGTAATGTCTCTTCAGGTTTCCAATACCTCACTTAAAGGGAAGATCAATATTAACAACACCCAATGAAAACAATATGCAGTTTTAAACCAAAGAGCTTCCATTAAGATGTCTACATTTTTGTCGCAACAAACAGAAACAACATATGCCATTATTGTGTGCAGTATAAACAGTAGTTTTGCAAAAGGATTTACCATTTCTAAATGTGAAAAAGAAAGAACTGGAGTGGCATAAGATGTTATGTTTGTGATATAGGAGTGGAGAAGATAGAATTAGAAGATCATAGGAAGAGTGAAAGACGAATTAATAGAAGTTGACTGTTATCAGGAGAAAAGAGAAAAAGAATCTAGGGAAAGAGATAAGTGAGAGGAAACTATGTACATAAAGTAAAAAAAAAATAAGAAAAAAAGGAAAAGAATAAAAATAAAAGAATACGCAACAACACTGACATACAGTATTCAGACATCCAGTCTTCAATAGACTGATGCATTAAAAGTATTTGGTTTCAAAAATGGTGAGATGTGAGAGTGGGAAAATAAAAGAAGGGAAAGAATAAAACCTCGAAGGGAAATTGAACAAATTTTTCTGTTGAGTCAGAAGTTTCTCTGCTTCCCTTCTTAGCAGATAGATGGTGTTGTTTGAAGTTTGTTGGTATCTCCACCCTCAAGAAGCTGAGGGTTACTAGGGTGGGGGCTTAGTCTTGGAGGGGGAACTCCCAGAGGTGGGTTATAGCAAATGCTAGTCCCCATTGGAAGGAATCTAAGGAATCTCCTTTGAGTTTCACTCCTGTGGTCTAGGAACTTGATCTTAGCCCCTTACATCACCTGTGGACCTGATTTAGTCTCTAAATTTGATCCCTCCCGCCCTTGCCCTTTTGACTTCCCAATCAGATACTTATCTCTCTGGTATTCCTGAGGGCTGAGCACTGGGACCTTTGTGACTGTCATGGAGAGCTGTTCTGTATCAGGAGATCAGGAGTAGGGAGCTGAGAGCTGCAGACTGGCCACGTAGCTGCAAAGAGCTGGGGCAGGTTGGTGGCTAGAGAGGGGTTGGGAGACATGGAAATATGGAAGAGGACCCTGCTGATTGCTGAACTGGTGGGACCAGGAGATCAGTGGATGCCAAACTGGAGAGAGAATTGGGGACCAGGCTAGTGTTGAATCCCAGCAAGTGCTGGTCCAAGTGGGCCTTGAGAACCTGGTGGTGCCAGACTGTTTGGCTGGGCAAGCTGAGATCCAGATGTCCTCATATCCCCTTCCAACCTCCTGACTCACCATACCCAGTTCGTATCCATCCTCGTGCACGGCTCTCTCCAGCTCTGCAACAAGATGGTGGTTATTAGCACAACTAGCAGGAGCAACTAAGGTGTAACCAAGACTGCAGGCACCTTGATGATGATCTTTCAGGCCTGACTGTGTCCCTAGATGGAAGCAGCCACAAGATGGTAGCAGCAGTGGCACACCTGTAGGTACCAGGCTCTGATCAGTGTCCCCAGATGGAGGCTGCCATGTCTTGAGATGGCAGTGGTAGTGATGGAGGTGTCCCATGATGCAGATGGCTGCATTTGGAGATGCAGCTCTGTGGTGCATGGCACTGTGGTGGGCAACTGCCTCCAAGTACTATCCAGTGTCCCAAGATGGAGGCTGTTGCATTGTGAGATGAGGGCAGTGGTGTGAGTCTGCTCTGCATGGATGTCTGTCCTCTAAGCTCTTCTTGTCAGGTATTTGATAACAAAGTTGAAAAGTTGACTAACACACTCACAGATCATTATAATTTTATATATTCAGTTTCTCACTGTCCCTCTTCTCTCTGCCCTTCTTGCTTTTTTTCAGTAAACAAATAGGTGGATATAGATAGATAAATAGCAGGGTAGATACATAGACAGATATACAGATAAATAAAAGCATAGTTACATAGAAGTGCACATAGTTCTTATTGAACCACTTGAAAGTAAGTTGCAGTATCATCCCATTTATCTTAAATACTTGAGTTTTGAACTCCTGAGAAAAACTAGAGTCTATTATATTGCTATGGTTCAACTATTAAAAGAATTAAATTTATTATTGATAGTATGTTATTATCTAATTCATACATATATTTAAATTTTATTAGTTGTTCAACAAACACTCCTTATAGCTCTTTCATTTCTGTGCCCAGAAACAAACCTTTGATGATTCATTATATTTGGATTTATTTTTCTTCAGTTAATTTCAACTGAATTTTAATCTCTTGTTTCAATTTTTGCACTACATATGGATATGATTGTCATTTTTAAGCAAATCTCAGTGACATATTTATTGTAGACTAGATATGGTGGATGATATATTATAGATGCTTTATTTTCTATTATAATCTATACCAAGAGTTTTGATATTTCATCAAGTTGCCAATAACTTGGTTCTGAACAATTATATCTTCTTTTGCCAAACACACCCTGTGGTGATTCCATTTTCATGATATATATAATCCCCTTCATTAAGGTAGAACCTATGATTTGCTTCTAAGTAATTGCAAAAGTGACAGAAAATGGTAAAAGAAATCATTATCACTTCTTTTGTTATATTCTAGTATATGAAAAATATGATAGGATATGCCCCATAACCATATCACATATGGCTCTGTATGGCTCTGTATCAAATTACTGATAAGGCATTCTTCCATGGGACTTGAAGAAACAAATTTCATATTGTGAAGATGCACAAAGCCTCTATAATCTGTAAGAAACAATAGGGAAATGAATTCTGTCAAAGAGTCCATGACCTTGGAAAAGAACTCCAATCGTGGCCCCAGATGACTCCTTGATTACAGAAGATCCAGCAAAGCTGTGTTTAAACTTCAGAGTCATGGAACCTATGAGGTAAATATGTGTGGTTTTTAGCTATTAAGTTTTTGAATATTTATTATCCACCAATGCAAAATTTACACACTCATATATGGTAGGACACAGTCAAAAGTCCTAATAAGTGATTAAATGAGCATTGTATTTATAAAATGGTTTATCCTTAGAAAAGAAGGTTTTTGGAAAATAAGACCTTAGTAAAGATGTTTATAACTTCACTTCCAAAATTTTGTATAAGAAGATTCTTTAATGGGGACAAGAAGGAAATACATGCACATATACATCCCACATAAATAGTTTTCAGACCAGCTCCCTTTTGGGAGGGAAATATTTTGAAAGTGTTTACCATTAAATATCCTTAATCCAAAAATGTATCATTGAAATGTAGGTAGACAGAAGATACTGAATCCTCAAATCTTTTTAATGTTGTAGGTTCATGGATCTATTCCAGAGAGAGAATTAGATTTGTATCCATTAACTCTTCATCCAGTGTCCTGGATGTAGGTGTCAGAAGCTAAAACTTCCTGTAGTGTCCTCGTTTTATTTCTGCTGTTGCTTAGGTTTCCCCAGAGATTCCTTCCCCTAGTGTCTGAGACATGCAGTTCTTTTCAGCTATAATCCTGTTATCATACAGGATGTACTGTGGTGGTAAGATGTGGGTGGCGGGAGGCTGGGGAGCGGGTTCTATAGTTCAATGATTAGATCTTAGTTAGCTTGTGCCCTTGGGCTGTGTGACATTCACTGGTATTTTTCAGTCTTTCAATCCTTATCTCAGAATAGGCTGGAGTTGGATATTTCGTTTTCCCCAAGTTGAAGGCTAGAGGGAAAATAGCTTGGGTATTTTCCTTCTCTAATATAGGTTAAGCACTGGTATGATCCACATTGTTTGGCTCCGGTACAGTGGCAGGTCTTTGTAAAATTCTGAACGTACTTCAAAATAGTTACTTTTTCCTTCCCTGTGAAGGAATCAAGAAGGAAATTTCCTATGATTTTCACCATGACAACTTGGGAGATCTTCTGGAAGTAAAATTCCTTAATTTGTACAAGCACAGCCAGTAGGAGTTTTTATTTCTCCATCTAGCCTCCAGCACTTGGTCAATAATTCCTTAGGTATTTCCACTAGAGACTGGCTCCACTGGGTTTTGCTCCTGGTTACTGCCCTATGTCAGGTATGATTCTTTGTCTGTTCCTTCAGTTTGCATGCAGGTGGTTTGCCCTGTAACTGTAATTCTCTGATTAAATCAAACAGTTGTTAATTTCAATTTGTCAGTTTTTTTTCATATTGTGAGGATGAGGAATTTTTATATGTAAGACTGGAAATCTTCAGTCCTTGTGACCTATCAGGGCTTAATCAAGTTTTCAGTGTTTGAAGGCAATCCTATATCAATGCCCTAAAGCTGTACTCTCCAACTGTGTAGCTATTAAACACAGGTGGCTGTTGAGCCTGGGAGTTTTGGCCTGTCTGTATTCACATGTGCTGTCAGTATAAAATACACAAAGGATTCCAAAACAACAAAAAAATGCAAAATATCTCATTAATAATTCTACGTTGATCAAAGGATTAAATGATAAGATACACATATATAGGATTAAATAAAATAGATAATTATACTAAATGATCATAAAGCACTATATTTTAGATTAATCAATGTGTACTGTCATAAAATTTTGTCCTTAAATTATGATTACTGTATAATGGTGATTTAGTAGAAAAATATATATTTGATTTGGCTTTTTTGTCCCGATTCATGACCATCTTTTCTGTGAATCATGTGGTTTTCATTAGAATCAAGCAAATGTACATCAACTTTTACTTCCTTCCTGAGTCATAAGAAAATTTCAATCCTGTTTATTTGTATTTATCAGTCATTCTGCAGTAGAGGGGTAAAATAAATTTGTGGGTCTGGTCATTGATTGATTAGACTACTATCTATAATCGATCAGATGACTTGATCTTACCCATGATCAAGATATATGACTGGTGAAATAGTACTGTAAAGAAAGCAATTATTAAGAAAATAAATGGCCTGAGAGAGAATTATAAGCCTCTGGAGTATATGATGCAGGGCAGAAATTACTGTGACCCAAGTTTCATTTTCATCCACATATACATGTAGTTTTGAAACCCAAAAGAGTGCTTATTAATACCTGGCTTCCTCCACCTTCCATCTTGATTCTTATACTCTTAGTCAGTAGTCCACAGAAAATTCTTCTAGCCCCATATTGAAATTACTTCTTTGCTTTACTGGGAAGAGTCAAATATATTTTTTAATTTTTAAAAAAGTAGTATTTGTTGAATACCAGCTTTATCTAGAAAACTATCCAAGTGTCACAGAGTCTTTTCTCAGTTTAGGATTTAGTGGTGAAAATTATGTACATACATACTTACATAAATGCAACAGAAACTGTGCATCCAATAAGAAATAAAAATCAAATTTACCTTTGCAGAAACTGAATTGTGTCTTAGAAGCCACAGTTCAGAAAATTTCCTTAAACTAGAGAATAGAAAGTATATCAAAGACCTAGGACAGGAAGTCACATATTAGTGGTCCATGAATAAATCATAGTAATTACAAAAGGGAAAAAAAAGGTAAATTAATTTGAAGAAATATCACAGCATAAAAATAAGCAATTTTTTCTAAACTAAAAACTTGACTTGGGTTCTTACCCTTTTTTGAACTAAAAATAATCAATGAAATTCGATAACAAGATTAATGGGGTATATTACTTCAGCACAAGGCCTTTTCAATGATGATGATAAGAATCTCTACCCAAAAGCAAACAAAGTAAATGAAAATCACAAGGTCCTCTACTAAGGGCCTAGTATGTGACAAATCCTGAGAAGGCAGACAGGATTCCTCCTCTTATGGGCTTTCAAAACTTGCACACAAAGTCCCGTTGACTGATTTATAAATAAGAAGTCCCAAGTGCAGGGAGGTTAAGAGATCTTCCAATGCCATAGTTAGTTAAATGAGAAGATATGGGTGATGAATTCACATTGTCTAGTTTTACCCTCTTGATTTTTTTCCAGTGACCCTCAAGAAGAAAGACTTTTTAAGTGAAATCAATGGGTAGGTCACAGGCTGGACAGATGTAGGAAAAAGTGCATATTGAGTGTTTGTTGGGTAGAGGACATAACCTGCTTCATAGAACCCAAAATGGAAAGGAACTTGCACTTTGTGGAACTTCAAAGAAAGACCCAGATAGTGAGACTTAAAACCACAAATGCCCCAAATTAATGGGTATATTTTCTTTCTAACTCTTTATCTTAGTGCACTTCCACAGTTCCGTGTTCCAGACCAAATCTCTCAATATTGATGTACCTGCACCCCAGGATTATATTTTCACTTCTTTCTTCTTTCCACACATTCTCCTTGAAGAATTAAAACAGTATTTTGATTTGATTAGCATATAGGAAGTGAGATTAATTTTTAAATTTCCATGATTAAAATAAAATATCTAACCTGTTTCTCTTTCCATCCCTTCTTTCTGTCTCATGCTCTTTCTCCTATCTCAGTCTGTCTTCTCTAATCTCTGTCTTTTTTGTTCTTAAGCATCAGCCCGAGTCCTGTTAGTCTGGTTGACTTCTGGCAGTTTCCTTTTGGATGTTCTTCAGGTGCTTCCTAATACTCAAAACTAAAATTGCACTGACCTAAACATTATTCATCTCTGATATTGCTTATTATGTTGGTGAAGAAGCCATCCAATCATAAATCAGTCTAATCCTACATCAGAATGACTCTTCATGATTTATCATGACCTCACATCTTTAATGACCAGATTATAGTTTTTCTTTCTGGACAGTGGCCAAGTCCTTAGAACAGAACCACTGTTGAAATCTAGAGTATTAATATTCATCATTACTCACAGGATTACTTTCAGCTACAACTCTATACTGCATGGATTTTCATTGATCAGTTCAGTATTGTCCAAGATTATTCAGAGACAGAGTGAGAGAATACAGGTAGATATCCACATATATAGAAAGAGACACAGATAATACAAGAGGGAATTTATTAGGGGAATTAGCTTACAAGATACGAGACTGAGAAATCCAATAGTAGACTCTGCAAGCAGAGAAGCAGGAAAGTTAGTAGGAAAACTCAGCTTAAGTTTGAAGTTCTCAGAACCGTGAAGCTAATTAATAATATAGCCCACTCCCAGTCTCAGGTCAAATGTCTGAGAACCTGAGGGCCAGTGTCCAATCCAGAGAACTCAGATTTCTTATACCCAAGGGTGGGAAAATTAAAGATCTTCCAGATCTTCTAGAATCTGGAAGAGAGAGCAAATATGCCTTTTCTTCAGCTTTTTTTGTTCTCTCTAGGTGCTCAGTTAACTGGAGGATGTCACTGTTTTGGTCAGGTTTTGAGTCAATAAGATAAATACCCAACAAGAACAACTTAGAGGAGGAAAAATATATTTGACTGAGTATCAGAGATCTCAGTTCATAGATGCTGTATGGTTTGAGTGTGAGATGTCCCCCACATGTGATATAATGCAAGAAGGTTTGGAAGAAATGATTGGGTTATAGCCTTAACCTAACCAGCCAATTGATCCCTGATATGATTAACTGAGTGATAACTGGAGGCAGGTGGGATGTGTCTAGAGGAAGTGGTTCATTGGGGTGGGGCTATGGGGTATATATTTTTTATCTGGAAAGTGCAGTATCTCTCTCTCTCTCTCTCTCTCTCTCTCTCTCTCTCTCTCTCTCTCTGGGTCTCTCTGCTTCCTGATCATCATGTGAGTTGGTTCCCTCTTCCACACTCTTCCACCATGATGTTCAGCCTTACTTTGTGTCCTGAGGAATGGGGACAGTCTTCTGTGTACTAAGACCTTTGAAACTCTGAGTTCCTAATTAAATCTTCCCTCCTTTAGTTGTTCTGGCTGGGTCCTTTAGTCACAGCAGTGAAAAAGATGATTAAAACAAATGACTAATTCCATTCCTCAGGGCCCAAGTTGAGGCACCATCATGTGGGAAGGGCTTAGTGGAGGAAAACTATTCAGTTCATGGTGGGATCAGGAAGCAGGAGCAGGGGGAAGAGACCACAGGAAATATGCATCCTTTCAGGGCACATCCCCAGTGACTCACCACATCTAGCCATGACTCTTCTGGCCTGCCTGCAGTTACCACCCAGTTTATTCAAACTAGGGACATCCTGATTAGGTTAAGGCTCTCATAATCTGATCATCTCACCTTTGAATATTCCTGCATTAATAGGAGCTACTGAAGAACACCTCACATCCAAACCATACCACCCATCCACATTGGGTGACAGTGAATCTACCTTTTTCATTCCACTGATTTGAAGGGCAACCTCATCAAGAGATACTCTTACACATATACCCAGAAAAAACGTCTATAAATGGTATCTTGGTATTCCTTAATCATCCAGATTGGCACCTAAAGTTAATTATCATAAATCCTTTGTTTTTATCATGGGCTGATCTGAGCTGCTGGGTACCACAGATGACACTTAAGACAAAATTGAAATCAAATGTTTAATCACTTGCTATGATAATGTAAGCAAAAGGCTAAACCAGGAAAAATGCTATCTCCTCCACTGATCTGTTTCCCCCCACAATGGCACCAGTAGATGATCAGGGGGAGCAACACAGACTAATCTCACTGCAGTGAGAGCTGCAAACCAGAAACTCCTGTAGTCTTATGAACTAGGGAACTGAAAGAAAGAAAAAGAGGAAGGGTGAGGAGACATAAAATAGAGTACATTAGATCCCCAAAATATGTATAGCTTATAGCTGAGGATCTTTACTTTAACCATTCTTATACACGCACACAAAGAAAGATGACAAGATCGTGTGCAGTGAAGGATGTTTTCTTAACATGATTGTAGTAATTATTTCACAATGAATACATACATCAACTCAACGTGATGTACACATTAAAGGTAAACATTTTTTTTCAATTATAGGTCAATTATAAGTCAAAGAAACTATAAGAAAAAGAAAAGGAAAAAAAAAAAAAAAGGAAAGTATTGAGTACTGAGTTCCTGTGAAGAAAAGTGCCTTAAAAGTTTCTCTCCGCTGATGAAAGAATCTAAGGAAGGCCACTGACAAAGTCTCCCCAGGAAGCAGGTCTCTGCGTGGAGCACCTGGGCTAGGAGAGCAGAGGTGTCTAAGAGATTGGCCAGTCAGGGGGTCTGCGGCCTTTACCACAATTCCATTCTGCTGTGGGTAAGGTAGCTTTCCTGCCAGGGAAGTCCTTGGTAATTACCTATGTTTGGGTCTGAACAATCATAGATGCTTGTACTTTAGCCCGGAGCCAGACTCTCACCTCATGGCTATTCTTCCTGGATTTTTCCCTCACTATGGACACCCACAGTTTTCATATTCTTGTTTATTCAACTTCTTCTGTCTTGTCCACTACCTCATTCAGTTTTGGTATACATATTATATCCTTACACTTCAAATCATAGTTTAGGTACTAATAATCTCTTCAGAACTCTTCCCCAATCTGCTAGTCAGATTTTCCCTTTTGCGCTCCAAGCTCTCTAAACCACCTTGATGTTCAATTCTGGGTACACATAAAAGATTGCATATGATTAGTTGAGTCCTGTAACTATTAAGTTTATATATTATTTAAAGTTTAGTGTGTTCTAAATTTTCTCCAACACACCTACAAAACTTGGGAATTACATTTATATATTATTTCAAGTTGAATTTATGTATTGCTTACATATTATTTCAAGTTAAAGTTATATATTATTTCAAGTTTAATGCATTCTAAATTTCCTCCAGCATACATACAAGTCTTGGGAACAAAAGACATTTTTTGCACAGAATTTTTCTAAACAAACGACTGTCAGTAATAAACAGGTATTTCTTATCATCTGGTTAAACAAATCTAAGAAACAAGAATTCATTTTGAAACAATTATAATTATTAGAAAATCATTTCTTATATTAAAGAATACTACTGTACTTTAAATTCTTAGTATTTATTAAAATGTTTAATGTCTTATCTTCTCATTTATTTACATGATTATCATCCAGTTATTTGAAAATAGGTATCAGTGCTCCTAATAAGTATTCTCTCCTTCCCTAGCTATTCTTAAAACGTGAATAGTTTTTAGATATTTTCTCACTCCAAACATTATCATTTTGATGGGCTCCTATCTCTAAATATTCCTATAAAATGTAATCCTGTGAATGAACAAAATAAAATTGATATAATCTTAGTTTAACACAGTGGAGCTAAACTCCCTTGATCCTGTTACTGTAATTCTATCTAGATTTATAACACAGTCCTATAAATTGCATTTCAAATATCTCAAAAATTCACATATGTGTTAATAACTCCTTTCCCTTGAATGCTAAAGATAAGTGTACTCTAAATGTGTTTGCATGTTGAAGATATAAACTAAAAGTTTTCCTTTTATCATTTTCAGCAAATACTTGGACATTAAACCATTTTATCTCCTCTACTTACATTTCCTTACTAATGTTTACTCTTTAATTCAGATATAACTTCACGATATTGTCAATCAAACATATCCTAAGTAGTAAATTCATTGACATCTATTAATGCCAGGTTCTACTGAACTGAATACAGCCAGAAGGAAAAGAGAGGCATGTTCTAGAAGTCAAAATCTTCTGTTATCCACGTTTCAATGGATGCCATTATGGCCCCAGTGGGAATGGTTATTCCATCAACTGACTACAGTCAGAATTATTTTTAAAATGAGCATTTTAATTTGACCTTTTGAAACTTAATCTCGAAGACAGTGTCCCTAATTATTCTGATAGAAATCTATTTAAAAACTGAATTCCTAGTAAATATAATTTGATGGAATTCAATAGAGGAAAATCAATATTATATGAATGTGCATATATACATTATTTTCAATACCATTTAGTTTACATCTATTCTGTGAAATACAGATCATGTGAAATCAATTTGGTCATTTCCAAGTAAGATTTAATAATCTAACATGTCAAAATGTTTTATTAAACCCAACTACAGCTCATCTCTAACAAAATTGCCTAAGAAGATTGAAGTCTTTGGACTTTCCAAAGAGATGTACGATCATTTGCAGAATGATTTAAAAAGAAACAATGAGCCTCTATTGATAGTGAAATTTAAGGGATACACATTTGCTCTTAAGGATATGCAACTAATTCAACAAATGACTTAAGTCATGTTTTTGAGACGTTTTCAGAATATATTTTAGGCAGAAAAATAAAGGAGGCAAGAGGGTTGTGACAATGCTCCTGTTTCAAAGGTCTCTGAAGTGAGACTCCAGTAGAGTGGTGGGGGTTGATGAAGTGTGTGAAAGCAGGCAGCAGAAATGCAAAGCCTGAATTCGTCACCTACTAGATATGCAGCTTTCCCCCCTGCTCCAGGGGAATGATCATTGTTACTACCCATTCCATTGAGAACATTATTATCACATCTAAAGGACCTGATACAATGTCTGAAACGTACAAGTCACTCAAATAAAGATATTATTTGCTATGTGAGATTGTAGATGTCACAAAAACTCTGTTCTTTTCTTTTTAATTTGAAATACTAGCATTTCATGCTAATACAAGTGCTTTACAATATTTTTACACAGTGAAATTAAGGAATTTTAATTTCACTTTCCATTTCCATTTCATATCAAGTTCTGAATGAACTTTCTAGAATAGTTTCTGGCATATAGAAGGCATTAAATAAATTCTTAATGAATGAAGCAGGGCCTGGACATTCTGAAGTTCCAAGCACAGGACTTCCTCAGAGTCTCAATCCTGGACTCCCTGAGGCACTCTCTGAAATTCACATGCTCTGGATGAACTGTTATATCAGATAGTCCATTAAGTTTGGATCTCTTGTTTTTTCACAGGAACAACTAACCAGGTCTCAACTGGCCAAAGTGCTGAATTATGGAACTCAAGAACTGGGGAGACAGCATAGGAAACAGTTTTGGTACTCAGTGCCAACGTGAGTCTGAGCCCAGCAGGCGAACGGTATACCCTGTGGTAAATTCTGGGCCAGGTCTCACTTATCTACAAAGAAAGCAAGGTCATGGTGCTTGCCAGTCAGTGGGTAGCAGACAGCCAGCCACAGGAGTGCTGAGAAAGAAAGAATTGGCAGACAGGACACTGCAGCAACTGAATCCTTGAAAGTGGGGAATTTTAGATGGCATACTAATACCCGGACTGGGGATTGGAAACCGTTTGTACGTTTGTTACCTTAACAAATTAGAGATGGATTTTTCAGGGGAAAAGGCAGAAATCATGTTTGAAGAACAAATCCCCGCAATGAAGTCTGAATTGCAGTCAAGGGTCACATGACTATGAGTAGAAAGTGGGTTAGGCAGCAGCTTCCAAATGCCTCTTACTGTGGTTAAACAGGACCTTATAAAGGAAATAGAGCTGGATTTGCATGTGCATTTAGGATCCCTTTAGAGAGGAAGAATGCAAAGCCTCAGAAGAGAAAGCAGTCTAAAATTTCCCAACAGTTTTATAACTGGACCTCAATATATGCTTTATTTTTATCATTTGAGCAAGAATTTTGACATGCATTGAAATAGTTTTTTACAATAATATCTCAACACTGAACTGATGCAACCAATTCTTTCTCTTTAAATAATTTTAAGGAAATCAGAAATGTTCCTTCTGGCAACTCAAGATTGACAAGTGTGATTTTTAAACAGCTTTTATGGTTTCTGTCTAGTGCTGGGTATCATGATGAGAACAAATTCCTGAAATGATTTAGAGTGAATAAGTCTATCTCATATATCATTGCATTAAAACACATTATGAAGGCATTGACAGCAAATATAGATTCTACTGAGGCTTTCCTGAGGATATGGATTAGAGGTTCCATTTCATATCAAGTAAGTCTTACAACTAATCTACGCCAGATTCTTTCTGGCCACTTATCATCTGTACCTCATCGTCTTTTGACTCACATCCATAGTTTCCTCTCTGGCCACTCCTATCCCTTTACTAGTCAGAGAAATTTAATTTTACCTTGATTTTTCCAGGTTGTTTCTTCAGTTTTCTACTATTTCACAACCACCACCACCAGACAATTAAAAAAAATGGTTTTCTTGCATGATTTAACTATGTAGAAAAGTGAAAAATCTTCATCTCATATTTTCATTTTATAATCATTGCAAAACACAAAATGATTAGATTCTTATCAGTATAAGTATGTGCTTGATAAAATGTCTTTTTCATTACAATTTTATATAAGATCATTTCTTGAGGTTCAAATCAAAATAAGCTTTGAGTGAATTTAAATTTCAATTCAGCTTACATTTATCTGTCAACGAACTGAGACCTTGGCAAAGTGATTAGATGAAGAACCACGTCATTACTGATACCTGTCCTGATGAAGACTACATTTGGGTTAGAAGTTACCAATGGGATGTATTTTAATAAATTATATCCCTCCTTTAAAAGAAATATAGATAAATTTATTTTTTCTCCCTTCTCACTGAAATTTATTGTTATAAAACACTAAAGATTTGGAAGGGTATTATCAGTGGGGTGTTCTTGTTGGAGTTTAACATAACTTGCTTTTCAGGAAAAAAAAATAGAAGATTTTATCATTATTTTAGTCATAAAAATCTTGGACATATTAGTATTATGATTGAAATACCTTGAAGCGATACATGTCATTGTAATGGACCTTGTATATTGAAATTCATTTCAAAATTCACCATCTTAACATTTCTTTCTGCTTTATTCTGTAGTCTACTATTAGAACTTCAAGGACAACACATGCATAATTATTTGTATAATTTGGGATTTCCTTATTGCTTAATTGCAAAGAATTCGGAATTTGGAATTTAGCAAATATTTTTTGCAACAGATGTTAGGATCATTCTCTACCCTTAATGTCAGAATGTGATCACATGAACTAAAAACCAGTACTGGATGCTAACATGATTGTTTAAGCCATAGATTCTTCTCCCTTAATCTTATTACACTTTTTAAAATAATGAGAAAAGGTTAATTGAAATCTGATAAATTACATACTGGAGTTGAGGTGCTTGAGTCATTATTTCCTCATGTGAGGTTTTCTCAGTCAGAGTTATTTCAAAGAAAGCTCACTTAAGCTTACAGAAGTCTTTTTTTCCCAAAAACAAATTAAACTTTTATGAGTATTTAACATTGATTTGAAAGTAAGTCAGGAAATGCCTGTAAATGTATAAAATGTTCAAAAACTTTTTTTTATTAGATTGACACATTTGAATGAAAAATTCAATGCTACAATTCCCGTATTGTCTAAGTGAATAGTAAGGAACAACAAACAAGGCATCCTTGTAAACCTCTTTTTGTAATAAAAGAAGTAGGCCTGTACCTGTAACGCTGAATGTGGCTCTAAATTTACCCCTACATGTGGCATGTTATGTTGTAAAGAAGAAAACCCTTCCACTCCATTTCATCTTAATATCAAGTGGTCAGATTAGATGTTGCCTGTGTCTCTTTTCATATTTTAATTCAAAAGAATTAAGTAATCAATTTTAAAAATAGGCATTTCAAGTTAAATACTCTACTTTGAAACTATCACTTCTTTGTTATTAGCTTATGTACAATGAATACTTTGAAAGAATCATTCCCTTGTCACTATTCTAAAACCACTTCAACCTATGTTTTCCCACGAGACTTTTATCTAAATTTCCCATTTGAGTAAATGTCACTATTCTAAAACCATTTCAACCTACTTTTTTTGCATGAGACTTTTATTTAAATTTTTGAGTAAATGTCTATAAAGCATAGTTAAGTCAATTAGGGGAAATTGTGTTTATTTTTCCCTAAGCATTTAAACTTTTTATAATTACCTAAATCTTGAACTTCTCATAAGAATTTCTTAAAACTTCAACATATTACATATAAGCTATCATTGTATAATTATAGAATCAGCTTCCTAGCGCTAACTTAGCTCTTGTCTCATTAGTATTTTCTTGAGATGGGATTTAAAAAATTCATAGAGACACCTAAAAATTATTCTACCTTGCTTTTTTTCTCAAACAGGGAAAGATTATCTGGTTTGAGTTGATGACAAAAAGACAGAGTCTATGATAACATTTTAGAGAAATCAGGGCATATGGAAAATAGGTAGGAATTAATATATCTCTAACTGTGGCATTTCAAATATTAGTAAATAGAATTTATTTTGTCTAAGCCACACTCTGGTATTTAACTATGTATTTATCTCAGTTCAGAAAAAAAAAAATTGTTTTCAATTCTTTGAAAGGTTAAGAACATGGGCGAGAAAGAAAATATCAGTTCTGAAGTTATGAAAATAGACATAAAAACAGAGATAAACAAAGAGAATCTCACCTATTTAATTCTTAATGTTAAAGCATATCAGGCATTTGATTCAGGAATATAGTTTCCTATATCAAACTTGTTAAATAGAGTTATCAGTGGTCTCATTGCATTTTCTTTGATGTTTTGCATCCTTTATTTGATAAATTGATCAACAATTGCCTTTGTTTAGAAACAAATATTAGATAGTAAGTACTCAAAGTAAGTCTAAGAAAGTAAGTCTAAGAAAAAATAAATAAAAATGTAGCTATAGAATGACCCATATCAACATAAAGAACCAATAATCTGAACAAAACAATTACCCTAGAAAAAATTGTACAGATGGACGACATTGCTTAGATTCATATTTCCCTATGCTATTAAACAAATTGACTTAAAAAATGTGTTTAAAAAACAAAGAATGATAAATCACAGCAGAGATGGTTGAGTAGGTAAAAGAGATGATTGCTGTTTTAGTTGCAGTCTCATGTTGCCTACTGATCTTGTTTCTTCTAAAACCAGAAACAAGAAAATGATGTCCACTCTCACTACTCTTATTCAAGATAGTCCTTGAAACTCCAGCCAGAGGAATCGGACAAGAGAAGGAAATTAAAGGGATACAAATATGAAAAGAAGAAGTAAAATTTTCTGTTTACTGATAACATGGTCCTCTATGTAGAAGACCAAAAAATGTCACCAGAAGACTTCTAAAGATGAAAAAAAAAATTCAGAAAAGTAGTAGGATTCATGATCAATATACATAAATCAATTGGTTTCCTATACTCCAATAATGAAAAAGACAAAGAAAATTAGGCAAACTACTGAAAAAGAAATCAGGAAAGATATCCCAATAACTATAATCTAAAAAATAAAATGGGATAAATCCAACCAAGGAGTTAAAATACCTCTATAATAAAAACTGCAGAATACTGAAGAAAGAAACTGAAATGATCTTAGAAGATGAAAATATCCCCCATGTTCTGTATAGGCAGATTTTATATTATCAAAATGGGCATACTACCAAAAAGTATTAACTGCAATCCACATCAAAATACCAATGACATTCTTCACAGAACTAGAGAAAGTAATTCTGAAATTCATGCAAAAGAATAAGAGGCCCATGATAACCAAAGCAATCCTGAATAAGAAGAGTGGTGGTGGATGCACATAATATTAAACCTCAAATTATACTACAGACAGCATGGTATTGGCATCGACACAGACATGAAGACCAATGGAATAAAATAGAACACAGAGAAAAAGCTGCATAGATACACTCATCGGATTGTCAACAAAGATCTAAGAATATATTGATGTAAAGAGTGTTTTGTCAACATGTTCTGAGATTTTCAAACCTTCGAGCATTCTTACCCCTCTCCTTACAGTAGCTTCTCCATATCCATTCATGATTCCATGTATTCTCTTCTCATTTAAATACAATTCCTTTATGTTGATTCTTTCATTTTCCCCCAAAATATGAACTTATACTTAATCTTTTCTTCCAAAAGTAGCTTTTGTCAATCCCATCCATATTGTAAAGGGTAATTTAAACTGCAACTGGAACTTTCCATGATAAGCAGAAACAAAGATTATCTTATTCAACATTTTAGTTCTTACATGATAGCAAGGTGCACTAAAATTTTTGTCATATCAAACTTCTTGATTTATTTCAGTTGGATAGTCCTAAAAAAATCACCAGGAATTTTGAATGTCATCAGATATTCTGTAAACTTGTTAGTCACAGATATAATAATATTGATTAGAAGCACTTTTTGAATTTAATGGATATATTGGATCAAAAATGATAATTGTGTTGAAGAAAAAGGTAAGGTCAGTTCCTGTTTGAAGGATAATGAATTTCTATTGTCACTTAAAGCATGATGATAACATATCCATTGCCACAATATATTAGTATGTTCTTTATATTATATTTGGTTTTATAAATTGAGTTAATTTTAAATGATATTTTGAAAGAAGTTTTCTCCAGCGTTTTAAATATAAGCAGATGCAATCTATTATAATAAACATCCCTTATTAGATATTGTTGGTGTACTTCCTCAATATTTCATGCATGTAATATATGAAATACAATTATAAGGTTGTTCATTATGCATTATTGTAAATTTTTAATAAACCCCTAATTTCATTTAATTTACATATATAATTTTCTGTTTCTAAAGATTATGAACGTTATTACTTCTTAAAGGAACTGGTTGCTAAGAACAAGGAGTATGAATACAAAAGCAAAATATCACAGAAAATAGAAAGTAATGGACTAATGTTGTCCTTGAATAACATAACAAAATAGTTTCTTTATTCTGTTTCCAGAATTTGTATAAACATGTCGAGTTTACTAAATCTGTCAACCCTGCTTATGATTCAGCAAATATATGAGATAAAAAAAAAAAAAAAAAACTTCCACCAGATTTGACTGTGGAATGAATAAAGCCCAAAAAATTGGGGCTAGTAACACTGAGATGGAAAGAGAGCGAAAGCCAAGGGGAAGGTCATGTCAAAGGAAGTGGGAAAAAATAAGAAAAAGTGAGACAGACTCAGAATTTAAGTAGAACGTAAATGGTAGAGGGTACATTAGAAAACAGAAATATAAAGGAACAGAAAACAATTGAGGCTTTTATAACAAGATTTTCTGTTTTTAGTTGAAAGAGAAAGCCACTTGAAGTTGCCACAATAACAATAACCATCTGTGGAGTAGGGGGAGACAGAGGATTGTTTGCCTTATGTAACTGCAATGTCTATAACATGAATCATTTTGAACCCAAATGATTAAGTGTATGATAAAAAATCCATTTTTGTCTTTATTTTAATCTCTCTTCATTCTTAGCTACTCCTTGGTGTTGTGGCAAAAATGGCATGAGTAATACTCAGATCTAAACAAATGTCAAAGGAAAGGGTAAATATATTTCCTAGCATATATGCAAGGTTTTCCAGAATTTTTTATGACTAAATACATGTCACAAACCCACCCAAGGAAAACACTGCAGCCATGGGAATGGATTGCATCAGCTGAACATGGTGGTTTGCTGACCCGCCATAGGAACTGTGACCTTCACCTAATTTACACAATCTCAGAGTGGATAAGGAGAGGAAAATCTAAGTACTGTATTTTTCCCCAATAATGGGACAATCAATTGTGAAGTCACCAACAAGGAGATGGCTTCCACAATGACAGACCAGGTCACTGGATGAAAACAAATAGTGAAAGATGTGAGTAGAGAGAAAGTGAAGAAAGGAAGTGAATATAATGAAGACCTGAAGAACAGTATTTAAAAACTGATCACAAACAGAAGATATAAATATATATACTATATACATAGTAGATACTCTTTGTGTATGTACATATAACATGTGTATGCATGCATGTGCTTGTCTCCTTTGGTATCTGCAAGCATCAGTTTAAGGACTGCCGCAAGTACCAAAACCCAAGGGTGTTCCAGTATATTATATAAAATGCTGTGCTATTTGCATATTATCTGTGCACATCCTTCTGTGTACTTTAAATAATCTCTAGATTACTTATCATTCCCAATAAAATGCAAATATTATGTAAACATTTGTTGTGCTATATCGTTTAGGGAACAAAGAAGTGAAAAAAGCCTGTGTATGTTCAGCACAGAGGCAATGTTTATTCTGAATATTTTCAATCTGTGTTTGATTGACACAGATATATACTACACATAGTATATATGGTATATATGCACACCCTAATAACACACTAACGGTATGTATCTATGCATACAAAAACTGTGTGTTGCTATGGATATGGATATAAATAGTTCTTTTTGTGGGAGCAGATATCAGGCATTGAATTTAGGGGCACTTGATCACTGAGTCACATCCCTGGTCCTATTTTGTATTTTATTTAGAGACAAGGTCTCACTGAATTGTTTAGCACCTCAATTTTGCTGAGGCTGGTTTTGAACTCGGGATCCTCCTGCCTCAGCTTCCAAAGCCACTGAGATTACAGGCATGCGCCACCACACCCAGCTAAATAGTTCTTTTTTAAACTGAATAGTAAATTTACTAGACAAATTTGTGATTGGAGGTAGTGAGCGGTGTGCTAAATAAAGCACACATTTCTCAAATCCATTTTCTTGGTAAAGCTACTTGGTCTAATTAGATGATTCAGGACACAAAACAGAAAGTAGCTCAGTCTCCCTTCCCAAACATGCAGTTGTTCTTACTAAGTGGGAGGGGATGCATTTATTTTAAAATAAACATAAAATAAACATGCATTGGTATGACTAAATTCCTGTCTTTGACCTTAGCTAATTCCAAACTTGGAAACAGTGGTGCTAAAAACATAATGGAATTGTGTGTAGCTACATATGGGTGCTGTTTTTATTATACTTAAAACACTGCAAACCTTTTTGAAGTGGATGAGGGCTAAAGGTTGAGTGGTTGTAATGAAGCAAAATTGCATGTTCCCAAGGGCAGGGTGGAAAAGCAAATGAACTGTGTTTTTAGTTCCTTAGAAATTACTTTGGCAATTAAGAGGTGTTCATATGTGTGGTTTGACTGCAATCAGGGCACCCAGTGGAATACCCAGACATTTCTTAATGTATGTTGGCCATTATTTCAGCAATTATAAAGGGATATAAATGCTAACATGCACATTTCCAGTAATATGGCTTTCATTCCTACACCATCATTGTAGAAATGTATTATGTGGCTTCTTTAAACCCAGCTTGCTCTGCAAGGTCAATGCAACGAGCAATTCATTCCTTGCAGAGTAACCATTTTATTAGGTAGCATGGAAGTTGGAGCTCCCTATTTCATTAAATGGCAATTAAGTAATTTAAAAATAATACTAAGCCTCTTAATCAGCTTGTTTTGCCATGTGTACCACTAGGGACTTTGGCATTCTCTAACAATTAATAAGAAAAGTGCTTTGCAGATACAACCAATGATTTTAAGCTTTGAATTCTTGTTTCAAACCAGTTTTAAAAACATTTCTCTCATGAAAATGTTTTTGTATGTATGTATTCTCCCTTGAAAAGAGAAAAGCTTTTAATGAACTAATGAGGTAATTATCCATTGTTAGGTATATTTAATTTTGTAGTGGTTTAGACAAAAAGCTGTCACATTCTGAGTAACTTTGTGTGTGAGCAAAAAAAGAAACCCTTAGAAATATTCATTAAATCATTTTGTTGTTTTACCTGAAATATATAGAAAATTGTACCTGAAATAACTGAGTAACCTATTATTGCACTATAAAATCTCTCCAAACCTGGTGTCTGAAACAATAATAAGTCATTCTTCTCACAAATACGAGATAGTCCCTGATTTATGATTGGATCAACTCTTTTCACTTTGTGAGGATGCAAAAGTGATGCTCACTCAGAAGAAACTGACCTTCAAAGTTTAAATATTGATCTTTTCCCTGGTAGCAATATGCAATGCAATGTCCTCTAGCAACATCAGACACCATCAGTGAGCCACGGCTCCCATCAGTCATGGGATCACAAGTGGTAACTATTGAGGGCCTTATAGCTTTGCTGAGTTATGCTATTCCTTAGTTTAGGTTTATTAAATACATTTCAACATACACTGTCTTCAATTTATAATGGGTTTATCAATATATAACTTCATCGTAAGTCAAGGAGCATCAATGTCTATATCTGCATCTACATGCATCTATTTTGGCTTGTGTGTAGGTATACACCCACATATACTCACATACACAAGCGTACATATTCAAGTCTCTTCTTCAGCCCAGTTTTTTTTTTTCTTTCTTTTCTTTTCTTTTCTTTTTTTTTTAGTACCGAAGATTGAAATCAGGGACACTCAACCACTGAGCCATTCCCAGTCCTATTTTGTATTTTATTTAGACACAGGTTCTTACTGAGCTGCTTAGCACCTCGCTTTTGCTTAGGCTGGCTTTGAACTCATGATCCTCCTGCCTCAGCCTCCCTAGCCACTGGGACTACAGGTGTGCGCCATTGTGCCGACTACTAAGATAGCACATTTCATCACCATTTTCCAGGCACTCTGGTCTATAATCGGTAAATATAATATCAAGAGTCTATGATACCGGAGGGAAAACAAAGAGTCTTTAAGGGACAAGGTAACTTTTAAATGTAAAAACAAATTTAGAGTAATTTGCTTTATTCTAATAAAATAAAAAGCCAGAATTTTTTCTTTTTATTCCACAACTTGAATTCTGACTCCAGTGGTCCAGATTCCTTGAGAGAATAAATGAAATACATATCTGGAAACTTGAACCAGAAGCCAATATAAAGAAAAGGACCTCTGAGGAAGAAAGGAAAAGGATGAAAACCCAAGGCAACTAAGTTGATGAGAGGAGGAGGAGAGAAGAACACAGAGGGGACCCAGTGGTGCCCATGGGAGGCTGGCTCAGCCTGATGGACTCCTCGATGGGAGAAATGCAGAAGTGTTCTGGCATGCTGGAATCAGAACTCAAACTTGGAGACACTAATTTTCGAACCTTCATTTTTTTTTCTTATGCCACATCGCTGCTCTACATTTCATATAGCTCATTTTTTATAGTTGACCCACCATATCCACGAATTCCCAGTGCAGATTCAGTCACATAGCTTGAACCACAGTTCAAAAACGTTTTTAAAAAATCGCATCTGTACTGAACATGTACAGACTTTTTTTGTCATTTTCCCCTATAATGCATAGTGTAACAACTGTTTCCATGGCAGTTTTGCTGTGTTAGGTATTATAAGCATCCTAGAGATAATTTAAAGCATATGGGAGGATGTGTGTAGGTTATATGCAAATGTTAGATAATTTTATATACAAAATTTGGTCATCTCCAAAGATCCTGGAACCAATCCTCTACAGAAGCAAGGGAAAACTGTGCTAATTTTAACTGATTTATTTATAGTCAAATCCCATTCTACAAAACCAAAGTGTCTTAACTAGAGACTATAAAGTAGATATTCCAAAATATTTCAGAAAAATATGTGTATCATTGAAAATTACCAACTGTGTTAGTACCAGGACACTGTTAGATTCAAGTAGGTGGACCCTCACCCTCGCCTGAGTTCTCACACATCTTAGTACAAAAGCTCCTATATAGAATTTCTGATACTTCTGCCACTAGAGATCTAACACTCTTTCCACTAACAGTGTGCACCCCAAACTCTGGTCATTCATGTTCAATTCACAATAGCAGCTCAATTCACAATAACTAAAGTATGGAACCAACCTAGATGACCTTCAACAGATGAATGGATAAAGAAAATGTGGTATATACACAATGGAATAATACTCATCCATAAAGAATGAAATTAAGGCATTTGTCAGTGAATGGATGGAATGAAACATATCATGCTAAATAAAATAAACCAATCCCCCAAAACCAATGGCCAATATTTTGTCTGATATGAAGATACTAATTTCACAATGGGGAGGGGTTAGGGAAGAATAAAAGTATTTTGGATTAGAAAAAGGGGAATGAAGGGAAGGAAGGGAGAATGGGAATATAAAAGACAATAGAATGAATCAGACATTATTATCCTATGTGTCCAATGATGTCCACATATGATTTTACAACCAATGTAATTCTATCATGTATAACTAACTAGAACAAATTTTAAAAAGAAAGCAAATGACTTATCCCATCATTTCTCTTACATAGGCGCTAGCACAATGCACTTTTGCACAGGAAATAATCATTTGTCAGTGGTGCCCATTTTCTTTTCTCTTTTGTTCCACCTGACACCTCCATAGCTACTTCTGAATTGGTATTGCACTGCATTAGATGGACATAGCAACTTAAAAATATTTTCTAAGAAAGAATTGATATTCTTATAAATTTTTATAAGATAGGACTATATACAAAACATACAAACAAAAATATCAATTCTTTAATTCACAAAGGGTGGATTTAGATAATAATTTTATAGAGATAATTTATTCATTTTTATTTTCATTCCTAAAATTAAGATAATTAAAATTTTTTTATTTATTTAAATGTTCAATCAAAATTTTGCTAATAATTGTAATTTGGTCATATGTGATCTTAGAAATATTTAATATTTTAGTGAGGAATAATCTGTTTTGAAAACATATGAAAAATTGTTTTTCTTTTTAATTTTGCATTTTCTTGGACAGAAAACATTTAAGTCATATGTATTGAATGAAATTTTTTATTCTTTATATTATTTACATTCTTTTTCAGAGTGAGTATATATCAAAATCATGTTAGAAATACAAAGCAGTAGTTCAACTTAATAAAAACTATAAAGTAAAATGAAAGATTCTAAAAAATGGTCCGCTTAAATTTTTAAAAGCAGGAGACACAAAATAAGCAGATTTTGACATTATTCATATAAAATGTACAATCATGGCATTGCAAATACTTGATTTAATGAAGATTTAATTACAGGTTTAAACAATGAAAAAGAGCCAGAAAATTATTCTCATTGAATTTATAATTTCAACAGGTCTGATAAAATTCCTGCAATTATAGACTATTAAAAATAGGTTTAATTGTGGATTATGAAATACTGCTTACAATCACATAAGCGTAGATGTAATTTTAGGACTGAAATAAACGCTGATATAAACTCCAGGCTAATGACAGAATTCAACAGAGACAAGACAGTACCAGTAAAAATAAAATGAAATACAGTGACTTTGATGTTCTTTAAAAACAATATGCCTAGTTTAATGTATTTTTGATGTTCTAGATGTAAAAATAGTAGAAAAATATGTTTAATTAAAACTACTTTGAAATTTCATGCCAGAATGTCTAAACACATGTAATGGATATATAACAATAAATGAGTAATCATTTTCTATGCTGGAGAAGTCAAAATAATACTACTAATTTATTAGGTGATACACTGAAAGAATCCATACATAAAATTTAATATGTGCTGCTATTCATTTCAATTAGATAATTTCAGTGATAGAAATTTTGCACAAAGTGTTTATTTTTTACATTGCTAAACTATTTTATTATTATTATTTTTTATTTAGCTTTTAAGTTTTTACAGATTGCATTTTGATTCAATGTATGAATACAAATGGGGTACATCATTTCATTTCTATGGTTGTACACAATGTAGATTCATACCTTCTCATAATCATACACGTACATAGGGTAATGATGTCTGTCTCATTCCACCATTTTTCATACCCTTCTCCCTCTCATTTCCTTCTACATATTCTAAAGTTCCTCCATTCTTCTCTCACTCCCCCCACCCCCATTATACATCATCATCCACTTATCTGGGAAAACATTCAGCCTTTGGTTTTTTGGGCTTGGCTTATTTCACTTAGCAAGATATTCTCCACTTCCATCCATTTATTTGCAGATGTCATAATATTATTCTTCTTTATGACTGAATAGTATTCCATTGTATATACATACCAGAGTTTCTTTATCCATTCATCTGTTGATTTTAGGATATAAAAGAAATAAAGTCTTAAATGTATAAGATTTGATCAAAGGAAAAATCAAAGCCACTTTCTTTTTGAAATTTATACAAAAGTTTGTTGAAGATAAGCTTATGATAATGTTGCCACTCTGGTTATTATAAAAAATTCATGTGTAAAAGACACAAGTTTGACCAAATATCCAAAATACTTTTTCATAAGTTACCTATTCTTAGCAACAAAGTTCTTTATAATATTCAGAGATTGTTTATAATTTTTATTTCAATTTGCACCTATATATTTGAGAATAAAACATCTTGATGAAAACACATGAAATTTTGCATAATAATCACTCTTGGAAAATTATACTTATCATGCCTTAATTCTGTTAAAGCAATTAGATTTCACCTAGTTTAGACATAAAATGCACAAAAAAAAATTAAGAGAGAAATCTCATTCTCTTTCATATCCCATACAGAATTCTCAAATAAAGAGTTAATATTAACTGTAGTCTTTGTTCAAACATGAAATTAATTTTGAATTTTTTGATTTAGAGTTACTTAATATGAACTACTGTTTTTGACTAACATTGTTAGTAATAGCACAAAAAATATTTAAACCTTCCTAAGTTTGAATGCTTTGCTTATAAATAATTAAAACATACTTTTAAAAAAACTAAAGAAAATGTTTTCCTCCCCCAAAAACACTATATGAAATATGCAAAAAGTGATATTTCAATTATACAAGAACACTGAATTAAGTTAATAAAACATTTGCATATCTATGAAAATGTTCTATGTAAAAATAGTCTTAATATTGCTATGATACTTTTATTGTGAAAATCAGGTTTCATGAAAAATATCAGCAATTTTAAAAAAGATGAGGAATTTATGAATGAATATATAAATCTACATATTTCTTTAAAAAACCATGAAAATTATATGTGATGGCAAAATTTATGACTACATTAAAGCATTTTATAATAAATAACAATCATGTCAAACCCAAAATCATGCCCTAAAACAGAAAAAAAAAAAAGTGGTGATCCTTTCAGTGATAAACAAACCAATTTTCCATAATCAGGGATATTTGCTTAACAGAAGCACCATTTGCCCCAGTAATGGCAAATTATTGAAGTGCTTTCTGAGTTCTTTCTGCACTGATGCTCTTCCTCTTTTTGGTAACCATCATCTATCTATCCGGGTAAAGAATAGTAGATTTGACAGAAAAATTATTAATAATTTTTAAGGTGCAGCAGAACATTAGAGCTGGAGGTGGGGATCACAGTGGTGCCAGGTGGGGTGTGGTAGACACACTCACAGACTCACACTAGAACAGGGAATGTAGGGAAATTTTAGTTTTTAATTTTGAAAGAATGCATATTTGTCCATATTGACATAGGTTTTTGAAGCAGTAATGACTTACTCTGTTCATGACGAATTATTTTCAGCCTGAGAGTAACAACATATCATAAGCTAGCACTACACATTTTCGCTGTGTAAACTACTCTTTGAATCTTTTGCTCATTAAAAATATCTCTAAGCAAATATTCTTTTTCTTCCTCATTTATTTGAATTTTTATTTTATATAAAATATACAACCAAGAACAGGGACTCAATGATAATTATTCTTAAGCCAAAATCATTGGTTTTGATAGGTAGACTTCTAAGATCAGCAGGTTTATATCGAATTACTTCATAGAGCAAGTCAATTCATTCGGCATCAAGAGGAGCAGTTTGCTAGTAATTAATCCTGGCAGGTGTACCAAGAAACCAAGTTGTTTAAAATTAGATAATCCATGAGTAGTGCATCTATTTATTTATTTATTTGTAGTGTTGTAAAGATTACTGAAAGTTTTTCAGCCAGCATTCCATTGTCAAAATACCTCTAGTTTTTAAACCACTGAGATTCTTCACATGGAAGTAGAACAGGCAAATAATCATCTCAACTGAGAGGTTAGTGCAAGTTTGCATGCCTTTGTGACCTCATGCCTGTACAAAGCCTACGAGAGAGTAGTCTAAAAATACATAAGCTTTAATTAATGAATATAACCATTCTTTGCATAGTTGTTGGCTGATTTTTATTCAGCAAGAACTTGAGAAGAGCTTTTGAGAAGTTCTCAAACTTGGGTTTGAAACTGTTACAAGATCTTGTTTTAAAAGCGAAAGTACTACATTTAAGCAACGTTTTAGAGAAAAATAATAACAATAAAATTAGTTTTTCCAAAGTTCCACCTTGTGTTCCAATTTTATCTAGTTCTTATCCCAAATCTAGATAAAACAAGTAAAATGTTGGCAAGATTTGCTCAAAGTTACATGAGTTGTAACAGATTACTTCAAAACATAGCTTAAAACAACACTGTTTTGTGTCTCTGAAATTTGGCAGTGGCTTAGTTGTGTGGTTCTATCTCAGAGATTCTAATGAGGTTGTGTCAAGATGCTGGCTGCGATTGCAGCCATCTGAAGGCTTATTTTAGGCTAAAAGAGCCCCTACTGAGATGGGCTGTTGCCAGAAATTCTGTTTCATTGCCACATGAATCTCTCCATAGGGATGATCCAGTGTCCTTATGACACGACAGCTGGTTTCCCTCAGTACAAATGATCCAAGAGAAAGAGAGCACAGAAAAGTCACAATGCCTTTTATATCCTGGTCTCAGGAGACACATATCATCACTTCTGCCATTTTTTCTATTGGTCAAAAAGACCAAAATGAATACAACATAGAAGAGTGTACAATGTTGCCAAAACCAGGAGTAGGGGTCATGGGGAGTTATCTTGGATTTGGACTACCACAATATTCTAAATGTAATATCTCCTTCTGTGGATTTTATAAATCCTATTCTGGGATCAAAATAAATAATAAAAATAATAATAGTAAGTATTATTATTATACATACTTGGACCACATTAGTTTATCTCATGTATAGCTATCTTCATTGGGTTATCTACAACTGAGTACATCATTCATATTTGTCTTTTAACTTTTCTCTGAAGTTGTGAGAATTAATGGAACTGTGAAGTTCATTGTCACATTTTTGAGGACATTATTAATTTTATCATTTCTTTTATGAGATATATTTCCAACTTAGAAACTTCAGGTATAACTTAACACTAAACATTTTCCCCCCTGAGAACTTTCGGAAGAACACTAGGTAATTGATCATGATCACCTCACTTTAATCTTTTCCTTGTTACATGAAAACTTAGAGACAAACGTGAACTTCAGTTCCGTTTATTAGGTTACAATTATGGCTTGAATTCTTATGTGCTTCTCTCTCTCTCTTTTCTTTTTATCTTTTAAATATTTGGTTTTTTGTTTTGTTTTGTTTTGGAGGGGGGTACCAGGGATTGAACTCAAGGGCATTCCACCACTGAGCCACATCCCCAGCCCTATTTTGTATTTGACAGGGTCAATGAGTTGCTTAATTCCTTTCTTTTGTTGAGGCTGGCTTTGAACTTGAGATCCTCCCCTTCTAAGCCACTGGAATTACAGGCATGCACCACCATTCCTGGCTTAAATAATTGTTTTTATACTTTACTGCTTGCATGGTATTGAAATTAATATATACTTAACACTTTGTGTGAAATTAATTATGTTTGTCATGGAAAATTTAGAAAGAAAGTAGAAGAAAATAATACCGCTCCTTGTTCCATTAATTATAGTAATAAACTGATACAATTATATGGTAGATGGATTCCTTCTGTTTTCATGGTACTGCCCAAGCAATCATCATCACCCATTTGTCAGGGATTTTTACTTAAAATATGTGAAAGCTCTGATTTCAGTGCAAAAAAGTAAAGAACTTAGATGTCGTCATTCCTATCCTTACAGACAAAAAGAAACTGGACAAATTGAAAAGCAACAACTTCTTCAGACCCTTTAGAGAAGGGAAGGGACAGAGAAAACCAGCATCATGAAGTTTGCAGAGATAAATGCCTGCAGAAAAAACACAAGATCTGAGAATCTGCTTTGCTCGAGAGAAGAAGCCAGAAGTCACATAAGCCAGCAAGGACATGGACTACAAATTTTAACTAATTGCTGAGGACAAGTGTGGGTTAGAGAAAGCCCAAAAACCCTCAGGAGGTCACAGACACAGGCAGTGAGGGCGCACCTGGTCTTGCAGATTATTCCTGCAGCAACTCCACCAGGTTCTCACAGGGATGATTGGAAGCTTATGGACAAAGCCTGCCTTCTCTCCCCTCCATGGTCCTGGCAAGGGTAGGGTGGAGTAGACAGTGTGAAAACTATCTGGAATATTCTCTTGCTTATAGGAAAAAAAAAATATTCTCTGAAGTTCAGACATCTCCAAAGGACACCAGTGTAATTCTGTCCCAAATGTAGGGAAGTAACCCTTCCTAAATAAGAAATCCAACTTTGTTTAATTAGGGAAAGAAAGATTTGAGGATACAGGCTGGAGCACACACATTGCAAATTATAAAGAGATTAACAAGCAGGGAACTCAGTCTTGAAGGAGGGACAGAAAACCTGAAAAGACCATATCCTCAAAAAATGGATCCATCGTGCACTAAAGATTGAGACATAACTCAAAGATTACCAAATACCCCTCCATCACAACTTACCACCACATCAAGAAAGCTCTAGTAATAACAACAACAGATGATAATGGAGAGTTGGAAGAGACTATCTCTGAAGAGAGCACGTAGGGAAGCCCCACAGCAGAGAAGACAAATAAAACAAGATTACTAGAGAAATTTGAGCCACTCATGCTCATTGCTACAACAAAATCAAACACAGTCCAACTCTAAGCCAGATTGATAGATTTCCTTACATTAACATCCTACTTATCTCAGGAACTACAACATAGTCCTTTACTATACATGCAGTAGTACATTATTTGATGGTAATCTTATATTATTATAAAATGAGTATTGTAAATCCTAAGGCAGTCTACTGGGTTTTGTAGTGCCCACCAAATATGTATATTTGTTGTGAACGCAACTTTATTTGCAAATAAGACCCTTGCACATGTAAATCAAGTTAAAATTAGGTCACACTAAATTAAGTTGGCATCCCTGTAAAAGAAGGAAATTAGGACACAGAAACATAGGGGAGAAAGAGATATTTTGAAGAGGAAGTTTAAAGACTTGAGTTATGCAAAAATACACACAAAGGAATGCCAAGAGCAACTGCCCAGAAGATAGAAGAGGAAAAGAAGGATGGGTCTTCATTTAGAGACTACAGAGAGTAAGGCCCTGGTGACACCATGACTTCTAACATCCTAATTGTGAACAAATTAATTTCTGTTGTTATAACCATGCAGTTTGTGGTAATTTGTTATCATAGTCAGAAGAAAATAATATGGAAAAAAAATTTTTAAATTAAGTTATAAATGACAAAAACTTGAGGCAGAAAAAAAAGAGAGGAAAAAAGAATAAATGTGAAGAATATTAAGCAAGATGGTTCATTTTAATCCAACTATACCAATAATCATTTCTAAATGCACCAACTAAAAATTCTCAAGCTAATTACAAAATATATACTCAAAAAGATTCCTACAAAAAATTAATTTTCAATATAAAAACTCAGATAGATAAAATTAGAAATGAAGGGTAATAAATCATGTAAATATTAGCCAAAGAAAGCTAAAGTAGTTATTTTAATTTCAGACAAAGCCAACTTCAGAAGAAGAAAAATGATCCAGGAAAATTTTACCTCATTAAATATAACTGTCCAGTTCTCCCCAAAGAACACCTAATAATCCAATGTGTATGCAACTAACAAAAAAATGTCAAAATACAGAAGGCAAAAACTAATAGATCTGAAAGGGAAAATAGGTAACTTGAAAATCTTATTTGATCCCTCAACACTCATCTCTCAGACATCCATAGATCTGTCAGACAGAAAATCAGTAAGGACACAGAACCCCTGAATACCACAATCAATCAACTTGATATAATAGATATTTAAAGAATACTCCATCCATGGGGCAATCCAAGATGGCGGACTAGAGGGTGACTGCATCTCCTGTTGCTCCAGAACCCAGGATTCAAGAAGGGGAAGCATTGAGAGACTCAGACTAAAATAGAGCCACAGGGTGAGTCTCCCCCACTGGGTGAAGCTCGGCCTGGGCGGCAGGCCTGGATAAGGATGGCTTCTCAAAGCAGGGCAGGGCAGCTAGAGTCTTCCCCAGGTAGCCCTGCTCCCTCTGGCAGTGGGCTCCTCCCACACAGCCAGCTTATCAGAGCAGGCCCCCCAGTGAGAGCCTTTCTGCACAGAACCAGCTCCAAGTTCCGGAGCCAGTGGCGAGCTCAGGCCCACAGGCAGCTTCAGGGACAAGGACAGGGCAGCCAGGGACTTCCCCAAGCAGCCCTGCCCCCTCCGAAGACAGGCGCCTTTCAAGGCTAACTTCTCGGGTCAGATTGCCTAGTGACAGCCTTTCTGCACAGAGCCAGCTCCAAGCCCTGGAACCAGTAGCGAACTAGGGGCAGCTTTCTTCAGAAGCACTGCATTATCAAGTTCCTCCAAGACTTCAGGCTACTGAAGGCTGGGAGGTGATATACTGGAAATCTACAGGGACACTATAAACCAATAGAGGAAACCTGCAATATCTCAGAGTCCCACTGACATCTGAACAATATGAGAAAACAAGGGAAGAAAATGTCCCAAACAAACCTAGATACTATATCAATAAAACCCAATGACAGCACAGCAGAAGAAATGTCAGAAAGGGAGATCAGAATGTACATAATTAAAACAATCAGGGAAGCAAATGAGGAGATGAAAGAGCAAATGCAGGCATTGAAGGAGGAGATGAAAGAGCAAATGCAGGCATGAAATGATCGCACCAATCAACAGTTAAAAGAGCAAATATGGGAAGCAAGAGATCATTTTAATAAACAGTAAGAGATACTGAAAAAAAAAGAAACAGAAATTCTTGAAATGAAGGAAACAATAAACCAAGTTAAAAACTCTACAGAAAGCATAACCAATAGGATAGAACACCTAGAAGACAGAACCTCAGACATTGAAGATAAAATAATAAATCTTGAAAACAAAGTTGACCAAACAGAGAAGATGGTAAGAAATCATGAACAGAATCTACAAGAATTAGGGGATATCATGAAAAGACCAAATTTAAGAATCATTGGGATCGAGGAAGGCTTAGAGAAACAAACCAAAGGAATGAACAATCTATTCAATGAAATAATATCAGAAAATTTCCCAAATCTGAAGAATGAAATGGAAAATCAAGTTCAAGAGGCTTATAGGACTCCAAATACACAAAATTACAACAGACCCACACCAAGCCACATTATAATGAAAATACCTAACATACAAAATAAAGACAGAATTTTAAAGGCTGCAAGAGAAAAGAATCAAATTAAATTCAGGGGGAAACCAATAAGAATATCAGCAGATTTTTCAATCCAGACCCTAAAAGATAGAAGGGCCTGGAACAACGTTTACCAAGCCCTGAAAGAAAACGGATGCCAACCAAGAATCTTACACCCAGCAAAACTTACTTTCAGATTTGACCACAAAATAATATCCTTCCATGATAAACTAAAGCTAAAGGAATTTACAAAAAGAAAGCCAGCATTACGAACATTCTCACCAAAATATTCCATGAGGAAGAGATGAAAAACAACGATGCAAATCAGCAATGGGAGGAACTAGCCTAAAGGAATAGCCAAATAAAAGAGAAACCAAATCATGTCAAAAAACGAAAATGAGTCAAATGACCGGGAATACAAATCATATTACAATAATAACCCTGAATGTTAATGGCCTGAACTCATCAATCAAAAGACATAGACTGGCAGATTGGATTAAAAAGAAAAATTCAACAATATGCTGCCTGCAAGAGACTCATCTCATAAGGATGGGGAAAAACATACCATGCACATGGACACAGCAAAAAAGCTGGAGTATCCATCCTCATTTTAGACAATGTGGACTTCAAGCCAAAACTAGTTTGAAGGGATAAAGAAGGACATTACATACTGCTTAAGGGAAGCATAAGTCAGCAAGACATAACAATCATAAACATCTATGCCCCAAACAGTGACTCATCCATGTACGTCAAACAAATCCTTCTTAATTCCAGAAATCAAATAAACCACAACACAATAATACTAGGCAATTTTAACACACCTCTCTCACCATTGGATAGATCCTCCAAACAAAAATTGAAGAAAGAAATCATAGAACTCAATAACACAATCAACAATTTAGACTTAACGGACATATATAGAATATACCATCCAACAAAGAACGAATACACTTTCTTCTCAGCAGCACATGGATCCTTCTCTAAAATAGACCATATTTTATGCCACAAAGCTACTGTTAGCAAATACAAGAAGATAGAGATACTACCTTGTATTCTATCAGATCATAATGGATTGAAATTAGAAATAAATAACAGAATAAAAACAGAAACTTCTCCAATACCTGGAGATTAAATAATACGCTATTATATGATGAATGGATAACAGACGACATCAGAAGGGAAATAAAAAAATTCTTAGAAGTAAACAAGAACAAAGACACATCATATCAAAATCTCTGGGACACTATGAAAGCAGTACTTAGAGGAAGATTTATTTCATGGGGCGCATTAAACAAAAGAAATAGAAATCAACAAATAAACGACATAACACTACAACTCAAAGCCCTAGAAAAAGAAGAGCAGACCAACACCAAAAGTAGTAGAAGACAGGAAATAGTTAAAATCAGAGCCGAAATCAACAAAATTGAAACAAACGAAACAATTGGAAAAATTAACAAAATAAATAGTTGGCTCTTTGAAAAAATAAACAAAATTGATAAACCCTTAGCCACACTAACAAAGAGAAAGAGGGAGAAAATTCAAATTACTAAAATTCGGAATGAACAAGGAAATATCACAACAGACACAAGTGAAATACAAAATACAATTAGAAGCTAATTTGAAAATTTATACTCCAACAAAACAGAAAACCTCGAAGACATCAACAAGTTTCCAGAGACATATGAATTACCTAAACTGAAGGAGGAGGATATACACAACTTAAATAAATCAATTTCAAGCAATGAAATAGAAGAGGTCATCAAAAGCCTACCAACAAAGAAAAGTCCAGGACCAGATGGGTTCTCAGCCCAGTTCTACAAAACCTTTAAAGAAGAACTCATTCCAATACTCCTCAAAGAATTCCATGAAATAGAAGAAAAGGGAACCCTCCCAAACTAATTCTATGAAGCCAATATCACCCTGATACCTAAACCAGACAGAGACACATGAAGGAAAGAAAATTTCAGATCAATATCCTTAATGAACATTGACGCAAAAATTCTCAACAAAATTTTAGCAAATCGCATACAAAAATATATTAAAAAGATAGTGCTCCACGATCAAGTGGGTTTTATCCCAGGGATGCAATGTTGATTCAACATCCAGAAATCAATAAATTTCACTCACCATATCAACAGACTTAAAATTAAGAATCACATGATTATTTCGATAGATGCAGAAAAAGCATTTGATAAAATACAGCATCCCTTCATGCTCAAAACACTAGGAAAAAATCGGGGTTGTGGGAACATTCCTTAACATTGTAAAGGCCATCTACGCTAAGCCCCTGGCCAATATCATTCTAAATGGTGAAAAACTGAAAGCATTCCCCCTAAAAATTGGAACGAGGCAGGGATGCCCTCTTTTACCACTTCTATTCAACATCGTCCTTTAAACTCTAGCCCAAGCAATTAGACAAACCAAAGAAATTAAAGGATACAAATTGGAAAAGAACTCAAAGTATCCCTGTTTGCTGATGACATGATTATATATTTAGAGGAACCTGGAAATTCCACCAAGAAACTTTTAGAACTCGTACGTGAATTCAGTAAAGTAGCAGGTTACAAGATCAATGCTCATAAATCCAATGCATTTTTATACATAAGTGATGAATCTTCAGAAAGAGAAATTAGGAAAACTACCCCATTCACAATAGCATCAAAAAAAAATAAATTACTTGGGAATCAATCTCACAAAAGAGGTGAAAGACCTCTACAATGAGAACTACAGAACACTAAAGAAAGAAATTCAAGAAAACCTTAGAAGATGGAAAGATCTCCCATGTTCTTGGATAGGCAGTATTAATATTGTCAAAATGGCCATACTACCTAAAGTGCCATACAAATTCAATGCAATTCCAATTAAAATCCCAATGATGTACCTTACAGAAATAGAGCAAGCAATTATGAAATTCATCTGGAAGAATAAAAAACCCAGAATAGCTAAAGCAATCCTCAGTAGAAAGAGCGAAGCAAGGGAGTATCGCAATACCAGATCTTCAACTCTAATACAAAGCAATAGTAACAAAAATGGCATGGTATTGGTACCAAAATAGACAGGTAGATCAATGGTACAGAATAGAGGACATGGACACAAACCCAAATAAATACAATTTTCTCATACTAGACAAAGGGGCCAAAAATATGCAATGGAGAAAAGATAGCCTCTTCAACAAATGGTGCTGGGAAAACTGGAAAACCATATGCAACAGAATGAAATTAAACCCCTATCTCTCACCCTGCACAAAACACAACTCAAAATGGATCAAGGACCTTGGAATCAGACCAGAGACCCTGCATATTATAGAAGAAAAAGTAGGTCCAAATCTTCAACTTGTTGGCTTAGGATCAGACTTCCTTAACAGGACTCCCATAGCACAAGAAATAAAAGCAAGAATCAACAACTGGGATAGATTCAAACTAAAAACTTTCTCTCAGCAAAGGAATCTATCAGTAATGTGAAGAGAGAGTCTACAGAGTGGGAGGATATCTTTGCCACTCATACTTCAGATAGAGCACTAGTTTCCAGAATATATAAAGAACTCAAAAAAGTCTACACCAAGAATACAAATAACCCAATCAACAAATGGGCTAAGGAAATGAACAGACACTTCACAGAAGAAAATGTACAAGCAATCAACAGATATATGAAAAAATGTTCAACATCTCTAGTAATACGGGAAATGCAAATCAAAACTACCCTAAGATTCCATCTCACCCCAATTAGAATGGTGGTTATCAAGAACACAAGCAACAATAGGTGTTGGCGAGGATGTGGTGAAAAAGGTACACTCATACATTGCTGGTGGGGCTGCAAATTAGTGCAGCCACTCTGGAAAGTAGTGTGGAGATTCCTCAGAAAGCTTGGAATGGAAACACCATTTGACCCAGCTATCCCACTCCTTGGCCTATACCCAAAGGACTTAAAATCAGAATACGACAGAGATACAGCCACATCAATGTTCATTGCTGCTCAATTCATCATAGCCAGATTGTGGAACCAACCTAGATGCCCTTCAGTTGATGAATGGATAAAGAAACTGTGGCATATATATACAATGGAATATTACTCCGCAATGAAGAATGATAAAATTATGGCATTTGTAGGCAAATGAACGAAATTGGAGAATATCATGCTAAGTGAGATAAGCCAATCTCAAAAAACTAAAGGACGAATGATCTCGCTGATAAGCGGATGAGGACATATAATGGGGGGTGGGAGGGGTTAGCATTAGGTTTAGGGTTAGGGATAAGGAGAGTGGTAAGAATGAAGGAAAGAAGGACTGTATAGAGGGAAAAGAGGGGTGGGAGGGTTGGGGGGGAAGGGAAAAAAAAATAACATCATTGCCCTATGTAAACGTATGATTACACAAATGGTATGCCTTGACTCTATGTACAAATAGAGAAACAACATGTATCCCATTTGTATACAATAAAAAAAAAGTAATGAAAAAAAAAAAAAAAAAAAAAAATTTTTTTTGTCCCTGTATAGAGGGAAAAGAGGGGTGGGAGGGGTAAGGGGGAAGGGAAAAAAATAACAGAATGAATCAAACATCATTGCCCTATGTAAATGTATGATTACACAAATGGTATGCCTTGACTCCATGTACAAATAGAGAAACATCATGTATCCCATTTGTTTACAATAAAAAAAAAAGAATACTCCACGTACTATAGAATAGTGCACTTCTACCCTGACAAAAAAAATTCTGTAATAGCTTCTTAGCTCACATTTGATAACAACATAAATAAAGGTATAAATGCCTACACACGTACACACACACACACACACACACACACACACACACACAGATACATTGCCAGATTTTTTTCTTTTTGCCCTACTAATGAGATGTTATTTTTTTTATTTTCCAAGAATTTCCAGTTTGATGTCTTGCAATGACTCCTGAGTTAACCAAAGGGTATTATGTTAAATTTTTCTACTTTCCAATATTTATAAATGCCATTTTAAATTTTTTACTTCAGTTAAAGTGGAACAGGAGGCCCTGTGAGCCAACAATATGTATTTATTTTCTTAAAAATGCCTTTCTAAATATCAATTTGACAATAATTTTATAAATATATGCATATATTAGATATTATACTTTTTTATTATAATCCATATAAAAATATTTGGCTTTTATATTTTGATCATTTTACTACATCGTATCTGTAGCATGTATTGTTAATTTTTCAGCAACCTGTAAATCACTCTTCTAATATAATCTTCACAAGCTGAAAAACATATTTCAAACCTCCCTTGTAGCCAGGTATAACCATTTTCTGCAGAGTTGTATAGAAGTAAAAATACTTTCTACACTATTGTTAAAGGGAGGAATTGCATATTTATTCTTATGTTTCTGGTCATGATGATGGAATGTGGAAGTTACATCTAGAATGCAAGGAGACATCTGAAATCCTAAGGTATTATTCTTATATTCAAATACTGAGTCAATTGGAGAAAAATCTTCAACCCTGAGTGGTCACAGAGCCAACATATCTGTTTTACCTTTAATAGCATACTATGAGACTGATAGCACAGAGATAAATAAACTTCTACTTATTATTTGGAGATAATAGTTGCCGAATGTTATGATTTAGATGTGAGGTAACCCCCAAAAGCTCATGTGTGAGAAAATGCAAGAAAGTTTAGAGATGAAATAATTGAGTTATGAGAGCTTTAACGCCATCTGTGAGTTAATCCTTTGATAGGGATTAGCTGAGTGGTGACTGTAGGCAGGTAGGCTATGGCTGGAGGATGTGGGTCCCTGGGGATGTGTCTTTGGGAATCTTGTTGTGTCCTTGTTGAGCCAGCTCTCTCTTTGCTTGCTGGTGTCATGTTTCTAGTTGCTTCCCTCTACCACACACTTTTGCCATGATGTCTCCGAAACTTTGAGCCCAGAGGAAATGTGTAGGCTGTCTATGGACTGAGACCTCTAAACCCCAAATAAACTTTTCCTCCTCTAATTGTTCATATCAGTTCTTTTGGTTGAAATGGTGAAAAAGCTAAATAAAACACTGAGAAAACATGATTACAGGTGGTGAATACTGTTAGGAAAACATTTGTCAAATAGCTAATATTTTTATGTTTTTGTATACATATATGTTTCTGTTTATAATTATATTTATTTGTTCATATATTTATATTTACACATATAAAATCACACCCACAGAGAATGGTGAACCTTAAAACATTATTATCATAAAATTTTTACTAAAATCAAGTTAATATTTTATTAATTTGTTATTTTTAATATTTTTTGATTGTATTTATACATAAGAGTGGGATTCATTATGTCATATTCAGATAACATGATTTGATCTGTCTTATTCCACAGTACCCTCCTTCCCATCCCTCATCCTTCCCTGTGATCTGCTTGGTCTACTCTACTGATCTCCCTTCTGCTATTTATTATTATTGCTTTAATTAGTGCGCTGTAATGACATACGAGTGATATTCATTATAGTACTTTGGTATGTGGACATAGCATAAGTAGGCAGATTTTGCTTGCTGGTATTTCCCAATGTCTTTTCCTCCTGTTTCCCTTTGATTCCCTTTCTCTACTCCCCTCACTAAAGGGGGTATTATGAAATTAGAAGGGAAACCAATAGTCAATCTCAGTAACTCACTAAAGCAAATACACCAATACAGTGAAGAAAATCTTGTCATTTTAGGAGAAATGGAGACATAATTGAAGTGGAAGTAAAGAGGAAAAAAAATATATATATATATTCCTATGAAACAAAAATTTTACCTGTTGTAGTATAGATTGCTATTTGGTGTTTAACTCAATAGCATCTGACATTTTTACATATGTCTCACTTAATATCAATCAGTAAGCCCAAAATGGGAACACTTAAATCATATTTCTTTTTTGAATAAACATCCAGCTTTGTGAAAATAAGACAAACTAAATAAAATTAACTAAATAAAATCAATATGTAGTTAATAAAAGAACATTGTATAAGCCATATAGCAGAAAGAACTCAATAAATATATTTAGTATATATTCATTCAAAAACACCTACTGAGAAGTTGTGAGGAATAAATTTTTTAAAGCCATCATTTTGGACCTTAAGTAGTCTCCAGTCTAATAAACAGAATGATAAAGTCTGAATTAAGAATAAAAGACTTTTTTCACTTTTTAATTCTACATTAAGAAAATTATCATAATATTTTGCTCTTTTCAAAATGTTTAGTTATATTTCCTGAAATCTCTTCTATAATCTTGGCCACTAAGTGCTATATCTGTTACTTGTGACTATGTTGAGTATTCCACATATACATGAATCAAAATAAAGATCAATATTAAAAAGCATTTATTACTGCATCTCTACATACTCCTCTCTCTAGCTCACTAATTTATAATGTATTTCATAAACCACTAGTTTTCCCTTCAGTGTAAAAATCTAGCATTAAAACATGAAAAATTTGATAATGTATCTATATATCTGCATGAAAAAATGTATATCTATGTCTGCATTTGCTCCTATATCTCTGTTCCTTCCATATATAATACAGAGTAAACATAAAACCCAAATGTTATGCTATGTAAAGAGTAGAAATCAAATATCTCCTCATAGTTCAATATATATTCTTTCCAATATGGTTTTGAAAGAAATACAAATAAACTACTTATATAATTATCATGACTACTAGCAAGCTCTTAGGAATAAGGTTGTATAATACCTTCCAAAATTTTATATTTAAAACATAAGTAGATGGTAGAACACATTGCTAAGAAAATAGTTTTTATATTATGTCCTTGTGTATATATGATATAATATTTGCATATCACAGAATTACTGGGAGATACATAAGCTTCAGAACTCACAAATGTGTGAGTTATAGTATAAATATTCATGCTATTTGATAGAAAACAAAACAACACTTTTGAATAATCCTAGCATATGTCACCTGAAAAATGCATATGGAAAAAATGTACACATTTCTGTATGTACAATTATCTCATATAAGTCAGCTTCATACCAAGTGAGTTGGAGAATGACGGAATATCCACCATTTTGTAATATAAGATTTACTCTTGTCATCTCAATTATCTGAATCAATTGAAATTGAATCCACATGAATAGCTTCTCAGGTACATAAATCACTTTCATGAAATCCTAGGGGAAGCATCAGTTAAGTGTGATGAAATATATTTTGTATAACAATGGCAAAACATTTCAGACTAGTCAATCTGAAGTTATAAATATGATGAATTCCCTGCTTCAATTTAATTTTCCTCTTTGGAAATATAAGGATAATCAAATTTCCAATCTCATTGAGGTTTTTGTATATTTATTCATTTATTTCACTTATTCACTACTAGCGCATACATTCTTTTCTCAAAGTGAACAGTGACAAGCTCTACCTCAGAAGCTTTGAGTATTTTGGTCAATAAGCTATTAACATCTGCAACATGAATCCGTGTTCCACAGTGTAGGAGAAATGGCTTTCTAAGAGACACTTGTGAACACCCTGGCTGAAGGCATTGATTCTGAGACATCCACTTCCACCCGAACTCTTCAAAAACTAGATACCCTGAGAAAACACCTGCCATGTTGTCTGATCACATTGAACCTCACAAATGCCTTCTCCTACATTCTAAAAAGAAAAGGTGTATCTGTAACACACATTGCCTAATTTGGGTATAACCCTGGGTGTATAACACTCAGGAGTACCAAAAAAGTAACATTCTGAAATATGAGTATCTTTTGTGAGAACATGAATGACATTAATGAGTGAGCAACAAATCACTTTATAAAGTCAGAGGTTTCCAACACTTTGCTTTCAAGAAAATTGAAGAACATAAAATTGCCATCTAATAAATCATTAAAAATAATTTCTGATAATAGAACTCTGCAATTTTTGTTATATAACTCAGATGATGGCAAAAATATTTAAATCACATTGCTATAACAAAATTTCTTCAAATTTCAACTACTTTTGCAATATGGACACTGCTTCTCAGGACTCAGATCTACAAATTTTTTAAAAATAAAGCAAAATAGTCGCATAGCCAGACGATTAGGTGCAGAGCAGGGTCCCAGGACCTAGGCAGCTTCTTGGTGGAAGAGCCGCACAGAGACTCGCTTAGGGTGGAGCAAAGTTTCCAGGTCTGCGGGCAGATTCTCTGAGGAGAGGCAGCCTAAGGAGACTCGTCTGTGAAGGGTGAGGCTCCCAGGCCCAGGAGGTAGGTCCGGGCCCCTGGGAACATTGCAGAGGAAGACAGCCCAGTCCAGGCGGTAGTTATAGATTGAGGGGAACCTCTAGGAGGGGAACTGACCAGCAAGACCTCCCCACCGAGTGAGTCTTCTCTGCCGGGTGAGATTTTCCCACAAGGACAGTAAAACCAGAGACACAGGCACAAACAGGCCTTGCCTCAGCCCGCAGCCTAGTTCCCCTTTGGATGACCTTTGGTCAACAAGTGGAGGCACCTCTGCCCACTGTCAGGGAATATACCCCACCTGAGGGTCACCAACCCTAGAGAGGCAGCTTCCTTGTGGAGCACTGCATTATCAACTTCCTCCAAGACTTCAGGCTACTGAAGGATAAGAGGGGATATACTAACAATCTTCAGGGACATTATAAGTCAATAGAGGAAATCTGCAATATCTTAATGACCCACTGATTCCTGAACAATATGAGAAAACAAGGGAAGAAAATGCCCCAAACAAATCTAGATGTTACATCAATAAAATCCAACGACAGCATGGCAGAAGAAATGACAGAAAGGGAGTTCAGAATGTACATAATTAAAATGATCAGGGAAGCAAACAATGAGATGAAAGAGCAAATGCAGGCATTGAATGATGAGATGAAAGAGCAAATGCAGGCATTGAATGATAACACCAATCGACAGTTAAAAGAGCAAATACAGGAAGCAAAAGATCATTTCAATAAAGAGTTAGAAATATTGAAAAAAAAAACAAACAGAAATCCTTGAAATGAAGGAAACAATAAACCAAATTAAGAACTCCATAGAAAGCATAACCAATAGGATAGAACACCTGGAAGACAGAACTTCAGATATTCAAGACAAAATATTTAACCTCGAAAACAAAGTTGAACAAACAGAGAAGATGGTAAGAAATCATGAACAGAATCTGCAAGAACTATGGGATATCATGAAAAGGCCAAATTTGAGAATTATTGGGATTGAGGAAGGCTTAGAGAAACAAACCAAAGGAATGAACAATCTATTCAATGAAATAATATCAGAAAATTTCCCAAATCTGAAGAATGAAATGGAAAATCAAGTCCAAGAGGCTTATAGGACTCCAAATACACAAAATTACAACAGACCCACACCAAGGTACATTATAATGAAAATACCTAACATACAAAATAAAGACAGAATTTTAAAGGCTGTGAGAGAAAAGAACCAAATTACATTCAGGGGGAAACCAATACGGATATCAGCCGATTTTTCAATCCAGACCCTAAAAGCTAGAAGGGCCTGGAACAACATTTTTCAAGCTCTGAAAGAAAATGGATGCCAACCAAGAATTTTATACCCAGCAAAATTTACCTTCAGATTTGACGACGAAATAAAATCATTCCATGATAAACAAAAGCTAAAAGAATTTACAAAAAGAAAGCTAGCATTACAGAACATTCTCAGCAAAATATTCCATGAGGAAGAGATAAAAAACAAAGAAGCAAATCAGCAAAGGGAGGAATTATCCTAAAGGAACTGTCAAATAAAGGAGGAACCAAGTTGTGTCAAAAAAATAAATAAATAAATAAAATTTTAAACATGAACCAAATGACTGGGAATACAAATCATATCTCAATAATAACCCTGAATGTTAATGGCCTGAATTCATCAATCAAAAGACATAGACTGGCAGATTGGATTAAAAAGAAAGATCCAACAATATGTTGCCTGCAAGAGACTCACCTCATAGAAAGAGATACCCATAGACTAAAGGTGAAAGGATGGGGAAAAACATACCATGCACATGGACTCAGCAAAAAAGCTGGAGTATCCATCCTCATTTCAGATAATGTGGACTTCAAGCCAAAGTTAGTCAGAAGGGATAAAGAAGGACATTTCAGACTGCTTAAGGGAAGCATAAATCAGCAAGATATAACAATCATAAACATCTATGCCCCAAACAGTGGCTCATCCATGTATGTTAAACAATCCTTCTCAATTTTAGAAACCAAATAGACCATAACACAATAATACTAGGTGATTTTAACACGCCTGTCTCACCACTGGACAGATCTTCCAAACAAAAATTGAACAAAGAAACCATAGATCTCAATAACCCAATCAATAATTTAGACTTAACAGACATTTATAGAATATACCATCCAACCAAGAGCGAATACACTTTCTTCTCAGCACCACATGGATCCTTCTCTAAAATAGACCATATATTATGCCACAAGGCTAATGTTAGCAAATACAAGAAGATAGAGACACTACCTTGTATTCTATCAGATCATAATGGATTGAAGTTAGAAAGAAATGAAAGAGTAAAAAACAGAAACTACTCCAACACCTGGAGATTAAACAATATGCTATTATATGATGAATGGATAACAGAAGATATTAGGAAGGAAATTAAAAAATTCTTAGAGGTAAATGAGAACAAAGAAACATCGTATCAAAATCTCTGGGACACTATGAAAGCAGTACTTAGAGGAAAATTTATTTCATGGAGCACATTTAATAAAAGAAGTAAAACTCAACAAATAAACGACCTAACACTACAGCTCGAAGCCCTTCAAATTATCCTACAAGAAATGGTGCATTTTACTGTTCATTGAGACAAAGAAATTATAACAGCAAGCTACTCAATCCCATCACCAACCATAATGGACAACATCCTGGGAGAGCTTATGAGCCCACAACTTTTTAAGCCCTTACTATGTGCTGCTTATTTATGTTTCTATTATCATCCCCATTTTACAGCTAAGGAAACTGAGGTATTGAGAAGTTAAAAGTCTTACCCAAGGTCATACCATAAGTAAACAGCAGAGCCAGGATTTGAACCCAATTTTTAAAAAATACCAAATGAAAAATAGCATCTAGTATTTAATTCAGTGTGGTTTCTAAAATACCTGAAAAAAAAATAAAGTAAAATAATTAATAAAATCTTTATCATACTATTACAACATAAACGTTAATAAATAAAAAATATTGCTTGATAATCTAACTTCTATTTAGGATGATATAAAAATGTTGACTGTCTCTTCTATAATGTGATTACTTAAAAATGAAAGATAGTTAATATATAACTGAACTATTTGTTCCACTGGTTTAAATGTCTCAGTGTTGCCAAACATTTTAATGATGTTGTCTGAAGTGTGTTGATCATATTGCTGTTGGCTATAGTTTGGATCTGGAATGTTCCCCCAAAGAACCATGTGTTATAATCTTGTCCTCAAAAGTGATGTTATTAGGAGATTGTGGAAATTTTAAGAGGTGGGGCCTCTTAAAGTCTGGTGTTAGGTCAATCAGAGCACACATTGGAAAGGGATAATGAGACCTTGGTCCCTCCTCTTCCTCTCTCTTTATTTCTAGGCCACGAAGAGATGAGCAAGTATTCTACCATATATCCTTGCCAGGATGTGCTGCTACCTTGCCACAGGCCCATATGCAACAGAGTCAAGCAAACATGAACCGAAACCTCTAAAATTGTGAGACAAAATAAATCTTTCCTCATTTTAAGTTGATTTTCTCAAGTGATTTGCTATGCAGTGCAAAGTTGTTCAACAATGCACTTGGTAGACCACTCCATTCACAAATTTTGTTAGTGTTTTAGGATTGCTTTGGTTCCAGGTAACACAAATACAGCTGCATCATTTACTGTTAGCAAGTGAATTTTAGAATTCTAAATGATAACACTTTTCAGATTGCATTGGTCTGCCATAACAAAACAGCGGATATTTATTTCTCACAGTTATGAAAGAGAAGTCCCATAACAAAGTGCCCACTAATTTAGTTCCTGAGATCCTGTGAGGGCTATTTTTCTGGCTTGCCAATAGCTATCTTCGTTCTTGCTCATCTCATTGTAGAGAGAGAATTGATCTCCCCTCTCCTTTTAAAAGTCACTAATCCCTTCATGGGGACACCATAGAAATGAACTCACTAATCCCTAATCACCCCCCCAACTAAGACCCCCATGTCCAAATACCATCACATTGGATGTTAGAGTTTCAACATAGAAATTTCAGGGGTGTTATGGTTTGGATCTAGAATATTCCCAAAAGTCCATGTATTGAAGGGTTGATCCCATATGCCGGCTGATCCCCAATCCAGTAATAGGACTTTGGTGAAGTGATTGAATCATGAGGGCTTTAACCTCAGCAGTGGGTTAATCTATTTGATGGGTTAATAATTTCAATTGACTATTGGGAAGAGATGGAAATATTAGGCAAATGGGACATTACTGGAGGTAGCAGGTCACTGGGGATGTGACCTTGGAAACAGTATCTTGTGCCTGCCCACTTCTCTCACTCTTTCTGCTTCCTAGCTGCAGTGAACTGAGCAGCTTTTCTCTGCCAAGCCCTCCCCCCATGATTCTTCTGCCTTAGAACCAGGTGACCATGGACTGAAACCTCTGAAACTGTGAACCAAAATAAGTCTTTCTTCCACAAAGTTGCTCTTGTCAGGCATCTGGTCTCAGCAACCAACACCAAGGAGACATAGTTTGATCCAGAGTAACAGGTACACTTATGGTGTCTGAGCATTAATGTGTGTGTGTGTGTGTGTGTGTGTGTGTGTGTGTGTGTGTGTGACGAACCTGATATTTTGATTTTAATAGTCACCTTTTAAATTGCTTATAAATACCCACCTCTTCTTAGATCAGACCTACTATCTTAAAGGTTCTGCCATTAATGAAGCAAATGAAACTTCGCCACACGTTCATTTAACATTTTTTTTTTGAGAATTGTGTTTTAACTGTTTAAAAATCATTGCTCTGACAACATGAAATTTCGATATAATTCTTAATTTGTTTTATTTTTGCAGACTGCATTTTGATTCAATGTACACAAATGGGGTACATCTTTTCATTTCTATGGTTGTGCAAAATGTAGATTCATACCATTTGTGTAATCACACATGTACATACGGTAATTATGTCTGTCTCCTTCCACCATTTTTCATACCCCCCTCTCATTTCCCTCTACATAATCTAAAATTCCTCCATTCTTCTGTCACCTCCACCCCCACCCCCGTTATATATCATCATTCACTTATCAGGGAAAACATTCAAACTTGGGTTTTTTGGGATTGGCTTATTTCACTTAGCATGATATTCTCCAATTCCATCCATTTATTTGCAAATGCCATAATATTATTCTTCTTTATGGCTGAATAATATTCATATATATATATATATATATATATATATATATATATATATATATATACACTACAGTTTCTTTATCCATTCATCTGTTGAAGGGCATCTAGGTTGGTTCTCCAATCCAGCTATTGTGAATTGAGCTGCTATAAACACTGATGTGGCTGCATTACTGTAGTGTGCTAATTTTAAGTCCTTTGGGTATAAATCAAGGAACCCAATCAATAAATGAGTCAAGGAACTGGACAGACATTTTAAAGAAGAAGATGTACAGGCGATTAATAATTATTTGAAAAAGTGTTCAATGTCTCTAGTAATTAGAGAAATGCAAATTAAAACAACTCTAAGATTTCATCTTACTCCAATTAGAATGGCTATTATCAAGAATACAAACAATAATAGATGTTGGCATGAATGTGGGGAAAAAGGCACACTTTTACATTGATACATGGAGTTGCAATTTGGTGCAGCCGCTCTGGAAAGCAATGTGGAGATTCCTTAGATACAATTTTAAAACTGTGGTGTTGAGGTTCTCATTGGTGATTGTGTAGAGTGTACTTCTAGTTCTGATAGAAAACAATGGTTAAAATATGAAATTTTTGCCATATGTACATAATTATTATCCTAAATGTGTGCAAAAGAGAAAGTAAGTGTCTTATACCAGGATATAAATGATTATCAAATTACATAATTGAGATACCTACTTTTCCAGTGGTTAGCTAAATGTTTGGACGTTTTAAAAAAATTATTAGGAATTGTGATATAGAATATAGGTACATCATATATCATTATCATTATTTTTATAATAATAGTAATTTGAAATAATATTTTACCATATTTAAAATTGTGATTAGATTTTTCCTTTATAGTTAGCAAAAAAGTAAAAAGAATGTTTACAAATACTAATTAATTCAGAACATAACTTGAAATAATAGATAAAATGGGTAAAAAATTGAAGTTAAGAATTCTTGAAATTGTATATCCTGGGAAAATAATTTTAAAAAAATTCTACTGTATTATCTATTTAAGACTTGATGGTTTAATTTCTACAAAAAAATGCAAAGATCCATCCATATTATAATAGAGTACTCCACTCTCAAAAAATCAAGTTATCATGTCAGACTGAAATAAAATGCATAGAATTTTTCAGATAATATCCAAAATTGATGTGTGAATATTGGACTGTCAAAACTATTACAACAGGGGTGGATTATAGAATTCAAGTGTTGAAACAATTATAAAGATTAAGTACTTGCAATGTCTTTGCTTAAAGCAGACATTATAAAACTTCTGCAATAACATTGTAGTACCATTGAAATAGATATGTAATTATTTCAATCAAATTTAGATAAATAGTACTATTGAGAATAATTATCCTTAGCAGCTTGCTGTATGACAAGTACTAGAAAAATACATCTTGCATCATGTTCTAATTTAATCTAGTAAAGTGCTTTTTATCCATGAGTGTGAATGGTTTATTTTCTTGTTGATATTGGCATTTGTTATTTGGTCCATTATTGAGGGTATATTATACGATAGATCAAAATCTTCTAGGTGCATTAATATCTAAGAGCAGATTCTTTGGTTTATTTAACTTTTACATGATTTTTTTCATAGAAAACTTAATTGTACATATCATGAAAAATTAACTAAAATACAAATAAAATCTAGTCAATTAGAACAAAATAAAATTTACTGGTAGACAGTCCTACTCTTAAGTCAGGGATTCAAGGAGTTTAAACATTTCATAGCACCTTATTATATTCCAATTTTTATTGCTATGAAAGAGAGTCATAGATTGGGTACTTTATAAAGAATATGGGTTTATTTATCCCATGATTCTGGAATCTGGGAAATTTAAGAACATACTGATGATACCTGGTGAGGGCCTTGTCATTGTGACATAATATAGCAAAGGTCACCAGATGTTAAGATAGAGCAAATCTGCTAACACAGGTCTCTCTTCCTCTTTTTAAAGCCACTAATGCCATCATGGGGACCCTACTGTCATGACCTCATCTGATTCAAATTACATCCCAAAGCAATACCTTCAAATACTGTAATGTAAATTTATTAATTACATTTTCAAAACATGAAATTTAGCGATGTATTTAAATTATAGCATTTTTCTCCTGCCCCCCAAATCCATGCCCTTCTCAAATGCAATATACCCTCTTTGCAACCCAATAGTCACAAAATTTTTACTCATTGTAGAACCAATAAAAAAGTCCAAAATCTAGAGTCTTCATTGAATCAGATATGAATGGATTCAAGGCACCTTTCATACTTTTTTCCTCCTTCTGTGAGCCTATCAAATCAGAGAAATTAGCTACTTTCAAAATACAATAGTAATAGTGGGACATACATTCCCATTCCATAACAGGGAAGTAAATTTAAAAAAAAAAAATGAGTAACAGACCACAGGACAGTCTGAAACCCAACCAGGAAAAAACTACATTCAATCTCAAAACTGGAGAATAATCTCCTTTGCATCCATATGCTGCCTCCTGGGTGCACTGATGTGGGAATTGGACTACCAAGACTTCTGACAGCCCAGCCCCAACCCCATGACCTTGCTTACCTCAGCCCATGCTTCATCTCCCTTGAGTTGGGGTACAATGTCTACAATTTGACCAGACTGGCATTGCAGGCTGATGGTTCTACCATACTGGGGACTCTGTGGAATACTGTAGAGGTACTAGGGCCTCAATGGTGGTCTTTCCCCTTATGGCTCCATTAGTGTTGCACTGGTACAGACTCTGGACCTGTGAGAGATTTCTATATATCTTTCTAAATCAAGGTAGAAGAAGCCATGACTTCACAGCACTTGCTTTATATAAGCCTGCCAAAATATTACCACATCAATGTTGCTAAGGTATGTGACCTCTGTCTTCCAGAAAAGTGGACTGATTTGCATCAAGATCAGTCCAAGTGGCACCTGGGCCTACTTGAACCATAGCTAGAGTGGTTCAGGAGAGCTGCTCTTGAATGCAGGGAGCAGACAGCCATGGTGGCTCTGGGCAGTGAGCTAGTAGAGGACTCCCTGGGCCTATCACCTGAAATCATTTTGCAGTCCTAGAGCTATGGTCCGGTGATGGAAGCAGAAACCTTGAAGTTCTTTGAAATGACTTTAGTTTTTCCCTCATTGTCTTGATGATCCCTTCTCTCTGAACTAATTTCTTGAGTGAATGGTTAATGGTCCATTCTTTCCTCTCATGAACATTCCATGGTCAACCTAAAAGTTTCTCAACTTTTTCCACTCTACTACCCTTTTAATTATAAATTCTGCTTTAAGTCATTTCCTTCCTCTACTGTTTTACTTAGGAAGTTAAAAGCAGCCATGCAGCAGCCTAATTGATTTGTTGGTTACATATTTTAGTCACTAGATGTTCTAGTTCATCACTCTTAAATACTGTATTCCGTAAGTTGCAGGACATAGACATATTTTACCAAGTCCTTTGCAACTGCATCATGAAAAGAGCCCTTACTCCATTTTTCAGTACATTGTTCTTCATCTCTGAGACTTTATCAGAATGACCTTTTACTGTATTTCTACCAACCTTTTGGTCATGACAACTTAATTACTGAGAAGTTCTAGACTTTCCTTAGTCTCCTCTCCAGGGTAGAATCACTCAGAGCAGAGAAACACTACAGCTGGCCTTAATGATCCATTCATGACAATACTGACTTTTTCCAGCACTAAATTTAAATGTGTTCTAGTCCTTAACCATTATCCAGTACCCAACCTACTTCCAATTTCAGGTATTTGTGTAATAAAATCCTTACTATAAGTACCCATGTTTTTTGTGTTTGCCAATTCGTTTTTGGAATAACTGAATACCACAAACTGGATGGTTTCTAATGAATAGAGGAATTTTTGATTTTGTGTTTTGTTTTTTTAACCTTGTGATTCTGGAGTCTGAGAAGTCTGAGAGGATGAAACCATATTAGGTAGGGGATGTTTTGATGTATAACCTGGCAGAAGGCATCACATGAGACAGAGAAAGCATACTAGTTTGGGTCCCTCTTCATCTTCGTATAAAGCTGCTGATGCCATTGTGGGGTCTTACTCTCATGACTTCATCTATTCTTAATTATCCTCAAGAGTCCTACCCCCAAATACAATTAACGTTTTAACTCAGGGATTAATTTTCCAAAACATGAACTTCTGGGAGAACATTCAAACCATAGAATCACTCTATTGAAATATTAAACTTGTTCACTAGAAATTATGATTGTTTTAAATTAATCTATTTTCTTTTGAAAGATAATTAAAATATTTCTTTTCAACATAGACTTTAAAGTTTGGGCAAAAATATGTTTGTGAAACTTCTCATTCAAACAGAGAAAACATGTACTGTGTGTTACATTGATTATTTATCAGGTATATTTTTAACTTTGCTTAGAAATTAAGCTTGTAGACCTTTAAGCACTGATTTTTCTAATATTAATATTCTCAAGTATGTGTATTAAAACACATTCTGAATTCATTCCAAGTGTCAGTCCTAATCATATTCTCATGATTAGTATTATATATTATAGGGTATGTAGCTCCTATTCCTAGGTTAATTTAGAATTTTTATATCCTGAATATGTGTTCCAAGTATGCTGTCTTGAAAATGAATTTAACAAATTTTGGTTCTCTATTTCAAATAACATATTTAAAAATATAATGACCTTTCATAAAATATCACAAATTTTATAACTAAGAGAAATAGATGATTTTGAAAGTGAAGGTCAAGTGACATAAATTAAGGATTAAAATCAAGCCACACATGACTTTCCAATTTTCGAGAAATGTCAGCCCAAGACACTGATAATAAAATTGACAACTGTGTAGAGGCATATTATCAATAATTTTAAATACTCCAGTAAAATAAGTGAGAATGAAATCTCATCAGGCACGCACACACACACACACACACACACACACACACACATAAGGAGACTAGATACAAAATGCTGGCACATATTTGAACATCATAAATTATAGGCACATCCACTTTTATTCCTTAGACATGACAATCTATTTATTTAAATGAATTTATTAATGTAAGTGAATATATATTATCTTTTAAAAGGTGAAGATATTCCATTTAAATTCAAATCCTAGTTTACTATTCACTCACATCCTTATTTAACACAGTAAAACCTACCTGAGTATACCACACACATACCTGAAAACTCATTACATACTGTTCGATTGAGTATTTTATCCCTAAATAAGGAGGTCAAATTATGGTTATTATACTGATGAAGAAAAATATGTGATTGCATTGAACAACACAAAGTTAGAAGGGATTTATTAGAGCTTGAGAACAATTGACATGAAAAACAATGCATGGGTTTTAAAATGAGACCAATGTGACTAAGGACATGGAGTCCCACCTTTTGTTGTGATTACAAATTTATGTTTCCTACCAATTCTTTCCCCATTCTTATTCCTTCATTTCTTCATCCAATATTTATCACCCACTATCTACATACCAGGAGATCTGCTGTGTTCAAGAAGTACAATTTAAAAATATGGCAAGTTCCTTGCCTTCAAGAAGTCTAGTGAGAGTGAGATAATCACCAAAGAGAAATTAAAAAGAAAATTATTGGGGGGAAGCAAATATTACATGTTAGAAGACTTTCTCTAATTATAAAAATAAAGCAGAAAAAAAGAGACAATCAGTGATCAAGTGTGGAAAAAAGGCCTCTGTTGAACAATCACAGAAATGAAGGAAGGAAGGAATCCATGTAAATATCTGGGGACAAAGAGTCCTGGCCTATAGACTTGCCACTGCAAAGTTCTTGAGGCAGGCAAGTGTCTGTATGTACAGAAACAACACAGAGGCTAGTATGACTTGAGCAGAGAGGGAGAGAGACGGACTGACATAAGCGATAATCATCTTAAAGCAATGCAACCCTCTTATCCAACAATTTCCTCCTCTGGGCATATAGAATAATTCCAGGGACTCCTTTGTGGAGTCTCTGAATTTGAGCCAATGAATAAGTGGAAATGATGTGTGCACTTCCAGTATGTTCCTAAATGTTCCCCTGACTTGATGTAGAAAAAACTTACAATCTAAGAAGCCACAGACTTGAAAATGGAGAGCACATACAGCAAGAGTTCAGACACTGATCACTACTAGGAAGAGAAGATCCCATTTATCAAGGATATCTATTTTTTATTTGTATGAGCAAAAAAAATCCAATTATTTTAAACCACTGAAATTTTTCTATGAGTAGCTATTATCATTAAAGCTAATATAGGTGGGGTTAATGTTGATTAACAGGCAGTCAGATGGCTTTAGGCAACATAGGCCATTGTAGATCATTGCCTTCCCACCCGTTCAGATATCCCTAATTCCCACTTCTTCTTCCACAGTTTTTTATCAGGTTCTAGTGGGAAACATTTTTACATTTATTTTTATAATCTGTCTCCCCTGACCAGAGTGTAAGTTCCACAAATATAAAAATCTTTGTCTACTTTGTTCACTGATGTATTTCAATCATCTAAATTACTTACTTTTACAGAAAACCTGCACAGTAACATTGATGGAAAATTGGTTGATCACAACTTATTTTAAAGAGAACTGATTATAACTTTACTAAAACTAAATATGTATTTACCAAACCAAAAGCAAACAAAATTCATGCTGCCTTGTGTGAACTGCTTTAATTCAATATTTTATACAAATATATTTTAAAAATCTGATAAAAGTATATAAGAAAACTTCTCCAATATATTCCTTTACTTTTACTTCATGGTTTCACTTTTAGATTAGTGTAGACCTAATTCCTAAGCACAAAAATTAACAGTAATTTTCTACATCATAGTGACTTAGAAATAAAACCATACATTCTGCTACTTTCTTCCCTTGAGAAACAAAGAAAACCTTTTTGTATTATTGAATAACACTACTATTTCTTAAAAGTATTAGTTAATACCTATATTCAAAGGCATATCTCTGTATTACTGCAATTTGTGGCATTTATTCCAGAATCACTAGAATCCACAAGTTTCTAAAATCACAAAAATTTAAAATGTTAAGTGCATTACATTTTTTAAAAGAAATTTTGAGTAAAACCATGACAAGAAAATTTATAGTTTCCAAATGATTTCATTTACTTGCAAAAGGAATATACTCTATAAAGAATACTGTAGTACTATGTTCCACAGTAAAAATAATAACTGTGACTGATAGTTGTCACTTTAACTAGTAATAGTTGCAGTACTTTCCTGATGAGTGATCCAGGCATGTGGGAGAATCTCAGAAACTGAAAATATTGTCTTTCTAATACTTCCAAAGTATGTGCACTTCAAATGTTTTACAAATGTATTTCCATGTCTTTGTCTTTTATCTGTATAAATTCATTCTCATCACTCAGCAGATAAGAAGGGAAGTTAGTTAGGAAATGGGAAAATGTAGATACTAAATAAAATAATCTCATTTTCCCAATATGTTTAGGCAAGATCGTAACGTAGACCTTTTGCTTTCAGTTTGGTGTTCTTTCTATTCCTTCATCTGGCTCACTTTTCTGCTGGAATTTGATGTAAAATATGTAAATAAACAAACAAAAGATCCAGGTATATAATATGTATTTATGATAGCAGGTTTTAAAAAAGTTTTCAAAAAAGAAACAAATAATGAGAGTGTCTGAAGGAAAGAGTAGTGAAGTGAAAGAATAAACTAAAATCTAGTTATATCAAACTATAGAATTTATTATAAAATAGATATGCTAAGAATAAAAAAAATTAAGGTGACTATAGATCCCGATTTTTTGGAACCAAATAAAAATGTTTTAGCTCTAAGAGCTGATCACAATCTTTGAAAATCAAATTTAAAATATACAAACTGGGACCACAACATTTAGAAAAATTAAAAGTAACATGTAGAAATCTGTGACTGGTCTGGAGCACTTGTAAAGTATTCTGTTTAAAATAAGGTAATTGCTTTTCTTTGTTATGTAGGAAAATTCTGAATTTAATCTTGTATCATGAAGAAAAAAATGAAGCCTCATGTAACAAAAATAAAGAGAAAAACATTGATTTAATTGATCAGAAAAGTTGAATTTAATAGTGCTTGGAAACCCTGCATTTGTATCTAAGAATAGTTTTCTAATGATTGCTATTTAGTAGAAATTTTTACTGAATTCCAAGAGAAGGCAAAATTGAAGGTTTGTTTTCTAAAATGCTGATAATTATTTTCTCGTATTCAGGTGCAGCAATATTTCATGTTGAAATGAATTTGGGTTTTAGGAACAAACAAAACCCACTTTAACATGTTCTTTTCATGGACTGTCTGTCTATAAAAGAAGTCACATACTTAGGCTTGGGAGTTTTAGTTTCTCCATTGAGTAAAGCAAATAAGTAAGGTCAGTTGCTTTCTGTTATTGTAAAGATTGACTAAGATGATTAATACAAAAGACCTAAGATAATATAATAAATTTCAGTAAGTATACGTCATTATTCATTAAAGTAAATCCAAGGTCTTGAGTCTATCTGGATGGTCACAATTTAATGCTTCGTACAGAGATAGGAAAGCAGCAATGAAGTTTTAGATGCCACTATTTAAATGGTATGAATGGGAGGTGCTAATGAGTGGATGGACATTAACTGGTATAACGTCAGAAAAAAAAAGTTTGGATTTTGTAGACCATACTGAAATCTCATCAGTTCTCCCCAAACTAGGTTTGATTAAAAGTGATCATTAAAAGTGATGTGTTAAAAAAATAAACAAAATTGCCAATATGACATTAAAATTTCTTTAATTTATTTTGTATTGCTATTACTTATTTATAATTTCAGATATTATAAATATTATAAAAATTACTATGGTTTTGAGTTTTCAAATTATAAATTTGAAAAATTAAGATTTGGAAAGTGCTTACTCCTATTCCCAGCACACCCAATACTGCAAATGTGTCATATATGTACAAAGAAGTGTAGGGGGAAAGGACACATTGACACATATGCTCATACACGCATAGCTTGTATGAATGACCCAGCTGCATAGACGATGGGAAGATTCTTGTTTTTTCCTCGTGGAAACTATTACACAATAAGAGACCCTGAATTGAAGACTATCTATTCTGGTACAAGTTGGGACATACTACTTTTTTCTGGAGTACTTCCTGATTTTACTTTTCTCCCAGAAAAGGCAAATAAAATGTTTCTTTTTTTTAAAAAAAGCACATTTCTATTTCTTGATTTGTAAATTGAGACATAGATATATTAACAAAAGATACTGAGTTATAGATAGCAAGGTAAGTAATTTAATATGTTCAAAAAGATAGCTAAACTGGGCCACTTGTCTTATTTCTTCAATGAATAATAATTTGAAAATTCTTACAAATGAGAAATCTAGACTGGTCTCTTTAGGAACCAAGTTATCATGGAATTACTGTCATAAGGCAACTAAATTTCCTATTGCTCTTTTGATTTCTAATGCAGTAGTGTTTCCTCTTCAAGATGTATTACCCTTTAACACTGCATTCTCTCTGTAAAAGAAGTTAAGTCTTTATTTACTTTTTTTACAATATGAATACAATAACAATATGGCAAAAAATTGGATGTTGAGAAAAGAAAAGAAAAATGAAGTGAAAATGAATTATATTCCCTATCCATGAATGTCAACTTTATTAAAACCTTGTCCAACTAATGTCATTACAACACAGCTATTTTTTATTTATCAACATTTAATAAAGAACAAGATTTTTAACACAAGTAAGAAGAGCATAATTTTGGATTATTAAACAACTTGCTTCATACAACACTGACCAGAGGGTCATTCTTTCTCTCTCATTGTACATCTAGCTATAGAGTATCATCTGACAAAGACAGGTTTAGAAACAGTTTTCCTTTTTTAAAAGAGGCATACCATAAAGAAATGATTTTCCAGTAAGTCAGACTCTCAATGAATGTATAATTAAAGAAATGTTTATCTGGGAACTTTAGAAACTAAGTCTCTGAGGAAAGATTACTGGGAACTAAATTCTCTACTTGCCTCCTAAATCATCAAGACATACTTTTACCATTTCATCTTTCTACAATGTCTCATATCCGCACTCCTCCGCCCTACTTATTTTCTATTACGAGTGAGTTGACCCTGACACTTTAAAACCAACTACTCCACTTGCCCCACGAAATTACTTCCTCTTTTGAATGATACTTGGCCACCTCTCCTCTGTAACAGCATTTTTGTTGGATATTTTTATTATTACATAAATGCTGTAGAATTTTCAGTCTTCAAAAATACTTCACTTCACTTCATAGGTTTGCAAAGCGAGTTCCTCTACCGTCAAAAGATTTCTTCCCACAAAAACTGTCTCCAACTTTTGCCATTCTCCACATAAAATCTCTCTAAAAGCTTCCTTGTTGAATTAGAATAAAACTCAAATTATTCACATGGCCTCTAGGAGTCTCTATGAAGTGCACACCCATGGTTTCTCCTAATTGGCTTATTCCACATCCCCCTCTTGGTATTCACTATGTAGAGTTACCTTGGTTTTCCTTCAGGTCTTCAAAAAGGCTGGAAACTCTTCTGTTTTAAAAATCATTAGACTTGCTTTGTCCCCTTCTAGAGTGTTCCACCCTCAGACCTCAACAGTAATATCATTCAGGTCTCCACTCATATGCTGCTTTCCCCAGGGACCTGCAATATGCACCAAATGTCTGTAGTATCTCCTATCAGAGCCACTCTGACCAACTACCATTACATACTTCGTAATGACATTTTGGTCAACAGCGGACTGTATAAATGCCAATGGTGAGCCCCCTAAGATTATACGGAGCTGAAAACTTCATATCACTTCTTAAGTTATGCATGACTGCCTTTTGCTTTCCTTATATAAGTTTTTGCTTTTGCTTTTGACTTTTTTGATGTTCGTCTCATTCCCCTTTGGGATACACAAGCGCAGGGAGAAAAGAGAATTTTTCTGTTTCATTTATTGCTACACACATAGAACAGTTTCTGACTCATACTAGTAGGCAATAACATTTTATGTTAACATATGCAAACATTTAATTATGTATCAATATTGTATTGTATTCATTATAAGACATTGATACATAACATGATACCTTTAAATACATATCAATGATCATTGATTTTCCTCTTTTATTTATTTCTATACACATTGAACAATTTCTGTCTCACACTAGTAGGAAATAACATTTTGTGTTAATATATACAAACATTTAATTATGTATCAATGAGCATTTCTCACATTTACACATATATTTTTTAAAAGTGATATTAATTAACCTATGCATTAACTTGCTAAGGAATTGAACTTAATTTAAAGTTACTTTGAAAAAACTATGAATAGTTGTAAATATTTATTTTTATAATTTTAAAATAACTGGAAATTTATGATTTTATTGTGAATTGCACCAAAATGACAAAAATGAGAAAAGCTTTATTCTTATAAAAACAAAATAAGCTTTAGATTAAAATATAGATACATAAGTATTTGCACATTTGAAATTTCAAAGGACAATTTGGATTTCTTATTCACAAGTGGTAATTTATGATACTTCTACTTTTCAAGGTCAATGTCACTGGTAGTAGCTACGTACATTCTCTTGAGTGCTTTTCCACTATAGATGCACACACATTCTGTGATAGGCATACTATGATCTCTGAAAATCCCTGCATCCTGGTGGTCATCTTGGGAGTGGGAAAGATGAGGCGATTTGCTTTTAACCCAACAATAAAGCAAAAATGGTGAGACATCACTTTCATGATTAAGTTACAAAAGTCTATTTTGAACTCATGAATAACATGTTTCCATGAACCAATCTACCATGTTAGAGAAAACCACTTGGTAAGGCACTGAGAGTAATCTCTGTTCCAAAGTCAGCAAAGGACCCAAACTTGTCACATGAGCTTGAAAGCAGACTCCTTACCACTGTGTTCTTGAGATAATTACAGCCCAGCTTCACCCTGATGGCAGCCTGTGACAGATGGTGAGGAACAGGATGCAGCCAATGGATACCCAGGCTTCTGACCCACAGAAATTATGAGACAATAAATATGTGTTGTTTTGAGCTATTAAGTTTAGTGTAAATTTTTATACAGCAACAACCAACCAAAGTTAAGTTCCTTTATATTCAGAGTTTATCTTACAAATGTGCAGTGTCCATTTTTAGTTTTAGTCTTCACTCCACTAATTTATTTAAACGTTTTCCTCTTAAGTTTTTCTTGTTCTAAACCCAAGTTTTCTACTCTTCTCATCTAGTGAAGCCAGAACTCAGAATATTCAATAATACAATTATCTGATCAATCTTCAAGTTACTGTAGTGAGAAGTAGATATTATTGACTATCCAATCCTATGGGGGTATCTATATGAATATAAGATTTTGTAATTATAGAAGCAGATTCTTGTACATTAGTTTGGGCAACTGAGAGAAATGGCACACAACTCAGTGGCACATGGATTGAGGAGGAAGCAGAGCTTGACATAAATAAATTGGAACTTTTCAAGAGTAGGGGAGCTTGTCAAAAATGGTTTTCCCTATCACTCATTTTAATATGCTTCTGTCAGACCAGGCATACAGATACTTTTGAAAGTACACGTTTCAATTTGAAATGATCATATCTAATTTCAAGGAGTTAGTGAAATGTAAATAAAAATTGAATAGGGCCTCAAATTTCTGCAAACCATTTGATTTAGGAAAATTGCAGAGTTATTTTTTGTTTGTTTGTTTTCTTATTCGAACCCAAATAACTAAAGTGCTGGTCAGCTTTCAGCTACTATAACAAAATACCTGAGATAATCAACAAGTAAAGAGTAAAGATTATTTAGTTTACAGTATTGGAGGTCTCAGTTCATGATACACTGGCCCCATTGGTTTGGGGCCTGTGGTGAGGCAGCATGTAAGGCAGGAGCTTTTGATGAAGCAAAACAATTCATGTCAAGGCTAAGAAGTAAAAAAGAAAGAGGAGGGGAACAGAAATTTACAGTTCCCTTCAAAGCCATGCCTCACTGACCTAGAGATGTCCCAATAGATCCCATCTCTTAAAAGTTCTACCATCTCCCAACTACTACCCACAAAACAAGCTTTTAAGACATGAGCATTTGAGAGACTATCATTATTCAAAGTATTACAAGTTCATTTTTTGATACACTCTGGGAATGCAAGTGGGTTAAAAAATTATTGGTGATGAATTTGCAAAATATGCTGTTTGTTTCTCTGATACTCCAGCATAGTTGAATAACACACAGTGAGACATGGTTGCTGTTAGCTTAATTCAATGAAACTTAAAATGTATTGATTAGTGTATTTATTTTTTCCAAGTCTATCTTGCTGACTAGGCACTTGTTTCGTGATGCCAAAGACACAGTAGTTTTTAAATAACATATATGTTTCATTGAAAATAGGATAGCACTCTATTTTTAATATAGAAAGTGGAAAATTTTTACATTTTACTGACATTTTTCTAATGCTATATAATTTCTTAAATAATTTGAAATGTAAGCCATTCTTTAACTCCTTTTAGTTTTTTACTTGTGTTGAACACCCCTTTCATTCAATATATAAACTCTTACTACATTTCTGAAATTGATTTTGTCTGTCATTAGGATATGTGTGTGTGTGTTCATTAAAATCAACTGTGGATCTCCTTTTAATAGTTTAAGAAGCAAACTCCTTTCCCTTTAACATGACATAAAAGTTCTTGCTAGTAAGTTTTGCAGGTTGAAGCAGTCTTCACATGAATGAAGCCATGGACTTTCATCTATCATGTAAATGCCATTGGACATTGCACATGCCTTCTTAATTCTCAATGTTGTTACTTATCAAGGTGAAGATAAGCTAATATGTCTTAATATTTTTGAGAATATTGAATAAAGTAACTTACAGAAAAATATTCAAGCATATGACCCCTAAAATCAAGGCACATTCAACATCAATCTAATTTTCTATGTTGCTCCAATTCATTAGCCAGACATGCTACCAAGGAGAATTAATGACATGCTGCATTGCTTCACTTATATAATGTTCCCTGTCTTGGGAGGTATCTTTTACCTCTTGTTCTCATTGATAGATCTGGATTTTTCTTTCAAATAACATTTCTGTAATTGTCCTCCTGAATATTCCTACAATCCTTATTCTATCTCATATCTTTTTGTTAATTTTTAAAATACATTACTTGATGCACAATTATTTCTTATCACTTAATAAACTACTAGCATTTAAAAGGTATAAAACATGTCTTGTTCTACTTTGCCTTCTCTGAATTTAATAAAAAACTGGGTAGGAACTTAATTAATATCTGAGTTAGTAAATTAAATTAATTAATCACAAATCCAGTAACCTATTTTTAGTTACTGGGTTTGTGTCAGACAATAATAGCAACAAGAACACAATAAACTATTCAATTGTTTTTCATTTGCTGTAAAATTAGTTACATAAACTAAAGGCAGTAGAAGGGCCACAATGATATTTTACAAGAGGTCAGAGATAATTCTCCCCCTAAAGCTTAGTTTTGTACTTTATTGACTTCTTATCACATAAAAGATATATAGATCTCTCTACTCCCATGATAAGTTCTGTGGTCTTCTCATGGACTCTAATTTTACTTTCAATTAAATAGTTAAAAGAGCAATTAGATTTAAGGGATTTCTTTCCTTATTAGACAAGTTGGCTCCATCTATCCTTTCATTGGGAACATTGATATAGTCTTAGATTACTTGGAAAAATTGATAATGAATTATGCTCCTCCAGGCTGTGGTTAATTAAATTGGCTACCCTTTTGTCTTCAGCATGGGCAGCTGGGGCACTGGACTACAGAGGACTAATGAGTCCTACTTAAGGTAAGTCCTCCAGGGATGTGAATTCCTGCTGTCAGGCAGGAATATGATTCAGATCACAAAGTTCTCCAATCTACTAAGTAGGTCAAACTCTAAGGAGAGAGAATAAAGCAATTTGGGGTTGGTTAAAATCAGAAACTAGATGAATTTAATTAGTTATTATATCTAACAAAGTTTTTTAATGCTGTGTTGTACTGCTGGTTGTACTGAAATGCTTAAGAAATTGTTTATATTTAACAAGGAAGCATTTGGATCCAAGAATTGTTCTATTAGAAATCATATGTTCACAATTCAATGACTTTAAAAAAAGGTCAGACTTCTGAACGGGTCACAATTTTGTATTAAAAATTTCAAAGCACTAGCCAAATAAGTGATTAAAGCTGCCACACCTCATAGCAAATTACATTGTGTTATGCATCTGTTAACGTTATATGTCCTATATGTATGACTCATTTAGTGCTGAGAATAAATAAATGTAGTGTGACTGTAATTTTTTCATTTGCTTTTTCATAATTTTCAACATGATCTTGGGTATAATGGAAGTCATAAAATATATATTAGTTATTTCTATATTCTATATTCATTGATTGTTATTTTGCTCCAATGCAGGTCAAACTAGAAAAGTTTAAAAGAATAGTATTGATAAAAATACCAAGAAGTTAGGATATAGAATTCAATAGAATAATAATTTTCATTGATTATTAAGCATTAATACTTGTTAAGTATTCACAAATTTAAATTGATAGTTGTTATTATCCTTAAAAACTATCTTTGAAAATCAGTTTATAACTAAACTGAGGCACAGAAAGAATAACAAATTTTCTCATATTTATTTTAGTTAATCTGAAGTGTAACAAGATTTCACATCCATTTTAACAATAAAGCACACACTCCTAAAGACACGGCAATAACCACCTCTAGGTACTGAACTGGAAGGTTTCAATCATATATTTCAGATATAGTGACATGTTAAAATACAATGCCTTAATTAATGTTCAGTACACCTTGTGGACCCATAGAATCAGCATCACCTAGTGCGTGGTTAGAATTGCAGAATCTCAGCTTCAACAAAACACACAGAATCAGAATATCCATTGTAACAAGATCTCTGGGTTCTTTTAATATATATTAAATTTGAGAAGCCCTGGCTTATCACAGTATCTTCAATACACATTTAGAACCAAATGAAAAACACATGTGTACACACACACACACACACACACACATTACCCAATTTCAGAAAAAAAATTATTGTAAATCATAATCTTTGGGGAGATTACTGACATATCAGTATTTCTTAGATACTTGAGATGATTTTAAAGTGTAGTCAGGATTGAAAACCATGATACAATAACCTAATAGTCTTTAAATTTTCTTGTGCATGAGAATAAAGAAATGAGATTTCTTAAACAAGATGCCCCTGAGTGAGTGAGCACATGTGATAGACAAGGCAGGAATGCTCCTTGTTGAAAATGATTAGATTATGAGACCTATGATCTAATCAGTGAATTAATCCATTTGATCATAACTTGAAAGAACTACTGTACTGAGTGGTAAATGTAGGACAGCAGGTGAGGTTGGAGGGAGCAGTCACTGATGGCATACAACTTGGGGATTATATATTCTGTCTCTGGCTCCTTGTGCTCGTTCTCTGATTTCTGACTACCCTGAAATGAAGAGTTTCCCTCTACCATGTCCTTCTGCCATGATGTTCTGCCTCACCTTGGGCCCAGAGTAATGAAACCACCCAACCATGGACTGAACTGAAAACATGAACTCCAAATCAACTTCTCTTCCTCTAAGCTTGTCAGGTATTTTGGTCACAGCAATGAAAACTAAGACAATGCTCAAGACATTTACTGAATAGACGATGGAACATTGTCCTCCAAAGTCATATAAACACATGAAAGAAAAAAATAGTCAAGTACAAAGCAAAATACAGAAGCGCCACTCAAATATGATAAACATGACTATATTACAGGTTTAATGAATTATGCTTGACAAGCATTTTCAAAAATAATAAAAAATATAAAAATCTGTAAAGTGATACTTTTAGATTAATACTAATGTTTTACTTCTGATAAAAATGAATTATTTCAATTTAATATGGAAATAATAATAATTTTTATTTTAGACATCATCTAAAGCCAAAACCCCAGGATATACAAGTTTCCTTGAGAATGATTGATAATAGGGACAATGGAAGGTAGAAAAAAAAATAGTGCACTTTACTCACAAACACACTCTATTCTTTATGTGATTTAAGAAATTAAGCACAAAATTATAAAAGTATTTTTAAAAAGTCCATTTTTGTTTTATTTTAATGAACACTGTAATTAGGGCAGCCAACAAGGTTAGGAAGTAAGAAACATTTTATGAAATTGTGGAGGAAGCTGTGAATCTTGCTGTGCCAAAATAAATAAGCCACAGGATAAAAATAACTCAGAAGTAGAACAAACAAGAAATGATATCATTAACAACTAACTTGGACAATTACTTTTCTCAGGTAAAGCCAGAATACGTTTGCAAAGACACAATAGGACATTAAGTAAATAGTTGAAAACACTAGTAATACTAGCACAATATTGAGTTATAAGTATGGACTTATTCATTCCATTTTAGGTCATCTAAATATGTATGATATAGGAGAATGTTCACTGTACTTAGATGAGAGGACCAAAGCACAAGTAAATTCTCTGAACTTACTGAGTTTTTTGACCTTGAGCAGGATATTTCATATCTGAGATTTTAGTACATCAACTCCACTTAGTGTGTGTGTGTGTGTGTGTGTGTGTGTGTGTGTGTGTAAAATGAATGAATAGACATAAAACCCCTAACTCTCTACTTTACTGTACATGTTTAATATATTTTTGTCTTCTGTTGTCAATTATGTAATGCTTAAATTCTGCAAATCTCTTTAGTCTATATTTAAGAGATATTTAGAGAATCAGAAGAGGTGAAGGGTCTTTACCAACAAGTCTGTTAATATTAATAGCAGATACCTTAAATTTTATTTACAAATGGTGCCTTAAGTACTATCTTATATATTTGGTCTGTTTTTCATAAAATACCTAGGAAAGTGCTAATCACGTGCCATTGAGTAATAAGAAAGTTTGATCTCTACTCTTGAAGTCTGTATGATTGCTCTCACTTGACATCAGACATTGCTTTCCAGGGGCAGTAATAACTGAGCTCAGGGAGGTGCATCAGCAACAACATTTACCTAGATATAAACACCCCCTTGAGGGAGTTGACCCAAAAAATTGGCTCATCTGAGACATTTTTTTCTAAAGGTCGCTCATCAGGTTTTGTTGTGTGGACATGTCAAAGGCAAATTCCATCATTCAGGAAAATAATTCAGAATGGATTGTCAAATACTCTTTTCATTTATCCACTGAGTTTTATAACCAAAGAAACAAATTAACAAGGGGTTGAGAAGGGAGTTAATAACTAGAAGTTATAATACCTGTTAATAATATTGAACATTTTAAAGCTATTGATTAGGGTAAAATATTTTAGATACAAGAAAATGTTATGTGAATTGCTGAATGATCCTGAGCAACCGCCATTAATCAAGACGTCCCTTGCGTATTTAGGATACAATTGTGAACAATAAACACAAAGTCTCTTACCAAACTTGCATTGTGAAGGCATGCATGGGGGTACAGGTATAGATAGTGGGAAAATATGTATCTATATCTTATGTAAAAAGATGATGAATATAGCAAAGGGGGAAAATGTCAGAGGAGGAAGTCGAGGAGCATTTAGTAATCAGCTGACTGCTATTATCAGAGGTTCATCAAGGTCATATTTGAGCTGTGACCTATAGTCATGTGAATATCTGGAGAAAGGCAGTAAGTGCAGAAGCCCAAGGCACCAGAGTGCAGGGAGACTAGCACAGCTAAAGCAAAACAGACAGGAATGGTAGGGGAGAGATAGGATTGGTAACAAATATCAGAGAATATCGGGGCTTTGGCTGCCACTGTCAACAACTAACTGAGTGAGACAAGAAGTCACTGGAGGATGTATCACAGAAAAGGGACCTATTCCACTATACATTTTAGAAGGATAGCTCTTGTGGTTGCATTAAGAGTAGTCTGATCCAGTTAGGAGGTTGCGACAGTACTGCTGGCATGGATGTATGTTTTCTCCAGTTCATTGATGAAAACAGACTAGGAGTTTCCCATAAGGAACTATTCACGTCCCTCAGATTCATTCTGTCTTTTGTCTGTACAGTACTGAACAAACTTAGTCAAACATCTATGCTTTGTTTTTTTCAGTTCCATGCAGTTTTATAAGTTCCACATTTTACTTTACCTGTAACTAATAATGTGACCATGCCATATGAAAATAGTAGACCTTTCACAATTCAGTCATTAGGTTATTTTCTCTGCTCTCCCTCTTTTGTTCAGAAAGTCATCATGCCTGAAGAGAATCTGTTGAACATATACTATATACTGTGAACTATAATAGGCATAGGAAATAAACTTTGTCATTCCATAAAATATCCATGTGACATTCATTATTTATAGAAGATTTCTTATGGAATTTGAAATTGTTCTTTATAAATTAACTGTATGAAATCTTAGAGAAAATATTTGATTTATCCAAGGTCACCAAGATGGATGTTGTGGAACAATGATTTGAATCTAGATCAATATGCTTTCTAAAAAAAGTCAATGTCAATAATCACATGCATGCAGATTTTAAAGATTAATTATTCAGATGCTAAGGATACTCTCAATTATTGGACCATAGTACATTGAAGTTATAAGTACCTATTTTATTTATAATATACTACCCAGAACTCTTAGACTGGGCTTGGTGAAGGTCATGGTAGGTCCCAGGTTCTGGAATAAAAGTAAGACCAGGATAGAGAGAAGTGGTCCTAATTGCCAAAGGTGGAGGATTCAGGATAAAGGCCAGAGTTTGGATATGAGTGCAGAGTTTTGTGTGCTTGTGTATATCCATATGTGAGAACCTAATTACATGGGCATATTTATCAAATAATGCACTGTAGTCATTACTTTGACTTAGTCTTTTATCCAAATAAAATTTAATAAGCATTTCCTATTATTTCCTAGTCATATTCCCATATATCTGTGTCATACACTTGTGCAATTTAGTCTACATATTTATTTCATTTCACAATTATCAAGGAAATTGCTATGAAAAACAAGCAGCCAATTAATATATTCTAGAATATCTTTAACATTCATTTTAATTAAACAGGTCCTTAAAAATGGAGAACAGCTTAACAGTAGACAAAAAGAAGCAGAAGTCCACCTCAAAGGGAGGTATATTTATTATCTTTACTAATTAACCAACTAAAAAGTATCCTATTGCTGTTATTTAAATGTAACACTAGTTGTATGACATTACTTTCTAGTGTTATATTTTATGTGGTAATTTACAATATTTCATTTATATTTGTAACTGTGGTTAGGATAAATTGTAAATACATTATTCATAAGAATTTTAAATAAATAGAAAATTACCTGTACAAAACAGTGTAACAAGCACACACTTTTGTATTTTGCAATTAGTGGTAGACTTAAAATTCATTTTATTTTGTGCAAGGAAAAAAAATTCACGTAATTAGGAGATCCCTTTCCAAAGTATCTAAATCACCCATGATTGGCAACTTGGTCTTTTGCATATAGTTAACTTGGTTGATTTTGCATATTTTGTCAACTAAATATGCAAGAAATTTCTTTTATAGGCACATTAAATGAATGAAGTTATAACAAATATTCAGGTTCAAACCTCAGTGTAAGAACACAACTCGACATACCATAGGATTTTGAACACTTAGCCATCCCAGAATGGGAAACAGATTTTACTCCAAGGGTGAATTTGAATAAATTGGAATTCTGTATTGGGTAGAATGGGCACATCCTGGTTTACCAGGAAAAATTTCATAAAATAATATGAATACCAGTCTCATTTATGGTTAGTGTGTGGTATAGGTTTCTCTGTGTATCTCAGGGAGTTATTCATACTTCCTGCTGAATGAAAAACTAAAGAGTGTGGTGTTCTTCTGTTCTTTTTATATTCAGTCCTCATTAATACTAGGAATGTCATAATCATGTGTGTCTCTGTGTGTGTGTGCATTTGTGTGTGTGTCAGAGAGAGAGAGAGAGACAAAGATATGAGAAAGGCATGTATATACTTATATATGTATACAGATGAAGCCAAATATATACCAATTAGGAAAATTTTTAATGTACTGAAATAATATGAAAAACCCTGTGAAAAATATGTTGTTCATTGATTATGATTTTAAATGTATTTTTAAACTCTATATTTTAAAAGCACTGAGAAACTTTGGAAGGTAATCTTATGTTTCTGTGGAGGGACTTGTACACTGATTTTTTCTTATATATATCTGTATCTTTATATAAAGTTATTAGTTTATGTAATTGATGAATATAGAAAAAGTTGTAACAACAGAGATGAATCACTTTAACTTTTAGTCACATTAATGTATTTAAGTACACATAAAATATTGTCTGGTAAAGAGAAAGACCCTGAGAAAATGGGGAGGGGGTGAGAAGCAGAATAGACAAATTTTGAAGGGCATCAATGTTTCAGTAATCAGATCAGACCCTTTTGTGAGTCCCAGATAGTTTTAGGGCACGTTTGGTTCTGTTTATAAGCCTGAGACACATGAAGATTATAAAAAGATATTTTAATATGAGACAAGATGGATGTTGCATATTTCACAGTATATTAGGACTGATACAGTTATTTTGTGTTTGATGTAATATAGGATCAAGGTTGACAAAACAGCATTATAATGTTGACAGCCATACCATCGATCAGGCTATTAAGATTATAGTACAAGTCACAATTCTCACAGCGTATCCTGAACCAGCACCTGCCCTACATATAAAAGTAGAATTGGGATTCATTAATCATATCCATGCTATCAGATGAGCTTCTGAAATTTAATATGGGTAAATGGATTTGATTTACTTTATTGGCTATGTTATCTGTAGTGTATTTCCTGTACCTCTGACTTTCTAAGTCAAAATGATTCATCCATGTACCACTCTCCATACCAACTCTTTAAACAATGGCATAGCAGGTGTCTTCATAACTGATCAGAATTACTCTGTTTTTTTCAGACCTCACTGTTCTCTTATCTCACCACAGTGACTACCATTTCACATGCTGACTTCTTGTTCCTTTTGTGCCTTGCTTGCTTTGTGGGCCATAAACCAAATATATAGACCAACTTTTAACACTGACTTTGCCTCCATTTCATTTTAATGACTTTTTCTCTCTGACATTGTTATTTTCTCCCTCCAGTCTTTAGTTATTATGACCTGTGTGGTACTGTATGTGGACTCTCTGCCACTTAGATCCTAAGCATCTATGTTAGTCAGTTTCCTGCTATTATGAAAAAATAAATAAAATAAGAAACTCACTAAGAGTAAAGACTTATTTGGGATCATAATTTTGGAGTTTTTAATCCATGATCTGTTGGTCCCGGTGCTTTTTGGACCTGCAGCGAGGTAGCACATTATGACAGGGAATAAAAGATAGACCAAAGTTGCTCATTCATGGCAGAGAAAAGACAGAGAAAGGGGGTGCCATATACTCTTCAAGGGCACACCCAAGGTGACCAGGAGACCTTCTTCATGTTCTACCTCCTTAAGTTTCCACCAAGAAGTTGGTAACAAGAAGTGAGGTTGTTTTTGTTAACTAATATGACAATGTGGTTCAGATGACTCAGGAGCTGGTAAATGGAAAGATGTTGGAAAATGTTGGAGATGCAAGCTGGAAAAGCTTTAAAATGCCTTAAACAGAGTTTAATGGGCAACTCTGGTGGGAACTCAGAAGACCAGAATGCAAACTGTCAAAACCATGCTCATGAGGTTTCAGGGAAAAATGAAAAATTCTATTGGAAATTGAGTAACAGGCCATTTGTTATATTCTGCAAAAGAACTTGATTTTATTTTTCCAATGTCCTAAGACTTTTTTTAAGGCTGAATAAAAGATATGGATAAATTAACCTAATGGATGGAATTTCAAGGCAGCACAGCATTTGGTCAGTGATATGTATATTGTTGGCAGCTTTTAGCCAGGTTTACTATGAGAATTAGGAGGACAGTGCAGAACTAAAGGATTTTAAAATCTTGCTGTTGGACCAGAAAAGTGAATGTAAAACTGGGGCTGAGAAAGTTGTTTGTTGAAGAGATTACAACCCCTAAAATGTTGCTAAGTATGTGGCACAGAGACAGTAGGAAAGATGTTTTAAGGACATCTCAAGAATTTACAAGCACCCACTTCAGAGTCCAGGGTGTAGAAGGGACAATTCCTTTAAAAAAACATCATGGAAGCACCATGCTTGCATGGGGTGAACTAGTAATTTGTTTCTCCTTACTCAACCATCCAGGCAGTCAGGTTGCTACAACTGTGATGCAGGGAGCTCAGCCATTGTGTAAGCTGGAAGTAGACCTTGGTGTCATTTACATGGTGCTGAATCTGTAGAAATATAGGATGCTAAAGTTAAGGGGTTATGGAGGCTTCCACTGATATTTCAAAGAGAGGCCAAGGAGGCCAGGCAATGTGTAATAGGGTCAGAGTCACATGAACTTTCCCTGGGAAAGTGATGCATGAAGCAGTGAAGGCGAAGTTGAAGCTGCAATAGACTCTGGAAATTAAGAAATACCAGTAATGTGACCTGTCTTCTAAAAAAAAAAAAAAAAGCCATTGGCTGCAGAGAAAGCCAGGCTAAAGAACAGCCCATGTGCACTGTAATCAGCAAGGGCAAAGGTTCAGGACTACCCAAGCTCTTTGTGTCCTAGAAGCTGTATGCAGAATTATGGGTGTGGTTATGGGACCTGTATGCCTGACTGGTTTTGGTTTTGTTTTCTTTCAAATCCCCAAGCCTCCCTATTGGAATGTGAAATGGGAATATTTACTTCATGCCACTCTATTTTGAAAATGAATATATATACAATATATATGCATATATTATATGTATACACACACACACACACACACACATATACACACTGCTAGGGCTATGGAACTCTTGGAGATGAACTAAATACATTTTACATTGTGATAGGAACATGAACTTTTGGAGGCCAGAGTCAGAAAAATATAGTTTGGATATGAGGTATCCCCCCAAAACTCCATTAATGTAGGAAAATTCAGAGATAAAACGATTGAATTATAAGATGATGTAACTTAATCTGTTCATACTAGTTTAAATGGATTGACTGGATGGCAACAGTAAGTAGGTGGCATGTAGCTGGACATGGTGGACCACAGGGTACATCTTCCCTGTAGCCCTGTATCCCCTCTCTTTCTGCCTCTTGCTACCATAAGTAGATCAGGTTCCCTCTGCCATTGACTTCATCCATGATGTTCCATCTCAACTTGAACCCAGAGCAATGGAGTTGGTCAATTGGTGGACTGAGACCTCTGATACCATGACCAAAATAAACTTTTCACTCTCTACATTGTTCTTTTTAGATATTTTGGTTTTAGCTACCAACATCTGGCTAACACCACTTCTCAATAGCATCAGGATAGAAACTAAGCCTTTAACACATAGGTTTTAGGAGGACATTCCAGACCCAAACTATAGCATCATCCTAATTCCTACAACTTTTATTGTTCTAGGAATGGAAAGGAATGGAAGAATTTGGGATGTAGATGATTTAATCTCAAGTTCATAAACTTTATCAATTTAAAATATAGAAAAGGTTGATATACATCTCATACAATATACAGAAGATCTTAGGTATTATTTTTAATATCTTATCTTTTAATCACTTAGCATGTAAAATACATATAAAATAGAAATGAAATTTAACCAATGATATAAAAAGTATAATTTATCATTAAAGAATTAGTGAGATGGGTGAATAATGACACCAAATCCAAGTGCCCATGTAATGAACTGTCTTTCCTAAAATTTAGTGGTAGTTTATCAAACAATAATGTGTTCTTAAAATATTATTTTTAGTTAAATTAATAGTGAGCTTGCATATTCATGGTCTCATATATATAATATTTCCTTTCATTCATTCACTCATTGATGAGCACCTTGGTTGATTTTTCGTACTTTGGTTATTGTGAACAGTGTTGCTGTAAACATAGGAATAGAGACATTTCTCTGATATGCTGATTTCATTTCCTTTGAATATGTATATACAGAAGTGGAATAGTTAGATTATATGGTACATCTATATTTTGTTTTTTGTTTCTGAGAAAACTCTACATTGTTCTCCAAAATTAAAGTTAAATGGACCAAAATTTTAAATTATAGAATTTAGCATTAAATGGTATAGTTGCTCTAGAAGAAATAATAGAATATCTAATTATTTATGGACATAGATTTCTACATGTCAACAATCAAAGTGAGCAGAAGTTGCCTACTCTACTAAGGTTCTCATAGTTTCCATTATTGCATATTGACTATTTCCAATCAATTGTTTTATTTTATATTTATATGATTCTGTATTTAACTCTTTTTTGTCTTTTTCTATTTTTATAAATTTCACAATTATAACAAACTTGCAATAACTATATGAATTCTCATATGCACATACACATATCTTCTGAACTATAATAGTGAGAAATACATTACTATTGACTATCAGTGTATATATCCTAAGAATAAGGTCAGTCTCTTACATATTACAATATAGGTAAAAATGTGTAACTACAATGTTGAGATGATTTATTATTTAATCACCACTCTGTAATCTCTTGTATTTTTTCCTTAAATGTAATATACTATCTCTTTCTGACTGCTTTTATGAATTTATTATCTTATTTGCTTTTCAACAGTTTAAATATTGTAGGCCTAGACATCTGTGGCTTGAAAATGCTCAATTATTATTGAAATTTCTGAAACAGAAATCAATCATTTCCCTTAATTCTGTAAATATTCTTCTTATATATATATATATATAACATTTCCTTTCATTCATTCACTCATTGATGAGCACCTAGGTTGATTTTTCATGTCTTGGCTATCGTTATAATAGTGCTGCTATAAACATAGGAATACAGGTATCTCTTTCATATGCTGATTTCATTTCCTTTGAATATGTATATACAGAAGTGGGATAGTTGGATCATATGGTAGATCTATTTTGGGTTTTTTTTTTTTTATCGAGGGAGACTATATCATTCTCCAAAATAACTACTAATTTACCCTTCTCCAATGTATAAATGTTTCTTTTTCTTCACATTCTTACCATCAATTGTTGATGTTATTATTCAGTTTCTTGTGTTTTGGTTTTGCCTTTATCTTTTTGACAATAGCCATTTTAACTCTGTTGATCTACATCACTGGTGTTTTGATTTGAATTTCTTCAATGATTTGCAGTATTAAATATTTTTCCTTATATGTATTGGCCATGACCATTTCTACTTAGGTCTTTTATTGATTTTTAATTAGGTTTTTGTTTTTGTTTTTCTTTCTTTATTTTTTTTCTGCTTTTGATCATTTGAATTTCCTATATATTTTGGATACTAACCACTTATTAGGTATTTATTTTGTAAACATTTTCTCCCATTCTGTAAGTTGTCCCTTCACTTATTGGGTTGATTCCTTTGCTGAGCAGAAGCTTCTTAATTTGATATAATCCTATTAATCTGTTTTATTTTATTGCTTGTGTTTTTGGTGTATTATACAAAAAGTCTTTCTATGACAATGTCCTGAAGTGTTTCCTTTGTGGTGTTGTCTAGCAGTTTCAGACTTCCATGTGTTACATTTAGTTCTTTGATACTTTTTTTTTTTTTTTTAATCTTAAGCAATAGCATTTTATTATGGTTGCAAAGAAAATCACCCAGGGAACCCATGCCCAAATGTTGGTCTCTACACAAACAGGAAGTGGACACAGCTAATGATAAGAATAATGAGAAGCTCAGTGGTAGAGTGAGTGCTCAGTACATGCAAGGCTCTGGGTTCAGAAAAACCCAGAAAAGAGCAACTCAACCCAAAGAAGAGCAACTTAACTGGGAAAGAAGCCCGAGACTCATAAATGCACCACAAGTCTAGTTTATCTAAGATCATGCATTAAAATAAACTCAGTATGGATTTACCAGTGAAATATGAAAACTAAAAACATCTAAGAACTTTAAGAAAATACAAAAGAATCATTTTTATCTGATATCTTGGATGGGAAACCATGTAAATACAAAAAAGCCAGGTACAAAGATCACCTCGAATGTGTTACAGAGAGAATACACATAGAAAGTCTTATTTCCTTCTGCATGTCCTCGTTTGTGTATTTTAAATAGTAGCATATGTGTCCTGAAATCAGGAATAAACAAAAACGTGCTTTTAATAATTATGTCAAAGTAGAAAAAGAAAGGCATGGATTTGTTTCACCTCACACCACCACCCAGGCAAAACCACAAAGATCTAAACACACCCTTGAGTTGATTCCCTCAACCACTGACTTGGTATTTAATGTCCATGCTACCTTCAAAAACTTGTATGAACATGAATGTGGATGACTAAGCGAGGCCAGGCAAAGACACAGGACAATCTATCCCTGGTTCTGGGCTTCAATGAGGAACCAGTCACATTCTTAGACATTCCTTCTCCCTGTTATTCCAAGGTTCCGATGCAGGTGTCTTGAGAGAAATGCCTCCGTTTGCTGGACTGTCTTTCATCTTGTACTTTACACTTTCTTTTCCCTCTTTCTTTCTCTCTATCTTTTTTTTGTTTTTATTTCCTTTTTTTTAATTCATTTTTATTGTAAAAAAATGGGATACATCTTGTTTTTCTGTTTGTACATGAAGTAGAGGCGTACCATTTGTGTAATCATACATTTACCTAGGGTAACAGATTTGATTCATTCTGTTATTTTTTCTTCCCCCCATGCCTACCACCCCTCTTATCCTTCTATACAATCCCTCCTTCCTCCATTCTTTCCCCCCTCCCACTCCCCATTATGTGTCATCATGCGCTTATCAGTGAGATCATTCGTCCTTTGGTTTTTGGAGATTGACTTATCACACTTAGCATGATATTCTCCAATTTCATCCATTTGCCTGCAAATGCCAAAATTTTATCATTTTTTATGGCTGAGTAATATTCCATTTTATATATATACCACATTTTCTTTATCCATTCATCAACTGAAGGGCATCTAGGTTGGTTCCACAATTGTGAATTCAGCAGCTATGAACATTGTTGTGACTGTATCTCTATAGTATGCAGATTTTATGTCCTTTGGGTATAGGCCAAGGAGTGGAATAGCTGGGTCAAATGGTGGTTCCATTCCAAGTTTTCTAAGGAATCTCCACACTGCTTTCCAGAGTGGCTGCACTAATTTCCAACCCCACCAGCAATGTATGAGTGCACCTTTTTCCCCACATCCTTGCCAACACCTATTGTTGCTAGTATTCTTGATAATTGCCATTCTAATTGGGGTGAGATGGAATCGTAGGGTCGTTTTGATTTGGATTTCTCTTATTGCTAGAGATGTTGAACATTTTTTCATATATCTGTTGATTGCTTATAGATCTTCTTCTGTGAAATGTTTGTTCATTCCCTTAGTCCATTTGTTGATTGGGTTATTTGTATTCTTTGTGTAGAATTTTTTGAGTTCTTTATATATTCTGGAAATTACTGCTCTATCTGAAGTATGAGTGGCAAAGATTTTCTCCCACTCTGTAGGTTCTCTCTTCGCATTGCTGATAGTTTCCATTGCTGAGAGAAAGCTTTTTAGTTTGAATCTATCCCAGTTATTGATTCTTGCTTTTATTTCTTGTGCTATGGGATTCCTGAGAAGGAAGTCTGATCCTAAGATGACATGTTGAAGATTTGGACTTACTTTTTCTTCTATAAGATACAGGGTCTCTGGTCTGATTCCAAGGTCCTTGATCCATTTTGAGTTGATTTTTGTGCAGGATGAGAGATAGGGGTTTAATTTCATTCTGTTGCATATGGATTTCCAGTTTTCCAAGCAGCATTTGTTGAATAGGCTATCTTTTGTCCATTGCATATTTTTGGACCCTTTGTCTAGCATTAGAAAATTGTATTTATTTGGGTTTGTGTCCATGTCCTCTATTTTGTACCATTGATCTACCTGTCTATTTTGGTGCCAATACCATGCTGTTTTTGTTACTATTGCTTTGTAGTATAGTTGAAGGTCTGGTATTGTGATACCACATGCTTCACTCTTCCTGCTAAGGATGATTTTAGCTATTCTGGGTTTCTTATTCTTCCAAATGAATTTCATGATTGCTTGCTCTATTTCTGTGAGATACGTCATTGGGATTTTAATTGGAATTGCATTGAATCTGTATAGCACTTTTGGTAGTATGGCCATTTTGACAACATTAGTTCTGCCTATGCAAGAACATGGGAGATCTTTCCATCTTCTAAGGTTTTCTTTAATTTATTTCTTTAGTGTTTTGTAGTTCTCATTGTAGAGGTCTTTCACCTCTTTTGTTAGATTGATTCCAAAGTTTTTTTTCTTTTTTTTTTTTTTTTTTTGAGGCTATTGTGAATAGGGTAGATTTCCTAAATTCTCTTTTTGAGGATTCATCACTTATGTATAAAAATGCATTAGATTTATGAGCATTGATGTTACATCCTGCTACCTTACTGAATTCACTTATGAGTTCTAAAAGTTTTCTGGTAGAATTTCCTGGATCCTCTATATATATAATCATGTCATCAGCAAATAGGGATAGTTTGAGTTCTTCTTTTCCTATTCATACCCCTTTAATTTCCTTGGTCTGTCTAATTGCTCTAACTAGAGTTTCAAGGACAATATTGAATAGAAGTGGTGAAAGAAGGCATCCCTGCCTTGTTCCACTTTTTAAGGGGAATGCTTCAGTGTTTCACCATTTAGAATGATATTGGCCATGGGCTTAGCATAGATAGCCTTTAAAATGTTAAGGAATGTTCTCACTATCCCTATTTTTTCTAGTGTTTTGAGCATGAGGGGATGCTGTATTTTATCATATGCTTTTTCTGTATCTATCGAAATAATCATGTGATTTTTGACTTTAAGTCTGTTGATATGGTGAATGACATTTATTGATTTCTGAATGTTGAACCAACTTTGCATCCCTGGGATAAAACTCACTTGATTGTGATGCACTATCTTTTTAATATATTTCTGTATGAGATTTGCTAAGATTTTGTTGCGAATTTTTGTGTCAATGTTCATTAAGCATATTGGTATGAAATTTTCTTTCCTCGATGTGTCTCTGTCTGGTTTAGGTATCAGGGTGATATTGACTTCATAGAATGAGTTTTGGAGGGTTTCCTCTTCTTCTACTTCATGGAATAATTTGAGAAGTATCGGAATGAGCTGTTCTTTAAAGGTTTTATAGAACTCAGCTGAGAACCCATGTGGTCCCGGATTTTTCTTTATTGGTAGGCTTTTGATGACTTCTTCTATTTCATTACTTGAAATTGATCTATTTAAATTGTGTATGTCCTCCTGGTTCAGTTTAGTAATTCATATGTTTCTAGAAACCTATTGATGTCTTTGAGATTTTCTGTTTTGTTGGAGTATAGATTTTTAAAATAGCTTCTAGTTATGTTTTGTATTTCAATAGTGTCTTTGTGATATTTCCTTGTTCATTTTGAATTTTAGTCATTTGGGTTTTCTCTCTCTTTCTCTTTGTTAGTGTGGCTAACGGTTTATCCATTTTTTTTATTTTTTTCAAAGAACTAACTATTTATTTTGTCAATTTTTTTGATTGTTTCTTTTGTTTCAATTTTGTTAATTTCATCTTTGATTTTTAACTATTTCCTGTCTTCTACTTCTTTTGGTGTTGCTTTGTTCTTCTTTTTCTAGGACTTTGAGCTGTAGTGTTAGGTCAATAATTTTTTGATTTTTTTTCTCCTTTTATTGAATGCAGTTCATGAAATAAATTTTCCTCTAAGTACTGCTTTCATAGTGTCCCAGAGATTTTGATATGATGTTTCTTTGTTCTCATTTATCTCTAAGAATTTTTAAATTTCCTACCTGATGTATTCTGTTATCCATTCATCATACAATAGCCTATTATTTAATCTCCAGGTATTGGAATAGTTTCTGGTTTTTACTCTGTCATTTATTTCTAATTTCAATCCATTATGATCTGATAGAATACAAGGTAGTTTCTCTATCTTCTTGTACTTGCTAACATTAGCTTTGTGGCATAGAATATGGTCTATTTTAGGGAAGGATCCATGTGCTGCTGAGAAGAAAGTGTATTTGCTCTTCATTGGATGGTATATTCTATAAATGTCTGTTAAGTCTAAATTATTGATTGTGTTATTGAGATCTATGTTTTCTTTGTTCAATTTTTGTTTGGAAGATCTGTCCAGTGGTGAGAGAGGTGTGCTAAAATCACTTAGTATAATTGTGTTGTGGTCTATTTGGTTTCTGGATTTGAGAAGGATTCATTTGACGTACATGGATGAGTCACTATTTTCACCATAGATATTTATGATTGTTATGTCTTGCTGATTTATGCTTCCCTTAAGCAGTATGAAATGCCCTTCTTTTTCCCTTCTGACTAATTTGGCTTGAAGTCCACATTATCTGAAATGAGGATGGATACTCCAGCTTTTTTGCTGAGTCCATGTGCATGGTATGTTTTTCCCCATCCTTTCACCTTTAGTCTATGGGTATCTCTTTCTATGAGGTAAGTCTTGTCGGGAGCAAATTGTTGGATCTTTCTTTTTAATCCAATCTGCCTGTCTATGTCTTTTGATGACTTCAGGCAATTAACATTCAGGGTTATTATTGAGATAAGATATGTATTCCCGATTATGATTGCCCACTGCCCGTGGGGACAATCACAACGCATACGCTCTTCTTGATCACAGGAACCAAAAGGGACTTTATTCTACAGGTCTCAGACTTATATTGAGAACATCAGCCTATCAGAGAGTAGACTACCAGGAAAGTCAGCCTATCAAGGAACAGTCTCCTGGCAAATACCAGGATTGCCTCATGTACAACAGCCAACCAGAGTTACTTCCTAAAACTTGTATATGAGTGCAGCTATGTCTGGCAAGCTTCCAGGAGCCATCTTAGAGATCAGGCCACGGTGCGGCTCTGGGGCCCTCATAGCCCTCCCCTGACATCTCCCCCTTATTCTTTAAATAAAGAAAAGATGACTTGGGACCATGCCTGTCTTAGGTTGTCCATGGCAAAATACATCCTTACCCGTCATTGGAATTCTGACCTCCAGGCGTCAGAACCTGTCTTAGGTTGGTATGCATTTCCATGGATCTTACCCATCTTTGACTACTGGTCCAGCATGCTTAGCCATACTTGGGGGGATGTGTCTGTCTCAATGGCTGTCAAAGTCTGTACTATAGCCCGTTGATGACATCGGGCATCTTGGCGAGCTCTTGTTTGGCTGCGTATAACATAGGCTATCCCTAAGCAGATAATAATCAGAACAGCTACTGTTCCAGCCCACTCTTTTGTCAATCCCAGGGCTTTAGATAACAAAGAGAACATCTCGGATACCGATGCAACTTGAACCCTGGTGGGATTGATTCTGAGTATTTCAGCTCATAGCTGACTGGTTAAATTATCAAACGTAGATGACCAATTACCAGTAAGGTAGACAGAGAGATTTTTAGATAACATAACCACAGAGCTAAGGCTATTATAAGCAATAGGGGTGACACACACTGCTCTTAAAGGATAAACACATCCCAGTCCCAAAAGTTCTTGCAAGATATCCACTTGTTCTGGTAGTAAGTCCACTCTTTGATTTACAAGGAGTATGCCTGCTCTTACATGTTGGTTTAGGGTCTCTTTTAGTCTGTAAGGCTGCAGCTGTATTTTCGGCCAAGTGATTGTTGTTGCTGTCTGTATGGTTGTGTCAATGCTGCTGCTGCAGTTGCGGCTGCCGCTGCAGAGACTGCTACTGTGGCGACCACGGCCACTGTGATGCCAAAATCTCTCCTGTTTCTTGATAGTAACACTGGCAATCCCGCATCTGTAACAGAGACTGGGACTGGTAGGAAGGTAGGAACAAACATTAAGACAGCCAGCGGGAACCTAGAAGCATTCCAACATTGAGAGATAGCACAAATATTAAGTACAATTGAGAGAAGCAGTTGTTTCGTTAGTTAGCAGAAACATAAAAAGGGGGAAACACACAACCTGGGGTAGGTGGGAAGGTACATAATTGAACTGTTCCTCCTAAGAGACTAAAAAGAGGTTGTAAGTTAGTTCAAAGTGGGGAAAGGCTATGAGCATCATGGTCATCAGGAGTATGTTCAGCATCTTCATTTTGTTGGTCTGAGTTACTTGTTGGTAGCGTTGGCACTGGTCGAGTTAGTCGCTCAGGAACCCAGATAGGCGATGTTTTATCCTTTTGAAACACACAAACCGAGCCGCGGCTCCAGTAAAGCACCAGGTCCGGCTGTTCCATTGTCCTGTAAGAACATCCTTCCATTTTACCGTCGCTCTATCATGTTGTTTATGATTGCCATGTCTCTCAGCGGCAGAGCGACCTTCATTATCCAGAGTTAAAAAATTTAAAATAAAGAGGCAAAGAGAAAGTTTATCTTTAGGGGACCTGAAGGTCTCCCCTATTCCCCCTTTTTGTTTATAAAGAGTATTTTTGAGGGTGAGATGTGCACGTTCAACAATATCTTGTCCTTGTGGGTTATAAGGTATACCTGTGGTTAGAGTTATATCAAATTTAGTGAGAAATTGGTTAAAAGAGGTTGAAGTATAAGCAGAGCCATTGTCCATTTTAAGTTGTTTAGGAAGTCCCCAGGCTACGAAAGCCTGGAGACAGTAGGAAATGACATCTTTGACTTTTTCTCTGCTGTGTAGTGACGCAAAGATGATACCTGAACATGTGTCTACAGATACATGTACAAATTCCCTGTTTTAAAAACTTGCATACCTGGAAAATATGAACACATTTAATATACAAAGAGTGACCATTTCACAATTATCTTGACACTTATCTTACCAAATTTAGTTTTTAAAGAAAAATTTAGACTCTATAACGTAGTACAATACTCTAACAGTTGCTTAACCATAATTGTATAAACCCCTATTTTTAAGACTCATTGTTCTAAAGAATAAAACTTAATAGACACAAAATTAAAAGTAAATTAGTGTTTCTAAGAAATACTTGTTATTTTACCATGTCATTTTACCATATAGATTAAACTTTGGTTTATATTAGAACATTAGTATTTCACCTTAGGAAAAAAAACCTTAAATAGCTTTAACTGTGTCACATACATACAACCAATTTAGTTACATGCAAACTTATTGAAATTTGTCCTTTAAAGACTTTCTTAGCACTTATTTAGACCCTCATGTATTTTATCACAGAAGCACTTTCTTACCCAGAAACATTTTGTTCTTCTCTAAATATATTTCCATATCTAGAACCTTTTATTTTTTCCTTCCTGTTGACCCCTTTTTGTTCACATTCTGAAACAACTCTTATGAAATTTCTGAATTTAGATAAATTACTCTATTTTAACAAGATTAAATATTTTGTTATTTATAGTACTCTAATTGAAACACAATTGAAACTTTTAGAACCCTTTGTGTATAGAATTATACCTATTAGGACATAACTCTTAGTAATCTTGTTTTTTAGTTTAGTGATGACACAAAACAATTTTCTCTACAAACACATTTGAGTAATCCCATGCATGTCAACACTAATTCACTTATTTTGTAAAAACCAAGATATCAGACACGTGTCCCAAACAGTATTTGCCATCTTTTTCTTGTTGAAGGAAAGTCCTAGAAAAATTGATGTTAAACATTTTATTAACATCAACATTTTATTAGTTTGACCACCTAGAGACTTGTGAGTTATTTTCAAGACATTTTACTTCTATTAGTTTACCCAATTTAAATTGAACCTTTTAAAATCACGTGAATTAAAAGTATTTGGATCCATTTTTAAATTTTAATTTTAGGAACGCTCAGTTTTGATACAGACAAAACTTGACATCAGACAGCACGACATACACATAACACAAAATCAAAGGCCTTGAAACTCTTCAGGTGAATCTCCATTGCAATGTAACAGATGTTCAAAAACTCTAGTTGAATAAAAAAAAAAAAAATAGAACTGATCAAAAAAGTCATGAGTTCAAAAAAAAAAAATGTAGAATTCAGAAAAAACAAGAGTCCTGGGAAAATGTTATGGCCATTAATTACTTTAGTAAAGCACCTTAAAATTTACTTTTGCTGGAGTTCAGGTAAGACTTTTGCTCTTTTTTTTTTTCTTTTTCCTGTGTTTGAGACCGGTCTCCTACTGAGCCTTCAGGTTTTCTCTATTTACATTTCAATGTAAGCCTTGACTGAGATTTGGATCTGAAAGGGACTAAAATGTTCCAGCAGAAACTTGATGCCTAGGGCATTTTAACCCTTAATCCTGGTTAGTAATCAATTCAGGTTTGGACGCAGAAAATTGTGAAACAATTATCTCCCAATACTTGTGGGGACTGGGGCTACTATATCATACTCCTTACTAGGACATGCCACTGATGGTTGGGCTGGTTACTCCTTCCACACCGGCATATGTGGGACCTCATGGCAGGAGGACTAGGTGGGTTGGACCAGGGAATGGAAGCAGAAACAGCTGAGTTGAAGTTGGAGGAGGAGGAGGGATTAAGAGGGGGAGAAGAAGGAGGCATTCGAGTTTGCAGGAAGAGCAGAGAAGCGCAAGAAAGAAGAGACTTGAAGATAAGGAATCGTTTTCCATCTGCCCGCTCGCTTGCGGAAGCTGTGTGCCAATATCTTTGGTAGCCACAATCCACCTTCCCATGGAGCCATCTTTCATCCCTGCATAGGCCAATTTGTGATCGGTAGTCATTCCTTCCAAAACTAACATTTTAACATTTATTGGGAAGGCCATAAAGGGAGGGGGGAGGTTAGAGTCTGTGAGTTCTTGAGAATCATAAAATGGCCACCGGGAAGATTTCCCGCCATCCAGAAGGAGGAGGGTGAGGGCTTTCATTGGAGTCTGATGTGGCCCCAGAATACAAGATGGCAGCAATGATCCTCCTCCGGGCGGTAGTGGGCCTTACCTATGTGTAGAGGCTGGCTGCCCTAGTGGTTCCTCAACCTTGGGAGGAGCGGATGGAGATGGATTGGGCTCCTCATTAAAGGTCTCCCAACATTGTTTACTATGTGGCAAGTTTCTGGAAGGAGATGCAATAGGAAGAGCTGACTGGGAGCCCATTTTGGGAGGTCCTGGAGAGAAGCAGGCCTTAAAGGGTGGATAATGTAGGGTAGACTCCCAATGGGGGACCCTCCCCTAAACCGATTTCCCTCTTCCTAAGAAGTTGTTCTACACGATCCCATGTGGACCAGTCAAAAAGATTAGCAGCAGGAAGCCAAGGAGCCACCCAAGTAAAGGTGTCCCAGGCTTTTTCTGCCTGTGTATCAGACCACTCAAGGCCGCTACTCTTCAGCATGAGTCTAAGAGCTGAGAGCACAAGGTCACCATGTGTGGTGTGTGTTTGCCCCATCTTTTCTTTAGTAGATCCTGTAATAGCAAGATTTTTTGTTCTACATAGTAAATCCTCCTCTTCATCTGAACTATTCTCACACCCAGTTTCATTTTCCTTGTCTGTCTCTGATCTTATTGACACCCTTTCTGATGCTTTAGACCTTTCCTCTTTTATTTCCTCCAAAACCTCTTCCCCTTGTTTTATGGCCTCCCTGCATTTGGTTTGGGATGTTTTAGTTTCAAGAGGAATTCCATTGGCCCGGAGCAAATCCTTTAAGGGACCATCCATACGCATTCGTGACATTTCAGTGCCCATATTTCTCTATTAAACTAACAGAATGCAAAGCACTTTAACTAGCAAAACAAAAGCGAAAGCACTTACAAACACTCAATCTCCGTCGCTTATCCCGCGAACTTTAACTCCATCACTTATCCCGCGAACTTTAACTCCGTCGCTTATCCCGCGAACTTTAACCTGGCCAGACTGTACTTTACTTACCCTGTATTTACCTGATCAGTTCCTTCTTTGTAACTCGAGTTCCCGGGTTTCGGCATCACTTATGATTGCCCACCGCGCACGGGGACAATCACAACGCGTACGCTCTTCTTGATCACAGGAACCAAAAGGGGCTTTATTCCACAAGTCTCAGACTTATATTGAGAACATCAGCCTATCAGAGAGTAGACTACCAGGAAAGTCAGCCTATCAAGGAACAGTCTCCTGGCAAATACCAGGATTGCCTCATGTACAACAGCCAACCAGAGTTACTTCCTAAAACTTGTATATGAGTGCAGCTATGTCTGGCAAGCTGCCAGGTGCTGTCTTAGAGATCAGGCCACGGTGCGGCACTGGGGCCCTCAGAGCCCGCCCCTGACACCTGATTATTTGGCTCATTTTTTTTTTTTTTTGACACGACTTTGTTTCTCCTTTATTTGATTATTCTTTTAGGATAGTTCCTCCCTTTGTTGATTTTCATCGTTGTTTTTCATCTCTTCCTCATGGAATATTTTGCTGGGAATGTTCTGTAATGCTGGCTTTCTTTTTGTAAATTTTTTTAGCTTTTGTTTATCATGGAAGGATTTTATTTCATCGCAAATCTGAAGGTACATTTTTCTGGGTATAAGATTCTTGATTGGTATCCGTGTTCTTTCAGGGATTGAAAAATGTTGTTCCAGGCCCTTCTAACTTTTAGGATCTGGATTGAAAAATCTGCTGATATCTGTATTGTTTTTCCTCTGAATGTAATTTGATTCTTTTCTCTCGCAGCCTTTAAAATTCTGTCTTTATTTTGTATGTTAGGTATTTTCATAATAATGTGCCTTGGTGTGGATCTGTTGTAATTTTGTGTATTTGGAGTCCTATAAGCCTCTTGGACTTGATTTTCCATTTCATTCTTCAGATTTGGGAAATTTTCTGATATTATTTCATTGAATAGATTGTTCATTCCTTTGGTTTGTTACTCTAAGCCTTCCTCGATCCCAATAATTCTTAAATTTGACCTTTTCATGATATCCCCTAATTCTTGTAGATTCTGTTCATGATTTCTTACCATCTTCTCTGTTTGGCCAACTTTGTTTTCAAGATTAAATATTTTTTCTTCAATATCTGAGGTTCTGTCTTCCAGGTGTTCTATCCTATTGGTCATGCTTTCTATGGAGTTTTTAATTTGGTTTATTGTTTCCTTCATTTCAAAGATTTCTGTTTGGTGTTTTTTCAATATCTCTAACTCTTTATTGAAATGATCTTTTGCTTCCTGTATTTGCTCTTTTAACTATCGATTGGTGAGATCATTCAATGCCTGCATTTGCTCTTTCATCTCCTCCTTCAATGCCTGCATTTGCTCTTTCATCTCCTCGTTTGCTTCCCTGATTGTTTTAATTATGTACATTCTGAACTCCCTTTCTGACATTTCTTCTGCCATTCTGTCATTGGATTTTATTGCTATACTGTCTAGGTTTGTTTGGGGCATTTTCTTCCCTTGTTTTCTCATATTGCTCAGGTATCTACCCCTCTAATAGTGAAACTCTGGGATATTGCAGATTCCTCTATGGACTAATATTGTCTCTGTAGATTTCCAATAACTTACCTCTTAGCCTTCAGTAGCCTGAAGTCTTGGAGGAACTTGATAATGCAGTGCTCCCTCAGGAAGTTGCCCCTCTAAGGATGGTGGCCTTCAGGTGGGGTATATTTCCTGTCAGTGGGCAGAGTTGCCTCTTCTTCTTGACTGATGGTCAGCCAAAGGGGGACTAGACTGTAGACTAGGGCACGTCTGATCTGAACCTGAGTCTCTGGTTCTATTGCCCTGGTGGGAAAGCCTTGCCCAGTGGGGAAGACTCACCCGATGGGGAAGTTTCCCTGGGCAGCTCTCCTCTGAGCAGTTCCCTTCAGTCCAGACCTACCACCTGGACTGGGAAGCTCTCCTCTGTGATGTTCCCAGGGGTCTTGATCTACCGCCTGCGCTGGGGAGCCTGTCCCTGTGAGAGATTCCCTCTCTGAGCAGCCCTCCTCTACTACGTTCCCTGGGGAACGGCGCTACTGCCTGGGCCTTGAACCCTCACTCTGCTTTGAAGCCTCTCTCTGCGCGGCCTCCTCTGCAATGCTCTCGGTTGACTGGGTACTCCGCTCCAACAGGGAGTCTCACTGGACCACTCTACTCCACGAAGTTCCCTGTGTTTTGGGACTACTGCCCCATCTGGGGAGCCTGACCAGTGGGAGAGACTTACCTGGTGGCTCTGAGTTGGTCCTGAGTCTCTCAATACCTCCTCTTTTTGGCTCCTGGTTCCTGTCAAAGATCCTCTAGCCTCCTGTAGGTGTCTCAGAAAGGGAGCTGCCCTTCCAATGATGATGGCCATGCCCTCAGGAATAATTCAAAATGCTTTCACCATCCTACAAAGAAGTCTCTGACTAACTCCGCGAAGCAGGCGGCTGGTCTGCCGGCTCACTCAGCATGACGTGGTGGTCAGGTGGTGTCCTCAGTGATGGTGTCTGTGCTTGGCTTGATGGTTGGGCAGGTTGGCTGCCCACCGCCTAGCTCTGCAAGGCAGGCGGGTTGGGTGCCCGCCTGCTACCTCCACAGTGCAGGCGACCTCTCTTTGATACTTTTTAGTCAATTTGTATTTAGGGTGAGATGTAGGGGCCGAGTTTCCAACTTCAGCATCAGAATATTTAGTTTTTCCAGAGTCTTTTGTTGAAAAGACTGTCCTTTGTCCTATGTATGAGTTTGCCAACTTTGTCAAGAAAGAATCAGTTACCTGTGGATTATGGATTTATTTTATAAGATCTCAATTTTGCTCCATTTGTCTGTGTCATTTTGCTTTGTGTTTTATACATTTATGTCTCCACGTTGATATTTGCACATCCAGAGTATCATTTGTTTTCATAAATTTTGTAGGGTTTTCAGAATACAAACTTTCTTCTGAAGATATATTTTAGGGTGACAGTTTGCTAGTCTCCATTGGCTTTGACTGCAGTTGGGTGCTGTCAGTCTCCCTATAGCTTCTTTAGCAATAATCAATAGTCCGGTTGTGGTGCATATGGCAACAAGGGCAGAGAGCCCATCAATTTTCAAGGGCCATGTAGGTTGGGACCACGTTAGCAGTGCAGGAACAAGTGCTCACAATGCAGTGGTGGTGGGGTGACAACTATGTGGTCACTCTGACAATGGAATTAATGATACCAGGAAAATGAAACATGGGGTCTTATCCTCAGGGGCTGTTGAAGGGTGCTCTGTTGCCAGCAGGGTCTCCAGCAATAACAACCCCAGCTACTTTCATGTCAAAAGGCATATAAACTCAGGTGGGCTGATGGTAGGCAGACCACAGGGGAAGGCACTGACAACAGGTGCATTCCTTTTCAAATTCTGGATTGATCCATTTTCATTTCTAAAATTGTTTAGAAATTATATTTAACCATTTATCACCTAGAAATTAAATCCCTATAGTATTACACACCACCAACTGCTGTCATTTTTCTTACCATCTGATAATGGCTTATTATGCAACTGCATGTGGGTTCACTGGATTATCACAATAAAATCAAAACAATAAGTCTGGAGGAGAATTGTCACATCAATCTTTTAATCCTAAGAAAGCATAAGGCCTTGTCTCTTATCTTTCTCATTATTCTATCTGCAAGAAGAATATAAGATAGAAGTCAAATATAAACCATAGTTGAATATAAACCATAGACAGATGTGGCACTATATATAGGAGGAACAAATAATTTTATTCAGAATGGGCAAAACAAATCCTGTCTTTAATCGTAAGACTTGAATATCTTCATGATTTTGTCTTAAGAACTTCAGATATAGTAAGAGTTCAGTTTATGTCTCCCAGGAGAGAAAAAAAAAAAACAAAATCAGATGAAGGATATATGAAATACTTGTCAGTTTACAATCTGAATCATAATCCAGAAGAAAACAATGTTTATTCAATTCTTATTAACAGAGTAGAATTCCACCCAGTGATTTATGGATGAGCCATAATTCTAATTAAATCATAGTAAATCATATGAAGAAATTAGAAAAAAATAACTTAGTGATCAATTTTCCAAAATATTACAATGTTAGGAAATAAGATTCTTTCTCTTTGCATACATAAGGAAGGTGAATCTCTGAAACAATTGTTGGCAGATTCAGCTGTGGACTAGATGGAATATTTTAGCATTTACAATTACATAGTCTTTGTTGTACCTATTTGATTCTTTCATTGTAACATGAAGTCATAAGCAATATATAAATGAATGAGTATGGCAGTGTTCCAAAATTTTATTTAAGAATGGTATCAAAAGCTCTTTCTTTGTCCCCAGTGCCAATCCAATAAGGAGGACACAGTTGAGAAAAAGGAAAAGGAAGTTTTATTACTTTGCTAGCTAAGGAGAAACAGAGACTGCTGCTGTCCCAGAGGCTGTGATTCTGTCATTTCGGGGTACAGGGGTCTTTGCAGAGAGGTGATTCAAAGGCTACATTCCACATGTGCTCTGTAAGGGTTGTAATTCACTTGTTAATTTGGGAGATAATCATTTCTGAGATCTTCTGGTGCCATCTCTAAGTCTGAATTGCTTCCTTCATATGGTGGGTATGTGCTCAAGGACAGATTCTGCCTAGGGTGAGGAAGAAAGGTATTCCTGTTTCCCCTGAGATTAGGAAGGGGGAGAGATCAGGGAGAGAGGAAGAGAAAAAGCATGTCCTTTTAGAAATAAATCACAATCACAATGACAGAGCAGTAAGAGCTATATTCAAAGCATAAAATGTACCACTGTTAGGAGAAGATAAAATTTAAATTTTATATATTATTCATGTGTCAAGAATTATTCTTTTGATTTTTAAAATTATTTGAAAGTGGAAAACAATCTTAGTTTGTGGGCCATAGAAAAATAAGAGGCAAACTATATTTGCCCTCCTAGCACAGGGTTTTCCAACTGCTAATATGAAAGAATATATTGTTATCTGAAGATATAGAATTAGCTTGATCCAGTTTAAATATATACTTCACATTACAAAGATAATTCTCTTTTCATGTGTTCTCCATAAGATCCCATCAAAACTGAAATCAAGAATTTTTACCTTTCTTTGCAAAGTTTTAACTTGTGTCTATTTTTTTCAAGGAAATAAAAATGTCAATATAGAAGTTACAAAAAAAAATCTAAAATGGTTTTTATTCTTCTTTTATCCCTTTTCAAAGGCTGTGTCAAATGATATCTAGATAGTGCTCACATTGTGCCTGCCCTCCGTCTAAAGGTGAAATTCCTCAAATATCTAAGTGTCTAAAGTCCAATAGTTGCTACACTTCACTTTTGTGCCAGAAGAGGATAACTTACTAAAGAAAGAACTAAATGGAACACTTATTACTTCACCCAAGAGAGACAATTTGGAGTCATTGAAAATATCCAAATGTATTCAAAAATATTTGATACATTGAGGAAGATAAGAATTATTTTATTGAAATATAAAAATGAGTTTCATTCCTCACCAAAGGTATCATTACAAAAGGAATCGAATGCATTATAGTTCTCTTTTACTGACAATGCATGACCATAGGGACACAAAGACCTTGGCCTACTCTAGTACTTATTGTTACTGTTGTCTAGATATTACACCTGTCATCTGCTTGCATTTCATTCCCTGTCCTCCTATATTTCAAGGGGACCATGCTACCATTCTAGTTAAGGGTTATGAGGAAAAATGTAAAGTGTCTCATTTAATTGAGAAATTAATTGGTTCTATAACCTCCTTGGGGGTATTATTTACCATTAATAAGAGCAAGTGTCAACATTCCAGATTGTGGCTCTTCCAACAGACTATCTCATGATGAAATGATAACAATACTGGAAAACATCACCAATTTGCAATTAACATTTAGAGTGAAATACATATAGATCAAGTAAGAAAGAAACTTTTGTTTCCTAACACATCTATTTGACTTAGGGGTAAAAATTTGCTACTCCTTCAGCCTTTAATGAGAAGGACAATAATTTGCACATGCCTATTAAAACTCACATGGAGGATTTTCTGGGGATGCCTAATTGCATGTCCTATTTCCCAAATGAATAGATAAGAAATTACATGAGAACCAGTGCCAGAGTAGGGAAATGTGAACTGCAATTGACAAAGTACTGGGGGCTCAATGTAGACCACTTGGGAGCTAAAAACTCTAGAGATACCCACTCATTGAGCAACCTCAGTCATGCACCTCATCTCCTTGCACTCTACTGGATTCTCACAGGGACTATTAGAGAAAAATTCCCTTGTGCTTCCAGCAAGTAGAGGGTTAAAAAAAAAAAAGTTATTTTGAATATAACAAAGCATCCTGTCCTTTATAAGGCCTGTCTTTGCCAGATGTGGTGGCACATAGGTAATTCCAGTGGCTGGGGAGGCTGAGACAGGAGGATTGCAAGTTCAAGATCAGTCTCAGCAATTTATGGAGACCCTGGTTCAAAATAAAAAATATAAAGGACTGGGGATGTGCCTCAGTGTTTAAGCACCCCTGATTTCAATCCCCAGGACCAAATAGATAGATAGATAAATAAATACATAAATATCTTTATTAATAAAGTAATAAATACTTCTTTTCACTAGAGCCTAACTTGCTGGAGTTCTATCAGCCTTTAACTGGCCTAGGAAAGGGAAATACCCAACACCAACCAACTCTATGCATCACATTTGTGATTTTTACAGCGCAGATTCGCAGGTTCACTAAAAACTGAGACTAATCATAGAAATATGGAATGCTTTTCCTCCTCATCTTACCACCACATTACAAAATCTTCTCTATCATAGTTCATTTTACACAGTGTGTCATATCTGGCTCTTAAGACACAACTATAAGGCACTCTAAAAGGTAAAGACAGTTTGAAAAGAATAGCAATCAACAGAAGAAAATATAGCAGATATGCTCAAATGATCAGTAGAATTCAAAATAATTATGATTAATATGTGAAAGATCCTCATAGATGTGAAGTAGACAGAATGCAAGAACAGATAGGTAACACAGGGGGAATTATAAGAAAGAACAAAAGAAGAAATGCTGAAGAGCTAGGTATGGTGGTGCATGCCTATAATCCCCCACATTTGGGGGCCTGAGGCAGGAGCATGCTGAGTTCCAGGCTAGGCCTAGCAACCTAGTGGTACCGTGTCCCAATAAGTATTATTGTAACAGAAATGAAGGATGTCCTTGATTGACTTCTTAGTAGACTAGACATGGCTGAGAAAAATTATCTCTGAGCTTGAAGATATTTCAATGTAAACCTCCAAAACAAAAACACAGAGTGTCCAAGCACTGAAGAACAACTGAAAAAAGTAAATATACATGTAATGTGAACCCCAGAAAGAGAAAAAAAGAAGTGAAAGAAGAAAGAATTGAAACAGCAGTGACCAAGAATTTCTCCAAATTACTATCAAATACTAAACCACAGATCCAGAAAGCTTATAGAAAACCATACAAGATAAACACTAAAAAATAATAAAGAACTAAACCTAGCCATATTATTTTAAAACTATGGAAAAAAATATTTAAAGTATCTAGGGGTAGAGAACAACTAATGCATAAGGAATCTGAAAAAAGATTTACATTACCTTTTCCTCAGGGATTGCAAGCAAGAGGTGTTGGAGTGAAATATTTAAAGTTTTTTTTTTAAAAAATGCTAACAAACTAGAATTACACATCTTGTGAAATTATCCTTCAAAATGAAGCAGTGATAAAGACTTGAAATAGACAATGAAAATAGACTGGCATTTTCTATTGGAATTTTTAAAAAATATTTTTTAGTTGCAGATGGATACAAGACCTTTATCTTATTTATTTATATTTATGTAGTGCTGAAGATTGAACCCAGTACCTCACACAAGCCAGGCAAGTGCTCTACCACTGAACCACAACCCCATCCCTACTAATGAAATTTAATCTATAATTATTGTATTTCCCAAACCGGCAGCCCAGATAGATTCATTTGCATTCCATCAAACATGAGAAAATATTACAGAATTGTAAATGCATGTTACTAAGTGAAAGAAGTGAATCTAAAAAGGCTACATATTAATTGATTCCAATATCTGACATTCTAGAAACGATCAAGTCATGAATATACTAAAAAAAAGTGGTTTCAGGTGACTCATGAGGAGTTTGGGATAAATAGGTGGAACATGGAAAAATTTTAGGGCAGTTAAATTACTCTATAATAATATGAAAGTGGATAGATATTATTATATATTTGTTCAAACCCATAGAATGTACGAAAATAAAAATGAATACTAATGACAGAGAAAATTATATCAGCTGACTCTGAGTGTTAATGCTTTGTAATAGCAAGTTGATCAATTATATGTACCACTGTATATGGGATATTGATAATAGGGAGGCTATTTATGTGGGGACAGGTGGTATATGGCAAATCTCTTTATCTTACATTCAATTTTTCAGTAGACCTAAAACTGTTCTGAAAATAAAGTCTATCAAAAACAAAAAAGAAGAGCATTTGAGATAAAATTAATTCAATGCTATAGGAAAAAAATAACTGTGACTGAGTCTAGCTTAGTGGGCTGAAATTGGAACAAGAATTGATAGGAGCTAAGATTGGAACAAGAATTGATGGGGACTAAATTGGAACAAGGACCACACAGGGGCAGCAAGGACAACTGCTTTTTTATTTTGAGAAATAAAAATTAAAAAGTAAATCATGGATAAATAAACTTTCTTAATTTGCAACCACACTGCAGACAAAGATTTGTTGATTTCTTAGTCACACAGGGAAAAACTGTGAATACTAATGTTCCCTTTATATCATCCTTAATAATGGTTATTGCTGGTACATACTCATCAAATCAAGGAATCAAATAAATTTGTGCTTAACACCAACAAATGTTTTCACTGATTTTGTGTCCACTTTTAAATACTGCTAGCACTCTGTGGTAGAGATTTAAAAAAAAAAAAAAAAAAAAAAAAAAAACTTTGAATATTTGGTTTCTTTCCAAAGAAGTATGTATTATCCCAGGCATAACAGAGGTTGAAAAAATAAGACAAACCTATGTACATAGTAAGCAAATAAAGATGACATTCAAGAAAGAAATGAGTAGGTATTGATGATGAAGTCTAATGCATACCTGAGGGCTATTTTCCTTAAGATTCTCATTATCCTTAATGCACAAATATTAGGCTTTCAGGTCAGCACTATGATGTGTCAGCTTTAATTAGAACCTCAGAATGATCAAGAGCTGGGGATGTTGTCACAAGTAACTTCGTTGTTCTCGACAACTCAAACCAGAGGTAGAAAGAAACATTTCATTGAAACAAGGTGCATTATTGATTGTTCACCTTCATATCAAAGGCATGCGTTTTTGTGTTTTTATAAAATGTTTGAAGAAAAAGCCAGCTTTCTCATATATTTTTGAAATGCAAAATATTTAAGTGATAATAATCTGATATTTTAATTGAATTTGTTCAAATAAATTTATGTGACTGTTTATGAAAGAGTTGCCCACTGACACAAACATGGAATTAATTTCCAAATCAGTATGATCTTTCTCATAAATTAAGGTTTTGAAAACTCAAGTGTTTATTGGGAAACACATTTATGGAACTACCATCTTTAGTAACAATTTATTTTTCATTTGTGCTCCCAATTTCCTGAATAAGTAGGCTAAATAACACGGAAAAGGCACTTATTTGATGGGAGTAAAGTGTAAGAAAAAAAAAAAAACAGAAATTAAAACTTGTTCATATTTCATGGCCATCTAATATTTGAGGTTAAAATTCTATTATTTGAGGGCCATCTTAAATCTTTTTCCCCCTCTAAAGGTAACTAGTTATAGTGTATATGAATTGGAAGAAACCCATCATTATGCATGTCTTGTGCTGTTTGTTCATTAGTGCGATGCGTAAAATAATGTGACATCTAACATTTAATATAGTTTCATGTATTAAAATGTCTAAATTTTATTAAAAATAACTTTTATATAGATCAGATCTGCAGATAGAGAGAGAGAGAGAAAGAGAGAGAGAGGGCAACCAGCAGGATGAGACCTGTAACTTTGCTGGGGCATTAACATCATCAGAACAGCAAAACCTGAGAGGACACAGGATCCAGAAAGCAGTAGGAATGAAAGAATTTTGAAATTTAGCGAAGTTGGAGCACAGGTCAACCTGAACGTGGAGGAAACAGGCTGGTGGGAGAGATTGTCTTATGAAGAACCAACCTTCTCTCTAACTATATTTAGCGATTAAGTGATAATCCATAAGTCACCTTGTTTCCCACAGCCTGATTCACCTTTCAGGGTGCTGGTGCTGAATAGTGGGTATAAATGTAACTGGGACAAAGTGACTTCTTCTTGGAAGGAGTTCAGATCTTGTTTAGAAAGAATGTATAGGAGGGGAACATGAAGCAAGGATTCTCTCTTCTTGGTCTATAGAATATGGGCTCCCCTGTGAGAAGAGAAAATGTAGAACACTTACAGGTCACATCTCATCCTAGCGACAGCTGGCTGAGGTTATGTCCTCCTTGTATTTGTGCTAAGACATTCAATCAAGGTTTGGCTGCCTTTTTACTTTTAACTATAGAAAGATGAAGAAGGACTTGGAAAGGAAAGCATTTACTGTACTGAATAACTTGTGACAATGATTTTCATTCTAAATAGATTTTTTTAAAGTACAGTTATTCTTGGCCATTATCTAGTATCCCAAAATACTTTCAGTGTAGCGCACCATTCTTTATAATAATGATGCTTTTATAGTGGATTTAGAACTTACTTGATCATAAATAGGAGAAAGTTGGATTTGATAAACAAAACTTTTTCTGAAGTCATAAAAACAGATTCATTGTCTTAGAAGTTCCCAGAGACACAAAGTATAACATGTGACAACATAGTAGTTCATATATTTGTTCCTTGGAAACATGTTTATTTGAGAATACAATTTAAAGAATTTATATTAACATAAGAAAATATTTGGAATGGGATTAGCATTTGCAGTAAACATTATTTTCCTGATAACTGTATGAAAACAGAGGATCCAAAACCAACTCAAGTATGAGGACATGCAAATGCAGACTGAGATACTGTTAAATGTTTGACTTTTATTGCACATCATTGATAATTTACTAAAAAGGTTACATTTCATCTCTTTTATATTTGTGTAATTTAATTGTTTATAGTTTGTCTTGATTTTCTTTTCTGGAGCAAATCTTCCTCTCTATGTTTACTGGAAATAATATTTTGCACAGAAAATAAGTACTATATAATAATCATGCCATGAAAAGATTATTTCTTGCCATTGACAATGACATCCACCATTGTTTCTAACTAAACTTTCTCTTTAGATAGAACCCTTTTAGAAATTGTTTCTATAACTCAAACTTTTGATCTTGCTTCAAATGACTTATGTTTTTAAAATTTTTAAAGCCAAATTATCTTGCTATTAGTCTTTCTAGTCTATGATATTCTTGTCCTTTATAGATATTTAATCTTATTCTTGGTCTTTCTGGTCTAGGATATTTGTGTGTGTGTTGTTATTTTATTTCAGCATATTCTTCTAAGTGATTGTTAGCAATTTTTTCTTCTTAGGAACTAAAACACCATCTGTTGAATGATCTATTTTCATTCTTTTCTATTAAAGATAAACTGCTTTCTCTTTTCCCAATTTAAAATACTACCCTCCTGTTTATATGGTGTTGGTTTATTTTGTAAAACACTGTGGTACATTGTGATACACTTCCCCAGGGGTCCTCCTGTTATTAGGGAATTTTAAATGAAGAAAATATATTAGAACATGTTTTCCTGTTACTACAATCTACATCTGCCTTTCAAGTTTTACTAAGAACTGTGCTATCTTATTTTAAAAATTCTGATTTGAAGGCTTTCTACCATATAGCTTAGACATTGTCTTCAAATAGAGGAGTTTGGTGTTAAGATTTATTGATCTTTATGAAGAATACTTTCACATTCATCTGCTAACATGGGAAGTTACAATTTGCTTACGTTTCATATTTTATGTTTGGGAGTAATATGATACTTAAACTGCCTAAGGCACAGTTTCTTCAACTTATTTCTCCATGCTTACCTTTCCAGTTTTTCAATCCCAAATATCAAAAAACCTGGGACTTAAGTGACTTTTCCCCTACTTCTTTGTTTTTTAAATATAAATTCATTCATTTGTTAATTTATATGTTTGTTTTCAGTAGTGGGGATTGAATTCAGGGATGCTTTACCACTGAGTTACATTGCTAGTCCTTTCTATTTTTTATTTTGAGACAGGATCTTAATAAATTGCTGACGTTGGACTCAAATTTGGATTCCTCTTGCTTTAGACTCCTGTGTCAGTGGGATTACAGAGTTCCTAGCCACTCCTGTGGCTATGATTACAAGGGTGTGCTATCATGCCTCCCTTAATTCTTTATTTTCAAATGGCATAACTGAATTTGTCAATATAATTTGATAAATCATTTTCACTTTCTTTCATTCAACTAAGTCTGACTGTTGATTAAGAGTGCATTTTTTTTAAAAGTAAGAAGCAAACACTTCAGCACTTCAAACTCATTAGATAATTAATGTTTTCAACAACAGTAAAATCAGAGCTAATTACCCAATATCTCTGCACTGTGAACCCTGCATACTTATTCTGGGAATCAAGGTCATTGTTTGCATTTGCTTATTCTACAGGCACTAATGACTATTTTATACTGCATTCAGCTTCTGTCCTCAAACTAGAAACAGGTTACAAGAAATAAAACACTGTTGGAAACACTTTTTCCAAAGCATTGAAGTTTGGTTCAAAATCACAAGTCTATTTTTATAGTCAAGCAGATACAAATATTGCAGAAATTCAATTCAATGTACTAAAAGCAATGTTAATGACCAATTTGCTATAAGAACAGAAATATTGCTCTTCTTAAAAGACAAGCAAATATGAATGACTTGATGGCAGAAGAAATAAAATGATTTTTGGTGTATCATTACAACTCTAATGCTTTAATTAATTCAAATATTTTTCTTTTCAAGGCAAGCATAACAGACAAATACTACTGTGAAAACCTTGTGTTATTTTCACAAAAGAAAAAGAAGAAAGCCCTATCCATACAAAAATGCTTTCTTAGAACTGACTTTGTTAAGTAAATTATATATTTTCAAAATAAATTTTTTGCTGTTGTCTTAATTCAAATACATAAATGACACAGACTACTTTGTTTTGCCATCAGACATTATTTTGTGATATACCTAGAACTTATTATAATATTGAAAGTAGATCAGGCCATTGGTTATCCATACATTTATAAATCAAACTGACAAAATAATTTATTGTCACTAAAATGAGTAAACATTTTCATCATTAATTAACTTCCATACTTGAAGTTGTATCACAGTCAATTGAAGGACTAAGGAAAGATGTAAAAGGAAATACTGAAATGATAAAGTCACCACTTCCTGAAGAATAGATGAAACAACTTGCATCTTCCAAGAGTAATTAACATCCTGACACTCATTTCACTCTAACTGTGAACAGGAAATTTTCTATTAACTGAACTTTATTTGTTCTCAATTTTCAGGGCCCATTAAGGTATGTAAAACACAAATATGTTTTGATGAGAGGCACCGATATCAATAAGAAGAGAAGGACCTTCCTTTGGAGGTCAAGTCCCATGCAGTTTCAGTGTCCCTCATCTAAAATGCCTAAGAGCAGGAGTATTCTGGATTTCTGAATTTTTTGGATTCTGGAATATTCTCATGTATATAATGAGATAAGCTAGTAATGGGATCAAAGTCTAAACACGAAATTCATTTATATGTCATAAACATCTTTAAAAAATATAGCCTGAAGATAACTTTATGCAAATTTTTTAGTGTGCTTGCATTTTTACTGTGCTGCATCACATGAAGTCAGGTGCAAAATTTTCCACCCATGACATCATATTAGCACTCAAAAAGTTTAGGATTTTGGAACACTTCTGATTTCAGATATTTTGGATTAGGAATGCTCAATCTGAATAACCCTTTTAGTTTCTTCAGATGTGTAAAGTCTTATATTGTCTTAGAGTCACAAGACCAGGTACAGCTTAGTTGGTTCTTCTACTTAGTGCTTCACTAAGTTGCAAAGCATTAGGAAGTAAGGCTGGTGTTTAATTTAGTTTTGTCGATACCCAGACTAAAAGTATCTGACCAGCACAATTATAGAGGAGAAAAAGTTATTTGTAGGCTCAAGGTTTCAGAAGTCTGAGTCCATAGAAGGCCAGCTCCATTCCTTGGGGCTCAAGGTGCAGTAGAACCTCTTGTCAGGAAAATGTGGCCGAGGGAAATAGCTCACATAGTGATCAGGAAGCAGAGAAAGACTCAATTCCCAGATACAAATATATACCCCAAAGTCACGCCCAGTTCCCACCTCCTCCATCCACACCCTACCACTTCAATTATTCCCTATCAAGGGATTAATTCACTGATCAGGTTAAGGCTGTGTACAATCATTTCTCCTTCAAACCTTCTTGCATTGTCTCACATGTGAGCTTTTGGGGGACACTTCACATCCAAACCATAATATCTGGATTCTCACTCAGAGGCTCAGCTAAGGAAGACTCTACTTCCCTACCTCCATGGTTTTTTACTTCATTGGACTCTGGTAGCCTGAATCCTAAAAGGCAAAATGGGATCTTTGCTAGACTGATTCCACTAATAAGCGTTAGTCTTACATAATAAAATGTATTATGGGAGTGCAATTTTGTCTCCTTTAGAAGTTTAGAAGCATGCTGTAGGTCCTGCCCACACTGAAGGACACGTCTATACAAGTCTGTAAACACTAGCAGGTGGGGATATGGAATTTTCCTTATGTTTTTACTCAAGCTTTTTCTCTCTTTAATTGCTTTACATTTGGAGTCAAACTCAACCCACCACTGGTGAAAATGAAAGAGATCCTGGAAGGAAAGACTAGCTTTGAAGTCCCACACTCTGGACGAATTTAGAAAGTTCTTACTTTAAAAGTATGGATTTCAGTATTCATTGGCACAGAGTGGGAGAAAAGTCTTATGGTCAAAAGAAAAGATTATCTTTTAGCAAATACTCATAAATGAGCATATAGATAAAGGAAATAAAATTTTATTCAGACAAACTAAACTTCAATCATAAAAGATACTTTTTTCATGTGTGTGGAAGGAATCAAAAGGTAAAATAGAATGTAAGTGATTTAGGGATTTTATGACTTACTAGTCTTTTAAATTAGCCCAACCAATTTTAACTTTCTAAGTTTGAAATTCTTTTTCTTTTATTGTAGCATGTGACACATATGTTCACCATGAAACTAGATAAGAATAAATTCTAACAAAGAACTAGAAATATGGCATAAAATATTTCAGAAAAGAATTTTAACCAATCTATTTCAGAGTTCTAAAATTGAATTCAGTTAATGCCTTTTTATATTTCAGAGTTGTTTCTATTTATACAAAAGAATTTAAGTTTTACATTTCTAGTTCAAAGGGTCACAAAATATGTTATATACTAAATTAGTTGCTGGATGAAAATTCATCTAAGATAATCTATTTTATCCCTAATTTTATTTAACTTTCAAATGCTTTGAATAAAATGTAAATTCTCTATTTTGAACAAAACAAAAAAATTATGATTTTTAATTAAGTTCAGTTCATTACCGCCAAATAAGATAATAGTTTTTAAACCAAAATAAGAAAAAATTAGTTTAGAAAAAGACAATTGGATTAGTTTATTCTTATAAACCTCAGTTTATGTATATAATTAAGAAAGATAGCACACAATGACACTGTACTGTTTCAAAAGTCTGCCTTGGCTTCTAATGCTTTGTTTCCCTGATAGGGCCTATAAGACTTTCCTCATTAAAATTTTCTTATTTTCTACTTCATTCATCCTCATTTTTTCCTCACTTATTAAAGAAGTCTTATTATTTGCCATCTCCATCTGATTAGACTTTCTTGAGTATTTTCCTCATTTTATTTACCTCTATTCATATCCTTTCATCACCTATTGTTGTTCTCTTCCTAATCAATTAAAGGCTATGTCTAGGATTGATTAGTGATCTGGAGATTTTGCCACTCAACCAGTAGAGAAAGAGTCCTTGATAAAATATTTTCTATACAGGTAAGGAAGGTTAATTCAACTTAAGAATTCTATGGAAGAGAACAAAATTATTAGGACCACTAAATAAGCTCTCAAATTATTGCAAAATTTAAAAATTCCTCTATTTAAAAATATAAAATGTTTCACATTACTATCCTGGGTATATGCTGGTGTGGATACAAGGATAACTGAAAAATTGGGACTAATAGTTCATGCTATGAAAATACTGATTATATAGTCTGATATCCTTCAATCTGATAATAGATCAAATTGCTGGAGATGTATATTTCATTAATAGTAAGAAAGACACATCATATTGCAAAACAATGAAAGATAAAATGTTGAATATAGCTTGCTATAGGACAAATCAATTGTTCTGTATTCTTGGGCCCGATAATTGTGACATGCTAGGGGAGTATATAACCACATTTCAGTTCAGAGGCAGCATCTTCTGTTCCTTGCAATGACAGGGATACCGGAAAATCTTAATGCTGCAGCTGTCAGACATTGAGAAATTATTTTCTTTGACTAGGTCAAGTAAAGGAAAAGGAAAAAAAAACATGTTTACTCAAGGATGCAGAGTATCTTTCAATGTCTACTAAGGAATGCCATATTCAGTGCCAAATCATAAGAATAACAACAGTACAACTGCCCCTTAGAAGGAGATAGTATGAGAGGAGAAAGAAACTTTTATTCTCTGCTCACTCCTTGCCACTAATTACTCCCCACAGGTTAGGAAGATGACAGAGGTTTATGCAGTACTTGACTCTCCCTTGGCCAGAGGCTGAAATGTGAGATAAATATTACTTTTTTTCTGAAATAAACCACCAATATATCTCAACATTTTAGTCCACAGGAGCAAGTGCAATGCATCCCGGCAATGCCTGTGCAGACACAATTTATAAAACTCTGAAGGACCTACTCAGAAGCAGGTGACCCTAAAACAAACAAGTCTGATACTTCATACTGTCTGTGCTTTTCAGTCTTCCAGATTGGATATAGCTCTCATCACACCAGGATAAAATTTACTTGCATTCTGGCACATTGCAAAATAAAGCAATAATAATTAATAATAATAATACTTGTAATTTGGTGATGTCTATGACATTTTCATATGTCCTCATCATAAGTCAGGGAACACAGAAGAGAACAGGGATAAGCATTTGGAACTCTGTATCTTGATTATTATGTACATTAAAGTGTGGTTGTTTCTGATTCATTAATTGATTGATTTTAGCTTCATTCAGCTGAACATACCTGCTTTTTACTTCTATTTTTATCTGTACCAGTCATTAAAGTAAACTGTAACAGACCCACAGTTCTAATAGCTCCCAACTTTACTAAAATTCTGATTATTCAAATTTAGATGGTTCTATACTAAGTAAATTTTCACCATGGATGTTTCAAATAAATATTTGATTCAGCATATTTTATAACTGCTGCCTCACTTAATTTAATTTTAATACACATTTGCATTTCTGATAATACCAAAAAGAGCCTAAATATGTTTTAAGTTCCTTTATTAGTTTTAAGAAGAAATGTCATATATGGCTTAAAGAAAATTGCTTATTTTCAGTTGTTCAAACTGATGCCAGTCTTGCAATTCATCTACAAACACAAGAGAGTTTTCTCAGAAAAATATTTCTCTTAAAATTTTGACAAATTATTAAAACAGAGTTCTTTGTTGTCTTTCCCTCGAGGGGAGAATAAAAATGTGGTGATTACCCATTTATATCAATTTTTCATTGAGTAAAAAACACAATTAAGCACTTCAATACTCATTAAGTAATTAACACTTTTCAAAAACAGTAAAATCAAAGCTAATTACTAATATTTCGCTCACTGAACCTTGGACCCTACTCTGGGAATCAAGGTCACTATCAGCATGTGCACACTCCACAGGCACTAATGATCACTTTGTACAATGCTCAACTTCTGTCCTTAGACTGAAAACGGATTCCAAAGACAATGAGAGAATTGTGTTTACAGGAGATTATGACTGTGTCAACATACACCTCAACAACCTGGTAATTGAAAGGGAGAACATTTGTTAATCAATTTTCTGTACATTCTTTAAACATCTCCCCCAAATCTAATGCTTCTTCCACTTATCAGCAATATTGTTTTGGTTCAGACATCAGATTTCCTAAGAGTAGATTATTTGAAGAGAAATTCTAGTTTTATTAGACTAACTTCTCTGATAAAATTGTTATGAGGACAATTATTCTCAGTATACTCTCTTTGATTTAAATTGTGTGTACATAGGAAAATCAACTATTCTTCTGCTTATAAAATGTGACTATAAAACAGCTATATTATTAGACTAAAAAAGCATGTGTTTTTATTGTATAGAAGAACCTGAACCATACAATAGATGGATAAAAAGCAACCAGATATAAACAATTATATACCCCAAATAATATCATTCAATTAGTTAGAAGACAATTTTAGATTTGACAGGAAATTGTAAAATTTGGGGAGCAGAGATTATTTTTCCATTAAGGTCATTAAAATAGTCCCCAGAAAAATTAACAAATAAAATTAAGCATAGAATTTCAGGGTGCATATACACCTCTTGACAGTTTACATAACCATTCATCCAACCACTGATTCACTTTGAGTTAGTGGCAATATCCTCCCTTTAAATTACATTCAGATATCTGGAATTCCATTTAAATATAAGAAGACTAAATGTTCACAAATAATAATTAACTCATAAAAACACACAGACCTGAAGGCAGACTTTTGAAAATAAAGTAGATGGGTCACTGAATACCTGGAAAATACACTGTATTTAAATAAAAATAAAAGTAATGATGTGCATATAAAAAACAGAGTTAAATTTAGGGCAGAGATAAGAAAACTGAAAAACAAAGACATACCCACATTCATTTTCTTAGGTGTTAAGTGTCAGCAGACAACAGGTTTGTATTTTTAGAATTTAGAAAGAAGGTCATTATTCACAAATAATATATCTAATCTTTTTCCATATGTGAAAGCTATATTTTCCTTTTGAAATGCAAAGTTTCAGAAAATAAATTGGCCATACATCTATCTTGAAAAAATTCTACATTTCTCCTAGATATCAGAAATGAGACAAAATTAACATACATAAATGGAAAACCCTTTCATGAATTCTACTCTTCATTTACTTAACGTTAGCTTCAAAAATCAGAATTTGTTTGTTAAATAGATACCATTACACAAAAATGAAGCTTTATTTTCTACTGTTTCTCTCAACTTTCCTCCTTATGTAATCTTTTTTGTTTCAAGAAAATTTATTTCCTACACTACATTCTTCATTCTATTGCTTAAAATTTGCTATTTTTTTACAAATAGGAGAATAACGATTACCGTTTTATTCAGCTTTTGCATCCCTGTGACCAAAATGCTTGACAAGAACAATTTAGAGGAGGAAAAGTTTATTTTGGCTCACAGTTTCAGAGGTCTGAGTCCTTAGATGGCCCACTCCATTGCTCTGGGCCCAAAGTGAGGCAAAACATGATGCAGGAAGAATCCCCCAAGAGAAACTGCTCTGTTCATGGCAACCAGAAAGCAGAGAGAGGGTTCACAGGGAAGATGCTTCCTTCAGGGGCAAGTCCATAGTGACTGACCTCCTCCAGTCATGCCCCACCTGCCTACTCAGTGAGTCCACTGAAACTAGGATAGACCAATAAGGATACAACTTTCATAATCTAATCATTTTGCTTCTGACTGTCTCTGCATTAATAGGAGCTTTTAGAGGACACAACCTATCCAAATAAACGATTACAATTCCTTTATAGTTTATGAAAAAAAATTACTTTTATAGTGCACCATGCTAGAAAAACCACTAGTAATGTTCCTTACATCCCTTGGTATTAATATATTGTACTGAGGTGACTTTCTTCATTGTATAAAAAACTTGATTCATGGTTTTTGCCAATTTCAAAGATAAAAATTTTATTTTATATTAATTGGAAAGACTAATAAATGTACCAAAGATGAACTTTACCTACCTTCAAAATGACATACATTTGTCTAAAAGTAAATAGTTTTATTTTCACTTAATAAAAAGTTGGTATTTTGAACCCAATTTTATTCAAGTATTCATATAAAATTATTTAAGGAAGTATAACAATGTTGGATGTAATTATTTCTACATTATAGAGTTGCAGCTGTTTAAATATATTTTACATAATTTCCTATATTCCAAATGGCCCACAGATTGGTTATCAGATTTAGTAAATAAAAATAAAATATACTGAGTTAAATTTTCACTTCAGAAAAAAGTGAATAAAATTTTATTATAAGTATGTCCTGAATGTTGTAAGCAATATATGTATAAACATGTATAAACAATATATATATACATATATACACACATATATACACATATGTATATATATCCATATATGTGTGTGTGTGTGTGTGTGTATATAAAAAGTTAAATTTGAAGTTCACAGAAATGAATTATTTTTAAGGTAAGGGTATCCCATGCAATATTTGAGACATACTTTTAATAATAAAAATATTTGATGTTTATCTCAACTGCAGATATAATTAAGGTATCCTGTGAATTAATGTTCTCCACAGTAACAGAACCAGTAAATTGTATATATAATCTCAAGGGGGAATTTATTTTATTGGTTTACATGCTCAGAGGTTGAATAATCCCAGAGTCTTCTGCAGGTTGGAGAGCTGGATGAATCAAAAACTGATCAGTCCACACAACTGAGAGCCTCAGAAAAAGAGGGACAAATGATGTAACCTCTGTTCAAAACTGAAGACCTGGACACTCCCTGCAGAACCTCAGGTGTAAGTCTGAGTTCAAAGAAGACCTAGAGTCTGATGTTTGTGGGTGTTATGGTTTGGATGTGAGGTGTCCCCCAAAAGTTCACATGTGAGGCAATGCAGGAAGGTTCAGAGAAGTGATTGGGTTGTAAGAGTCCTAACCCAATCAGTGACTGAATCCCTGAAGGGGATTGAAGTGGTAGGGTGTGGCTGGAGGAGTGGGAATTGGGGCGTGGCTATGGGGTATATATTTTGTGTCTGGAGAGTGGAGTCTCTCTCTCATTCCTGATCACAGTGATGTGAGCTGCTTCCCTCCACCACCCTCTCCCATCACGGTGTCCTGCTTACAACCGGAGCCCTGAGGAATGAAACTGAATTTCCAGGGACTAAGACCTCTGAAACTGTGAGCCCTCAAATAAACTTTTCTTCCTTTAAAATTGTTCTGGTCAGATAATTCAGTCACAGCAGTGAAAAAGCTGATTAAAACAGTGGGGATGGCAGAACATGAAAAACACACCCACTCAAGAAGAGTAGAGACTCCACACATGTATAAACATCCCCCTTCTGCTTTTGGTTTTATCCAGACCCAGGCTGTTCAGGGAAGGTCTTCTCCATTCAGGTTGATGACCCACATACCAATGATCTCTGGGAACACCCACACTCCCACAAGTGTGCTTTGCTAATTTTCTGTCTCTCAATTTAGTAAAGTAGACAAGATTTATCATCGAGTATTTCATGTGGAGATATTCATTCAGTGTGAGAAAAATGTTTTTTTTTTAATTAGAAAAATATTGTTTAATTTCATATGTTTAGTTTTTTGGATTTAAAAAGAAATTTATCAAAAAAGTTCTGTTTCTTCTATAGGTTCCAGATTGCATGACATATTACCTGTTTCATAATGAAAAAAGAAAAAAGCCCAGTTATAAAAAGAAAGACTGATGAAAGACTTCACAAGAATTAGAATACATATGGAACACACAAATGAACCACAGATAACTATGAGGCATGTAGAAACAAACTACCCCAGAGTTAGTGAAGAAGTTTTTAGCACTATTGCTTCCTTTAAATTTTTTCTTTATAAATATTTCAATCTGTACTTTGATAATTTCCTGGTTGAATAAAAACTGCAGTATGAATAAGAAAATAAACTTATACAATGGTAAGATATTTTTGTAATGCGTTAGAGAAGTTTGCATTTGCCAGCTTATATATTTATTAACTCATATTTATATACACATATTAGGCATTATTCCCCAAATTGTCCTATGAGATATCTTAGAAATTGATGTTCATGCCTTTTGCTCTTGAGTATACAGTTATCTACATGTTCATAGAAAACATGTCTTAGACCCACTTCATTAATTTAGAGCTTTTTTTTCTTTTTTTCCCCCCTGACTTTGCTGGACTAGAGGAGTATAACACCCCAAAGGACAAAGGACTTTTCTAAATATCAAAAGTATACTGGTCAGATTCCTAGGCCCCCAGGTAGCAAAAAGTAAAAACATGGCATAAGATCTTGATAGTGTGACTAAGACAACTCATATTTGTCAATGCTACAGATGTCAACAGATCTGAAAATGTGACAGATTGATATATTTGACTCCATGGAAATGTTATAGGCCAGGCAATATGGGCAATGACAAAACAGTCTCCATTTTACCCTGAGACTTCAAGTTATATAGGAAATACTTCTCCCGTGGGAACACCTGCCTCTGTACCCATCAACACTTGCTTAGCATAGCATGTTTGGCAACACAAAATGGCAATTCTTATACAATGTTAAATTGTTCTCTTTTTGGTTCCATTTTTCTTGGACTAATGCATCATGCTAGCAATGATTGTCTAGATGTTAGTAACCATTCTTTAACTTATACCCAACTGCCCTTCTTTCTGATTGTAATTTTAGATCTCGTGATGTTAATTTGTAGTTTAGTTTTGAATCATAGCAACACTTATAATTGAGGTACTGACTTATGGTATAAAAATCCCTGCAATCCTATGGTTGGGGCTGTTCTCCCAGTAGTCATTTTGGGCATTGTGTGAGACAGTCAGTCGGTCAACTAATACAGACTCTCAGATTTGAATTTCTCAGTGGTGATTGGTCTGTTCTTAAAATTGTGCCCCACAACATTTGGAGGCCCCAACGAGATCCTTGCTGTCCTGTGGACAACCACTGCTCACCACTGACCTGATAGCTCCTGCAGGGGGAGAAGCCACAAAGGCATTGCTCCTAGGTGAAGGCCTCTGAGAGACTTCCTCAGTCCCAGTCTGCCATGGTCGGTGGAGCCCTGCCCCAGGACTGAACTAAATTCTCAGAGAGTCACCTCTTTCCACACAACTGTAACTCTGTTTCTGGTGGATCCGTTTCTCAGATTCTAAGGAAGTCTTGACTCAGCATTACTTCCTGAGTCTGGGACTGTGACATGATGTTGCCCAAGCCCTCAGGTCAGGAATCAGGAGTGGCCACTTGTCATTGTTTGTGGCATCTTATCCGTTCTGTGTTTGCTTGTCTTTTTCTGTTTTTTGTTGTCCTTGAGTATGAACATGGGTCAGTCTCCCTCATTTCATCATGTACCCCCTTCAATGCATATTGACCAATTTCCAGGAATTCCAGAGAAGGATCCCTGACTACAAGACCCATTGTGACATTTGTTCTGTCTCTAAATTGTGTGAGAGAAAATGGCCACCTACAGAGTCCAACAAATTGTCTTTGGCATCCTGGACATCCTGATCAAATGTCTTATATTCAAAGTTGGGAAAAAAATGGTTAAAAAGGTTTTTAACTGTGTTCAGTAAAGCTTACATTGAAATGTAAACTGCTGCCAACAGGAACTTCCAACTTGGAGTTGATCCACCAAAATGCCAGGCTAAAATTTTGATGGCTGCTATCCAAGATACTAGAAAAACCTGTTTAGAGCAAGACCCCAACCTGAGGGGACTCTCCCAAAGAGACCGATGGAAACAGACTCCCTTGCTGTCTCTTCAGGAATCTCCTTCAGAGAGAGATGCAGCATAGCCTTTGTCTATATTCTCTCTTTTTTTTTTTTTTTTTTTTTTTTTTTTTCACATAAGGGAGTTTATTAAGCAAATAGAGTGTCTCCCTGCAGGGCAAGAGAGAAAATGAGAGGAAAAGAAAGGGAAAGAGAAAGGGCGTGTGCTAGAGAGAGTGGAAAAGTGAGGAGGAAAAAGAAAGTGAGTCGGGGGAGAGAAAAGCAAAAGAGGAAAGATGGCGGGGTAGCTACCCTAAAGCAGTTGAATTCTGCCGGGCTAACAGGAGGTCAATAACGGAGAAGGATACTTGCAAGCTGACTGATGAACTAATAGCTAGCTAGGATGGTCACAGACTGACAGTAGTTGGGAGGCGGGGAAATGGCTGCAACTGAAAGGGCGGTGGAGCAGCTTTGTGCATTACATTCCCCCGTTTCTGTTTTTATAAGAAAATCTTTTGTTCTCCAGTTCTTTCCAAAGTCTTCTCTCTCCTTCCTGCCTAAATGACTGGTGAGATGTAAAAAGTCCATTCTCCCAGGGGCAGTCTTCAACTTCTAGACTTCCAGAGGCAGATGGTTTTCATGGACTTCATTTCCTCGATTTGACTGATCCCCTATTTCTATATTAACTGCCTATCCCCAATTCTGGCTTCATTCACCCCTCTAATTTTAGCAACTCCTTTACTACTGTAGGGAAAGGGGGGCGATGACCATTCTGGCTTCTTTGAGCTGGAAGAGGGCAGCGTGGGGCAAGCAGTTTGGAGTTTCCTTTTTAGAAATCGTGTTAATCGAGAGGTCCAAGGTAAAAGTCTGGTTGGGGAAGAGCAGGTTGTAAAGGCATCTGGGGATGGGTGCTTCTATGAGAGAGGAACAAAAAGACATGAGTACTGAAATGAGATTAATACAGTATAAATTTTGCAGAATCTGGAACATGCCAATGAATATCATAAAGATGACAGAAGTCAATAATTCCTCACCAGGGGGTGGAAGAACTGAGTTGTTCCCGTAACAAGACCTAGCAAAGGCTGGAGAGGACAAGGCCCTTATTTGGGAACTTTAACATTGTCTAGGTTATCAGGAATGTAAACACAACATTTAGTAGAGATACTAGCAAACATAGATTAAGCCTACCTGTGTCTGTAGGCATTAAACTGACTAAAAACTTCTGACTCTGGCAGTTTCTCTTGATAGTTATCAGGCACATTTGCCTAAGAATCTCTCTTTTGTAGCTTTTAGTCTTTATTCTAGTGGGCTAACACAAATGTACATCTTAAGTTACATTTAAGTATTATTTCTTTTAAATGCCCAAGAATGGCTATATTTTGGTTTTATCTGTTTTGCTAGGTGTTTAAGATCACGCTGGTCAAAATGACCTGTTCCTATCTATTAAAGAGTCAGCTGAGTTCCCACAGGGGTCACTCATAGAGAACTTAAGAGCAGCTTCTTAGCTCCATTAGTGCCATTGGTTAGGCAGGGTCTCCTTGATGAGGTGGCTTCCCTTGGAAGCATTAGGGGTGTCTCCCTTTTTCCATGACCCTCCTCTGCAGCAGGTGCACTGAGTGGCTTTTCATCCTCTAGTGGCCTCATCAATCTCCTTGATCAGGAGGTTGTGTGACCCACCCAGAGTTGCAAAGCTCCTTGGAGAAGTCCTCTTGTTCCCTGGGTTCAGGCTGACTTTGAGGGCAAGACCCAAATGTGGACTTTTCTTGACCTCTGTATTTAATCTCAATCTCTAAGTTTGATCTTAACCATCAAGCAAGCCAGTCTCACCAGTCATAAAGTATCAAAGTTTTGAACACAACTTTAAATGAGTTAAAGTCTGGCTTATTTTGGAGCCATTCTAATGTGCAGCAGAGTTGTGAGGCAGAGCCTTATCTCAGGTAAGACGAGGCTTTTCCTAAAGCTAATTTTTTTCCTCTTTTTCCATGACCAGCATGACCAAATTCTCAAGTTCAGTGAGGGGCAAAGGAATATTAGAAAATAAAGGTTTATAAACACAGATTTTGAAGATTAAGCTGAGATCAGATGGAACTCTGTTCTCTGATGGAACTGCAGATCTAAAGTGTTATGTCAGCAACCTTTATATATGTATGTAAGCATTAAAGAAAAGCTGAGAGAGCTTTTAACTGTCCTCTCAATAACTTTTAGAAATACATTTAATAAATTTTATATATACCCTATTGATGACAGGTCCTATAATAGAACATTAAATGATAGGTTTACCATTACAGACAAGTTTAATTTGGAGAATAGCACCTTGTTAACTTTTCTGCTTTAAATACTTGTATACCTGGAAAATATGAACACATTAAATATACAAAGAATAATGTTTTTAAGTATGTTACTCCGTGGAATAACTTTGCAAATTAATCAGATGTCTCTAACAAACAAGTTTGAGTAATACCATACATGTCAACTCTAATTCACTCATCTTATTGTTAAAAAACCAAGATATCAGACAAGTGTACCAAGTATTTGCCATCTCTTTCCTGTTGAAAAATAGTCCTAGAAAAATTGATGTTAGACATTTTATAAACATCAACATTTTATTAGTTTGACCACCTACAGACTTGTGAGTTAATTTTAAAAACATTTTACTTCTATTACTTTACCCAATTTAAATGGAACCTTTTTAAACCATGTGAATTAAAAGTATTTGGATCAATTTTTTTAATTTTAATTTTTATGCACACTTATATTTAACACAAAAGCAAAGGCCTTGTAATGTTTATCTCCATTGCAATGTAATAGATGTTCAAAAATAGCTCTAGAGTTGGATAAAAAGAACTGATCAAAAAACATTAACCTAGGTATGTAGGATCAAAATTGTGAGCTCAAAATATAGCATTTAAGAAAAACAAAAGACCTAGAAGAAAAATGATAATGGCCATTAATTATAGCATGAGAAAATGAGAAAGAGAGGGGCAGAGAGAAAAGATGAGGAAAGATAAAGTGATCTATGTTGCAGCCCAGGAGAAATTTAAAATGGACACTTTTTTTCCTTTTCTTGTGTTTGAGACTGGTCTCCTACTGAGCCTTCCTCCATTTACATTTCAATGTAAGACTTGACTGAGATCTGACAGCAGCTAACAGGTTAGTAATCAATTCAGGTTTGGATGCAAAAAATTGTGAAACAATCTCCCACTACTTGTGGGGAATGGGGCTGCTATATCATACTCCTTACTGGGACATGCCACTGATAGTTGGGCTGGTTACTCCCTCCCCACCGGCATATGTGGGACCTCGTGGCAGGAGGACTAGGTGGGCTGGGCCAGGGAATGGAAGCAGAAACAGCTGAGTCGAAGTTGGAGGAGGAGGAGGAATTAAGAGGGGGAGAAGAAGGAGGCATTCGAGTTTGCAGGAAGAGCATAGAAGCTCAAGAAAGAAGAGACTTGAAGATAAGGAATTCCTTTCCATCTGTCCACTTGCTCATGGAAGCTGTGTGCCATTATACAAACGAATTTTGATGGCTTTAAGCCAGGGGTCAGGCAAAGGGTTCCCAGGGTTGAATCTGCCAGATTGGAGGACCCAGGTCCCATGGTGGAGACTGATACAGCCAAGTCTATGGCCATGGCATACGTGGCCATTTTGGATTATTTATCTAAAGGGTACTGTGGCCAAATATAAGCCAGGAGTCAGGCGAAGGGTTGAATCTGCCAGAATGGAGGACCCAGATCCCATGGTGGAGAATAATACAGCTGAGTCTGTGGCCAGGGTATCCCGAGGCCAGAGTAGTCGACTGGAGATGAGAAGGCAGCACATAGATGGTGTCATCACACAAACATCAATGTGGGGCCAGGAAAAAGCCAAGAAGAGTTGGGGACTTGATATCAGGGTTTTCGAGTACGAGTGTGAGCACGAGATGAGCCTCAACCCTGAGAGAGAATCTCCACCATAAAATCAGGAGTCCACCCAGCAGATAAGATCAACTAAGGGACCAGCCATAACTATAAAAGTTATGGCTCAGGGTACCCCCACACCTTGAGAGCTCCCGACACTTGATGGTTGCTTCTCAGGTCAGCAGAGGTGTGTTTAAGTGGTCTAGAGTGGGGACCTGTCTAAGGAACTCACCAATATGAAGTCCGGTGTTGCATGCAAAAAGCTGAGCGTCCGGGTGAATGGAAGATGGGGCTATGTCCAGGGGTCACTGGGGTATCAGATGGGGTTCCACTTGCTTAAGAGACAGTGGAAGAACCCATCCCAAGTCATGGCACCAATGTAAGGGATCCCATGAAAACCACACCAGACACGGGAAATCACATAAGGGAGTTTATTAAGCAAACAGAGTGTCTCCCTGCAGGGTAAGAGAGAAAATGAGAGGAAAAGAAAGGGAAAGAGAAAGGGCACATGCTAGAGAGAGTGGAAAAGTGAGGAGGAGAAAGAAAGTGAGTCAGGGGGAGAGAGAAGCAAGAGAGAAAAGATGGCTATATTCTCTTAACGCTTTTCATCTCCGATGAGTGGGACCACATTAGGATGGAGACCAGAAAGACTTTTAACATTCTATGTTTTGTGAGTTCATAATTTTGTTCTGGTGCACATAGGTTAATTTTTTATCAGACTTATTTTATCAAACTATGAAGTTTTCTTAATATTCTGTTTCATTCAAAGACCAATTTACAAGGGTTAACTCTCAATCTAATGGGTCCCAAAAAATTAACTACAAGGTCTTTCTCTGTTTGTTTTATGCGTATGTTCATCAATATATTGTCACATCTACATATGTTAAATACCAAAATTAACATTTGAGCTCATAAATTGAAATTTTAAAAGAATGGATCCAAATACCTTAAATTCACATGATTTAAAAAGTTCAATTTAAATTGGGTAAACAAATAAAAGTAAAGATTTCTTTTTTTTTATTTCCCTTTTTTTTTATTATTGTAAACAAATGGCATACATGTTGTTTCTCTGTTTGTACATGGCGTAAAGGCATACCATTTGGGTAATCATCAATTTACATAGGGTAATGTTGTTTGATTCTTTCTGTCATTTTTTCCCTTCCCCCCACCCTTCCCACCCCTCTTTTCCCTCTATACAGTCCTTCCTTCCTCCATTCTTGCCCCACTCCTTAAACCTAACTCTAACCCTAACACTAACCCCTCCCACCCCCCATTATGTGTCATCATCCACTTATTAGTGAAATCATTCGTCCTTTGGGTTTTTTGAGATTGACTTATCTCACTTAGCATGATATTCTCCAGTTTCATCCATTTGCCTGCAAATGCCATAATTTTATCATTCTTTATGGCTGAGTAATATTCCATTGTATATATATACCACATTTTCTTTATCCATTCATCAATTGAAGGACATCTAGGTTGGTTCCACAATCTGGCTATTGTGAACTGAGCAGCTATGAACATTGATGTGGCTGTATCTCTGTAATATGCTGATTTTAAGTCCTTTGGGTATAGGCCAAGGAGTGGGATAGCTGGGTCAAATGGTGGTTCCATTCCAAGTTTTCTGAGGAATCTCCACACTGCTTTCCAGAGTGGCTGCACTAATTTCCAACCCCACCAGCAATGTATGAGTGTACCTTTCTCCACACATCCTCGCCAACACCTGTTGTTGCTTGTATTCTTGATAATCTCCATTCTAATTGGGGTGAGATGGAATCTTAGGTGGTTTTGATTTGCATTTCTCTTATTACTAGAAATGTTGAACATTTTTCCATATGTTTGTTGATTGCTTGTATATCTTCTTCTGTGAAGTGTCTATTCATTTCCTTAGCCCATTTGTCGATTGGATTATTTGCATTCTTGGTGTAGAGTTTTTTGAGTTCTTTATAGATTGTAGAGATTAGTGCTCTATCTGAAGTATGATTGGCAAAGATTTTCTCCCGCTCTGTAGGCTCTTTCTTTGCATTGCTGATACTTTCCTTTGCTGAGAGAAAGCTTTTTGGTTTGAATCTATCCCAGTTATTGATTCTTGCTTTTATTTCTTGTGCTATGGGAGTCCTGTTGAGAAAGTCTGGTCCTAAGCCGACATGTTGAAGCTCTGGACCTAGTTTTTCTTCTATAAGATGCAAGTTCTCTGGTCTGATTCCGAGATCCTTAATCCATTTTGAGTTTAGTTTTGTGCATGGTGAGAGATATGGGTTTAGTTTCATTCTGTTGCATATGGATTTCCAATTCTCCCAGCACCATTTGTAGAAGAGGCTATCTTTTCTCCATTGCATATTTTTGGCCCCCTTGTCTAGTATGAGAAAATTGTATTTATTTGGGTTTGTGTCCATGTTCTGTATTCTGTACCATTGATCCACCTTTCTATTTTGGTACCAATACCATGCCGTTTTTGTTACTATTGCTTTGTAGTAGAGTTGAAGATCTGGTATTGCGATACCCCCTGCTTCACTCTTTCTGCCAAGGATTGCTTTAGCTATTCTGGGTTTTTTATTCTTCCAGATCATTGTTTGCTCTCATCATTGCTTGCTCTATTTCTGTAAGGTACATCATTGGGATTTTAATTGGAATTGCATTGAATCTGTATAGCACTTTTGGTAGTATGACCATTTTGACAATATTAATTCTTCCTATCCAAGAACATGGGAGATCTTTCCATCTTCTAAGGTTTTCTTTAATTTCTTTCTTTAGTGTTCTGTAGTTCTCATTGTAGAGGTCTTTCACCTCTTTTGTGAGATTGATTCCCAAGTATTTTATTTTTTCGAAGCTATTGTGAATGGGGTAGTTTTCCTAATTTCTCTTTCTGAAAATTCATCGCTAATGTATAAAAATGCCTTAGATTTATGTGCATTGATCTTATATCCTGCTACTTTACTGAATTCACTTATGAGATCTAAAAGTTTTCTGGTGGAAATTCCTGGTTCCTCTAAGTATATAATCATATCATCAGCAAATAGGGATAGTTTGAGTTCTTCTTTTCCTATTTGTATCCCTTTAATTTCTTTGGTCTGTCTTATTTTCTGGCTAGAGTTTCAAGGACGATATTGAATAGAAGTGGTGAAAGAGGGCATCCCTGCCTTGTTCCAGTTTTTAGAGGGAATGCTTTCAGTTTTTCACCATTTAGAATGATATTAGCCATGGGCTTAGCGTAGATGGCCTTTAAAATGTTAAGGAATGTTCCCACTATCCCTATTTTTTCTAGTGTGTTGAGCATGAAGGGGTGCTGTATTTTATCAAATGCTTTTTCTGCATCTATCGAAATAATCATGTGATTCTTGACTTTAAGTCTATTGATATGGTGAATGACATTTATTGATTTCCTGATGTTGAACCAACCTTGCATCCCTGGGATGAAACCCACTTGATCATGGTGGACTATCTTTTTAATATGTTTTTGTATGCGATTTGCTAAAATTTTGTTGAGAATTTTTGCATCGATGTTCATTAAGGATATTGGTCTGAAATTTTCTTTCCTCGATGTGTCTCTGTCTGGTTTAGGTATCAGGGTAATATTGGCTTCATAGAATGAGTTTGGGAGGGTTACCTCCTCTTCTATTTTATGGAATACTTTGAGAAGTATTGGAATGAGCTCTTCTTTAAAGGTTTTGTAGAACTCGGCTGACAACCCATCTCGTCCTGGACTTTTCTTTGTTGGTAGGCTTTTGATGACTTCTTCTATTTCATTACTTGAAGTTGGTCTACTTAAATTGTGTATGTCCTCCTCATTCTGTTTAGGCAATTCATATGTCTCTAGAAACCTGTTGATGTCTTTGAAATTTTGTGTTTTGTTGGAGTATAGATTTTCAAAATAGCTTCTAATCATGTTTTGTATTTCAGTCCTGTCTGTTTTGATATTTCCTTGTTCATTCTGAATTTTAGTGATTTGGGTTTTCTCTTGTCTTCTCTTTGTTAGTGTGGCTAAAGGTTTATCAATTTTTTAAATTTTTTCAAAGAATCAACTATTTATTTTGTCAATTTTTTGTATTGTTTCTTTTGTTTCAATTTCGTTGATTTCATCTCTGATTTTAACTATTTCCTGTTTTCTACTCCTTTTGGTGTTTCTCTATTCTTCTTTTTCTAGGACTTTGAACTGTAGAGTTAGGTCAATAATTTGTTGATTTTTTCTCCTTTTATTGAATGTAGTCCATGAAATAAATTTTCCTCTAAGTACTGCTTTCATAGTGTCCCAGAGATTTTGATATGATGCTTCTTTGTTCTCATTTACCTCTAAGAATTTTTAAATTTCCTTCCTAATATCTTCTGTTATCCATTCAGCATATAATAGCATATTGTTTAATCTCCAGGTGTTGGAGTAATTTCTGTTTTTTACTCTTTCATTAATTTGTAACTTCAATCCATTATGATCTGATAGAATACAAGATAGTGTCTCTATCTTCTTGTATTTGCTGACATTAGCTTTGTGGCATAATATATGGTCTATTTTAGGGAAGGATCCATGTGGTGCTGAGAAGAAAGTGTATTCGCTCTTGGTTGGATGGTATATTCTATAAATGTCTGTTAAGTCTAAATTATTGATTGTGTTATTGAGATCTATGGTTTCTTTGTTCAATTTTTGTTTGGAAGATCTGTCCAGTGGTGAGAGAGGCATGTTAAAATCACCTAGTATTATTGTGTTATGGTCTATTTGGTTTCTAAAATTGAGAAGGATTTGTTTTGCATACATGGATGAGCCACTGTTTGAGGCATAGATATTTATGATTGTTATATCTTGCTGTTTTTTGCTTCCCTTAAGCAGTCTGAAATGTCCTTCTTTATCCCTTCTGACTAACATTGGCTTGAAGTCCACATTATCTGCAATGAGGATGGATACTCCAGCTTTTTTGCTGAGTCCATGTGCATGGTATGATTTTCCCCATCCTTTCACCTTTAGTCTGTGGGTATCTCTTTCTATGAGGTGAGTCTCTTGCAGGCAACATATTGTTGGATCTTTCTTTTTAATCCAATCTGTCAGTCTATGTCTTTTGATTGATGAATTCAGGCCATTATCATTCAGGGTTATTATTGAGATATGATTGTATTCCCGGTCATTTCGTTCAGATTTAAAATTTTATTTATTTATTTATTTATTTATTTATTTATTTATTTTTTGACACATCTTAGTTCCTCCTTTATTTGACAGTTCCTTTAGGATAATTCCTCCCTTTGCTCATTTGCTTCTTTGTTTTTTATCTCTTCCTCATGGAATATTTTGCTGAGAATGTTCTGTAATGCTGGCTTTCTTTTTGTAAATTCTTTTAGCTTTTGTTTATCATGGAATGATTTTATTTCATCATCAAATTTGAAGGTAAGTTTTGCTGGGTATAAGATTCTTGGTTGGCATCCATTTTCTTTCAGAGCTTGAAAAATGTTGTTCCAGGCCCTTCTAGCTTTTCGGGTCTGGATTGAAAAATCTGCTGATATCCGTATTGGTTTCCCCTGAATGTAATTTGGTTCTTTTCTCTCACAGCCTTTAAAATTCTGTCTTTATTTTGTATGTTAGGTATTTTCATTATAATGTGCCTTGGTGTGGGTCTGTTGTAATTTTGTGTATTTGGAGTCCTATAAGCCTCTTGGACTTGATTTTCCATTTCATTCTTCAGATTTGGGAAATTTTCTGATATTTTTCATTGAATAGATTGTTCATTCCTTTGGTTTGTTTCTCTAAGCCTTCCTCAATCCCAATAATTCTCAAATTTGGCCTTTTCATGATATCCCATAGTTCTTGCAGATTCTGTTCATGATTTCTTACCATCTTCTCTGTTTGTTCAACTTTGTTTTCGAGGTTAAATATTTTGTCTTCAATATCTGAAGTTCTGTCTTCCAGGTGTTCTATCCTATTGGTTATGCTTTCTATGGAGTTCTTCATTTGGTTTATTGTTTCCTTCATTTCAAGGATTTCTGTTTGTTTTTTTTTTCAATATCTCTAACTCTTTATTGAAATGATCTTTTGCTTCCTGTATTTGCTCTTTTAACTGTCGATTGGTGCGATCATTCAATGCCTGCATTTGCTCTTTCATCTCATCATTCAATGCCTGCATTTGCTCTTTCATCTCATTGTTTGCTTCCCTGATCATTTTAATTATGTACATTCTGAACTCCCTTTCTGTCATTTCTTCTGCCATGCCATCGTTGGATTTTATTGATGTAACATCTAGATTTGTTTGGAGCATTTTCTTCCCTTGTTTTCTCATATTGTTCAGGAATCAGTGGGTCATTAAGATATTGCAGATTTCCTCTATTGACTTATAATGTCCCTGAAGATTGCTAGTATATCCCCTCTTATCCTTCAGTAGCCTGAAGTCTTGTAGGAAGTTGATAATGCGGAGCTCCACGAAGAAGCTGCCTCTCTAGGGTTGGTGACCCTCAGGTGGCGTATGTTCCCTGCTAGTGGGCAGAGGTGCCTCCACTTGTTGACCAATGGTCATCCAAAGGGGAACTAGGCTGTGGGCTGAGGCAAGGCCTGTTTGGGCCTGTGTCTCTGGTTTTACCTTCCCTGTGGGAAAACCTCACCTGGCAGGGAAGACTCACTCGGTGGGGATGTCTCGCTGGTCAGATCCCCTCCTACAAGTTCCCCTCAATCTATAACTACCGCCTGGGCTGGGCTGTCTTCCTCTGCAATGTTCCCAGGGGTCCGGACCTACCTCCTGGGCCTGGGAGCCTCACCCTTCGCAGGCAAGTCTCCTTAGGCTGCCTCTCCCAGAGAATCTGCCCGCAGTCCTGGAAACTTCACTCCGCCCCTAGGCGTGTCTCTGTGCGGCTCTTCCAGCAAGAAGCCACCTAGCTCCTGGGACCCTGCTCTGCACCTAATCGCCTGGCTATGCGGCCCCTCCTCTGAGCCGCCACCTGGAGCCCCATACAATAGCTCCGAGACCCAGAGATTCAGCACACACCTCCTCCTCCGGACAGCGGCCCAGTTTTCGATGCAGTCACTAGAAGTCCAAGCAACTCACTTTGCATCTCCTCCTCCCACCAGACACCCGTAGCCCTAGGCAGTCACTCCAAGTCCAAGTGGCCCACCCTGTTCCTCCTTGTCCTCCTCGGGGTAGCCCCCCTGGGTGTTCAGGAGCGGTGGCTCCGAGACCAAGTGACCCACCGTGCTCCTCCTCCAGGCAGGCCACCGGTGTTCAGGAGTGGTTGCTTTTATTCCAATCAACTCACCACTCGCCTCCTCCTCTGGCAACCACCTGTGGCTCTGATGCAGTCACTCCTAGACCAATCGACCCGCCACACTTCTCCTCTTCCTTCGGGCAACCCCCCGGTGTTCAGAAGCAGTCGTTCTGAGTCCAAACAGCTCGCCATGCAGCTCCTCCCCAGGCAGCCGCTCGGAGCCCCAGTGGTTGCTCAGAGTCTAAGTGCTGTGCTGAGCTGCCTCCTCCACGATGATCCCAGTTGTCCGTGTTTACTGCTCCAGCGGGGGGAGGGGCGTCTTGCCAGGCAACTCTACTTCACAAAGTTCCCTGCGTTCTGGGGCTACCGCCCCATCCAGGATGCCTCCCCAACGGGAGAGACTCACCTGGCGGCTTTGAGTTGGTCCCAAGTCTCCCACTATCTCCTCTTTTGAATCTTGCATCCTGGAGCAATGCGAAATGCAGCCTCCCTCTAGTGCACCATCTTGAAAAACCAAGATTTCTTTAAATGTTACTAAATGACAAGTTTCTCTAGGTGGTAAAAAATTGATGTCTACAAAATGTATAATATCTATTGTTTCTAGATTTTTTTCAATGGGAAGAAATGATTGATGCTGTCCTATACACTTGTCTGATATCTTGGTTTTTTAAAATAAGTAATTTAGATTTGACATGTAGGGATTGATCATAGATGTGTTTGTTAGAGACATCTAACAAAGAGTTAAAATGCTAACTGTTAAATATAACATCAAGTACTCTTAACTCCTTAAATTCCTTAGGGTAACATACTTAAAACATTACTGGTGTTTTCATAAATTGGTAAATAAAAAGAGTTTAAAATTACTTTCTGACATCACTGAAAATAAGGTTACTAAAAGTCTCAACAAATATAATTCTATATAAAGGATCCAAAAGTTTCAACTACTTTTCAAATAGAGTTCTATAAATAATAGAAAGTATTTCATCTTATTAAAATAGAGTAATTTATCTAAATTCAGAAATTTACAAGGGTTGTTTCAGAGTATAAATTGTTTTAAAAAAGAGGGATCAATAAATTTAAAAAATGTTTTCAGGTTCATAAAAGGGTCTTTATGTCATAAAATAAAGCTGTAATACATCTAAGTAAACAACAAGAGGGCCAAATAAGTGATAAAAATATAAATTAAAGATAAATTTTAAAAAGTTTATGTGTATATGTAAGTAACACAACAATTAAAATATCCAAGGATTTCCCCCTAAGGTCAAATATTAATGCACTGATATAAACCAAAGTTTAGTCTATCTTTTAAAATGATGAGCATTTCTTAAAACATCAGTTTACTTTTAACATGTGTCTGTTAAGTTTTATTCTCTAGAACAACTAGTCTTAAAATTGGGATTTGTACAATTCTGGTTACACAGCTTCTGTTATTTTAGAGTATTATACTACATTACAAAGTCTAAATTTTCTTTAAAGACTAAACTTGGTTAATATAAAAATATCAAATGTAATTATGATGCTATTAATCTTCTTTAATGGGAAGATTTGAATACATGTATTTATATCTTCCAGTTATACAAGTTCTTAAAGCAAAAGTTGTAAAGGACCATTTATCAAGCTGGTGTTCTCCAAACTAAAGTTTTTAGTAACAGAATCTTTTATACTGGGATATAAAATTTAAAGGTATTTTTAAGAATATAATAAGAGCCTGATCTATTTAAAGGTTATGTGTTAAAATGGCTCCAACTTCTATTCATTTAAAATTGTATTCAAAGGATTGAGTTTTATTGTAAGGATTCTTGTAATCTCAAACAGAGTATATAATGTATGCTTTAACTGTTATCTGTTAGGGCCTTACAAAAGTATATTAGGCCATCATCTATAGATCGACAGTAAATAAAAGGAGTAAAAATAAGTATCAAGTTAAAAACATTAAAGTTAAAGTCCAATACCTTAAGACTAATAAGACTGACTTGCTGGATGTTTAAGAAGAAGACTTAAAGATTAAAATTAAGATAAAGTGCCAAGAAAACCAATATTTGGTTTTTACCCTTTGAGTTAGCTTGAACCCCAGGAACAAGGGGAAGAAATTTATACTTCTGGGTCACATGATCTCCCAATCTGGGAAATTATTGGGATTCAAAAACAAAGCCAATCAGTGCAATCCTGCAAAAAAGAAGGATTATTGGGAAGGGGAGACATGCCTGATGCTTTCAAGGGAAACCATATGGTCAGCAAGACCTTGACCCATTCTAGCGCAGATGGCACTAGCAGAGCTAAGAGGTTGCTCACAAGTTCCCCAAGAGTTATCCCCAAGGGAACTCAGTTGACTCTCAATAAAAGGAACAAGGTCAATTTGACTACTTGATCTTAAATACCTAGCAAAAACAGTTAAAACCAAAACACAATCATTCCTGAACATTTAAAAAACAAAACAATAGTTATTTTAAAGTAACTTAAAATGTACACTTGTGTTAGCCCCCAAAGAATATGTAAGACTGGAAATTTCAAAGGAAAGGTTCTTAGACAAAAATTCCTTTTAACTATCTGAAAAACTGCCAGAGTTATAAGTTTTTAGTCAGTTCAAGGCCTACAGATCTTCCTAATCTCCTAAACAGGTAGGCTTAATCATGTTTACTAGTATGATTCTCTAGCCCAAGTAACAAAGATAAAGAGATCTCTACTAAACACAGAGGTCATGCCAATAAAGATATTTTTAAAAATCAGAGGACATTAGGTAACATAACTAAATGTTATGTTTACATTCCTGATAACGCCAACAATGTTAAACATCTACAAATAAAGGTCTTATCCTCTTCAGCCTTGTTAGGCTTTGTTAGACCTTGTTATGGGGACAACTTCTCAGCTCTTCCACCTCCAGGTAAGAGATTATTGATTTCTATCATCTTCATGATATTCATTGAGATGTTCCAAATGTTACAAAATTTATTTTGTATTAATCTCATTTCAGTACTCATGTCTTTTTGTTTCTTTTATAAAACCAGACTTCTACCCATGAAGGGACCTGATTTCTAAAAGGGGACTCCAAACTTTGTGCCCCAACCCATATGGCCCCCTCTCAACTGGAAACAGCAAGAGCAGTCATTGCCATTTTCCTTACAGCAATAAAAAGTCCCCCAAATTAGAGAGAAAATAAAATTACAGTCAATGTAGATAGATAATTGAGTCAAAGCACAGAATGGAGGCAGATTTAGGTCCAGAAAGTTAGAGATGACCTCTGAGAGATTAAAATGTTAATGCTTCTAGAGCCCTTTCCTCCACCTTTACAAAGATAACCTGCTCCTGCTCCAAATGTTGCTAAGTCTCTCCAATAGGTTCAACATATTCGAGAAACAGCCTCAAGAAACCACTGATTTCCAACACCCATTCTAGCCAGGAGACTACGTCTACCTCAAATGGTTCCAGAAAAAAGGACTAACACCTGGCTGGAATGGAGGGGACCTTACTCACAACATGGATTCATCATATCTGAGTCAAGACAACAGAAAAATGGACAACCCTCAGAGACCCCAGCCATCCTCTAAAGATAAGACTAAAAAATGTTAATCATGTTTTTTCTCTTGCTTATTCTTACACATCTACGGTAATAGTTGGGACTTCCTTGGACTCCTATGACAACCATCTTATGTCCCCTGAGGAAACATGGTTTTCTTGTATATCAGGAGTAACTCCATGGCTGATCCTTCAACTTTTCAAGATTACCAAATGGGATAAATTCTGTGTTACTGTTCACATTATTCCCCAGGTGTACTATTATGATGCGGAGGGAGGAAGGGAACATCTAGGGCTAATACTTCAATCTGAATGAGCAGCCCTATCTTAGTTCCCTTCCTAGTGGAATTGGGTATAGCTGGCTCCACTGCTGTAGGTAGGGATCATTGCACTCACTACAGGAGACCAAAATTTCAAAACCTTAAGTCAACAAATAGATCTGAACTTAAGTAAATCAGAAAACTTTGTAAACTGCTTAAAAAATTCCTTTGACTCACTTGCTGGGGTAGTTTTACAAAACAGAAGAGGATTAGATTTGCTGTTTTTGCAAGGAGAAGGAGGAAGGTCAAAGAATTGAGGAAAATTAGTACCAAAATCTGTTCTCTTAGTCTTCCTGGTTAACTACTCTAGTGACCACAATGGCAAGACCTCTCATCCTAATTATGCTGGGGTTTTTTAATCAGGCCATGCATGATAAACTGTTTAACTAAATATTTAAAGAAAGAATCGAATCTGTTAAGTTAATGGTGTTACACACCCACTACAATCACCTCTACACTAATAATGAATCAGTGATTTGATTATGTACATAAAACCAATGGGGAATGTGATGGGTTGATATATTTGACTTCATGGAAATGTTATAGGCCAGGCTATATGAGCAATGACTAAACAGACTCCATTTTACCCTAAGACTCCAAGTCATGTAGGAAATGCTTCTTCCATGGGAACACCCCACTTCTGTACCATCAACAGTTGCTTAGCATAGCATGTTTGGCACACAAAATGGCAATTCTTGCACAATATAAAACTGTTTTCTTTTTGTTTCCCATTTTTCTTGGACAATGTACCATGTCAGCAACAACTGCTAAGATGTTAGTTACCATTCTTTAACTTGTACCCAACCAAGGTAATTTTAACCCACTTGCCCTTCTGCTTATGATTTTAGATCTCATGATGTTAGTTTGTTGTTTTGAATCATAGCAACAGACACTTATAATTGATATACTGACTTATGGTATAAAACTTCCTGCAACCCTATGGTTGGGGCTATTCTCCCAATAGCTGTTTTGGGCATTCTGTAAGATGTTCAGCCAGCTGGCTAATAAGACTCTTAGATTTGGACTTCTCTGTGATGATTGGTCTGTTCTTAAAGTTGCACCCCACAACAAAAATCAAAGTGACAAAAGGCCCTGCCACACCAAAGTTCTAAAGTTATGAAGCTGAGAAATTCCTACAGCATAAAACCTTTGAATTAAAAAAAGGATACACTTTCCTTTAAATTAATTATACTACAGCTCATTTGGTCAGTTATTAGCTGCCAGTTAAAGTTATTTTATTTTTGTTAAAAGTAAATAGATAAATTAATATGTCTTCATAAGCATGGGTTAGAAAAAAACTAACATCAACATAAGTTTCAAATTTTATGATTAAGAATATAGCATAACTCAGATAATAAATTTTCTCTAATTTTCACTTGGGAATAAAGAGATATCAAAAGTAACTCAGAAAATTAGTAAGGAAAAGTACACATTAGTTAGACTTTTAGTTTCAATCTTAAAAGAATTAAGTTAAACAGAGGTATAATTTTGTTGGCAAAGTACTATTTCAAAATATTGTACTCAAAAACTTGTTTAATTTCAATTTCTTTCATTAGAATTTTAGAAAGAGCATTTTTCCTATTTTTATAGTTTTGACTGCATATGTATTCTTTACTATTAGGTATAAGTTGAAGATATTGGAAATTATTATATTTTATTATAAGATTTAAATTATATATTTTTTCTTCCCCTATGGAGTCATGTATTTAGATGAAAGCTAAGGAGACAATAAACATTATTCTCCATTACAAAATTGACAACAATCTTAAATCAAAGGCAGTTTATTTAATATTTTTCAGAAAGCCATGCCAGAGAAGACCTTTCTATGAAAACCAATGTGGGTGAGATTATTTTTGCCTTCCAACATACTCATTAGTGATCTTCAAAGTAAATGATAAGGGACGGGTGTCCTAATCTAAGAAGGCACCTGATCAAAATAGCTTCGATATGAAACCAAGACTCCACTGGTAGATTCCTTTGTTTATGTTAATCCAGGAGCTCCATGGAATATAATTCTGATATAAAGATTACTATTCAATTAAGTTATTCCTGTCTGCTGAGTTCCTGTTCCCAGAACACCTGAATCACAGAGCACCCTTGTTACGGAGTTTGGGAGGGATGCACTCATTTCAAAATGTTCTTTGTCCTGAAGAAGTTATCTACCACGTTTAATTAAAAAAGTAACTTATAATCACTGGTAGAATTCTTTTCATTCCTTATTTCCACGAAATCTCTGGAGAGTTCAGAAAAGAGTTTGTTCAATTCTTATCTCAATGTTTCTAGCTTTTCTAAATGGAATTCTCCCCAGCACCATAATACTTAGAATATTCCTCATCTACATATTGAAAGTAGTTAAATTGTTAGTTTAGGAAAGATCTCTGAGAACTTGCACTCCATTTTTATGGAACCTTGGAAACAGTTCCTGGCTACAGCAGAATGGATAGTGTCTTTCCGTGGAGGGAAGAATCAATAAGGACTACAGAAAAGGAAAAAGGCAAAATACTGTAGGTTCTTAAATGAAAATTGATTTCCACCATTGACCATGGAACAAGCTCATCAGTAACACTGCATTTAGAGAGAATCTAATTGTTTCTTCTTAAGGTAGGGTTTGAACTTGGAAGGGAAGTATAGGAGGGAAATCAATCTTCTGTTATCACAAGTAGCTTAGTCACCGCATACCAATTCAAGAAAATGCAGTTGTTTTAAGAGCCCATTGTAACCACTCAATGGATTGCCTCAGAAAATCAGCTATAGCTCTCAGAAACATATGGGTTCAATTTTTAATTCACTCTTCTCTCATTTACATACTTGACCATTGAGGTATCCTTGATCTCTCTTAGTTACATAGAAAATGAAACATGAAAGAAAACATATTATTGCAAATTCACAAGTAAAATAGGGAGGTTATCTAATTTTCAGGTCATGCTAATGATTCATCTCTGCATGTAAAGGAAAGCATGGTTATGTATTCACTTATCCTTAAACACAGAGAAGTTACAGAACTGAATATGATAAATCCTCAGTCTAGTGGACAGTCCATTCTACTTTATACATGACTGGAAAGGGGGCAAATAACTAAAGAAGTGAAAATGTAATAAAATATTTTTCAATAGAGATAAGTGCAAGACCTAACACTAAATGGACTATTTCAGGAAAACAAATAACAAGTGAAAGTCAGATATTCAGTGGTCATGGGTCAGAGAGAGAAAGGACCAATGGGGTTGGATCTCTGTAAGATGGAAAGATGTGGGAAGAGTGCACCAAAGTCAAATGGTCTGTGGACTTAAAAACCATACTGGAAATAAGGTTTCATTAAAAGTAGGACTGGAAGGCTTTGGAAAGTTTTAGATGGGAAGAAGTATAGGGAAATATTTGATTTATACTGTCTAGAAAATTGTGCTGGCAGATATATGAGAAATAAACATAAGAAGCATCAGTAATGGGGTTCCTTGCACTAGTCCAAGGGAGAAGCGATTATGGCTTTGAATATAGTAATAAATATTTTTGTTACATGACTATTTGTGTTCTCTAAAAGTTTTTGACAGTGTGCACAGAGAACCACTGAATGTAGCTTAATGAGAAGAAGAAAAGTAGAGTGGTTCTTAAATATATCATCAAAGGAACACAATCCATAGAACATCAAAAACCCAAAACCAGACCATCAAGTCTTCCAGAAAATCTTGCAATCAACCTCATATTAATTGAATAGCAAGTGGCCACACATTTAAGTTCCTTTAATTACAATAAAACTACTACCAAATCTGTTTTCCCCATTTTTTCTTCCCCTCTACACTCACACAAATTTCTTCCTACCAAGGTTTACTTCATTTTAATCTTACCACTAATAACTTCACATCTATTGTTGTCATGGTCTAATAAGAGCTTTAATTTAAAAGCACATGGATCCCAGTCCTGTTCCATCTTACTGACTATGGTAAATTTCAGGACACTTACCTTTTCTAAAGTTTAGTTTCCTAATCTGTAAAATTAAGAAAGTAGACCTATTCTATGCTTTTATAAATGCTATATATATTAAAATTTAATCCAAAGAACAATCATGAGTGATATATGCAGTGAGGTGTGCAGACACAGGGTATAAATCAGTCAAGCTCATTAACTAATAAGCTTTTTGTTTGTTTTTTGTTTGTGGTGCTGGGGTATAAAGCCAGGCCTCAAGCATGCAATTGCAGCAGTCCACCACTGAGCCACAGCTCCTATCATTAGCTCATGAACTGAGAGCCTGACTTGAAAGTAGCTTACCAGATTAGAACCCACGTGCTTAAGCATTACATTGTATCTTTAATAGGCCAACATGTCATAGATGCTTAATAAAGATTAGTTTCCTCTTTAATTTTTATGCATCTCATCCTCCATTTCAAATTGTAGAACAGTATAATTATATCTTAAGTAACAATCATATTCATTAGATTGTGCAATCTTTCAGTACCTTTACACAAGTCAGTGTCTCTTTTTCCTAGTTTTTCATCTCTCCTGTAAATCCTGAATCAATGCTACTATTATCAAGAAATCAATTGTTTTCCTTTTTATCACTTTCTCAGTCATATGATACAAACTGATAGTGCTAATGAAATTTCAAATCTTTTGGATGATGCTTCTGAAAGGAAGTAATATGTATGATGTTTATAGATCTCAGAGAAAAATGCTAGAATTTTCTAAATTTGAAAAAGCAACTGAGCTAGAGTTATGATTTTGGAATTATTCATTTTCAAGTTATAATAAGTAATTTTTAGAGCAATTTTTATTTGTTCTTTTCAGATGTACATAACAGAAGAGTATATTTTGACATGTGATAAGTGATTTTTGATGAAAAGGAGAAAATGAGAAAATAGCACAAACTACAAACGTTCTGAATAACCACACACCTGAAGTTTTGGGAAGTCAATTTTTATTCACTTAATGGTGTTTTCCTGTCTGCAGCCACTGAAGAATACACAAAATTGGCAGCAAAGCAAAAAAGAGGTATCATGTTAGAGTCATAATGTGGAGGAGAATAGTGAGGATTAGTATTTAGTTTTAGAAGTAACAATGTTGATCTCTAGTTGGACCTTCTGATGTATACAAATAATAATACACTAATAATATACAAGCATGCAAAAAAATATCCTGTGTCTCTTGGGTTTAGGAAAAGCACAATTTATATATGAATATAAATTATATATAATTTTTAAATTGTATGTAATTTTTAAAATTTATTTTGTTCCTACTTTAGCCTTGATAAACAAGTAGCAGTAGTGGTACTGGAGATGGTACCATCATTAGAAAAAGCAGCAACACTATTTTACAGAAGCAGAAACTGAAAGTTATAAATAAATTACCTCATTATGCAGCTAGTAAGGGGTAGATCTGGATCATAAACTCACTTATTTACAATTCTGCATCTTTGGGTTTGAACTACAATGCATAATAAATTCAATTTTCATTAGAGTATATAAATACTTCAGAGGTACATTTATACCTTTGAAATATATATTCATACTTTGAGATATATATAATATTTATAGTCTTTTCTGGGTACAGAAATGTTTTAAGTGGAGTGTTATGTTTTATATACCTAAGTGGGATGAAACTTATTAAGAATAATAAATTTTAAAAGGGAACATATATAAATAAAATTTCTTTCATATATTTCATTCCCATTTATCTTTAATTAATTTATAAATATTAAATACTGTTTATATATTTTTGAAGAAGTATACTGTGAGATCTGTTAAGTCCATGGAAGAACTGTAAGCAAATAAAGTTGTACATCTTACTCTTTTATCTCATGTTATTAATATACATATCCCTATAATTATGAAAATTCATGTTATCTACAAATATGTGTGTGCATGTGCGTGTATTTATGATAAACTCAGGTTACCAAAAAATTATTACACAAACACAAAAAATTAGAAAAGCAACAAGAATGGAACTATGAACAACATTTATAGAACAATCACAATTCCAGATGATTTGTGAGTTGTTTTATGTGTGTAATACCATATATTACTAATAAATCCCCTTTATCATTGAAGCAGTTTACCAGAGCAGTAAAATGAAAATGAGAAGATTAAATAATTGTCTCAAGTCATGGCAACTACTCATGTTCCCAGTTTATATTTGATCATACCTAGTATCTCTTTGAGACCATTTATTGCATCATGAGAGCTGGACTACAAAAAAAGATGAAGTTATTCATTAAAACCCACTACTGAAGAAGAATTACTGAATTAACTGCCACCACACAGTCATAGCATATTAACTATCAAATAGTGATGACAAGGTAATGACTTTTGGGCTCAACAAGCCAGATCTTAATAATCCTCTAGCATCCTGAAGAGGCATAAGATCCATATTCCATTACTGTGTCACCTTGATCCATTTTGCATTCTTCTGTTACTAACATGATGGTATTTCTTCATTTTTTATTATACTGTAGTAGTATATGTTATAAGCTCTTTCTACATCCCATTTTAAGTACTCACAACTTCTGAAGATAAATTCTATAACACCATAACAAGAAACAAGGATTGCTTGACAGCATTATCTAGGAATGTTCTTGATCTGATAATAAATCAGATGCTCTGTGTTTCTGATATCCATCATAGTAGTAATCTGTGAAAAACAACAAGGGATATTTTTACCATTGATGATAATAATAAATTCTGGTCAAATTAATTAGAATAACACATTCACTTTCACTGAACTGAGAAAAAAAAACTTTTTAAAGTTAAGTTTTAAAATTTTTACTGTATAAAAGTTTTCTAGACAGAGAAGTTCATTTAGATTTGTTCTCAGAGTTTAGTTTTATAGTAAATTACCAAAGTGAGCTTTATAAGTGAAAAAGTCTCAAATATTAGCTTCCTACCATAGAACCCTAAATTGGAAATGGAGAGGAAATTCTATGCCTAAATCTGATCTTTTAAATTTTAAACATCCTTTATAATTTAATTATATCTTCTAGTAATACAACCTTTATAACAAAGTTAATCTATAACTAGGTATTATATTGACTGTTTCTAATAAACTTGATGATTATGAAAAAATTTAAATCATTTTTCTTAACACTTCCACTTTTAACTGAATTTGATTTCTATATTAAAATATTGTGACAATTACAAAGCTAAAGAGCTAATGTTTTGTTATACCATTAACATGTTGTAATAAGTCCGTTTCTGCATCATAACAATAAAGTCAAGCTCTTCACTTGGCCACCATCGGTCATCTTAGAATCATTTTTTTTTTTTTTCCCCGAATCTAAGAATGCCAAAGACTAGAGAATCCAGAATGGATCTGTATCAAGTAATCTACCACTAAAATAAGAAAAATTCCAACCCATTTCTGGATTTTAGAAGTAAAAGTGTTATGCTCAAAATAACAAGTGACATTTTAAATTTAACCTAATAACTCTTAATCTAAGAATCTGAAAATAGAAGAAATATAAAAACATAATACATTAGAGCTAGTGAATCAGCAGATAAAAAGGAGAACTCCCAAGGATCGGTAGTAAATTTTTATTTTGTATGAAATTGTAGTATTTATTGTGTAATGCGTTCAATGCAATATTGAAGGGACATTTCTGATTACACAGCTGGTAGTGTATGTTGTATTCATCCTACCTCTAATGAGATCCATCTGTGATGGAATAGCACCTGAGTCAAAAGCTAGCACTATGGGATCCTATGGTTGGGGAAAGGTAACAAGCCAGAGCCCAAACAAGAGCAACACCAATAACTAGTCTTGAGTAAAGAAAGAAATGGTCAGGATCCTGGTTCCTGACTCTACCAGGTGCCAATCTCCCTGCCAATATCCCAGGAATGAGACCCTCAACCAAATGCACACTCCTTAGGGTATCACTCCCAAATCCGTACTTTCTCTTTTTCACTGGTGATGAAAGCCAAGAAGACTCCGACCATATGTTCAGCTGTACTCATCTTGAATTCCATGTGGTATACATGAAGATCTTGTCTCTAAGCAGGGCACATCTCTAAATCCCAAAGAGAGAAACTGAAGAGTGTTTCTCACCTCTGAAATTGGCCCATGAATAGGACCTCAGCCCAACAAAGACGGTTACTCTGTATCCTTGAGTGCTCTATTTTGCTTTTTCCTTGGTGAAAATTATTTCTCTTCAGGAGTGTCAGCAAAAACACATTATCATCTCCTCAGAGCTATTTCTTAAACTGAAACTGAGCTTCAGGCAGACCACATCTTATTGAAATTATATGCAAAAACTATAATTTTAATGAAAATGTTCTTTTATTTCTAGGGAGAAAGCTAGAATCAAATTTAAAGAGATAAAAAGAGGAGAAACTTGTGGTTTAGAAATCAACTGGTATATAGAATAACAAAGAAATTTCTGAATGGCATATATAGAGAAATGATAATTGAACTATCCCGAAGTTTTTCACTATTTGCTCCCATCAAAATGTTGTACATTCTGCAATATTTTAAGGAAAACAGATTTGTACATTGCAAAATTATGTGAAACTCCTAAGGATTTTTTCCCACAAAATCGTAAAAATCTCAGTTTTACACACATGCACACACATATACACACAAGTGCTCTCCCCCTATCACTTACTAATTGTGTTGTTTAGTTCTGATATTATTTAAGTTAAAACTTGCATTAGCTTTTATTGGTGTGGTAACTGAGTAATACTATGGCCAATGAAAAGCTGCAAAGTCATGGTGTTAGTCACGTCTGACCAAATTGAGACTTGGGATTCAAAGGATCTTACCTAATCAATCCAGAGCAATATTCCTGGTAGCATATACTAAGAGACTCATATTTCTTACATTCCTTTATTTGGAAAGAAAGAAACAAAACTTGATAGTTTTTCTGAAAACTTTATTTTAGGGCTCCATAAATTTTTGAACCTCAATTAAAAAATCTTAGGGTAATGGAAATATTACATATAACTCTTCCAGGGAGAAATAGACATGATATGGATAGGCATTAGTGGCTAGTTCAGGATCCAATACATACCTTACCACCACCCATGCACACATACACACAAACACAGCCATGTTAAGCCTACCTATTTTTCTAGAAATTGCAGAATTTCTGCTCTAATTTCTAGGTCTTTGATACACTTTAAGTTGCCTTTTGAGCAGGGTGAAAAATAAGGACAATGTTTTATTCTTCTACCTATTAATATCCAGTTTTTCCAGTACCGTTTGATTAAAAGGCTATCTTTTCTCCGACGTATGCTTTGGGCATCTTTGGCAACTATCAAATGGTTCTTAGCTATGTAATTTTGTTTCTGTGTCTTCTCTTCTGTTCAGTTCTGTACTATTTGGTGCTAAGAGCATGCTGTTTTATTTTTGTTTGGTTATTTGTTTTGATTATAGCTTTGTAGTATAATTTGAGATGGGGTGTTGCGATGCTTCTAGGATCGCTCTTCTTTCTCAGGATTCCTTGGCTATTCTAGAACCGTTTTACTTCATTTTGTGATGAACTTCATAGGCATTTTAAGGTGCATTGCATTGAATCTATGTAATACTTTTAGTAGCAAGATCATTTTAATAATATTAATTCTCCCTACAAAGGAAAATGAAAGTTCTTTCTTCTGAAGTCCTCTGCAATTTCTTTTTCAGTTTTCCAAATTTTCACTGTAGATGTTTTTCACTTTTTTTGTTAGAGTAATTCCCAAGTGTTTTTAGAGGTTATTCTGAATGGAACAGTTTTCATAATTTATTTTTTAGCAGATTTATTATTGGAGTATAGGAAACTGATTGATTTTTGTATTTTGACCTTGTATCCTGCTACTTTACTAAATTTTTGCTTATCAGTTCTAGCAGTCTCTTGGTGGAGGTTTTTAGTTTGATTTGGTTGTGGTCTTCTAAATATAGGATTGTGTCATCAGCAAACATATTTTGAACTCTTTTTTTCTACTTGTATCCCTTTAATTTCCTTCTCTTGCCTGATTGCTGTGACTAGAATGTCAAGGACTGTGTGGAATAGGAGTAATTGAGAGTGGCATCCTTATCTTGTTACTGTTTTTAGAGGAAACACTTTCAGTTTTTCTCCATTAAGTATGATGTCGACCTTTTTTTTTTTAAATCACTTTTAAAATGTTTAGGTAAGTTCCTTCTATCCCTAGGTTAGCTAGTGTTTTAAACATGACTAGGTGTTGTACTTTGTCAAATACTTTTTCTGCATCTGTTGAGATGATCATGTGATTCTTGTCCTTAACTCTTTGTACCTACTGACTTATATTTATTGATTTTCATATTTGAATCAACCTGGCATCACTGGGATGAAACCCACTCACTCATGGTGCACTATCTTCTTAATATGGTTTTGAATGTGGTTTGTCAAATATTTTAATAAAAAAACTCACGTGTACATTCATCAGGGATATTGGCCTACATTTTTTTCTACATGTGCCTTTGTCTGGTTTGGTATCAGGGTGATATCAGTTTCACACAAGGAATTTGGTAGTGTTTTCTCCTTATCTAATTTTAAGAGGATTGGCATTAATTGTTCTTTAAAGATCTGGTTGAACTAAGCTGAGAATCCATCTAGATTTTGGTATTTCTTTGTAGGAAAACTTTTAAATTCATGACTTGATATTGGTCTATTTAAGTTTTCTTTGATTATGGTTCAATCTGGGTAGCTCATATGTCTTTAGGAATTTGTCAATATCTTTAAATTTTTCTAGTGCATTAGAATATAAATTTTCAAAATACTTTCTAAAGATACTCTGGATTTCAGTATTGCCTGTGGGTATATCTTATTTTTCATCTCCAATTTTGTTAGTTTGATTATTTTCTCTTTCTTGGCTAGTTTGGCTAAGGGTTTATCAATCTTGTTTATCATTTCAAATAACCACCTATTTGTTTCATCAATCTTTTTATTTTTATTTTCAATTTCATTAATTTTGGTTATGATTATAACTACTACCAGTATTCTACTGATTTTGGAGTTAGTTTGTTTTTCTCTTTTTGGTGTATTAATGTGTAATGTTAGATTATTAATTTTGTATCTTTCTATTTTTTTAATACAGGAACTCAGTGCTGTATCTTTCCTCTTAGAACTGCCTTATACTATTCCAATAATTTTGATATTTCTCTATTCTTATTTGTTTTAAGATGCTTTTAAGATTCTCCTTTTATTTTTCCTGTGATTCATTCCTCATATAAAAGGGTATCATTAATCTCTAGGTGTTAGAGTGGGTTCTGTTTTTTAACTTGTCCTTGATTTCTAATTTCATTTCATTATAATGTGAGAGGATGCGAGTAATTATCTTCAATTTTTTTTTGCATTTGCTAAGATTTAATTTAGAGAGCATTCCATGTGCAGCCGAAAAGAAAGTAAATTCAGCTGTCAATGGATGACATATTCTACAGATGTCTGTTAGGTTTATGTCTGGAAGACCTAGCTAGTGGTGAGAAGGGTGTATTGAAGTTACCCAGTATGATTGTATTGTAGTCTATTTGATTCTTTAAATTGAGAAAGGTTTGTTTTGTGTATACAGATGCACCATTACTGGGGACATAAATATTTGCAAAGATTCTATCTTGTTGTTGGATAATTCCCTTAATCACTATTAAGGACTTTTTTTTTTTTTTGTCTTTTACAGTTAATTTTGGCTTGAAATCTACTTTGTTGGATATGGGGTAGCTACTCATACTTGCTTTTGATTTCCATTTGCATGGTAGAACTTTTCCCATTCCTTTACCTTCAGTCTATAGATACCTTTGTGTGTGATTTTCTTAAAAGCAATGAATTGTTCAGTCTTGTTTTTTAATTATACCTGCCAATCTATGTCCTTTAATTGAAGAGTTTAGACTGCATTTAATTTTGTTAGTAAGAGATAACTTTTCTGGGCACAGTGGCCTATGCTTATAATCCCAGAGGCTCAGAAGGTTGAGGTAGGAAGATTGTGAGTTCAAAGCCAGCCTCAGCAAGTTATTGATGTCCTAAGACACTCATTGAGATCTTGTATCTAAATAAAATACAAAAAAGGACTGGGGATATTGCTCAGTGGTTAAGGGCCCTGGGTTCATTCCCCAGTACAAAAAAAATTATTTTAAAAACAGATGACTTTTATTTCCAGCCATTTTGTTTTATTTCTAGTGCTTAATTCAGACTTGATTCTATTTTAATTGACTATTATTCTAGTGTAATTCATTCCTATGCTTTATTTTATTTCTTCTTCATGAATTATATCTTTGAATATATTTTGCAGTACAGGCTTAGTGTTTATAATTTTTTTAAATTTCTGCTTATGATTAAAGTTTTTATTTCATATGTAATTCTAAAGAATAATTTTGATGGCTATAATAATTTTGGGGGGCACCTGCTTTTTTTAGGGCATGGTGTGTTATATATTGTATATATTATATGAGGCCCTAGTTCAATTACTAGCACAAAAATCAAACAATCAAAAGGCAATACAATATGTTATGTAAAATCAAGCATTTAAGAGAGCATATACTTGCACTTAAAGTCTTTTTTTTCAATATTCAAGACAATCTTTCCCTATAATGTTATAGATAATTTAACTTATTAGTAACAGTTATCAAATACAAACTTGGAAGATATGAATTACTGTATGTTCTGTTCTGCATCATCTCAAAGTATAATTCTTGAACCAAGATAATGGTAAACATTTAAAGGAATAACATTGTTTCTTCACTTATTTCAAATTTGTGAATATTCTTAGGATATAAATGTGTTATATATATCATATTATCTTCTACTCTATTAGAAAATCTTTCAGCAGAAAAATTTATTTGATTTATTGTGTCTATCATTTCCAAGTTTTCTGTTTTGTTCTTTTTTCAGTATCTCCATCTGTTTTTGAATTTATCTTTCATATTTTGTACTTACTTTCTTAATTCATTTTTTTCTGTTTTCTGAGAATTTATTCATCATTATTGTAATCACTGTTTTGACTTCATTATCTTGTATTTCATCCACTTTAATGTATTTGGGATCAGTTGCTATTGAATTGTGAACTTTAGTAAGTCCAATATTATCTTGTTCAGCTTTTGCTTTTGTTTTTTATTTCTTGTATTCATATGTTGTGATGTATATATCTGTTGGTATGGATTTCTCTACAACTCTTATGTAGGTATCTTTTAAGAAACATCACTATCTGTCCAAAGCATTCTAATGTGAACTAGGTTGAGTACCCTTGGAGATGTACCAGAGTGGATGTACATTGGTGGGACCTGAAGACCCCCTAGCCATTCCTACTTGGGTCTGGTTATGTTTGGGAGGAGTGAATGTCTTTTCCATTCTTTGCATTAACATATTGATGAAGTTTGTGTGTGGCTAATTTATGTGTGGAGAAGAGTGAACTATCTCTTGACCAAGTTTACTTCAGCAGCAGAGTGTCTATCCTCTAAATTTGTAGAGTACCCAGTAGATTCCCAGAACCTCATAGACAAGGGGCAAACACAATATCAACACATGAAGTGAACAATATACAGCATTAAACTAAATATCCAGTAACTACCATGACATTTGCAACATTAAAAACCACAGAAACAGGAATGGTGAGGTCAGTAATTGCCAAAAGCAATAAATATTCATGAACTAGATCTGTCATTAGAGTAAATGGAAGTAAATAGAAGTTATGACATTTGCAGAGCTAATAACTGCAACAGCATGAAGAGTGGGGACAAGAGTTATAAAAATCAAATATTTTTAAAATATGATAAAATACAATTCATTGGGATAACAGAATATGATTGGAAGGCGAATGAATTTTGGAGACCTTCAAAATGTGAACCAAGATAAATCAGATTAGATTCAGCAAATGATGACCATAAGGAAGGAGAAAGAAATAGATGAAGAAAAAGTAAATAATGGGAGAGAGACAGAACAAGAGAATTTAGTGTTTAGAGGAAGAAGAAAGGAGAGAAAGAGAAGAAATGAGAAAAAAAAAATAGTCAAAAAACGCCTAATCCTCAAAGACAAGAAAAAATAACAATCACAAAAGATGCTAAAAATGAAAATGAAATAAACCAATATGTATATGAAGATATATTCATGAACCAATCAGCACTGCAGGAACACGAGAGAGAGAGAGAGAGAGAGAGAGAGAGAGAGAGAGAGAGGATTCTTAAATAAAAAAATGAAAGAATTGTCTCCACTGAGGTGGATGGATGATCATTGCCTATGGGCAACTGACCTTCTTTCAGTTTTTTCCAGGGTTATGTACTGAGACAGCAAGATTGGGGGATGTTGAGTTCTTCCACCTCTTTTGTGATGCTCAGCAAGCTTTAAACTGGACTGACTTAAAACTAAAGCTGGATGAAAAAGTTTTCAACCTCCCTTCTCACAAGTTTAAGGTAGGAAGAAATGGGGAGTACTACTGATTGAAGTTTTGGATGGACAGACAGATGCATGTACGCCAAGGGCAGATCTGGAAGAGAATCATAAGTGGGAAATTCTGTGACTGGGTTTAACTGTAATCAGACCTTTGGGACTTCTTTGGGTGGTATCTGTTCTAGAGAGATTAGATCAACACAGCCCTGGGGATGAGCAGATGCTGATCTTGGTTTTGAGTCTGGATATGAAAAGCCTCTTGAAAATTCTAGTTAAAGGACAGAGGAGCTAGTCCTCCACAAGACTTTCGCATTCCACGTCCATGAGTGCAGTCTTCTTAGGCTTAAACCCTGAATATACTCATGCCTATAAGTTCAGTTTTCTGATCCTCTTCATCTGGTCACAGGAGCCACCAGACTCAAAGGGGAAGCAAGTTGCACACACTTCTCTTATTTCTGACTTGAATCCCCTGGGTACGATCTATTTGTTCCTGTTTCATCATGTTCTGCCAGGTATGCCCTATGCCATATGAGACAATAAGGGAATGTTTTCTGTAATCTTTTGGGCTCCCACAGCAGAAAGTCACACTTTGGTCTCCTCAAGGTAGCTCCCAGCCTCATCTCTCTGCTTGTCAGTTGAGAAACACAGAGTCCTTTACAAATCCAGTTCGCTGTGCAGCCTCTGGATCTGGTTAATTCAGGCTGCTTTTCTGTTCTACAGTGTTTCTGTGCTAAATCTGTCCTTTGTGTTTCTCTCTCTTTTTATCTTATCCCTCCCCTGGGCAGTGAACAAGTGCCTTGGCTGCTGTAGAAACCAGCTTGGCTCCAATGTAATCTTCCTTTTTCTTTGATAGATGCACCTGAATTTTCGAGTGTCTAAGAGACTCTGACTGTCTGATACTGAATTTCAGTGAATACCTTCTTTCACCCATCTCACTGAGAAGTGTTTTCCTCACTTAAATTCTGAGACATAGAGCAACTGGAAATGCAGCCTTCATCTAATGTGTCATCTTGAATCTACAAAACTAAAATTCCAAAACAAGTTTGCTGGTAAATTGTAATTTTTCAAAGGCAAAATAAAATAATTTCTTAATGATATCCAGTCTATAGTATGACACCACTAACAGGAGAAAATCCAATTTCTATGCCTAACACAAATCACTAAATGAATATGGTGTTCAGTTTCAGCAGAAATGCAACTTGACTTACAAACCTGTGTGTCATCTCCATTTTCTCTCCCCTACCTATTTTTTAATAGTAAAATTCCATTTATTCTCTTAGAGTATGTCTTCTATTTTTCTCTCATAACCCATGCTATGCCCCATTCTTAAAGTCTTTATTAATGCTATCTCTGTTATTATCTTCAAGCTCTTTTTGAATTATTTCTATCAACAGTATTATTTACCACCTCTCACAAAAACAGCACATAAGAATAAAACTGAACCAAACCAAAAGAATACAACATGTCCCTTGCTTCAACATCCTCACCACCTCCCACTGCCCCCAACAGTTGCATCTACCACTGCTACTCAATCCTTGTCTGGCTTGTGCCGGGACTTTAGTCAATCATAAAAGACGTGTCAAATTGAATGTATGTACATTTATCTTCACCTCACTTAACCTTCCAGAAACTGTGATACAGTGATAATGAATATCTTCTTCCTTGAAAGATGGTTTGTGAAGGTTGTGTTTGAAGGGGAAGAGAAGCATCATTTGTACTAGTGTTCCTTCTTTTCCTATTACTTCATTGGACTTTTCTTGGTCTCTATTGCTTTATTTCTTCTTCTATTTGGAACTTCCACTTATTTGGATTCCTAGGATACTAACTTGAGGTCTCCTCTTTTGTCTCTTCACATTCTACCTAAGGTGATTGTTATGATTTGGATGTGAGGTGTCCCCCAAAACCTCACATGTGAGACAATGCAGGAAGGTTCAGAGGAGAAATGATTGAGTTGTAAAAATCTTAACCCAATCAGTGAATTAATCCCACCAGGGATTAATTGAAGTGGTAGGGTGTGCCTGGAGGAGGTAGGAATTGGAGTGTGACTATGGGGTATATATTTTGTATGTGGAGACTGGAGACTTCCTGATGATGTGAGATGCTTCCCTCTGCAACACTCTTCCACCATGATATTCAGCCTTGCTTTGATCCCTGAGGAATGGAACTGGCCTTCTATGGAGGAGGACATCTGAAACTGTGAGCCCCCAAATAAACTTTACCTCCTCAGTAATTGTGCTGGTCAGATCCTTTTAGTCACAGCAGCAAAAAAACTGACTAAAACAGTGATATCATGAGCTTCCATGTAATTAAAGACCATTGTCTGTTAATGTCCCTCTAATTAATTGACCCATCCCAGGGTCCTTCTCTTGATTCTGTGTTTGCCTGCATTCATAATCTTTCCAAAAGAATCAATCAGCACTTCTGTTGATCTCATGTTCAAAATATATCTTCTGTCCATTCACTTTTTTTAATCCGATATTCTTCATTTTAGTCCACACAATCATCATCTCTTCCAGTAGTCTCTTACCACTATTTACTTTATATCTCAACCCATTTTTCACTCAATCTCATCTCATTTTTCTGCAGGTTAAACCTTTTGGTAACTTCCCACCACATTTCAGATCAAAAACAAATTGCTTACTTTGGTCTTAATATAACTGTATTACATGGATTTTCCTTTTGTTTTGAACCAAATGTCAGATTACACTAATCTTTCATTCACATTAGTTTTGTTAGGTAACATGATAATCTCTGAGTTCTTGGAACTGGGTGAGATGTGGAGGGGTGTAGGCAGCCAAAGCAAGATGGTGGGCGAGGAAGTCAGGAGCATACTAAAGGAGAGAGTCTTCAAAGGAGGTCAACTTCCTGGTTAATGAAAGTGCTCATGGACACAAGCAGGGAACCCAATCAGACAGACACTTCCATACTCTTTCTCCTAAGTGGAAAAATTAAGATAGATGCATAGACATGGGCTGGGAACTCAATGAAACAATAGTGAGAAAAGAGCAAATGGGTGGGATAATAGAAAGGAGGAAATTTCAGGGACCATTCAAAGAACAAGCTAAAACTGCCCTGATGGATTTCTGACTCTGGGGCCTCTGCTCTTCAGAAAAGTATGTTATTGTCCCTTTTGCTATAAAACTACTGCTTGCTTTCTATCTCTGTGTCCTGTTCTTCAATACTTTACTGAACAGAGACAATGAACCCAAAGTTCCTAGACAGTAACAGAACCATTGAAGTTCTGTTGAAATTTAGGACCTTTGCACATAATGTGTGTCATTACTGGAATATTCTTTACTCTATTATCAAATAGAATTTTCTAATTTACCCATTTTCAAATAGCTTGGCAATTAAACTAAGTGATAACTTATGAAATAGTTGATTTTTTGGGTATGAAGGCTAACCCATTCAACAACAGGAACACAACACACACACATACATATAGGTTTATGTAATATGTGTCTATAACATGTATAAGTACATATGAATTTTTGTGTTTACATATATGTTTATTTATATGTGTGTATAAATCTCTTTGACAATAGGCAAAAAAATTAGTTTCAGATTTCTGCTTCTAAAGAGGAATATACTGGAATAAAATTAGAGTGACAGTTATTTTATTAAAATATAACAGAAATAAAACATATAGGAAATATTAGTGTTTCTTATTATATCTTGGCATTACCATTGGTATACTTGTAAATTCTCATGAACTATACCAATGCTACATTCTTAGTGCATTTTAGTCCACAAAATGAAAGTGTTGATATCATCTGGAAAGAAAACAATGATGAAAATGAACATACAGTTTTTAGAAAATGTGAATTTTAGATTTCATTAACCACTGTCTTTTGTGTTTTCTTAAGACTTGGTGTGAAAATCTGTCACCATATAACTTCTGTTTAGCTAGAAAGGTATTTAGAGTTAGTTCATCTCAGGAAGATATTTTATACTACTTAAAACACTTTCACTAGGATATTTCAAGAAGCAAATATGTTTAGCATTATCTCTAGAATTCTAGATCGTGTTGCTGGGAATCAAACTCAGGGCCTCCCACATTCTAGACAAGGACTCTACTACTGAACTACACTCTGAGTCCTAAAATTGTAGTTTAGACCTCAGCAAATCATAAGGGTTTTAGTGACTGTGTGTGTGTGTGTGTTTGAACCATCTTAGTTTCTGCATTCTGCTAAAAGTGCTAAGGGATTGATTTGGGTGCTCTATGGAAACTCCATTGTTTTCTAATGTGATTCCTCCTCTCCAGTCCAATTTCATCTTTATCATCCATATACATCAAAATTGAAAATGCTTTAGTTTGGAGTAGCAAACATTAAAGAAGAATGAAAAACTGACTAGTCACACTTCAGTTCCTTCATATCCTGTGTACAGTGTGACTGTGCAATTTATTGTTCAAATTTGCACTTGCTTTACCCCAGCTTCCTCATTTCTGAAAAGGTTCTATGAAATTCTAGTGAAATAGAAGAAAATAAAATTAAACAAGGGGAAAAAAAATCTTTGAAAGTGAATATGTGAATTCCTCTTGGAATTTAGTGAAAAACTGCATAGAGTCCTTAACTTTTTCTTTTAAAAAACTATAAAAAATTAATGGTGTTCATTTACTTATTCAACAGATATTTATGAGCCAACTATTTTGTGTCTGCCATTTTTTTAAGTCTTTGTGATATAATGGTGAACAAAGAATGAATCCAACCTTATGGATTTTTGTTCTTATGGAGGTAGTTAGACAATAAAAATGAACTTTGAAGATGAATTAATGACATATTTGAAAGTTGGTAACCATTATAAAAGAAAATGTACACCAGGGCAAAGGGAGTACAGAGTATTAGCATTGGAGGGGATAAGTGTGTTATCTAAGCAGGGAAAGTATATTAGGCCACTATGAGATCAAAGAAGCTCTCTGGACAAATATCTGGAGGAGTTAGGCAATTTAGCAATGCAATCATCTGAGAGAAAATAGACAGTACAAAGTTCCAAATTGAGAACTGGTCTAGAACATTGAAAAAACACAAGGGTCTGGATAGATGGAAAATAGTAATAAGTGGATGAATGAGTGAATGAGTTAAGAGGTAAAGTAATGATTCAACCATGCAAATTCTTACAAATTGTTGTGGATATGACATTTTACTAAGAGTAAGATTGAACTATTTCAAGAATTTAGGTAAATTTAATAACATAATTCGTATAAGGTTTTTAAAAAAGAATCATGAGCTGCATTGCTGAGAATCTTAAGTTGGGTTGGAATGAAAATAGAATCAAGAACAGTTAGAAGATATTGCAATTATGCAGAGGAGATAGATCTGTTATATAAAACACTCAGCAATGGAGGTGGTTAAATGTGTTCAGGTTGTAGGTATATTTTGTAATTTAAGTCAACAGATTCCAACAAGATTTTTCAATATTGACATGTGGAAAATGCTAGAAAAAAGGGTGTCAGTTTATCAAGGATGATAAAAAGGTTTTGAATGTGAGTATCTGGAAGACTGGACTTGCAATAAACAAGTTGGAATGGGAAAGGATATGAGAAAAATAGTTACTGGGTGGTACGTCAGCAGAAACAGATTCACTTCAATTTTAGACTTGTTAAATGAGCAACAGCTTATTTGATCTCTAGTTTGCAAATTAAGAGTGCAAACACTCAATTTATAGTCGAGAGACTAATAATTCAGGTTAATAATAACAACTGTATTTATTTAACACTTATTACATGTCAACCATTGATTTAAGCTCATTACATACCATACTGCCCTTCCATATTGTTTAAAATTTATGCTCATAAGAATGTTTAGTTTAACTTTTTTTTTCTCCGAAGACATTGAAGTCAGATATCTTAAGATTTTAGGAATTATCAGAGTTCTACAGGGTAGCATTCCCTAATTGAACATATTAACATAAGTATTCACAGCAAGAGAGGTAAATAAATATTATACTTAGCCTTCTACCAGTTCAGGTCAGGAGCCTACCAAACAAGATCAGGTCAAATTAAGTTTTACTGCCAGAGAAATAATTTAAAATTTTTCATATTTTCAGAATTGATGGTTTTTTAAATTTTAGATACCATGTGATACTTACATTAACTATGTAATTTTGAAATCTTAAAAATAAATCAAATTTGATGCTGACAAACTCTCTATACTTGTGAATTCTTCCTTTCTATTGCAGCTTATAAAAAGAATTTCCTAAACTTCAGAAAAGCATCTTTGCAATTTTAGACCACTTTTAGTATTTCATCACATTTTAAAATATTTTTAAAACCTTTACTTAAAAAATGAATTTTATTTGATTTGTTTGTAGATGCTAGTATTTCATTATCTGGTGTGCATTTTATTTTTGGTTAAGAAAAAGAATGACTTTTGATCATTAAGAAAAGATGAATGGGGAATAATGCACAGAATAGATACTAAAACAACTCACAAATTAAAGTGTCCATTAAAATGATTTTCGTAAGCATATATCTATGCCTATGATAATTAAAAATCTCCTAGAATAAAGTGGTAAATAACATTAAATATTAGGCCAAATAAAGGTTTTCTCACTTAAAGCAACCCAAATGATCATCATAAAATGTTAAACTCCACAGACTTTTAAAAGATAATTTTAAATATATCTCAAGGTTTTCTGTTATGTCCACTAAGTTACTAAGTGAAATTAAAAAATCTGCTTCCCTTATACATACTTTATTTTTTAAGAGCCCTTTTAAAGACATAGAAAAAGGTTTCAGAAACTAATTTCCATACACATCCTGCCACCACCTATGCACAATATTCTCCATTGTCAACAGCTGGTACCAGAGTGGGAAATTTGTAACAATCAATGAACATACACTGACAAATCATTACCTTCAGCACTCCATATTTTTCAAAAGACTTCACTCTTGGAACTGTACATTCTATGTTTTTGACAAAAGTATAATGACATGTATCCATGTACAGTATAGTATGGGATCACAGTATAATACACAGAATACTTAGACATTAGAACTCCTTTGTTTACTCTTTTCTTCCCATTGTAATAAATATAGAAAAGTTTATATTTCATAGAAGTAACTGCCTCCAATAATGTAATTGCTTTCATCCTTCTAGATACTAAGGCAATATCCACCTGTATAACATAAATGTAGGAAAAGTCAGAAAGGATAAAATGATTTTAAATAGAAAAATATGAAGAATATTAGCAGAGGAGAACAATAACTATCATTTTATTAATTCATTCATTTTGTCACTCAATGAATATATATTTATTGTCTAGTATGTGCCAAACATTGCTGTGAGCACTGAGAAATGTGAATAACACAAATAAAATTACTGTGCTTGGGTAAAATGATAATAAAATAAATAGTTAAAAATACATTGATGTGTTGTGCATTATAGATACCACAACAAAAAAGGAAGACAATATAAGGAGAAAATTTCAGCAGGGGATTTTGTAGATTGAGTTGTTAGAAACATTTTCTGACCTGATGTCACATGATAAACAATCTAAATCAAGCAAGGGCATGTTATCATAAATCTCAAGAAAAAGCATTCCACATGGTGGTAGAGAAGGTCCCAGACCCCTAGGGAATTTTATGCATGGAACATTTAAAGAATAATAAATAGTGTTGCTTGATTAGAATAAGTGATCAGCAAGGGGATCCAAAATAAAGATGACAGGTCAAATTCATTAAAAGTTTTAGTAGATATATGAAAAGATTTATAAACAATTGCTAAAATATCATTACATTGTTTTGATAATGGATAGGAGTTGAAGCCAAGTTGAACTACTACTAAAATAGTCTTGGTGAGGGTTAATGTTGTGCTATGGAGGGAAGTCAAAAGTGGCTAAATTCCAAATATAATTTGCAGATAGAATGCACAACCCTTGTGGAGACATTTAATGGAAGATGTGAAGAAAAGACATAAGTCAGGATAACTTCAAGTTTATAAGTGAGTTCGTGGTCCAGCTACAGCAGTGATAAGAAGTGCTAGAGATGATTTTTTTTTTTCCAGGTAGAAATGAAAGAACAAAGATTGGTTTAATTTTTTGACTGAGATTATAAGGAGATGGACCAATATGTAAAAGTTAATGAGACAATCAATTCCTGGAGATGAAAATATGTAATTCTTCTGAAATATGTCAAACTTTAAGGCAAAATTACTTCAGAAATGCAAATGGTTATAAATTATATGCTTAATGATATTAAATTGTGGTTATTTAAAAATATTGTTCTGAACTCAGACTTAACAAAATACAGATTATCTAAAATGATTAAAATTATCTTAAATCAATGTTATTAAGAAATAATTTACACACAATGAAATGTCTTTATTTTAAGGGTACAGTTTGTGTATACAGCTGTGTATAAGCAAAGTCAAGATAGAGAATATTTCCATAATTCCTTTCCATTCAATTCTTATACTCCAGTTTTAGGTAACTACTGATGTCACTTAACATTAGACTTTATTTCCCTAGAGGTTTATAAAAATGAAATCATATAAAATAAAATCTTTGATATCAAAGTTCTTTTTCTCAATATAACATTTGTGAGATTTCTCCATATGTTTTGCATGAATCAATAGTATTACATAATTGGATATACCACAACTTGTTCATCTACTTTCATCTCAATGGACATTTGAATCACTTATAGTTTCAATTCATTATAACTAAAACTACTATTATCATTTATCAATGATTTGTCATGGATATTTTTATTTCTGTGTGGTTAACATCAAGGTGTAGAATGGTTGGTTCTAAGCATATGCTTAAATGTGGAAAAACTACCAAATTGTTTTCTAAAGTAGTTGTCCATTTTGAAACTCCCATAACATTTATGAAAATTCTAGTTATTTCATATCTTTATCAATACTTAGTATTGCCAGATTTTTTGTTTAGTTAGTCTTAGCAGATGGTATTTGCGCTTGATTTGATCTTCAATGTAACTACTTACCACACACTTAGTAACTTAAAACAACAGGAGTGAGAAATATGATAAATTTTACATTTTGCTAGGATAAAGGTCTTGGCAGATTTTATTACTTTCTAAATTTCTCTAATGATTAATAATGTTTGTAAACTTTTTGTGTTTTTATTGATTATTCACCTATCTTAATTTTTGAAGCAACATTAAAAATCATTGGCATATTTTCTCTTATGTGTTTGTCATCTTAGTTTGAGTTCTAAAGGTACTTTATATGTTCTTTACATAATTCTTTCATCTGATATGTGTAGTGCAAGTAATTTTCTGGTCTGTGGCTATGTGTTCTTTTGCTATTTGTTGATATAGACTGTCAAAGAATAAGTGTTTTAATTCTGATGAATTTCAACAAATCTATTTTATGAATATAATTTATGTATTTTGAAACAATAGTATATTATAATTTGTCTGAATCATTTTACCAATTTCTTAAAAAAATGTAATGAAACTTCATTTGAGATTGCATTAAATCTACAATTAAATCAGCAAAAGAATGGACATGCTAACAGTGTTGAGTTTTCTAATTCAAGAACATACGTATACATCTCTAATTAGGTAAGATTAAAAATTTTCCTTAATATATTGTTGTACAAAATTTAAATATTTTTTGGTTAATTTATTCAATAGGATTTAGTCCTAAATATTGATGTTATTATAAAAAGTAGTAAGACTTCAATTTAATTGTTCAATTGTTTGTTTTTAGTATAAACACAATTGATATTGATGGACTAATTTTATCCTGCAACATCTTTTGGAAATCCTGTTCTACCATCACTCTCAACTCTCAACTGAGAATATGCTGTCCTTTTGTAGGTTTTTTTGATTAGATTGGAAGAGAATAATCAAGATGCTTTCCCTTTCCTACGGATCATATTATTATTTTTACAGATTTTAGGAACTAGGGTATGGACATATTTGGGGAACATCCCATAGCAGCATTCAAGTAATTTTTACATTTTATCTGAGTCATGTTAAGTTGTTTTACTTAAAATTTTACATAATGTATTCTTATTGCTTGAATGCCTTTCAGTACCAGTACCAACGCCCCTCATTTCATCTTAATGTGGCAAATTTGTGTTTATTTGTATTTGGCAAAAGTTTATCCAAAGTACTATCCAGTTAACACTGATCTTAATAACAATTTGTATATTTCAATGATCTACTCTATTATTTTCTATTTTCAATTTTATTGATTTCTACCATTATATTTACCATGTCTTTCCAATAATTCGTTCTTTTTACATCTTTTTTTTCTGTTTTGGATATACAGAATTTTCTTGAGGTGATGGCTAGTATACTTGATTTGGTGATTACTTTTATTAAGGTTTCTATACTACCTATAAATTTACTGAAAGAAGTAAGCAAAATTTTCCAAATTTATCAATTTATTGCTTATATTCTGTCAGCTTCTGATTCATGCATTTTGATGTTTATTCAAGTTTTTATAAATAGCTAACTATTTTACCTTCTTGATGGATTGTCCTCTTTACATTGTGAAATTTCTTCTTTAACCCTGATATATCTTTTGTTCTGATGTCTATTTTTATGATATTAATATGTGACTGCAATTGCCTCATGCTTAGCTAAATTCTTATATTTCTTATATATTTATAAACATTTTCTTGTTTTAATTTACCTTCTCTCTCACACATACACATATCTCCATTTGTAAAATTAGTTTCTAATAGAAATTATTAGCCTCTCTTTTATTGAATAAGATTTTAAGGTATTATTTACCATAGATACATCTTCTTCATCTTTAAAATCAAATTCTTTGTCATATTTTTGAAAACTCACAGAAATGTCATCAACGTTAAAAGAAGAGAAAGATCTGTAGAATTCTTCTCTGATTACCAAAATCAAAAGATTAAATTTGTTCAAAATGCTAATGAAATCGTGGGTTATATTGTGGGTGAGATGAAAGAAAATGTGTGTTCTGTTACTTCATTGCATATCTTTCCTTTATCTTTATATGCGGATAAGTTATAGTCATTTAGCTGTATATGTTTGTTACTTATCTTCCAACTGAAAATGTAGATTGTAGGGATGACAAAATTCTTTAAAGATTGGGGTTTTTCCAGAGGGGAAAAGTATTTCATCTGTCAAATGTCAGTTTCATATGTCACCTGTGCTGTGGTACATGCTATTTAAAGTGCAAGACTAGGAGAAAAACTAACAAATTCCAAAACATTTTATAACATTTTGTTCAATTAAATAAGGATTTGGAAAATTAAGTGCATTGGGAATTATGGAAGTTATATTTTGGGGGAGAAGTGGAATTTCAAAGACTATTTGTAAATTTGAATGTTTTGGAGGACTTAGGTGCTACTGATAGATTTAGAAGATTCAGAATTAAACAAGAGCAAAATGTATGGTGAAGAAAAAAAACATTAAGAACACTATGAAACTATAGAAAATCAAAATATACTGAAGATCAAAATGACTATCAAGAAGTTCGCTTTATTCTTAAAAAAAATTTAAGGCTTCTTAATTGTTACATATGTAATTACCAACCTATATTAAGTGGAAATTAATCTACACTGTACAACACTTATTTTCAGTTATTGAAATTTCTCAATCATCATGCATTTATTTTGCATAACTTTATGTTTTTCTTTGTGGTAATTTAGTAGAACTTGAAAAGACTTTTATATAGTCAATATTTATCAATACATAGTTCTTTAAGAATGTAAATATATTTCTGTATGGGATTTGTCAGAATTTTATTGAGACAAATTTTTTGTGGAGTTCATCTCAGGAATGCAGGGTTGGTTCAACATATGGAAAACAATAAATGTAATTCATCATATCAATAGACTTAAAAAAAAGAATCATATGATCATCTCAATAGATGCAGAAAAGGCATTTGACAAAATATAGCACCCCTTCATGTTCAAAACACTAGAAAAACTAGAGATAGTAGGAACATACCTCAACATTGTAAATGTTGTATATGCTAAACCCAATGCCAACATAATTCTAAACAGAGAAAAATTGTAAGTGTTCCTTCTAAAAACTGGAACAAGTCAAGGATGGCCTCTTTTGCCACTTTTATTCAAGATTGTCCTTGAAACTCTAGCCAGAGCAATTAGACAGAAGAAATAAATTAAAAGTATACAAATAGGTAAAGAACTCAAAGCGCTATTTACCATGACATGATTCTATGTTTAGAAGATCAAAAAATTCCACCAAAAACTTCTAGAACTAATAAATGAATTCAGCAAAGTAGCAGGATATAAAATCAATATGCATAAATCAAACACATTCCTATACATCAGCAATGAATCCACTGAAAGAGAAATAAAGAACACTACCAACCAAAAAATTTAAATATATTTTATTGTTTGAGAATAATTATTTAAAATTGTTTCTGCTTAAACATATCTTAGTTCTGCATTTATTTTAAGAATGTTAGTAGATATAATCTAGGTTAATAGACTTTGAAGTTATAAGCCAGTTATCTCCTGGTATTTATTATTTCTGATGAAAAGTCATTCATAATTCTGTTTCTTTTTCCTGGTATTATTTTAAAATTTTCTCTATATGTTATTATTCAACACATTGATTTTGATGTGCCAAGCTTTGTTTTTCATTTATTTACATTTATTTTTTCTGAACTTCTTGGATTCACATGTAATCTTTTATTTATGATGGAATATTCACAATTTTGAATATTTCATTGTCCTACTTTTTAAAAAATTTCCTTTTTGACTCCATTATACATATATTTGTTATTGTTGAGCTAATCTCAAATTATTTGTTATTTTATCAACAATTCAAAAAGAAAAACTTTTCTTTTGGAATAATTCTGCTTGGCTAGTTTCTTCTTTTGTGTTTAGACTTTTGTTTTACTTTATTCTTTTCTTGTACTGGGGATGGATCCCAAGTACACCTTACCACTGAGCAACAGTCCCGTTTCTTTTTATTTTTTATTTTGTGGTAGGGTCTCACTAAGCTGCTGAAGTTCATGCTAAGTTATCAATAATGGTCTTGAATTTACAATCCTCATGCTCCAGCCTCCCAAATCACTGAGATTTTAAGTGTACATATGTTCAGCCTGTTGACACATTGTCAAATAAAATGTAATCCTGGTGCCTATGGAGGCTGCATTAAGAGAATCACAAGTTCAAAGCCAGTGTCTGCAAGTTAGTGAGCTCCCGAGCAACTTAGAGAGACTCTGTTCCAAAATAATGAATAAAAAGGGCTGGGATGTGGCTCCTGGGTTTAATCCCAGCATCCAAAAAAAAAATATATATATATATATATATATATATTTATGTATATATATTTATGTATATATGCATATATATATATTTATGTACATATGTATAATATATATAGCCACCATACATATATAATATATATAATATGGTATTATATATACACACAACCACGCCAATGGCAGGAACCCTATAGATGCCACTCAGTTAATCCATTCATTAATCCTAATCAGTGATTAATTCACTGATTAGGTCACAGTTATCATAATCTAATGATTTTACCTCAGCATTCTTGCATTTTCTCACACATAAGATTTTGGTGGACACCAAATATTCAAACTAAAATATTCTCTCTCTCTCTCTCTCATACACCCCCATCTCCTCCTTTTACTTTGGTATGAATTTAAACATGTTCTCCAACTCTCAGAGAAGTGTACTGTGATATACTATTTCCTTATGGTATTCAAAGTAAGACTCAATGTATGAATATACTTTTCTCAGATTTCTTCCTCTATCTTAAGACTTCAGTAGGCTCAGAATGCCTGGATATCTAAGAACATCTTTTTTTTATTTTTTTATTTTTTGGTTCAGCTTTTATACTTTTCCTGTGGAGATGGTTGCAACAGCTTCATGCTATATTTTGAAGTATATTCCAGAATGGAAAGAGGGATGGAATTCTGTAAGTTTCAGTGCTTTCTTCAGTCTTAGAAAGAATACACATGCCCATGATTCTAATTTGTGTCTCCTGTGTTTCCCCAACTACTTGAAGTGTCCTCTGAGCATTCAAGAAAAACTCATGGAAAATAAAGAATCCTAAATACAGATTTCCTTTGTTTATGTGATTCACAAGGAATTGAAACCAGGAGTCCAGTTAACCCCCAGGGTTTAAAAAAATTCATTAAAACTTCAGCAGATTACTTTTTTCCATTTAGGGCAAAGGTGATACAACAAGTGTCTTACCTCTTATAGGAAATGTTTATCTCTTCTTATAGTTTTGCTCATTAAATTACCGGTTGAACTTAGTTCACTGAAGCCTTAAAATAATTATGATCTTATAGATTTTCCAGTTCATTCTTATTAGGAGGGAAGTTATATTCTTTGGTCATTTTTTCCTTTTATTTTTCATGTTTAAGAATCATATAATTTGACATATTCCTGCTATCGTCTATATTTTAAGCAGAGCATATGATTCATTTGGTGTACTTATTACTTTTTATGTGTAGAAAATCAAGTCATATTTAAAGAATGTTTTTGTAAGTCACATATCATCCCGATTTTTTTTGTATTGCAGTAATCGTCATACAATCCACCAGAACATCTAATAAAATGTATGAATGGAAAATGAAGTTATCTTCATCTTTTGGAACATAGTCCATAGATACTGTCTAAAACTGATTGCAGTGAAAAAAAAACATCTTTCTTATAATGATTGCTAGAGTTCTTGTTGTAACTTTCAGAATAATTAAAACCCCAAATTTACAAAAAAAAAAAAAAAGTGACTTCAGAGAAATTCACTAGGGTAATAGACTATCTTACTAAATTTCTTTGCTTTTTGTTTTTTAGTTCCTATCTTTCCCTTGTTTTTAATATTTTTAGACATTGTGTATTAATTTTACCATTAAAATATTTTTAACACAACATACTTATAAGAACTAAGATGGCATGTCAAAAGCTATTGGTAAAACATGCCATCCTAGATTTTTGAGACTGTTCTTCACCTGGCATGCAATTGATGCTGGCTTGGGAGCAACATCAGAGAGGGACAGAACTTCAGGCATCAGAATGGTAAATTAGGAATGAGGTCAGTCACGGAACATTTCAGTTGGAAACAAAGACTTAGAATGTGGCATTTTATTATATTCTTGTCTCTGTACTCCACATGGAATATGATGCTTTATAACCTGCAAACAATTTACAGATTTGTGGCACCAATATTTTTGCATAAATTAGGAAAAGAAAACAAAACCTGAGGATACTTGGATAATCCTAAAGTATATGAATTTTTTAATATTTAGGTAAGATATGCTGGCAAGTATTGTGTTCCTTTTTTCAAATCTATGCCAAAAATCATTACCAATGAGTATGTTGTTGTAAATTTTAGTTGTTAGACAATAAAGCATGCTATAAACTACTTTGCTTTTAGAGTTTACTGCATCAGTTGACCTAAAGTAATTGGAAAATAATGGACCTTAATATTGGCTTGTTCCATTGGCTATTTAAAAAGGTTCTATAAAATAATAGAGGTAATTATTGTTTCAGTCTTGAAAAGTAATAAGGAAGACAAATTTATGATACATATCTAATTTCTAAAAAATAACAGATATTAGTGCAACTTTTATTTAAATAAATTTTTATGTTGCTTAAACATTTAAATAAAGAAAGAGTAAGGACTAGGCACAAGTTTTGCATGAAATTGAAATAACCATGTCAAATAATGTCTTGTACTATAATTTCATTACTAATATTTTAACCTATACTAGTAATATTAATGCATAAATGATGTACATTAATTTGAGAGCCCTGACAGGTCGAGCAAATGATAAGAAATCTCATGTAGTTTCACTGGATGGGAATTTTATACTGTAATATTTGGGTTCAAATAAAATATAAGCAGGGTCTAGTTTTATAATGTGTACGTTCATAATTATAATAAAAGCTATTTGTTTGAAACATTAGACCCCAACATAAATTGATTACAACCTGGGGACCAAAATTTTATGATTTGCTTGAATTATTATTCTATGGTTAGCACTGATGGTTTAAATGAATCATTGAATCATAAAAATGTAGGCCTGGAAGCAATCTCAAAGTCACCTTTTCCAACAGTGCAGAAGCAATTGAAACAAATGGAGTCTATCAGATGGCTATTTGTCTTGTCATTAAAAATTTCCCGTAAGAGAAATTTACCCATCTCCCTCAGTACATGCCTCTGAAGTTTGATTAGCTTGATTATTTTGAAACTAAGTCTGTTGCATGACTAAAAATAATGTTAAAAATATTAAGCAGTCTTTTGAAGCCTTGGATTTCTCACTCCTCTATATGCAATAGGACATTTGGAATGAGAGTGACTATCCTCTTCATATTTCTCCACTTGCTTCTGTGCCTTCTATTTGATTCTTTCCCACTTCCTCTCATACTGTATCTCTCCCGATTCCTCTAATGGCTCTTTGACCTCTGACTGTGTTTATTGCCAAGTTTTTCCAGTCCTTAAAATAACCTCTCTTCTACTAAAAGCGATGGATCTATCTATGCTTTTCAGTTAATGAAACCTTTATTAACTATCTTGTGCTAGAAATTATACACTGCGTTCATTCGTCCTATTTTTCATTCAATCTAATCCTTAATCCTTTCCTATAAGATCATCTCCCCATTCAGTAGATGATCATTTTTAGTTTCTATTATGTACCAACAAGACAATGGTGGTTGAAAGAAACATGAGATAATTTACAAGAGAAGGAGGTAGAAAACACAGGTTTTGTTTTACAGCAAATATTTCATGATCTATTAAAATTTCTCCTAGAGGTCATTGATAAAAGTGTTAAGTCTGGTAGCTTTGACTTAGGGCATGTCTGATTTGGCTTTCTGGAATATATGATTTACTTCACTTTCTTTCTTGAAAATTTTTCATGCCTTTGTTTCCACAAGTGTAAATTATCAGGGAATTATAAAGAATATCAGTCCACATTAGGAATAAAATAGAAATGAAGTATCTAAAGGAAACCTGTTTGTGTTAATGCCTACACATATCTACTCTTGATCTACTCATAGTTCTTGATGATTAAATGGTTCTGGAAAAATAACATCAAATGCTCTTGACTCAATCTGCAGCTTGACATGACAGGTTTTCACTTAAATCTCAAATCTCCTGTTTACTTCTATAACTGTTCTCCTTCTTTTAACCTAAATTTAACCTAGCTTTTGTCATTCCCTCTACTTATTACTTTAATACACATGGCTGTAGAATTTTCTTCTATAACCTACCAATAATCATGCATACACTTGCTCAAAAATGTTCATACTTTAAAATACTAAGAAGTAGTCACCAAAAATTCTTCCCTTCTAACTCAAATTAAATATTTTTCATGTTCTTCTTCCACCCCTAATAAAGAGAATGTTTGGGAACATGGGCAAACATATACACATTCACACAAATATATACATGAACAAAAGTTCATGAAGACAATAACTTACTCTAGTTCACAGCCCTAGTTCCAGGACATAACACTGTGCTGGGCATATTTTAAGTGATTAACACTTAAACTTTGGATTGTGAATACATAAATGAATAAGTAATATTAGTGTGAATTTTCTTTCAAATTTTTAAGTAAGGTTGATATTTTGGATTATGCTGTGATTTATACAACCCCTGGAATGCCACTGTGTACTCTTGGTGCTTGCATACAAGTAGGTACAAATAAGAAGAGCTGATTTAAAACCTTCTTTGCAGAAGAAAAAATTAAACATTTCCAATAGCCCATTTAATGGTATTCATGTTTTTGGCATCTGCCTAAGACATTTCCCTGCTACTTCCTGTCAACTGTAGTTGCTGTTTTATTGGAATTTTGAGTTTCAGCTCAACTGTTCTCCATCAGTCAGTCTTCTTGCATCACTCATGTGGAATTCGTTTTGCCAGTGTTGCATGGAAATGAGTACCTGGCTGAAATTGCAGAAGACATTTTGTTCATTCCCTCACCTTATCACTTGTTAGACGTATTCCAATAAAAAAAAAAAACTGTATTTTTAGACATGTATTCCTCATCTGCAAAATTAGAATCATCCTTTTCTTATGTAACAGGGAATGCATGTGTCCCTAGTATTGACTGTGGGGGGAAGGGCAAGGACTTGAAATGTATCTTATGGTTGCCTGGCTATTGTCAGGAAATGTATCTTCAAAATGCCTTCAAAAACTGTGGTAGATCATATGGATAGTGCCTTAGCAAAAGCATAGGCTACTCCTGTGGGCTTGACAGCAAAATTTCATGTAAATGCCTTTTGCACATGATGATTTTTCTTCAGACCTCTTCACTCATTCCCAGTTCACTCTTTTCTATGGATAAAGACACATCAGTAGAAAGACCTGAGAAGCAATGTTTCAATATTCAAAATTATGTCAAAAATGAGTGAATCTTAACTAAGTTTTTCCCTTAACTTAATTGTACTTTGACATTATGTCAAGGATGACTGAAGAAAAGACAAATAATCTCATATTATATTTATGTTCTAAAATCTATGATGTCTTTCCATGATTTTATATAACACTCTACTTGCATATAACAATATAATAGGTTACTTTCTAGCCTACATTTTAAAAACAAGATGTAGATCCAGCATCTTATCTCCTCTTGAGGACTTTGTATGTAACAAGGATGTGAAGGTGGTTCTAAGATCAGGATAACAGTTTTGAGCTCTTGTTCACAGTTCAGTATTTCAGTTTTACTGTTCAGTTAGATGTTTGGGCAGGTATGTGTATGTGTCTTGAAGGTACCATAAAAATGGGTTCAGGGTTGCCAACATTTCTAATGTTCCACATCTGAAGCCACATGCAAGAGGGCAAACAATATGTAAGATATATATTGTGGTGCATATAATACCACACTATAATATGTAATATTAGGCAATGATATGAATATTATTAATGAATGGAGAAAGTCATCAAGAATGGAGAAGAGAGGACACAGATACAAACCCAAGTAAATACAATTTTCTCATACTAGACAAAGGGGCCAAAAATATGCAATGGAGAAAAGATAGCCTCTTCAACAAATGGTGCTGGGAGAATTGGAAATCCATATGCAACAGAATGAAACTAAACCCATATCTCTCACCGTGCATGAAACTCAACTCAAAATGGATTAAGGACCTCGGAATCAGACCAGAGACCTTGCATCTTATAGAAGAAAAAGTAGGTCCAGATCTTCAACATGTCAGCTTAGGATCAGACTTCCTCAACAGGACTCCCATAGCACAAGAAATAAAAGCAAGAATCAATAACTGGAATAGACTCAAACTAAATAGCTTTCTCTCAGCAAAGGAAACTATCAGCAATGTGAAGAAAGAGCCTACAGAGTGGGAGAAAATCTTTGCCAATCATACTTCAGATAGAGCACTAATCTCCAGAATCTATAAAGAACTCATAAAACTCTACACCAAGAATGCAAATAACCCAATCAACAAATTGGCTAAGGAAATGAACAGACACTTCACAGAAGAAGATCTACAAGTAATCAACAAACATATGAAAAAAGGTTCAACATCTCTAGTAATAAGAGAAATGCAAATCAAAACCACCTTAAGATTCCATCTCACCCCAATTAGAATGGCGATTATCAAGAATACAAGCAACAACAGGTGTTGGCGAGGATGTGGGGAGAAAGGTACACTCATACATTGCTGGTGGGGCTGCAAATTAGTGCAGTCACTCTGGAAAGCAGTATGGAGACTACTTAGAAAACTTGGAATGGAACCACCATTTGACCCAGCTATCCCACTCCTTGGCCTATACCCAAAGGACTTAAAATCAGCATACTACAGAGATACAGCCACATCAATGTTCATAGCTGCTCAGTTCACAATAGCCAGATTGTGGAACCAACCTAGATGTCCTTCAATTGATGAATGGATAAAGAAACTGTGGTATATATATATACAATGGAATATTACTCAGCCATAAAGAATGATAAAATGATGGCATTTGCAGGCAAATGGATGAAAGTGGAGAATATCATGCTAAGTGAGATAAGCCAATCTCAAAAAACCAAAGGACGAATGATCTCGCTGATAAGCGGGTGATGACACATAATGGGGGTTAGAGTTAGGGTTAGGGAAGGGGGCAAGAATGGAGGAAGGAAGGACTGTATAGAGGGAAAAGAGGGGTGGGAGGGGTGGGAGTGAAGGCAAAAAATAACAGAATGAATCAAACAACATTACCTTATGTAAATTTATGATTACACAAATGGTATGCCTTTACGCCATGTACAAACAGAGAAACAACATGTATCCCATTTGTGTACAATAAAAAAAAAAGAATGGAGAAGACAAAGTTTCTATTTTATGATTGGATATGTTACTCAAAAATGTTTTAATTAAACTCATAACTTAATATGAATCCCATTTAAAAAAATAGAGCAATTTACAAAAACTGTTTTGCAACCCTGATTTACAGAGAGAAACTAAAGACAAGAAAGAAAATATGAAAAATGCAGAGAAGGAATGAAATTGTGAAAGCAGAGAATATTCTTTCACATCTATTTTTAGTTTTAAACACTAAGTTTTATTTTGTTTATTTGTAAACTCTATCCATGTCCCCAAACATTAAAATTTATTTTTCTAAATCTTCAGAATATATATGATTGTTAACCAAGTAAAATCCCAGGGATTAATTAAGTTAATCACAAATAAAGTTAATCACAAATAAATAAATGAAGTCAGTTCACAAATAAAATTTTCCTCTGTGAATAAATATAAAAAATATAGACCTCAAGGAATAGAAATTTAATAACTAGAGAGTTTTGTTAAGTTATTTTAACATGTATTAGAACGTTTTTAGTGCATGATTATACTTTTACAGAAAGAAGCTTGCTTAGAAATTGATTATTTTATTTTAAATGCCCCATATTATCATTCCCCCAATAATGTTTTAAGATAATTGATTATAAACCCTTTTCTTTAAATAATTTTAAAAATTAAAAATTTGTTATTTAATTGTGAAAAAACAGCATGTACTGAAAAAAATTAGCAAAGTAAAAAATAAGAAAGGAAGGAAGGAAGGGAGGGAGGGAAAGAAAAAAAAGGAAAGAAAGACTGAAAGAAAGAAAGAGAGATAAAAGAAAACAAAAGAGGCATAAGAGAGGGGTATCCAGGGAGGAAGGAAGAATGAATGGAAGGAAGGTGAAAAAGAAGGAAGGAAAGAAGGGAGAGAAGGAAAGAGGGAGGGAGATAAGGTGAGGTGTAGGAAGAGAGATAAAAAAATGAAAATAAACATAAATACATTTATCTACCATGCACAAATAACCACTTTTTTTCCTTTTCAAAATATATTTTTAGTTTAAAATTATACCCATAGTTTTGTAACCAGATTTATTTTAAATTCTCTTTTTAATGAAAGCAACTTTCCTCAACCACAGAACTGTCAATGACTTCATGATATCGAACTGCATATATAAAATTCACCACAGGTTTACTACCAGATATTTTGTTTACATCTCTTGAAATCTTTGTTTATATACAGAAGATGCTTCTCCAGGTGTGGAATTAATGCATGTGTATTTTCTAAACTTTCACTATGCTTGTAGAAGTTACCCTATAGAAAATTTATTCCTATTTGTCTTCTCATCAACAGCACCAGTGTCTGTTTTCAAAAGGGTTGCAAAAGTGGAGAATATTAACATTAATTATGAAGGCTTTCCTCAAATATTAGAGGAAATATGTTAGTAGATAAACATTCATATGCTCTATGAATCACTTTACTTTCTTTTATTTCAGAAAATTATGCTTATGTTGTTTTCATTTTTTCTGTTACTGTATTTCCTTTTTTTTATGTATCTGTGCCAAATAAGAATTATGGCCACTTAATATTCTTTTTTAATTTTTTTTTTGGTGGGGGGTACCAGGAATTAAACTCAGGGGCACTAGACCACTGAGCCACATCTCCAGTCCTATTTTGAATTTTATTTAGAAACAGGATCTCACTGTGTTGCTTAGCTCCTCCCTTTTGCTGAGGCTGGCTTTGAACTCAAGATCCTTCTGCCTCAGCCTCCTGAGCTGCTGAGATTACAGGCATGGCCACTGAGCCCCGCTGCCACTTAATATTCTTTTGTCACCATGTTTGCCTAAAATACTTCTCAACCTATCCTCAGCCTGTGTTAATAATATTTTTCTTTTGTTTTGTTTTCCATCTCTGACCTTTGATGCCTTATTTGGAAAAGATTTCCTCAACCCAAATAAATATTAACTCATAACTACTTTTTAAGAATTTAAATTATTTTATATTAAAATTTAATTCATCTAGAATTTTATCACGTATAATCTACTGTGATACTTCTAGTTCAATTAATCAAAGAGTTAATTGCCCTGTACTATTTATTAACTAATTCATCTTTTCCTTACCAAGTAAAAACTGTATATTTATACTAACTGCATGCAAACATATAGACACAGAAACACATATATTTTTCTGAGTTTTCCAATGAATCCCAGAGATCTGCCTTCCTATTTTTGTACCAATGTTATTTTCAGTTGTTCATTACACACCCTTTAATTGGTTCATTATACATAGCAGTAATGGAATTCCCTTTCAACTCTGAGTTATTGTTGTGTTTAATTATATATTCTTAATAATTTTAGATTGCCATGTGTTCATTACTGAAATAAAACTTCCTAAGTAATCAGATATCATTCTTTTCATGCAACACTAGATTTGATTTACTAATGCTTTTATTTAAGATTTTTCACCTATGAGAACTAATTTTCTGGAGCATGTATTAGAGTACAGACTTTACAATATTATGATATTAGAATTATTTCCCTTAGTTTGCATCATGTGGTTGCTTCTCTCTGCCATATTATCATTATTTAAGCTGCATTTGGAAGAGATATCATACATATATCTCCTTTGCAGAAATTCCTGTTCTGGTTCAATACACCCACAGGCCTTAGAGCTCCAACACTTTGATTCTGAGTTCACACCCCCATATTCAGTTATGGTTCCTCAAAACACACTTTATTCAGGTGACTGGATCCTGAAAGATTACACCCACCCAACAGTGTAGAGAAATTTTATTTGTTTCTGAAGAGTTGTAAATTTCTGAATAAGATTTGCTAAAATCATGAGGTTCTTTACTTTAAGACTAAGCCATGAAAGATCCATATTCACCTGAAAAAAACTCCAGAGAGTTTCACTTCACACCACAGACCTGTTTTTCTTTTTTCAAAGGAAAATGGCACCCCAGAATTGAGAGATGTCTCCCTTAGTAAAATCCAGAAACACTGGGGAGTCTCTGTCCCTTAGAAACATGCATTTATGTTCCGGGTGGGTTACACAGAGAACCCAGGATCTTTTATACCACGTCTTGAAGGGGCAGAGGTTTTCATGCCTCACTTTAGGTGGGGAAATGGAGGCAGTGTCCTCTCTGTCCTGTAGGTAAGCATAGCAAGTCCATTTTCTTGATTCCCTCACTGATGGGGTGTCAAACCAAAGTTTTTCATCTGTTTTTCATTGTGTGATATTAGAAGTAAAAACTGAGCAGAGACCAGAGGAGTTATTATCATTAAAATAATGATAATGAATCTGTCTCACATACAAAATACCTGTGTAAAAGTGCACATGAAAAATCACAATATTAATTCTCTTTGTCTGGAAAAGCATGAAACCCAGATTATAAGCACCTTTCCAAATTCCTCCTCTGCTCAAGAGTTCTTGTTCTTTTTTCCTGTATCTGGGCCTTTCTTGATACAATAAGACCACAACCTGTGATAAGTACAAGTGTAGAGGAATGATTTGTGCTGTGATCTCCACGCAGAACTTAACATATAGTAATATGAAAGAACCATCCCAACAAATACTTGCAAACATGTTCTGCAGTAGTTTGAAGAAAGCATTTAGGAGGAAGGGAGAACTCACTGAGAAGTGGGAACTCAGTAGCACCTCACCTCGGAGGGGATGGGACAGCCTTTACAAGAGGTATTCACACAGTTATTAAAACATTGATTCAAAACTTGCTTAGTGTCAGAACAGTTTTAGTGACTGAACTGCAAAGACAAATCTGAATGTCTAACTCTAAATAGTTCGTTGTTTACAAGAGGAATCAAAAATAGTTTATAATTAAGTGCTGTGATTGCAATGTTTTCAAGGGCTGCATTTGAGAGGAGCCAAATAAAATAATGTTTAGGAAGCAGAATTATCAAACCTTAGTATCAGCAGGAATGAAAGAGTAGAGTTAAAAAAACAAAGTTCTGGATGACCATGTTTCCTGGGTTAGATGATTAGATCAATAGTAATGTCATTTTAAAGAAAAACATTTGAAAATCCTGTAATTTGATCTAGGATTGCAGCTCTACGGAGGTGGGATAAACACTTTTCCAGCATCACTATGTGGGCTGGAGTTTCCCAAAGGTATCACACTCTCTTTTGCCCCTTTTCTTCCACATCCGTGGTAAATATCAAAGACATCCATGGTTTACAACGCACAGGAACACAGAAACATTAAAAAGCTAGATTTGTTGCCAAAGGAGAACTGCTTTTATCGAGCACTGTCTAAATAATATGATGTTAGTGACGGTTCCCCAAAGAAACAGAGCTAGTAACATCTATAGCTATAAAACAAAGAGGTTTACTTGAAAAATCAGCTTATGTGACTGTCAGAGCTGAAAGCCCAGACTCTGTAGAGTGAGTTGGCAAGATGGACGCGTTCAGGCAGCTGCTGATACTTCTGTCTTAAGGCAGTTTTTCTTGTTCATCAAAGAAACCTGTCTTAGCTCTTAAACTAACTTTCAAATGATTGCATAAAGTGGTTAGTTAACCACTTATACAAAATAGCTGAACTATCTCCACCAGAGTAGTGTTCAGCTGAATATTAGGGTACCATGGCCTAACCAAGTCGACACAGGGAGCTACCATGGCAAATGCTTTTCCTTACAGTACAGAGAAGTGGTAGGTTGTTTCAATGGTCTCACTGTGTCTCGTTCTGTTATCTTATAAATATGACATGGCATTGGTACAGGACACACTGACATCCAAGAATGTCTCTGACAAGTTGCTGACACCTGTCTTCCATTATACACTCTAAGTTCAAATAGAAGACCAGAAGCTTTGAATGTGTCACCTACTTAACTCAGTCGCTAGGTTCAATTACAGCCTGGTGGGAGCTGTCATTATGTGGTTCAGATGCATGGCCCAGGGCAGTCTAGAGATAGCTCCCAAATGAAACAAGGATCAATTCCCTCCTTCCCAACTCAACTGCAGCTACAGGACAGCTGAAATTTCAAGTCAAAGGTAAAAAGGAATTTGCTTTCCCAGAAACTCCTGTAAGCAGATCTGGGGACTGTAGAGCGAGAGCAGACTCAAAGCCAGTGCTGACTCAGAGTCACAGATGTTTGAGAATATTTCAAAGAATACTTCACACACATACATGATTTTGTACACTGGAGGTTATTACATTGAGTACATATGCCAATTTGTTCCTTAAGCTGATGAATGTTGTACTCAAATTGAGCATAGGTCAGTACAAAGTGTTTCTATAAAGGTATAGCATTTGTCTATTTAAAAAAAATTTAAGTGTTTGAACAAAAAGAGAACTATGGGGAATGAAGGTAGGAGAGAGGAAAGGAAACAGCAAAGAATGGAAGAGTGTATGTTAAAAAATAAGTGATAGCCAGGGCAACCAAGCAAGAAAATGAAGTAAAAGATATTCAGATTGGAAAGGAAAAGTTACCAGTCTCTCTGCTAACAGATGGCATGAGCCTGCGTGGGAAACCCTGAGGAGTCCAGTAGAAACTGCTAGATGAAATGGTAGCTCGACTGCATTGGCAGGTGCAAGAGAACTGTACAAAAACCTGTTATATTGCTTTCCCTACAGTACAACAATGAAATTTAAAAAAAAAAAAAAAAAGGTATTTACAACACTATGGAAAAACCAAGTGTGGCAATGCACACCTGTGATCCTCAAAATGTGGGAGACGGAGGCAAGAAAAGCAGAAGTTCAAAGCCAACTTTGGCCGCTTAGTGAGACATCTCAAAACAGAAAATAAAAGAACTGGGAATATAGCTCAGTGGTAAAGCACCCTCAGCTTCAGTCCCCCCCACAAAAAAAAGGCTACATGTGTACATTTATCTCATTTGGTTCAATTTTATTTTTTATATTCAAAAGCATGATTAAATAGCAAATATGTACTATTACGATTAAAATTTTTAAGAGAGGAAATGTTATTCTATCCTATAAAATAAGAAACTTTACTTAATTTTAATAGATTTTATCCCCTCAGGTTTGAAAAAACCATAGTGTACATTTATTAAATAATATAAAATGAATATGGGGAATAGGGAAAGGGCAAGGCTCAAAATGGAAAGCAGGCAATAAACCTAACAATATTTCTGCTAAAAGTTTAATTATCAAATTGAAACAGTTCTTGAGTTTAAGGGCACTTGAAAACTTTTATATCAAGGCCAAAATAATACATCCCAATTTCTATATTGCTGTATATATATATATATATATATATATATATATATATATATATATGGAAATTATTTATATAATAATAATATATATATGGAAATTATTTCTATGTGTATACATTGTATTCTCTATATTTCTAATCACATTGCAGAAACATTAAAGATACAGCACTCTATGGAAGTTTAAATACCTTAATATTTTGAAATAACACCGAGAAAAAAAACAAAACCACCAGAAAATAAAACAATGCCATTGAAGTTGGATGCACTAGAAATGCCACTTTTCATCTAGAAAATTGTATTAAGTATTTATTTGTCATGGTTTTACATTATTTATATGCCATTTTCACATTATTTGTAACTATAAATTACAATGTAGAATATACATTCAGAAGTATACCATAAATACTTGTTTAGGATTTTGCTCATAACTAAACCAATTGTGTCTCATAAGCTCAACAAAAATTGAAGTAAAAAATAAAAATTTCTAGCTACTTTTAAAAATCTGTGACATTAGATGAATTTCAATATATTTCACTGGAAGTGAAGTAAACTCCATAGTACTTATAAAAAAAAAAAGAACCCTAAAATCGGCATACTATAATGACACATGCATACCTATTTTTACATCAGCAAAATTGGCAACAGTCAAGTTATGGAACCAGTCCATATGGGTAAAGAAAATGTGCTACGTATACACAATGGAGTACTACTCAGTCATAAAAAAGAAAGCAATTGTGACGTTTGCTGATAAGTGAATGGAACTGGAGAACATCAAACTAAGTGAAATAAGCCAGACTCAAAATGTCAACGTTCAAATGTTTTCTCTCATAAGAAGTTAGAAGAAAAAATATAAAAACAGGATCTTATGAAAACAGAAGGGAGATCAGTAAAGTAGAAGCAAGTGCCCAAAGGGAGGGAGAATGTGAGGGAAAGGGGAAGAACTGGAGAATGAAGCTGAACAAATTATGCTATGTGCATTTATGAATATATCACAACAAATTCCAATTTTATATATAATGATAATGCACCAATTTAAATAAATAAATAAACTGGAAATCCATATGCAGCAGAATGAAACTAAACCCCTATCTCTCACCCTGCACAAAACTCAACTCAAATGAATCAAGGACCTTGGAATCAGACCAGAGATCCTGCATCTTATAGAAGAAAATGTAGGTCCAAATCTTAAACATGCCGGCTTAGGATCAGACTTCCTCAACAGGACTCCCATAGCACAAGAAATAAAAGCAAGAATTAATAACTGGGATAGATTCAAACTAAAAAAACTTTCTCTCAGCAAAGGAAACTATCAGCAATGTGAAGAGAGAGCCTACAGAGTGGGAGAAAATCAGATGGAGCACTAGTTTCCAGAATATATAAAGAACTCAAAAAACTCTACACGAAGAATACAAATAATCCAATCAACAAATGGGCTAAGGAAATGAACAGACACTTCACAGAAGAAGATGTACAAGCAATCAACAGATATATGAAAAAATGTTCAACATCCCTAGTAATAAGGGAAATGCAAATCCAAACCACCCTAAGATTCCATGTCACCCCAATTAGAATGGCGATTATCAAGAACACAAGCAACAATAGGTGTTGGTGAGGATGTGGGGAAAAAGGTACATTCATACATTGCTGGTGGGGTTGCAAATTAGTGCAGCCACTCTGGAAATCAGTGTGGAGATTCCTCAGAAAACTTGGAATGGACCCCCCATATGACCCAGCTATCCCACTCCTTGGCCTTTACCCAAAGGACTTAAAATCAGCATACTACAGAGATACAGCCACATCAATGTTCATAGTTGCTCAACTCACAATAGCCAGATTGTGGAACCAACCTAGATGCCCTTCAATTGATGAATGGATAAAGAAAATGTGGTATATATATACAATGGAATATTACTGAGAAATAAAGAATAATAAAATTATGGCATTTGCAGGCAAATGGATGAAACTGAAGAATATCATGCTAAGTGAGATAAGCCAATCTTAAAAAACCAAAGGAAAAATGATCTCAGTGATAAGCGGATGATGACACATAATGGGTGGTGGGAGGGGGGCAAGAATGGAGGAAGGAAGGACTGTATAGAGGGAAAAGAGGGGTGGGAGGGGTGGGGGGAAGGGAAAAAATAACAGAATGAATCAAACACCATTATCCTATGTAAATGTATGATTACACAAATGGTATGCCTTTACTTCATGTACAGAGAAACAAGATGTATCCCATTTGTTTACAATAAAAATAGATTAAATAAATAAATAAATAAATAAATAAATAAATAAATAAATTGAAAGAAGGCCAATAGAGAAGAGGAAGGGGCTGGGGTGGGGAGGAAAGAGGGGAAGGAAAGAGGAAGTACTGAGGATTTAAATGGAACAAACTAGTTATCCAAATTTATGAATGTGTCAAAATGAACCCTACATTGTGTATAAGTATAATGCACTATTAAAAAAGTAAAAGTGAAGCAATATTAGCACTTTGATAATAAACTTGAAAAGAAAATGGTTGCATTTTGTGATAGAGGTATATTCTTGAAGAACACACAAAGTTCATATCATTCAAAAATTGTTTTTATTTATAGGAATAGACTTAAAGATTAAGACAGATGTTTTCATAGCTTATAAATGCACATTTTTGTGTTGATGATGACATGGATCTTGTAGCCATAAAAATGGTTTTTCTCATCATCCATTTGTACTTCGAAGATGATTTTAAAACTAAAAAAATTTCTGCTTCAATGTTCCTAAAAATTGTTGCATTACCTTTGGATTCTGCAGAGTGTTCAATTTTAAATGAACAGAGAATGCATTACAATTTTACTTCTTTTTGAGTGTGTGAAGACTTTATTTTTTTAGTGTTTTGTCACTTCTAATTCTTGATCCCCAAACAAGATGTTAGGCATAATACTTCATAGTGACATTAAAACTGCTATATAATGAATGCTTGGCTGACATTGCTAATGAATATGAAATATCTTAAATAAAATAATAGGTCACAGTAAAATAACTGCAGAAAAGATTCAAAATCATTGACAGAAAAACTCAGTACATGTAAGCAGTAGTGTTGCTGTCAAGACGTTGACATAGACTTTTGTTACATGGTTTCCATTATTTCTGCACTTTAAAAGGAACATTTTAAATATGCTTTTTCACACTATATATATTGTCCTAATTGTTAAGTCTAATTTTCCTTGCTAATAATAGTGGGCAAGGCTTTCCTCAGTTACATTCTTGTTGCAATCTCACCAAGGTTTATCCACCCCAGGATTTGCTTTCAAAGAAGCTATTTTTATTATTCCACTCTGAATAGGTTGCTATCCATCATTGGCCTTCTGCCAAGGCTAACTTAACCCCAGCAGCTTACTCTTCCTAATGCTGAAAATGTCATTCTCTTCAATATACATTTCTTAGTCAAATTAAGTTATGGAAATATAGAACAACCACTATACAGGAAACACTGCTGCAGGTTGGACCATCAAAACTAAAAGGTCATGAAATAACCTTTCCTCACCGTTCTCCAGAGAGTATTTTGAAGCTTTGAAACTTGAGAGCAATATCTGCAAATCTTCCTTCTTGTATGTAATGCTGGATAGTGAAGTTTTTTGCATGAACTATGGTAGGGTATCATTCTCTTGGAAAGCATAATATTGTTTTAGTACGACTTTGCATAGGAGCAAAGATTCATGTAACTTAGTTCCTTAATAGAGTTCAATAGAATGTTAATAGCCACACAGTATTGGGATCTGGGATTTCGATTTCATTATAATGGGACTGAATGGCATGCAGGAAACCTCAAGGGATCTCTCCAGTTTTGTAATGCTTGGCAGCATTGCATTTGGTTTCTGGGAACTTGTGTAATAGAAAATTAATGGAGAATGCAGCAGATAGTAGAGTTATAAGCATACTGAAATTATCAAAGTTTTAAAAATATTCAAGCCTTCTTTATTAAGAAGCTTTTAAAATTATTGTCACAATCTGAAAGAAATTAAAATCAAAACTTCCCTAAGCTGTCATTTTAAATTTTTTCTCAGTGTAATCAATCAGTATTAGGAACAAATAATATTAGAATATACCTTGAAAATATCGTAGAACTCTAGTTTCAGCTAATAATAAATAAAATGTAAAAGACAAATTATTTAAGATGCAGAGAAAAAGCTGAGAACATCTAAGTAAAATTCTGAGCAAAGTTCTCAATAGTAACTATAGTGCAGCAATATAAAATATGCCACCATTCTTTTGTGAGACATATCTCTGATCAGCGCATCTTTCTGGGCAGAGAAATGTGTACAGCATGTGTAAGACTATGGAATTTAAAACCTGTTCTATTAGAAGAAAATTGTTTCTGCTTCCACTAAGAGAAAATTTACAATCTTCCTATGGATTTAATTTCATATTCCTTCTTTGTAACTCAAGACCATCAGTGTACAATAGATATAATGTGAACCACAAGTGAAAACCCTTTAAGCATAATTTTAAATTTTCCAGTAGCCACCTTAAGAAATGTAAACCTAAATAGGTAAAATTAACATTAATTTTGACAAATGAGTGAAATTATTAATGTATTCATATTTGGACCAATATATCAACACAATTTATACAAAATATTGACATATTTGACATAATCTTTCATACTATTTGTTCAAACCTGATATTGCAGCACAACTTAGGTGGACCAACCACATTTCAAATGCTCAATAGTTAACATGAGGCCAGTGACTACTCCAAAGGACACTTTGGCTCTACGACCAATCTTCAGCTACCTGCTTGCTTGATATTGCCCCTTGTATGATGCATGTGCATGACAGACCAAACAAATTTGAACTTTTACATACATAATTAAAAGCATCTAGGTGCAGTGGTGCATGCCTGTAATCCCAGTAGCTTGGGACACTGAGGCAGGAGGATTGCGAGTTCAAAACCAGTCTCAGCAACTTAGCAAGGCCTTGAGCAACTCAGTGAGACCCATAACTCCAAATAAAATACAAAAAAAGGAGCTGGGTATGTGGTTCAGTGATTAAGTGCCCCTGAGTTCAATCCCCCGTATAAAAAATTGTATGTATACCTATACTCCTGCTTCTCCATTGGTATCCAACTTCATGGTATATGGTTTTGTAGACCACTCCAGATTCATTCCCCACACCTCCTTTCCGACTTGCATCCATCCATAGTTGAAAGGTATGGCAAGACCAAGACAAAGTGGGAAAAGGCCAACTTTCTGTAGCAGGTTGCAATTTTGACAGTGACTAAAATTCTCTAAGACAATAGTTTCTTGTTGGTGCACATTTCACAGTTACAGCCCTTGCTGGGTTTAGGAGGACCATTTTCCTTATTCTCCAGGAAGACAGTACTGACTTATCTGTGGAACTGGCCAAACACTTTATTAGCTCTTGCTGGATTCCTCTGTTTTGCTGACATTTTTTGGAATAATTCCTTTATTATTACTCTCTTCACAACTAATCATTTGAACGTACCATGATTTTTTCTTAATTGATAGCTATTTAAAATTATTTTAAAAATTAAATTGTATATGTGTAGAAGACAACTGTGATTTAGTATATAAATGCCCAGTGCAATTATGACTACACTGGAGAAAATTAACCTCCATCTCCTCTCTTGGTTAACTTTATTTTAATATATTCCTTTGGTAAATTTCTAATATATGTAAGTATTATTAAGTATAAGCATCATTCTGTATAGATATATGACTTATTAGATATCTGGACTTATTAATCCTATGTAACTGCAAATTGTACTCTTTGGCGAGCAGATCCCCATTTACCTATCTCCCAATTCCTAGTCATCTATTAAACTTTTTTATATTCTACATGTAAGAGTGACTGATATCAAAAGAAAACAATGGTTTACTAGATTGCAGAAGAAAGGGAACACTTTTGCATACTCTTGGTAGGAATGTAACTTGGTACTGGCATTGTGGGAAACAGTATGGAAGTTCATTAAAAAAAAAAAAGATGAAACCATCATAAGATCCATGATTCAGGGATTCCACTTCCATTTGCAAACTCAAAGAAAATGAAATCAATACCTCAAAGAGATAGTTGGGCTCTCATACTCACTGCAGTATTATGCACTATAACCAGGGATGGAAACAGTCAAAATATCTACTGGTGGATGAATGGATAAAGAAATCATGGTATACACATAAAACACAATATTAGTCAACCTTGTCAAGGACATCCTGCATTTGTAACAGCATGGAGTTACCTGAAGGATATAATGCTAAGTGAAATAATCTGGGTGTCATCTGTTTCTTGTGATCCTGATTCAATGATATAATAATTTACCTTCTATTACTCATGATATATAAAACTAACATCATTTGTGATTCATCTCTAAATTTCAGACTATTTGGAAATTGCTGTCTCCCATTATTTTCTATATTTTCATTTTATAACCAGTCACTGTCTCATATAAGTAGTCAAATTCTGTTTTTAGCTCCATGTAATAAATGAAAACTGCAATTTCATTCAAGGTATCATTTTCCTAATATCTCATATCTCTCTCCTTCTTGTATCAAAGCACAAAAAATACAAAGTCAGCATGCTCATGCTCCTGTTACCCTTTTAGTCCATTTATTTGCTGCCATAACAAAATACATAAAACAGGTAGTTCATGAAGAACATAAATTTATTTCTGACAGTTTTTGAGACTGGGAAGTCTAAATAAAGGCAACAGAAGATTCATTGTCTGATGAGAACTTTTCTTTGCTTCCAGGATGGTGCTTGTCACTAGCTGCATGCTCCAGAAAACAGAACTGCTATGTGGGAGGGAAAAAGACAAATGCTACATGCAGCTTGGCTCTGAAATATCTTAATTCTGTTCATGAGGGAAGCTCTCTTGTGGCCTAACAATCACTTAATGGTCCCACCTCTTAATACTGTGATATTGACTGTGAACTTTCAACATCAAAATTTTGGAGGAGATTCAAATAATAGCACCATTCTTTCACATTGATTTAATCATTTTTTCATTCAATATTTATTTTTCAAAAGTGTTAATTATATGCTAAGCAAAATTTTAAGCAGTAAGGAAAACCCCTGAACACTTAAACTTAACTTTTTTGCTTCTGTATAACTAGGGGAAACAGGTAACATGATAAATAAGAACAACATACATTATGTTAAATAGAGATTTGCCATTTACACCTTGTCTCTCAATCAGCAATCATGTATGGACTTCCTCTTTTGATGCTTATGTCATATGAATCATCATGGAAGAATTTCTAGTGAAAGGTTTACCTTGTCACTTTCCATGACAATGTTGGCCTTGGAATCACAGACTTTGTCTTCCTTCTTCAGTTATTATTGCCAGAATTATCTATTTAATGCATGACATCTGACACATACTCCAACATTAGCATTCTTTGACCTTCTTTATAGCACTCTCAGTAGTTGAATTCCTCTGTAACCACCAGAATTTATGAATGTGTTCAGTACATTGTGGCAACACATACATATGACATATCTGATATAATAGTATCAAGTAACTCCCTCTTACCAAACTATTATTATTCCAGCATATCAGCAGCTTTATTCTCACTATACCTATTATTCTTTATAAGTGACATTTCAGACCCCTTATATTTTTATGGGTGATTTTTCACATAGTTTCCCCACACACACACATACACACAGGCTGCATGGAAACTTTTCAAACTTTTCAATGCATTTTAACTCTATCAACTCTGGAACACACTGTAAGCTGAAAGATCTTAATGAATCAAGGAATCTTTGTGTCTGTACAGCCAACTCAACCCATACATCGGCACACACACTCAAACAGACACATGTATGCACATATGTAACAGCAACCACAATCTTGTGTATTTCTGCACAAAGTTAGTGTTGCTTATTTATTTTTTGAGTTCTTTTTAGTAAACATATGAAATATTTGAAGCAATTAAGCCTTTATTTTAACCCCCATAATTCTCAAAAGTTCTGTCTCACTGTTCATGACTTTTCCATTACTCAAAATGAGTTGAAGCTAATATGCATAAAATCCCTTATTCTTTCCTGCAGAAATACATATTTCACTCCCATGCTTACTTCATTAAGGAATATTTGGTTCAATTGACTACTTCATCACTGTTTATCCCAGATTCTATTATTTCATCCCTTATTTTCTTTCCTCCCAAAACTTTATTTTCTTCTTCCCTTTCTTTTTTTAATTTATTTCTAGTTGTAGATGGCAACAACATCGTTATTCATTTATTTTTATGTGGTGCTCAGGATCCATCCCAGTGCCTCATGGGTGCTAGGCAAGCACTCTACCTGAGCAACAACTGACTGAGCGACAACTCCAGGCCCTCCCCTAACTTTCTAATGGACTACAATGCTCAGCATATCACGAAGTTCAAAGCTGTAACATTAAAATAGAAACAGAAACTGAATAAATATATCAAAAGAGCAAAAAAAATGAGAGATAACTTATTTGGCATTTCTTTTTTCCATTTTGTAGTTTTGGAATTTGTCAGTCACACATAAACACACACATGCATGCAAAGGGAAAATTTCAGGAGACAGTTGAGAATCCTTTCTTTCTATGCTTATCTATGCAAAAGCCTTTTGAGTCATATAAGTTAGTTACAAATTCCAGGTTTATCACTCATTAATCATGTAGCATTGGGGAAAAATTGTCTAATTTCTTGAGATTTTATTGTAAAACAAGATGAATATGGCACAAATAATAATCACATACATTATTACTTTTATTAATAACATGTGGAACAATATCTGCACTGTTCAACAATCAATAAATGTCATTCATCACCAGCATTATTATTACTGCTCTGAAAATATGTTACTAAATACCATCATAGTATTCATGACATTTCAAACAATAATATATAGTTCTCCCTCTTTCTATGTGTACAAAAAGATAGTTAAAGATTTATTCAACTTGTGACTCATATGCTTACTCATTTTGGGAATAGCACTTCAATACTAATTGAAAGATTTTTATCCAAAACCCAAAAACCTGTGTGTATTCTCCAAAATCAGATACCATATTCTGTGTCCAAAATTCCTAATGGCATTATAATGATTATGTGTTTAAATTTGATAATCAGTTGTATTCAATCCCTGTGAGTGAAGATAACAAAAAGACATCTTTGATCTGCCTTGTGAGAATGTATCAGTCTGAGAAAATATTCCAAAACGTCTAGAAGTAATATATTTGTTTTTGCTCACTGAGAGATGACATGATGGGCAATAGGTTTACCTAGAGGCACTAGTTGGTGTGACCTTGGAAGGACATGAACACTGACTCCTGAGGGTACCTAATCAATGACAAATAGGAGCTTAAAACTGTCCCTTGTTAAATGGCAGTTCTGCCATACTGTACTCTGCTGATATATACCACATAAAGTGTCAAAGGTGGGTGGGGGGAGAACCCCCTGAAAATATCTCCACCATGATAAATTGATCACATCACAAAAATACATATAATTAAATGGATTCTGAAAATTTATTGGAAATTATGAAGGGACAAATACATTTGTATATATTTCTGACACTTAAATATAAGTCAATAAACTCTGCAAAATCTACTAAGGAACAATGACAAAACAAGAAATGGAAAACCTTTGTATTCTAAACTCTTTTAATTCTCAGATATTCATATAAGTTTTTTAAACTATATTCAAGAAATTTTTAAAAATTACTTTGCCCTTATAAGGTAGTATAATGATTCCTGATGACTTTTAAAACTCTTCTAATGGTGGAGAATTCTTCACATCAAAGCTTTAACATTAATGCTTCAAGCGCTTTCTTAATTTTTTTAAAAATTTCATTTAACACTTATTGGTTACCTGTTACCTTGGAGCAGCTAGAAAATCAGTTCTTTTGCAACACAGGAAATAAATCAGACAAATGGGCAATTGCAAACGAAATGGTACATTCAAAATAGAATAATTAGTTCATTGCCCAGTTTTTCTCAATATATGTTAGCAGATATTTATTCCATAGTTACTATCAGTTAATCATTTCACAGATATTTATTTATATTTTGAGTAGTAAGACACTTTGTGATTAATTGATTTCATTATAGATTGTATTGAATAGTGAATTAGGAATAAGATATTTAAGAGATACGACATTCGTAAGTTGCTATGCTATGTGATAAGATTATAAGTAAAGCTATATGAAGTAAAGACCATGCCCTTAAAGAATGTGTAGTCTAGTTCTAGAAATAAGATATCCACACATGATTATAAAAACATCAAAACACAGTGTGGTAAAAAGATATATACAAAAATTTTATGATATTTCAAAGGGGGAAAGCTTTTTTTTTTGCACCTTGGAATGATTAGAGAATGCTTCTTGAGGAAGGTAGAATACAGTTAAGTCTTACATGGTAAGAATTCTGTTCTTTAGACCAGTGAAATCAACCTGTATGAGAAGCAGAGAAGAGAGTTAACATTCATCAATCACATTCCTTTTGCTAAATGCTATTTTGAGTCCTATGTTAGTTTCCTTTTTCTGTGTAACAAATTACTATGCATTTGTGGCTTTAAAAACACAGATTTATTAACTCACAGTTCTTTACATAAAAAATTCAGTTGATCTGGCTATTTTTTTCTTAGAATATATCACGAGGACAAAATAAAGTGTCAACTGTCTTGAGGCCTGAGTTCTAGAATCAAGGGAGAATGCACTTATAATTTTATCCAGGTTTCAGCAGAACTGAAAGTCATTTGCAGTCATCGGTCAAAAGTCCTGCTTCTTTGCTGGCTCTCTGCCAAGGGTCATTTTGTCCTCCTTGAGAACTTCTATGTTTCTTCCCATGTGTACCACTCCACACCCAAGTCTAAAGCAGTCATTGGGTGTTGAGCACTTCTTGTTTACATCTCCACCTTTCTCCTGGCCTGTCTTCCTCCTCTGCCACAGTGTTCTGCCATTAGTCAGAGAAATATCCACTAAGAGTTTATGTGATTAGATAAGGCCTGCTTGGTGTCTGCTATAACATAACACAATCATCACCTTCAAAAGTGATGGGAGTCAAGACATGGCATTTTGGGAAATTCTAGAAATTTTGCCTACCCAAACCCTTTTATATAAATTTTGTCATTCAATATTTAAAACAATTGGCTGAGCTAGGTATTATCTCACTGACTTTGTAAATAAATAAATAAAGTGAATGCAGCTCAATCGTGTTGAACCCAGGCTTGTCTGAATCCAGCATTCAGACTCATTTAACTTCCTATAAAATTAGCAATGTTCAGAGTTGTGAAAATTATGGGGACCCATATTAATGCATACTAGAAGAAATATTGCAATTCTCAAATATGTTTCTTTCAAAGAAAATTGTAGTTCTGAATTATTTCTGTGAATAGAAGTTCCCTATGACAACATTTCAGAAAGAAACACTTAAAGCAAGACCAAAGAATGAGCAATCTTAGGGATTCAAGACAGACTTACCAATGTAGCCTCCAGGTTCCCAGTTGAATAAAAGGTTGCCTGTTCTGCCATAGACCTACTCTTTTATCCACATGGTTGATTACTGCATGAACTTGATACTATAGAACCTAGCACATCTTATATTAAAAGATAATAAAATACTAGGGAATAAACTTAACCAAGGAAGTGAAAGATGTGTATGCTGAGAACTATAAATGCTGAAATAAATTTGAAAAAAATGAAAAGAAATAGATCCTATGATCATGGGTTGGAAGGCAGTATTATTAAAATGTCTCTATTATGCAAAGGAATCTACAGATTTAATGCAATCCTTATCAAAATCCCATTTTTGCCATGAAAAAAATACATTCTCTGTTTATGGAACCTTGAGAGAATAGCCAAAACACTCTTGAAAAAGACCAGAATTAGACATCTCACATTTCCTGATTTCAAAATTTATTACAAAGCTATATTAATAAAAATAGCATGTTACTGGTATGAAGATATACATATACCAATGTAAAACAATAGAGATCCCATAAATGCTCTCTCACAGACATGATAAAATAATTTTGGCAAGGGTGCTAAGACCACCAATAAATAAATGACAGTCTTTTTTCAACAGATGATGGAGAAAACTGGACAATCTATATGCAAAAGAATAAGTTGACCATTTACTTACTGTGCACAAAAATTAACCTAAATAAACCAAAGACCTAAAACAATAAGATTACTAGAAGAAAACATAGAACAAAAACTTCATAACATTGAATTTGGCAATAATTTCTTATATATAACACTAAAAATACAGGAAATATAACTAAAAGCAGACAAATTAGACTACAATAAAATTAAAAACTTCTAGGTATAAAAGGACACAATCAAAAGAGAAAAATGAGTACTTGTGAAATGGAAAAAAATATTTTCAAATTAAGTACTGGGTTAATAGAATATATTTTTAAAAACACTTCAAGTCAATACAAAATCCTGATCCATTTAAAAACTGAAAGGGACTTGAGTAGGTATCCCTTGAAAGAAGATATACAAAGATACAACAAAGAACTTCTACATAACTAATCATTAGAAAATGCAAATCAAAATCACATTGAGATAGCACATCATACTTACCAGAATGGCAATTAGTGAAATAAACCAGTCTCAGAAAGTCAAGAGTTAAATGTTTTATCTCATATGAGGAAGCTAGTGTGAATTAAGGGAAAAGAAAAAGGGAGATTCCACAGAAATAGAGGAAAGATCAATAGAGATGAGGAAGGGTATTGAAGGAAAGGGAGGATAGATGGAAAAACAGAGGAAATGCAGAATGAAATTGACAAAATCATTCTGTATACGTATAGGAATATATCATCATGCATTCCACATTTATGTATACCAATTTCACATTTATGTATACCAATAAAACCAATTAAAAATCAATGTATACATAGAAGGAAAATCAATAGAACAGAGAAAGAGGAATAGGGATAGGAAGGAGGGGAGGGAAAGGGGAAGCACTGGGGACTGAAATAGAGCAAATTATATCCATGTATGTATGTTTATGGCAAAATGAACCCCACTATTACATGTAACTACAATGAACAAATAAAAGCACTTAAATAAAATAAAAACAGAAAATAACAAGTATTGGTGGGTGTTTTAGTTATCTTTTTTCTCACTATAACCGAAAGACTTGACAAGGACATTTTAGAGAAGGAAAAGTTTATTTGGTTCTCATGGTTTTAGAGGTCTCAGTCCACAGGTTAACTCCATTGCTCTGGGACCAAAGTGAGTCATAGCATTAAGGCAAAGGATGTGATGGAGGAAACCAGATCTGGCCATGGCATCAGGAAGCAGAGAGCTCATTTCTCATTAGGAGCAAAATATAAACCCCAAAGGCATGCCCCTAATGTCCCACCTCCTCTACCTGGCTATAGTTACCACCCAGTTAATCCATTCAGGTTGATTAATGTAGAGATTAGGTTAGGGTTCTCAGAACCCAATCATTTTACCTCCAAATTTCTTGCATTTTTCACACACATGAACTTTTGGGAGACACATCACATTTTAAACCATAATAGTGACTATATGGATAAATTGGAGCAGTTGTACACTGTGGGTAAGAGTATTAAATCATGCAGTTGCTACAGAAAACAGTATAGTGGCACCTCAAAAAATTTTAAATAGAATTTTCTTATGATCTAGCAATCCTACTTCTTAGTATATATATAAATTAATTGAAAATGTGAACTCACAGAGATATTTGTATATACATGTTCATAATGGCATTATTTATAATAGTCAAAAATTAGTAATATTTTTCATAGAAAAATTAATGAATAAACAAAATGTGGTGTATAAATACAATGGATTATTATTTAGCTTATAAAAGGGAATAAATTTTAGTACATGCTACAACATTGGTGAAACTAACAATACTATGCTACATGAATTAAGTCAGTCCCAAAAAAATAAATACTGTATCTTACTTTTATGAGATACCTAAAATGACCAAATTCAGACACAGAAAGTAGAATCATTACTAAGTACAGAAGAAAGGTGAGAATGATGAGTTTAATGGATAGAGAATTTCAATTTTGTAAGATGAATATAGTTCTGGAGATTAGTTGTACAACAATGTGAATGTTCTTGACATTACCGATTTGAATACAAAAAATGGTTACAATGGTAAGCTTTATGTTATTTTATGTTTGTGCATGCTTTCCCATGATTTATATATATATATGATATATATTTATAAGATATGTATAAATATGGATGTGTGTGTTTGTATGAGTGTGTGTATATATATATATATATATGCTGTTTAAAAGATATAAAAGATATATACTCTTTAAGAGTTCTTGTATAATTGGATTTTATCTCCTCTTATGTAAAGAATGACACACACACACATACATAATGTATGCAAGAGAAAAAATGAGGTAAGTTGTGAATCTATTCTTGATAACCTGTGGAATTTTGAGGAAAAATCCAGGTTGAATTGATCCTTCAGTACTGCCTTCACATGTCTCCTTGTCTGTTCACCCATCATCCAAATGTTTACTCACTTTGGGTCAAACAAACTCTGTAGGCACAGAGTAGGATGTGTGATCTATGCTTTTTCTTATTCTTTCTGGATTGTACACTTAACACATTTATTTCAGCTTTCTCTGAAATATTTTTTACACTAACAATGTGAGAGCAGATCATACCAAAATGATATGATCTAAATGTTATAAATCTCATTTATTTTAACAAAAGATTGTTGACCCTTGAGAATATATAGTTCTGGTCCAAACACTTTTCATTCAGAGAATACATGTGTACATATTTTTTTAAATTTTTTTTTTGATGAGGCATGATTAAAATAAATTTAGATGATTTTATTACAATAAATACCAAATGTGTCCTATTTAAATATCATGATGTACTATTTTTCAAATGTTAAGATTCATAAATTCTTGAAATCAATATATGGTAATGAATTTGATTACAAATACTTAAAATAATTACATGAAATATGGTAGCATACTTAAAACAAAAGTAAATTCTTGCTGAGTGTGGTGGTGCATTCCTGTAATCCCAGTGGCTCAGGAGTCTGAGGCAGGAGGACCACAGTTTTGAAGCCAGCCTCAGCAATTTAGCAAGGCTGTAAGCAATCTAATAAGAACTTGTCTCAAAATTAAAAAAATAAAAAGACTGGGAATATGGCTTGGTGGTTAAGTGTCCCTGGGTTCAATCTCTGGTACCCAAAAACAATTTAAAAAAAATTTTTTTTAAATGTACTTAAACATTAGCACAATCATGTTAAATCTGTACTTTTTTTGACTATTGCTTAATATATTTTATATATCTTTTAGATTGACTTAAACATTGTAATATTTTGAAACTATAATTTGTTTTCAATTTTATTTTGTATGGTTTTCATTGATGGATTATAATTATACATTATCATGGGATTCATGTGACATATTCACACATTCACACAACCTACTTTGATCAGTCTTATTGCCCAAGACCTCCTCTGTTCCTCTCCTCTGCCCTCCTCATGATCTCCTTCTTTCCTTCTACTATTTTTTAAGTAGTACAGTATAATTACATATCAAGTGAGATTCATTATGATATAGTAATACATGCTCACAGCATACTTTGGTAAATTTGGTCTAATTCCTAAGTCTTTGATCCACTTTAAAGCAATTTTTGTGCAGGGTAAGAGAGAGGGATGTAGTTTCATTTTTCTAAATGTGGATATCCAGTTTTCCCAGTACCATTTGTTAAAAAGATTTCTCCAATGTACATTTTTGGCATCTTTTTTAAGGATCTGATGACAAGGTCTATGTAAATTTTTCTGTGTCTTCTGTTCCCTTCCCCCCTCTCTCTCTCTCTCTCTCTCTCTCTCTCTCTCTCTCTCTCTCTCTCTCCCCTTTCTTTATTAGACTCCCTTCTATTTTCATGAGATTCTGTTTTTATTTCTTTTTCTCTCTCTAGCTTCCACATTGTGGATAATGATAGAAACCTCAAGGGTTATTTTGAGCATACAAAGAAAACAAATGTTAAAGTGTCTGGAATATGTAAAGTATTACCCACATCCCTGAGTTGAAAATCTTGAGAATGAAATGTTCAGTAACTTGCCAAAAGCCAAAGATTATGTGTGGCAAAGTTGAGAAGAAACTCAAACAGATGTATTTGACTCTACTTTGAGTTTTTTTTTTTCTTGCTTCTGTCATATTTTCAAACTATATCATTGTTCAATTGTTGGATTCCAGTAGCCAAGTCTAATTTTCCAGTCCTTGGTTGATATTCTTTTTGCCCCAGAAAAGGAAAGTTGTTCTTTCTTCTGACAAGGTGGCATGCTGCCATTACAACATCCTCTAATAAATAAACACATCTATCCAATGTCACAACAAATTAGAAAGTACTTATTTCTGTTCAGTGAGCTGGATGAAATCAATAATCACCGGGGAGTTGCCACTATAATTCATTAGAGCCATTCACTGGGCCTCAGTAATCAGCTCAGAGAATGGAGCCAAAGTCTGAGTTCTCTGGGGAGAGAAAGTTAGGATCAAACTGTCTCAGTTCAAGTGAAAATAACACCTAATAATCATTGCATTATACTTCAAAGTTCTGAGATTACTTCTAAATAATGGAAGAAATGTTTTCAGAATTGCCTACCAATTTTCAGAATGAATCCAGCATTTTTTTTAAATTAAAAGGTACATATGGAAAGATAGGAGAGCATTTTTTTTTAAACTATTAGGACATTCTGGTCCTTTGGGTTCCCTAGATTTGCCTCATTGATCACAACTCAGTGTCTCTTCCCAGTCTGTTTTCTGCTTACTACTTTCAGTTTTCTGTTTTGGAGTCTTTATTCCTCTAGTTCAATGTTGGAGACTCTACGTGTTACTGTTTGATTATCTTGACTCTTTGAATCTAAACTCATTTTCCTAATGATACTACTGAAGTTTTAAATATCATTCAAATAGCAAGACTCCTGATATATGAATCTAATCTCTATCGTCTGCTGAAATCCTGACTCATACATTCAACCAGGCATGGCAACTTCATTTGGATCTATATAGGATGTTGTAACCTCAGTTCTAGAACTGAACTCCCTCATTTCCTTCTAAAAATTACCATGCTCATCCCATCTCCGTTGATGGCCATTCCATCCATCTGTTTCTTTGTTCCAAATCTTGATATCATAAAGTCTTTTCCTCTTCTTCTTCTACCAAACTTTTCCTCTTTTTCTTAAACTCCAGGAAATGACTTTTTCTTCAAATGTATACAGATTCCACTCATTTATCACTGTCTTTACTTCTAGCTCAGAGTTAATACTATTTTGACTAAACAATGGAAGATAAAATAATTCTAAAAAATTTCCCTGCTTCAAATTTATCACACCCTTGTCAGTCTATTCCCAAAACAAGAAGAGGTATAATCCTTTAAAATTTAAATCAGATAATGTAACCTTTATGTTTAAAGACTTGCATTTTTTATGGAGAATAAAACCAAGTCCTCAAATAATATTTTGAAGAAAGATCTGCAGGCTTGGAACCATGTCTACCAGGTACACTCCAGCCTGCAGTCCCAAAACCATTCTGGACCTGTTACAACTCTGAACATTTGCACTGCCACTCCTTCCCTCGGAGGCAATCTTCTTTCTTCTAATATCTAGATATTCAAATCTTACAAATTTCTATTCAATGTCTACTTCCCCATTCACTTTTTTAAAAATTTTTTAGCTATTCACCCCATTTAATTCCAATTTTCTGGTTCCACTGCCCCCATAGATCATGACATATGTTTTCACAAAGTTTGCTTGATCACTATGACTATTATTTATTGTTCTCTTTCTCTGTTAGAATGTACACTCCCTGAGGAACTGGACACTGCTTTGTCCACTGTTGGATAACAACCTAGAGTATCTGGCATATTAAGACATTCAGCAATATTTTAAATTATTTTTTTTAAGTTTCTCTTTAGACTAATGTCACAACAGATTGTTTTCTCTAGATCTATTTATGTATAGTACTTATCTTTGTAAATATATGTAAGTTATTTTATTTTGGTATTTTAAAGTTAAGCTACTTTCTGTGTCATGAACATGAATAAAGTAAAGTGCCTTATGACCAATGTATATAGTTGTTTACAGAGTCAAATTCAAGTATGTGTAGACACTATTTCACACAATCTATGAGGAAGAATCATTTTGGTTACTAACTGATAGTAAATATGTAAAGAAACACATACATAAAGAAATGTAGATATGTAAAAGAGGAAATGGAAGCATCTAGGGTTAGAAACTAAAGGATGTGAAGGAAAGCAAAACTATTAAAATAAAACTAACACTGGCTGTGACGCAAGCACCTATAATCCCAGTGATTTAAGAGACTGAGGCAAGAGGAAACCAAGTTTGAGGCCAGCCTTAGCAACTTAGCAAAACTCTTAGCCATGTAGCCAGAATTTGTCTCAAAATTTTAAAAAATGTATAATAGTAATAATAATAATAAAAAGGACTGAGAATGTAGCTCAATGGTAAAGCACCCCTGGGTTCAATTCCTAGAATAAAAAATAAATAACAATAATAAATAGCACATAACTTCTTAAAATTATTTATACCTGGGTTCAATTCCCAGTACCAAAAGCAATAGCAAACCAAAACAAAACAATCTAGATTCTTAAAAATACTTAAATAGATGAAATGACATAAAATTGTCACATTTACTAAGTATGCTGATAATGTTTTTCCCAGACAAAATTTTTTCCATTTCAGATAATAAAATATGGATGGAGACCATACAAGAGTTGTAGCTGAATGCTAGATTTATTCAGAAAAATATAGTTTGACCTAATATTGCAAAAAGATCAACTGAGTTTCAAAACTTTCAAACTGACACGGGATACAATAATCCATTATTCCCCTTTTTTTTTTTTGCTTGCAAGATTGAAGGTGGGTTATGTTCCATTGCTAATCTATAGTCTAGATATACTATGGATGACAGAGTTGATTTGTTAAAGAAATTACTGTTTATCTATAGCTGTATGACAAATTACCCTCAAGTGTCACCTTTTAAGTCACTATGTCCATGGTAATTTGTTACAACATCAATAGAAAAACAATACAATATATAGAGAGATTGGAGGGGAAAAAAATTTCAACAAATCATGTCAGGTACCAGAAGAAGAATTTATTCACTCTTGTCCCAAATCTCATCTGGTAAAGCACCTGTTAGGATTCAGTACCTGATTAACTGTATAATTTTTCTTTATCATTCTCCAAGATTCATTTACCCAGTCCAAATTGGTGAGTGTAAAGGTAGATGATACTGAGAGCCACAAAAGTTCTCAGCCCATAACCATTACATTCCAAATCCTGCACTAATGACTTGACCAAACACTAGCATGGTACCCTTAGGATGGTGCCAGAACTCCTTAAAATGTCTGCCAGGAAAAGGTCAATATTGGCAGAAGAATTAATTATTTATCACAACCAAACCCTAATGTTGGACTCCTGAACTCCTTTTAGAGTACTTGAGAAAGCTCACTATTATAAATCCTTTCTCTGATCAGTTGAGATGTACTACCTTCCAGCAGAGTCTACTCAGGGACCTGGAATCCATCTCTTGGAAATATAAATGTTCAAGGAGGTAGCTCCCACCCCTTGTCCTTGTAGGAGGGTAAAGTGCTAACTTTGGGGATTGCATTACTCTAACCGGTGCATCAACCCCCTGTCATAAATAAATACATGAGAAGTAAGAAGTTTGCTATTCATCTGGATAAGCAGTACCAAGGATCTATTCATGTGGACCAACAACCCACTTAATACCCTTAGTGTTCTTCCTTTATTATACCTCAGTATTTAGAGTCTCCTGCCTTTCATTTTGTTTTACATTCAATTTACTTCTTTGTGTTAGTTGTCACCAAATATAATCTGTCTTGACCATCATTAGCTAATGTCTACTTCTGCTTCTCTTTGGCAAGAGTTATTACTCCACTGCTGCATTTCCTAAATCCTTGATGTTTACCATGTTCATTTAGAGCACTTCAGAAATGAAATATTGGTTTTGTTTTGATTTATTGTATTAATATGTAGAGGTGGTTCTAGTGGCTTCTCTACTTGGCCTTTCTTACAATAATAGCTCTTACTTCGAAGGTCAGAAATCCAGTGCAGATATTCTGCTAGATGCTGATTCTGCCTATTTTAATTATATTTTCTAGCACTAAAGAAATAATCAGAGACTAGATTCATGGATTTACTGGGTTCACTGTAAAATTAAAGTAAACCAAAACTTTCTCATTTATCTAATAATTACCACTTACTCTGACCAGTTAGTTCCACTGACGTTTTAGGTCTGGAGAACTTGGTTTTAGTTCAAACCTTGGCTTTAGTTAGATTTAGTGTATGGCTAAATTATTTTTTGAAAAATATTTTTAGTTGTAGATTGATGCCTTTTATTTCTTTTAAATGTGCTGTAGGTGATCAAACCCAGTGCCTCAAGTCTAGTAGGCAAGTGCTCTACCATTGAGCCACAACCCCAATCCTGGCTAAAATATCTTATTCCCCTTTCCTTAATTCACGTTTGTCCTGAAAACTGGCTGTAGTTTCCATTAAGGAAGGCAAACAAAAATGAATGGCATAAATTTTTGTTAGGACCTGAGGGTCTTTCCTAAAGAGGACCACTTCATTTCAGAACTCAGATTCAGGGAATTGGTTCAGATGGGGGAGTAGAATGAATGAGGGGCTATGACTCTTCGGTACTTAATCAAGACAGAATTCTGTTCACTAGACCTAGGGCTTTCCCACCTATGCAGATCAAACAATCCTTCAGTTTTCTGTCTGTTTCACTCTAGGGGTACCACATTAACTAGTGAACTCCAAATGTCTCCACAGGTTGGACTTTCCCAACTACTGATTTGGCACGGCTACCCATTACAATAAATATGATTATCTTTTCTTTGGTGATTAAAGATTTTACTTGGCCCCTACACCCTAAGGTCTTGTTATCCCCTTTGCTTTTGGGTCTCCCCCACTTGACAGGTATCAATTCTTATAATTTCTGACCTAGAGAGAAGCGTGAATACAGAGCACTTGAAAGATGATATGGTATTTCTCACAAATTTATTTCTTAGGCTCTTCTGCAGGGTATGTCTTCTGGATTCCCATGTGAATTGCCAAACCTTGAGTGATAAATCCTTTCTAGCATTGTAACCTCCATAAGCTTTTGGACAATTTGATCTACAGTGTAACAAAGGACTTGGGGCAGTTTGACTTAATTTAGTATAGGCCATCTTTGGTTCTTTCATTCACTCAACCAACCAATCAAACTATCAGAATAACAATTATCTTCAAGTTAAAATACTGAATCTGAAATTCAGCTTTATGTTCCTTCAATTTAGTCCCCTTTCTTTAGGACTCACCCTCACACATTCCCAGGCTTCAGTTCATTTTTAAAGTCATGCAGCTGTTTTCATGTGTGCCGTATTCATTCATGAATCTCATATTCAGCAAACTCCCTATCCATTACTTGGCAAGTCAAGGTTAACACTCTCTGTAGCCACTCATTTGACCACATATCGTGTTCAGGGTTCAAACAAAGCAGCAGAACCAAGTCTATATACATACATTCAGGCACCTGTTGTGGAATTTGACCTTATGCAATAGTGGGAGTTAATTAAGCAGTCTCTGCGAAGTTACTGACTTTGAGTGAAATGTAACTTGAAGGCAATTTAGAAATAACAATGCATTCATGAGTTCATCTTAGCCAAATAGACAGATTTCAAAGCAAAACCACTGTGATGCTATTAAACACCATATCCTCTTTGTTCCTAGAAAAACATGTTTGCAATTTCTGCTTTTTTAGGAGATACTACCTAAGAATACAAGGTAATATCTCTTTATCCCATGTTTCTAGGACTTGGCATATGCAAACTATTTATTTTAATTTTATAGTGTCTTTTAATTTCATAGTGTCTCTTCTTAGAAATACGTGAGTTTGGAGTTGGTTCTTAATATGTAGCTTGAAAAAATGTATCTATGGTTATATGGGTCACAAGAAGAGAAAACTGATTCTGACTTGGTAAAACCATATGAAATTTGATTTCATCCCAAACACTAGATATTCAATGAAGTCCATAAACCTCACAAATTCATTAATTGTAATATTTTTGGTAGTATGTTATATGGACACATTTCACTTCCAAAAAAAATAAATATAGTTCTAGACAGCAGCAGAAGCTATAAGATATCAAGTAACCTAGCAATGAACAACAACAACAACAAATAGGATTTACAGGCTCTGAAATTAGAATTTCACAGCAGTGCAATCTAGATCTTCCTGGTCCAAAAGGACTGATGATATCTGGGTTAAATATCATATAAATTATATGTTTTTTGGTTTGATTTTATATTTTATTTGCCTAGAAAAACAATCAACAATCTCCTAACTATAATAATGTTTTTAACTGAGATGATTTGGAAGGATTCTTAGGCACTGTTTTATTTCAATAAAAGACATTTAGTGGAAAAGTTTCAATGCCATTAATTCTGCAGAATTTCTCTATGTTCTGCAACCATTAGGAAATATTTACTCTTAAATTCAGGATACTAAGTACTCAGTCTTCTGGGGCACTAGCATAGTAAACAATACTCTTTGTCCTGAAAACACTGTGCTGCACTCAATTAAACTAACATGGGTAAGAATTTGGTAGAGCCTCCTGAGGGCAAGTCAGGAAAATTGAAACACTGGGTAATTAGTTTCAGCATCATTCAGGCCAGCTATGAGGCAGTGATAGAGACTGGAATTAAAAGTACTAATTGTAAATTACAGACATGGGTCAACCAAGGTCCCAAACCTATGACAAGGACAAAACAGGAAATGGAGGGTTAATTCAGGAGATCATTCAGCAGCAATAGTGTTTTAAAAACTTAAGTATTTCCAATATTCCAACACCCCAATACATTTTTTTAAAAGGAATCTATAAAGTGTCACTAAATTGCAATGAATATTAAATGCTAGTTGAAGTTATATGCTCACATGTACTTTGCCTGAGAAAAAATAGAAAAGTTTTATTTGGGTTTAAATTATGTGGAATAAATTTTTATTGCACTATATTTTCTCTTATTAGTATGGAAACCATAGTGTTTGTCATTTAAAGAATACTATTTTTAAATGCTTTCTGTTATTTTATCAAAGTAAAACAATTGATGAGTAAGAACTAATCCCTAATCTTACTTTTTTGGAGAAATAATATATCAATTCGTATGTGTGGTCCTGCATTGCTATAATTTCTTTGTAGATATCTCAATCAAATTGATATTAAAATGTCACAATATTCAAAATAATATAATTAAAATCATATGGTTATTTAAGAAGTAACTTGAAATTATTTTCCTGGTTTTTTGGAATTGAACACATGGAAACATCTTATTAAAATTTTATTTAGTGATTATTTGAAAATCTGAACTCAAGGATACAATACAGCAACACAGGATAAAATATGATTTGTTGAACTCTGTAAGCTCTACATTAAGGTGATGTATTGGTTAATCTGAATTGTCAACTTGATTGGATTGATATATGCCCAAGATTAAGGGGCTTCTGGGATGCCAGTGAGGGTGTGTCTAGGAATGATTGGCATTGGGATAGTGGACTGAAGTGGAGACCTTGCCTAAGTATGGACAGCACTGTCCAATAAGTTGGTGGCTTGGATAGAATAAAAGTTGGAACAACAAGGAAGCAGCAGCAGATTCAAGCTTGATTCTTCTTGATGGGTTCTTAATTGCTGCTGCAATAACCTGGGAACATCAGAATCTGGCTCCTCCTCTCTTCTAAAGCAGACTCTACCAGCGATTCTCCAGGGAGTTTCCAGGCCTTCTCCTGTTGGTTCTGTTCCTCTAGAGAACCCTAACACAGGTGATATATGTTAATTCACTCCATCAATTAAATTAAATAAATTATTTAAAATAATTTAATATTAATGTCCGTATATTCACTAAAAGAAGTCGTTTCCACAAATAGTAAAAAAGCTTAACTTTAGCCTCGACTTTTTTCAAATTCAGTTTTTCAGAGTAGTCTAAATTAATGAGTCGTTCTTATGATAAAATTCTGAAAGAAACATTAAAATGATGAATGTATTGCAAACTTAGGAGGGAGCTGATATCACAGAAAGAACTTAATACTTACTTCTAATAATAAATAATTCTCTCACTGCTGAATTTTCAGTTCAATACCTTCTCAGGAAGATGTCAGAATGAAGCATTAAAGGTTGCTCAGTTCCATCAGAATGGGAATAGAGGGGCAATCTTGAGGAGAAAGGAACTCAAGAAATCAATAAAGCTCCACGGGATGGTTCCACAGAGAACTGAACAAAATTATTATTATGAGACCTTATGACAGATGAGGCAGTTTTAACATATATTTTTCATTTCATTCTCACAATAAAAGAATTATGATTTTCCGTAACATAAAGTTGTATAGTATGTGGCTTAAAAAACTTAAATGACAGACAAAATAAGACAATTATAATTAGTTAAACTAAAATCAAGTCCCAGGTCTATCTGAACCAGCTGCTCAAAGCGGGGTCCAGTGAGCAGCTGCATGCACACCACCTGGGAGTCTGTTGGAACTGCTTACCTTGACCCCATCTCAGATCTATTGAATCACAGTCTATAGAGCTGGACCTCAGGAGTCTGTTGTGGCAAACTCTCCAGGTAATTTGAATGCACATTTCAGTTGTACAAAGCACCACCATATGCCACAGAAGTGACTTGAAATCAAACTTCATCAATCATTTTCACAAATACACATTCTCGTACAAAGGACTGAATTGCATGTAGCATTTCATGATATTTTTAAAAAGTGGAAAAATACCCTCCATGCCTTTATGCTAGGATCATTTAAAAGAGCACCATGTGCAAAGTGCACTAAAACGTAAAGCATTCAATTGTGTTATTAACATCAGTCAGAATTAGTATAATTATTTTATATCAACATGAATGAAATATTTATAAGTTAAAACTCTTTAAAGAAAGAAGCTAAAACCACCTCCCTTCCCCATCTTATTATTTCATTTATCATTAGTTTTAGAACATGGGAAAGAAAATCATGAGTTGCTTGCAGTTGCTCTTTACCACAACAGTAGCTAATATCCTTGTCAACATGCTTATACCATTTCCATCTTTAGGAACAGAAACACTTAGCTTCCTTAGGTGGTTAAAATCAACACTAAAACAGATTGTGCTTTTTTGGGAGTCCGAGATTTTTGGATCTTAACAAAACCTGCTTCTAAATGAAGGGCAGTGCTAGGTGAAAATTGCAATTCATCATTTATAGCTTAATTTAACAGCAGGTTGTAGCCAGTTTTAGAAATTCAACATCAAGCATTCAGAAATGTGATCGGTCTGAAGTAGAATAACACTGCAAAACAGGAGTGTGTGCTTTAGTTCACAGGGCTTAGTTCTCTCCCTACTTCTTTCTCAGTAAAATGTGAGTTTGCAGGTAAGATTGTGTGCATACAAATTCACTAATAATGCAAAGACACATTATGTTTTTATAAACTTCCAGATAAGGATAATTCTGAAATAAAATTCATCTTATTTTATGAAGATTGATTTTATACATCTTCTTCCTTTTTTTTCTCAAACCAGAATTTCATATTAATAGTTCCTCTATCTCAATATTTCGTAAATTAACAAACATAATTCATTCATCGTTTATATTTAAGTAAATAAATATACAAAGCATACAAGCACATACACACATTGAATGAACATCCAAAAGTAACTTAAGTTCAAACATTTAAAATTTGGGGGGACATAATGATTTTCAATAGTCAAAGCTAAGATCTCTCTCCCCCTCCTTCTTCTCTCTGTCATTACACACACACACACACACACACACACACACAGAGAGAGAGAGAGAGAGAGAGAGAGAGAGAGAGAGAGGACATCAATTCAGAGCCTCAGAGCCTCATTTGTGAGTCTGTTATTGAAAGTCTGGTCTTATTATATGTGTGAATTTGGGTAGCCTCCATGTTTAGCAAGAGAGAGGGTGGTACTGGTTTTAAAAGCAAGCTCTGTAATCAGCACTAAAGCCTTGTGTTTTGCAGTCCTGTTCCATTACTTGTCAACTGTATTAACTTTAGAAAAATTACTTAATCTCTGCAACTCAGTTTCATTCTTTATAAAATGGTTTTATTAACAGTACTTATCTCTAAGGTACATTTTACAATTGTGCAAAGAAGCAATAGAATCTGGCATTGTTGACTCATTTTCCACAACAAGAGCATCTACATATTTTTTCCTCAAAAAAGTGCATTGAAATAAATTAAAAAGAAAGAAAACTTGCATGAGTTGACATCAGTTTTTTTTATTTTATGTGATATACTCATAAGACCGAACATAAATGAGAACAAAAATAGACAAAGAATTGTGTTTGGGCCGTCAATAAATTCCAGGTACTTATAACTAGACACCTGCAACTTACTGCAGCAGAACCACAAACTGTTGCTAAATTCAAGGCTTTTGTGTGTACATGTTTGCATACTTGTGTGTATTGTATGTACTGGGAGAATTATTATTCTAAAAGCTAATCATGAGCAACATCAAACAATCTGAGGATAAGAATACTGAAAAGTTTACACCAATCAATGAATGAATAAGCAAGAACATGAGAAAAGTATCAGACTAATACAGAAAATGGGCTGAATTAACATTATATATTTCTAATATAATTTATACCATGTTGATTCTCAAAATATTATTTTGAACTTTATAAAAATATGGAAATAATACAATAATCATTTTAATAGAAAATGAACATTTGGTGATTTAAAAATCATAATGACATAGTTGTATTTCTGATGAGGATTTTCAACTATCACACATTTTCTAGAAAATGTTTAATTATGTGATTAAAATATGAAAAATAAAACATCAAGTCTATTTCAAGAAACCTATGTTAAAGGAGTAATTTCTAATAAAGGACATATTTGTGACAAAGTTTTCTTAAAGTTATTTACAAATGCAAAAAATATTAAAACAACCCAAATGAACAATATTATAATAATTAGTAAATTAATTCTATTGCATCTACAAAATAAAATTCATTTAACATTAAATTTTAAAATGATTTTAATGATCTGAAAAAATGCATATAGTGTAATGCTAAGTGAAATAAAGTACATAAGAAATAAGAATATAAAAATAGAGTTGTAATTTTTACTGCATTGTTATGTATAGGTTTATAAGCATATGTTACACAATGACTGAAAGTAAATACAGCAAAATGTTCTCATTCATGATCACAGCTGACTTTTTTTCTACAGTGATGAGTTTTCTGAAATTCAGAAAACCTATTCAATGATGAATGTTCCAAAGACAAAGTTATAAATAGCCCAAAGAATGTACATATTGGGTTTTATTTGAAAGAAAAGTGTGGGCTAGGGAGATAGCTCAGTCAGTAGAGTGCTTGCCTTGCACTGGGTTCGATCCCCAGCACCACAAAAAAAAAAAAAAAAAAAAAAAAAAAAAAAAGAAAAGTGTGTACATCAAAATTTTAATTTGTCGAACCACAAAATTTACCATAAGTAAATTTTAAATATGATACATTTTAAATCTGTTAAATGTGCTTCCATTTGAGAAATAGTTGAAAAAGATATTTTCTCAAAAATATATATTTAATTCATTCTTTAAAAATATGGCCAAAAAATATTAAGTTTTATTTGTTTCAGTTAACAACTTATGTTAATTTTATGATAATAAAATTTTGCTTTGCATCAATGAAAACATCTCAAAATCATGAATAAATTTGCCACAGTTCTCTGTCATGTGCATACAATTCTTGCTGTCTGCGATTCTATGTAAAACATTTGAGATTTTAATTATTTAATCAAATAAGAATACAAACAATATTTTTCAATAATTGAAAAGAGTAGTCTTCTGAAATTTGCACCCTTTGTGACTTTGATGTCTTTGGAGTCTGCAATTGTTTGACTCCCTATTTCTGAGAATTTAATTCAGTTAATCTTCTGAATGCAGCAAGAAACACTATTGAATAAGTAGGTAGTTTGTGAATGTCATTAAAAAAAATGAAAGTTAGCTATAGTGAATGTTCCATCTGAGCAGGACTCGCAGATGTCAGTGGAAAGAACTCATGGGGTACTCTGCCAATCACATGCAAGATCTGGCATCACTGCCAAGTTTCTACATGCTACAGACAGTCCCTTCAGATCAAGGAAAGTCTTGCTTACATGCACTGAATTTTCAAAATATGTTTCTAGAAGTTATAATTAGTACTGAGTGAAAAAAGAATGAATATGCCTTTTGACTTGACCTAGAATGAGAAATTCCATGGTAATTGTGCCTTCTGTGGCAAAGGTAACATTTTCCTTGAAGAGTGAAGGGGTGACTCTAGGATCTTTGATATGAAACTTTCAAATTCACACCTTTTTTGTCCCATTTATTCCCCTATATTTTACAAGGTGAAGATGAGTGAAGTAAAATATTTTACTGAGGTTCTTGCCTTGAAATCCTTGAAATAAGACAAATCCACATGAAAATAGGAATGAAAGCACATCGAGGATTCATACACAAATTCTGGTGAGGCACAGGAATGTGTTCTGGGTGGTAAAGCAGAAATATGAGATGAGATGAAAAATTGCTCAAGAGATAACTTGGGGTCTTGAGCTTAAAACTGAACATGATAAAGTCTGTCTAATATTGCATTTGGGTTGTGCTCCTCCTCTCCATCTATGGAAGGAGAGATTAATCCCTCAAAGAGAGCATTGCTAACACTTCAAAAATCCAATTTGTGAACAATATTCAAGTGTCTGGGAATACACATTTATAATCTTAACAACCCAGTCTCACTAAACTTGGAGGAAGTTGTCATTCATTTTCAAATATCAGAGGATGCCATACCTTATGGAGAAAATTAACATCAGAAAGAAAAAACCTTTTTGTAAAATTGAAGAAAGAACAGCAAAAGATGCAGGTACTTCTCTTTCCCCGACAATGATGCTCAGTGTGCTGACACCAGAACAAAAAATATTCAGAGCTTAATCTTTCGTTTGGAAAACGTAATAATGGCTTTTTCATGCAACACTTAAGGATAAGAGGAAGGTCTGCTTCCAAGAGGATGAAAGTGGAAGGAGAGACATCTTCCTCAAAAGTATAACGAATATCTTTCAAATTTAAAATATGAGATTCACATATTTGAACCTATTTTCTGCAAAATGTAAAATCAAAATGTTTAATTGAATCTCAGACATCTTTGTAAATTATCATTAATGCCCCTAAGTTTTAAAATGACAATGACAGTTGTCAGAGTTGCTGTGCAGATTAATGAGAGGAATTATAAAGCTTGTAGTAGAATTCTTGGCACAGTGCAGGTACATGTCAGGTGTCGTGGGCACTGCTGCCGTGCTTCCACAACCACAATGATTAAGTTCACTATCACAACAGCAAGAATAATAGTGATTATTTTGTGTGTGTTTTATTTTTATTGACACTGTTTTATATATTCTATTAACAGAGTTTCCTGCTTGCTTGATAACTTGCTTATAAACACCTAAATAAAAGATATTTTAAACTTTTTATCCTTGTTTTCCCTTAAGTTTGCTATAATATCTAGTTTCACAAAATCTCCCAAGAAATGTTATCGAACAGCTAAAAGTTGGAAGATATGGGTCTATCATTTCCTTTGTGCTTCTGTTGTTGCTGTTTTAATGAACATACCCAGAAATCATCCAGTCAAGTACTTTTCTGAAGGCTGTGTTAGTATATAGAGAAACAGTGAACAATTTTCATTGTGAATGAATAGATAATTTGGGAGGAAAAAGTTTAAAAAATGTGTATGTCAACATTTTTAACATAAGCCACAGTTGTGTATCCCATGGTCCTTCTAGTATGACTTAGTTTAAACACTCATTCTATGTAGAGCTCTTGTACACATGCTAAATACGTTTTGATGGTCTGATAAAAGGAATTACGTACGGCACACATTAAAAAAAAAAACTCAGTATGATTTTTTAAAAAATCAGAGCTAGCTTATGTAAAAAAAAATGAATTATTGACAGAATGGAAGAAAAATAGCAATTTTTTAGTTCAAAGGTTTGGAACAGAAATTAAAAAGTCGAAGTGCATTTCCTTTCTTAGTTTCCTCTACTTTTCTCAAGCATCTGCCTCAGTGTTCAGATGCTGTAGACCACCACTCTCTCCACAGTCAGGCCTGTGGATGGACACCCTGCAGTTCCCTAGTTCACAATTTACAATTTCAGCTACAGAGAGAGAGAGACTTGCACAGTGTCTGTGAATCCCAATCCAGAGTTCTCAGGAGACACAGGAGGACTGACCCAGCATGAGGCAGCAGCCAATCTCTTGTGTGATTAATTGTGGCCAAAGTGACAGTGTCACATAGAACAACAATAGCACTTAATCCCTGGGGGTTACCAGAAGGCAATTCTCAGGAATAAGAGGCCATTGTGAAATGGAAAAATACCCTGAAATGTATCTGTATCATCTTGTATTATGCTCAAGGCTGAATACCCAGTGGGTTGGCCTGCTATTTTCCAGAAACCGTGCCCATACCAAAATATATCCAATATAAAATTCTCCTCAAAATGTGCCCTCTGACCATACTGCAAATAGTGACCTCACTCTTCCACAATCTAATAACTGTTTGGAAATATTTTGCTACTCCACGTAAGTTTTACTTAGTAAAGGCAAATTGGAAAAGGAAACTAAATTTTCTTGTGCATTCTGTATTGCCATTTGTTAAGCATGGTTTATAGATGCTGATTAACAGTGCTACTTATCTTTCACAGACAGAATTCCAGTTTATACTTGGAGCATAGCAAAAAGACCAAATGATTTGATTAGCCTCAAGAGTCAATTCAGTGAGAAATATAAAAGCATCAGGCCAATTGTAGGCTGTTACATAGAGAGACCAATAAAATCAAAATCAGTCACAAAAATTACCTAACTGATGTGTTGGCAAAATTTTCTTCTTAAAAAGTTATTGGGATTGATGTAGAGACAATCACAGCATTAGAATCAGGGCATGTCCCAGTTAAAATTTCTAGACATCCATCATAATTATCCTACTTGAGCTTTTATGAATCTCTGTACGTCTACGTAAGCCCTTCCCTTTCTCTTGTTCACTGTCCTCATTCATAATTGGTTTTATCTTACCAGTTCTGAGGAAGCTGAATTACACAGCACAGTCAGATAAAGATTTGAGTCTAATTGTTTCCCTACAGTAAGTAACCTTGATCATGACTTGCATACCTTGCCCCACTCTCAAATGTAAATAGAGGCAATTGAGCAAGATAACCTCCAGGTCCATATCAGGATATCAAAATCTGAGACATTTAGAAAAATTAATATAGTTTAAACCAAGACTTAAGTGCTGCATTTGGCTTCTGTTAATACTAAAATTTGAGAACAAGAGGTAAAGCGTTTGGCTTCAGTGCATATTAATGCCTTTTGAAAAACTGCATGGTATTTGATTCTGCAAGAAGCTGACTACAACAGTTAAACAGGATAATCCTCTTAGGAAAATTTGTATTTCTAAAGAGGAAGACACTTAATAAAGTAAGTGAGTGATATATGATGATGGCCCAGAGATAGAACAAGTATTTGGACACCAGAGTTTCTTTCACTTGAACCTGCATTGATATTAACCTGCAAAATAGGCGTGTCATATTTCAAATGGCTTATAAAATAAAATTCCTCACTTCCAAAAGCTATTTTTATGACTTACCAAAAAATAATCTTTATGTGTTAGATTTATCACCAATTCTCCAGTCATGTCTAAGTTGGCATTCTGATACAAAACATTGTAGCTTAATTACTCAGAAATACATCTTTGGGGACTGAATATGTTGAAACTTAAAACCATACAGATAAATCAGGTGAAGATGACAGTTAAGATTGATACTCTGTTATTAAGATCCTCAAATTCGAAAATATTTTCTGATTTTTCTTTGTTGAAGCTGTGACAGTTATCAGTGCATTGTCTTCCAATTCCAAGCCTGGGCTTTTTTGAGATACTTCACGTTCTGAAGCTGAATTCTGAAAACATGTGTCCCAACAATGTTCAACCTTTTCATAAAGGATAGTAGAGGGTCACCGCAAGGTTGTAGCAAATGAAAAATGCATTTGTCCCTGGCTTCAATGTTACTGAGTTCTTAGCTCAGTAATTCTTACAGACCATCTTGAACTCATCTGAATTTCTCAGTCACTCAGTGAACTGTTATTACAAACTACTTTGGCCTGCTCATGTCCTCTTATGAATCTCTCTGCCTCTTGATAGTTCACCCCTATATCCCTCAGCTACTCCTCTGGTAAGGTCCACTGTCTCTAGTACCAGCTTCTATATTTTTACAGGAGTGAGGCACTATCCCAACACGGTCAAAATCTCAGCCTTAGGATGGATGGAGTTGAGAATATTCTAAGTTCTTAGTCTCTTCCTCACTCACTTTTTTGCAGCCCTATGTGGTAAGAACTTCCCAGATTTGCTATTTCTCTATTCCTAGAATCCTATTTTACCCCTTTTAGTAACTACAATTTTTTGTTAATGGTAATATACTTTAAATTGCCCATGTTTCACATTAATGGTATGCTTTTTACTTCATGATTGATGCAAGTGCATATTAATATTTCAAAAGTCACACTTAAAAGTTTGAATCTGTGGTGAATTCTTTATAAGAATATATCACTAGATCTTAAAGCAATAGCTTTCAAAATACCAAAGCAATGGTGGGACTCACTTTCAGGTCTCAGCATCATGGAAAGAAAAATACAAGTATTGGTCATGAAACTAGGTATAGTCACTTGAGTATTTTACCATAAGTTGATTCAATGCAGAAATATCCTGCCCCTATGTAAGTGTTTCCTAAGTGTTGGAGAGCATTAAGAAGTTTTATCTGACTCTTGAGAGAAGTCTATCTCCCAGTGAGATTCATTTCCATTATTTCGCTGTTCAACTCTGAAAAATGACAGAGGAGTAACTGCAGCAGCTTAAAACAGTTAATGGGATACTGTTGCCATGTAGACAGAGCTCTATCTCTTAGAAAAGTGGTCTATATCCTGTTAGGCACTCCTAAATCTTTTCTATTTTGAGTTTCAGTTATATTATTTTCCATATCATCACTCTATTATACAATTGCTTTAGGCAATTTTAAAGCACTATAGTTCATAAGAAGTAAAAGCACTCTAAGGCTCAAAGCAGTGGAAAAGATGCTTAGAGGTGTCTGATAAAACCCACCTTTCTCATCAAAAAGAGGATAGACTCAAATCACCTTTAACAAATCAGTAGAAATCCTAATATTAAAGACCATTGAAAAGGAGATTTCTCAGGATTTGTCTCCTCCCAACATCATCTCGGTTTCTCTTAACCCATTGTGGTGTTCACTAATGCTTGATATCTGTGTTTTGCCACCCATATTGTAGCTGTAACTGGATAATCTGTGATATTCCATCAGAGTGCCCACCACCATGTCCATGTTCATCAGGATCAGAAGGTAGATAGAGATGGAGTTCTCAAAACTCTCCAATGCCCAATCTAAACTATTTGCTCTCTCAATTTGATATATCCTGTTCCTGTGATTTAACCATGTCTACTCTGCCACTTCATCTCCTCCTCATTGTTGCAGACCTCAAATTTCCCAACCATTCATTAATCAGTCAACACTTATAAATCTTATTCTTCATTCTAACCCACATCATTATTCTAACATCAGTTAATGTTCATGAAAATGCCCTTTCCATAAATAGTAGCAAATCCATCTGCCCTTGACCTCTATTGGTCTTATTCTTCAACATTCCTCTGCATCTGGTTTATATCTTCTTCATAACTCAAAAATATTTAATCTTCAAAATTATTAAACATGGCATTTTGGGGTCACATCCTCTATTCTCTTCATTTTCTTGTTGTTAGGCATGATCAGACCACCAACACATGAGGTAAGTCAGTGCCATCTCACTTTTATTTTCTCCATCTCCAGCATTAATTCCAAGCAATAAGATTCTTATTTCAATCACTTTCTTAAAAACACTTGGGTTGTTCGGTACCACTGTCTTCCTATCACAACTACATGACAAATCCACAGTAAGCCACCTTAAAAGTCACTACCTTAAAAATACCTGGGTTGTTCTGTACCACTGTCTTCCTATCACAACTACATGACAAATCCACAGTAAGCCCAATCAGAAGTTTTGTCCACAGCTGCAATCAGGTAAATGGATATTTCTGGAGAAAAATAACATATCTGAAACATTTTCAATATTTTCTGGTTTTCAGTCTCATAAGCAACCTTAATATTTCCCAGAGAGATAGTAATATTTCTCTAGTAAGTTAACTCTCTAACCCTCTGACCTCCTTATATCTCTTTATACTCAGAATATTACTTTTCCTTTGCTTCACTGATAAAAATAGAAACTTCTATCAGATGCAAATGGTGTCACCTTTCTCTCTTCAATAAACAAAAGCATATGCATGGCAAACCCTTTCCTCTTTACCTAATGCTATAATGTGGGGGAAATAATGACTTTTTACTTAAAATTCATCTCTACTTCAGCTTTGTCTCATATTCTTTAGAACTCTTAGGACTCCCCCACCCCCCCGCCACCACATCTTTTCCGTCTCTTGGAGACAAATGCAGCTCACCAGATTCTTCCCATTCTGATTTAAACCTGCTTTTGTTACTGTCATTATTATTCCATTATGATCATATATGTTTTTAAAAATACCAATACTTTAACTCTCTACCCAAAAATTCTGGTTTAATTAGCCAATGGTAAATCCTGGTTAAAAAAATATTCCTCAGATGATTTTAATGCTTAAAAATATTAACCTTTCACAAAATTAAAACTATCCCTCCTAAAACCTCCCATATCCTCTGCACATGACTCTTACTTCTCTTCACTACAGAACATTTCAAAGAATAATTTATCCTGATTGTCGAAATGTCCTTCTTCATCATCAATTTATCCACATTTCTTCATAAAATCTGTTCTTTTCGGGAACAGAAAAGACCACTCTGATACTAAAATCAGTACACAAATTTGGTCATTATTTTAAATTCTCAGCATTTGACATATGGCCTTTGATAGTTTTGAAATGCATCCTTCCATCAATTTGCTCCTTCTCTATTTTCACATCCTTTTCTGAAAATAGCTTTTGCAACTATTTTTCTGTTCCTCTTATGTGTAATAGTTACATTAGGACTCATAATTTATTGGAATTCTTCCTAGGAAAGAAAGTAGTAACATTGGGTTATAAACATTCCAGTAACCTACACTATGGACTGGAGCACAGTCAAGATAGGCTAGATCGGCTTAAAAAATTAAATCTATGATTTAAAGGGGCAAATATATATTTCTCCTTCATTTCTCCTCCATATTTCATGATCAGTATTAGCTGTTAGCAAAAAAGGAAGTTCAGCTGAAAAAGTTGCTGAAAGAATCACTTCCCAAAGCTAGATGCTGAATTTGTATTAAAAGTAAGACAAAGCAGGTTTCTTGGTCTAGAGAGCTTTCCATCATTCCATAATTCATGCAAAATTACTGTCTTCATTGTTAATGAACAATTTTTCATAGCATTATGTAGTTGAAAAACTAATGAGCATTTTCAAGCATTTGAATATTTTTCTTGTAAATTCTACATTGCAGACTCCAATTTGAGATTATTTTTATCCCACTTATGTTTTTAGTAGTCATGTACTTCTGTCCTAAACTTTGAAAATGTAAATTTCTAAACATTAAGAAAGATACTCTTCAGAAATTCTCCTAGCAAGTGTAAGCATCTTAATAATAATGCAAAGGCTTATTATGCTAAAGACCCAATGTAACCTCAACTTTGCTTGCAATGTGCTATGTTTCTGTTCACATTGACATAATTTTTTCCAACCAGATCTAAATTGCAAGAGAATGAAGGCTGACAACTTCAGAGAATGTTCTTGGTTTTTGTAATCTTTATTACTCCTACAACATGCTAGTACTTTTACTGTTCTTTCAGGTTGATTCCTTTCCTTTTATCTGAGTCATAATGATTCTTATTGTCTCTCTGTGTCAATCAAGCTCTTGATGAAAGGATACATTATAACACAGGGAAAAACTAAGAAAGCATTCCTCTTATTTCCCTCCTAAGGTGAAATCTTTATTGTCACATTCAAAATAAATACCAATAAGTATGTAATATTCTTCTGGGTTCTCTGATACCAATGTATTTATCTTTAATTTTTAATTTAATTTTAAAAGAATGAAAATTTATAAATAAAATGGAAATCTGGGCTCAATTTGACAATCTGTCACAGAGTGAAATTTCTGAAGTAGACAGGAAGATAACCACTATTGAAGCAAAAATGAATGTGAAATCATCTATCCAAACTACAAATGACAGTCACTTAGCCATTGTACTATTTATTTTTTTCTACTGATTATCTTTCAGGACATTCACATGACATATACATTATATGCAAAGTGCAGCAATAAAGTGAATTAGTCAGCAACATGAAGTGAAACCTCTTTATCACATTTAAAATAATCTTCATTATTTACATTGCAACAAAAGGCTATAATAATGGATTTTGTTTTTTCCATGACTAACTACTTAGTCTGGTGTATTGTCTTAAAATTTTATCCTTATTTTCTTAAAATTATCAATATTTTATAGATTTAAAGTCACTCATGCACATACGAAAATTTATAGATGTTGAGCCTACCTAACTAAGTTGTTCTTAAAATGCCTGTCTTAACCTCTCATGTCCCTCATGTCCTTTTCCCCTACATGTAAACCAATTTAATACTCTGTTGAGCATTATTTCTATTTTTACCTATCATTCTATGTAAACCTGAAGATTAATAAGAGGACAGTTGTTATCACTGTGCCAAAAAAATACAAGATCAACACATTTTTCTGAAGGTTACATTGCTCTCCCCAAAATACCTTTTGTAATATCTCGAAAATCAACAGTTAGAGCTTAAATAATTCTTTTTGCTTTCTGTTTATTACCTCATAGTGTGTATGGCTGTGATTTCATAAGCTATCACAAAGAATAATAAGCTTTTCTATTATTCCTACAAAAATGCTGCAGTAAACTTTCTTATATGGTTGTCTTTATCTTTTCATGCTTAAAGTTTGTTAGAATGATAGGTAAAATAATTTGAAATTTTAATATATTTTTTCCAGCTTGATTTTCAAAATATTTGTAATTTCACACTTTGTAGCACTCTACATATGAGAACACCATATTCCTACTCTGTCAGCTGGAAAAAGTTGTTTGTCTCTTTAATATTTTCTGGTCTAATGGATATAAAGCCGTCTTCTGTAACCTGAATCGGCATTACTCTTACTATTCATAGATTAAAGTGTTTTTAACATATTTGCTAACCATTTGAATATGGTGTAATCATAATTCCTTCATTAAAATCTTCTATTTGTGTCCTGGTTACCTTGTCCAGTTCTAGCTAGGAATGATCTTGGAAGCTAAGGTTATATTGTAGAATCTGGAAACTTACCATCTGCTATGGTTTGAACACCATTTGATTGTGTACCAAAGCTTCCTGTGTTGGAGGCTTGGTTCACACTGTGGCAATTTTGAGGTGGCAAAAACCTTTAAGAGGGGGGGACTAGTGAAAGGTGTTTAGGTGATTGAGGGTGTGCTCTTGGATGAAATTAATGTAGTTCTCTTAGAACCCTGGTGAGTTCCTGTGAGAATAGGTTATTATAGAGAGAGCTAGCTTGACACCTGAAACTATTTGCCTTGCTATGTGACTGTTGTTTTCCTTTTGCTCACAAATCTACCATTGTGCCATCTACCAAGAGAGTCTGATGTCCCTCATCAGAAGTCAAAGCATTAGAGTCACTAGGTCATGGATTTTCAGCCTCCAAAACTGTGAGCTAAATAAATTTATTTTTCTTAGATATTACCATGCCTCAGGTATTGTGTTATAGAAACAGAAAATGGACAAATACATCATGTGAATGGTTTCTATACTGAAATACTTAGAAAGAGATATACACGGTACATCTTCAAATAGGAATACTTTTTTTTTTTTTTTTTTGGTTTCTAGGATTCTAGTTTGGGTCAGTATTGTTCTCTATGCCACAGACTGTATGGGTATTGATTTAGAGATCTTTATGATTTATGTTATTTTTACATGTACAATTTATGTCATCTGAAAAAATCTCATTCATACTTAGTCCCAACTATCTAATTTAAAAAATGCATCTGTTTGTTACTGAATTGAAATATTACTTTCCATACAGTACTCACTGTAATGTGTGTGGTGCTGTTCTATTCACCTATCCTGTTGACAGTGATGACAGTGTAACACAATACTGCAAATATTCTTAAATGTCTTAGATATTTAAAGTCATTACTTTGCCATGAATGTTGAAGATAATATAGAGGGGTAGAGATATTATTTTAATTATCTAAATGTCATGGACAATTCACTGGTAAGACACTAGGTCCATTTCTAAGGATGTGTCTTGCAATTTCTTAGTTCCTTTTGTATATTTCACTAAGATTTTAAACATAATTTCTATATCTTTATCTTAAAATACATTTCAAAAATTTTCAAGTTTATGAAATGCTGTGAATAATGATAATTTTGTTGTGGGGAGCATTCTGTAAGCATAAAAATAATTGATTTTATGTTCATATTATATTCAACTAAGCTTTATAAATTTAAAGATATTTTCCTGAATGTTTTTAAGGGACATGGTTTTCTAGGAATTCATACAGAAAGGAATTCAATCACAGTAAAGGAGTTAAACTTGCTACTTATTTCCCAATGTTCATACTATTTGTTCAGTCATTTATAGTGCATCTGTTAGAACTTCTAAGATAATATTTATACAATCCAAGTGATAGCTGGCATACCTGGCTATTTCATGATTTTGATTAAAATATTTTTAAGACTTCAACATTGGTATAATTTTTATTAGCTTAATTTAAGTGGATTGCAATGTTTGTATGGTTTTCTTCTATTACTTATGTCTAGTGTTTTATTTATGATAATAGTTACATATTATAAAATGTCTGTTCTACATTTTTGTATGTTTGTGCCTTTTTTCTCCTTTGCGTGATGATATAATTGATTATATAGACAGATACACATCTATTGAAACAACTCTTTCATTTTTGAATATAAACTTATGTGGCTATGGTGTATTATTATTGACAGATATTTAATTTTTATTGCTAAATATCTTATTCAGAATTTTTGCATCTATTTCCTGAAGTGAAAAAATGCATGTTTATAAGATTAGTGAAATACATATAAATAATTCTTACATATTGAATGACTATATATTGAACTAATTTATAATATCAAAATATTTGACATAGTTTTACTGAAATTATGATAACAGCACTTCTCAATCATTGATATAAAGCAATTTGAAATTCATTTATTCTATGCTTAATGGTTCTTTAGAATATATTCCCTAACCTAAATATACTTCAAGAAGAAGGAATGTTAGTTCTCCTCAACCTAAATCATGTCCAGATTTGTTTACACATGAAACGCATTCTTATAAATTATTTTGTTGTTGAGTGCTATGATTCAGGTAGTTTGTGTTCCCCAAAATCTCACGTGTGAGGCCATGCAAGAACATTCAGTGGTGAAATGATTAGGTTACAATAAGTGGGACCTAATCAGTGACTTTAATCCATGGATAAGGATTAACTGGGTGGTAAATGTAGACAGGTAGGGTCTGGGAGAGTGCTCAGAACCACCATTTTCAAATAATGTGTATCAGTCATTCTAGACATTAATTTTTATCCAATTACAAATGTGGACATTCATATTTTCTGCAAACATCCATGGTAACTAACATTTTTAACTCAAAAAGGGTTTTGAATTTTATTATTTGATTGTGTCTTAAGAATTTTAAAAAGATGATTTTCAACAAATATTGTTCATAATATTGAGTTCATTTAGTAATTATAATACTTATAATACTGCCAAACCAAAAATATGAGTCTTCTTTGAACAGCAAGCTGACTCTTTGGCCTTTAAGGTCACAGTTCCCCAGGTCAATAGATTTTTTTGACAACAAAAGAGATGCTGAAATCGATTCGAGTACTTCATCATGTCAAGGCATATTTTTTTTTTTACAAAGTTCTGAAAGCTTTTTTTTTTTTTACTAGATGATCACTTGTCACTAGCCCAGTCATTCCTCATTAAAAGAGGTTTTATGAATGACTGAGTTCTATTCTTAAAATGATGGCTAGTAACTAACAATTTTGATAGTGGCAAGGATTGGGAGGTAATCACCGCTGTTATCAAAACGTCTGGTTTTTCACTTTGTAAAGTAAATTGCATGACTTGTCAGACATTTCGCATAGTTTGCAGACAAATGTCAGTATTGATTTTATTCCTAGTACTTTCCATGTATCAAATAATTGAAGAACACTCATTGTTAAGAAACAACATATACTGTAGATGAGCAAGGTTTCAAACTTTGTTTCCCACCGTGTGTTGATTGAAAGGAGACAAAAGACATCTCAGGGGCTCTAACAAACCAAGACTATGTGCCAAGGTTGGTGCAAACTGTGAGACTGTTGAGAGCACTACTTCATCGACTTCCAATGAGTTTTGCAGCTCTGTCACCATCTTCATCTACTGATGAAGCTCAGGTAAAAGAAGAGGAAGCCCCAATCTGGAAGGGTAGGTCCAAATCTTCATCATGTCAGCTTACGACTAGACTGCCTTAACATGACTCTCAAAGTACAAGAAGTAAAATCAGGAATCAATAAATGGAATAGATTCAAACTAAAAGACTTTTTCTCAGCAAAGGAAACAATCAACAATGTGAAGAGAGAGCCTACAGAATGGGAGAAAATTTTTCCACATGCACCTCAGATAGAGCGCTAATCTCCAGAATTTATAAAAAACTCAAAAAACTTTACTCCAAGTTTACAAATAACCCAGGCAATAAATAGGCTAAGGAAATGAGTAGACATTTCATAGAAGAGCTGCATGCCATCAACAAATATATGAAAAAACATTCAACATCTCTAGTAATAAGAGAAATGCAAATCAAAACTACCCTAAGATTTCATTTCACCCCGGTTAGAATGGCTATTATCAAGAATACAAGCAAAAAAGATGTTGGCGAGGATGTGGGACAAAAGGCACACTCATACATTGCTATTGGGGTTGCAAATTGGTGCAGTCACTCGGGAAAGTAGTAAGAAGATTCCTTAGAAAACTCGGAATGGAACCACCATTTGACCCAGCTATCCCACTCCTTGACCTATACCCAAAGGACTTAAAATCAGCCTACTACAGTGATGCAACTACATCATTGTTTACAGCTGCTCAATTCACAATAGTTAGATTGTGGAACCAACATAGATGCCCTTCAATAGATGAATGGATAAAGAAACTGTGGTATATATATACTATGGAATATTACTCAGTCATAAAGAAGAATAAATCATGGCATTTGCAGGTAAATGGATAGAGTTGGAGAATATCATGTCAAGTGAAATAAGCCAATCCCAAAAAACCAAAGGCAGAATGATGAAAATTTTGCATATGTATAATTTTTATTTTATTTTATTTTTTGTGGTACTGGGGATTGAACACAAAGGCACTTGACTAACAGCTGCTGTTCCACATCCCCAGTCCTATTTTGTATTTTCTTTAGAGACAGAATCTCACCAAGTTGTTTTGTGCCTCACTTTTGCTGAGGCTGACTTGAACTTGGGATTCTTCTTCTTCAGATTCTTGAGCCTCTGGGATTATAGGCATGCACCACCTCACCCAGCTGAATTTATTTTCATGAATCTATTTTCATGCTCCTAAGATTTTTAAACATGTATATTTACAAATTATGAACTTCACAAATGACAAATAATGCCAATGACCTTGTCAGAACGTTCTATCTCTTCATCTGAACTAAGAAGTCCTTTCCACAGGTAAAAATCAATAACATTAGGAAATGTAAAAATTCTAAATTAAAACTATAAGACTTCAGAAGATGATTTCAATCACGTTTATATTGGGGTGGTCATTCTAAAAGAAGTCTTTTGCTAGATGGTGTCAGAGAAGCCAGAAAGACTTTTGGAATACTTTTTATGAGACTAGAGACGGGATATGGGAGTTGGAGTGCAATCTAGGCTTTTTCTGGAGTCAAGATGGACCACTCCTTGAAAGTGCATTAATTAAATGATGAATATTTAAAATAAAATAAAAAAAGAGGGGTAAATACATGAGAGGAATAGTGATTTACAAAGAAGATAGTAGAAGAGTTGGTGGAGATTAGGAAAAAACAAAATAGTAAAGAAAAACATAGAGAAAGGAAGAAATAAGTAGAAAAAATAAATAATTGAATTGAATATACCAAATGAGATAAAATTGTTTGATAGTAATACTTGTTGCAACTAAGAATTTATCACTTTGAGATCAACATGTTGTAGAAAACATTTTTCAGCTTAAACCACCGAGGTCTTCATAAAACTCAATAGCAATATAATGAACAGTAAACTCATGTCTGAGTAGCACATGTTTTAGAACATGTTTTTGTTTGTCCACTTTCCTCTGCTCTCTCAGATTACCTTCATAATTACCCTGTTTCATCTTCTATTCTTCCTTTTACTCTATCACCACTATAAAGATGCTAACCTAGAATTGTGCATTGCCAAACTTGACCCCGGTTCACATCAGTTCTGCAGTATTCACCTCTACTTGTTGAAATGTATTTTTGAAGAATCTCACCTTATGATCCTGCACTATCAAATTGGCCCCTGAAAATAATACCTTAACAGAGCAAGTAGTCCTTTCAGGACCCCACAGGATTTCTACCAATAAATATCCCTGGAAAGTAAATCTAAAATTTAGAATTTAAGTACTTGGGAAAAAAATAATCCAAAAAGTAAATAGCACTCATTAATAAATATGCTATAAGGATAAAAGTCATAAGGCAGGAATCAAAGCCATATAAAAATGACAAAGGTATGTAATAAAAAATAAAATCGAAACACAGTCAGATGAAATCTGGGAATAAAATAGAAACTGTAGAAATTAAAAGTCATTCATTAGAATCAATGGCCATTGGTGACAGAGATTTAACAGAAGAAAGATTTTTAATGTCTCTGTAGGATCCAGGGTAAAGGAAAAAAGAATGAAAAGATGAAGGAAGATAAGATGCATGAGAGATTAAATAGAAAACTCTAAATCATTTCAGATAGCAATTTCAAAAGTAATTCTCCTCCAAAATTTTTTATGAAAATTCTAAAACTTTAAAAATAATGGTTTAGTTGTATAAAAATGATACCAATACATTTAGTATTTAATAATTAGTTTTAAATATATAAATGGCATGTACTTTTAAGGAAGATCTTTAACTCACCTTATAAATGTCTTCTGGTGAAAACCAATGCAAATAAATTACATATTATTTAGAAAGACATATATCTCAAGACTATAAACTCCAATGAAATAATACTTAGAAAATGATGACATGACATTAAATGCAACTATAAAGACACTGACATTTATGAAAAAAATGAAACTAGGGTTAAAATCAGAAGTTGGATGAATAAGAAAAAAAACTAGATAATCGAAAATAAGAGAAGGGAAAAACAATGAAATATTAAATATGGACTGAAGGTTGCTTCCTCCTCAAGGCTAATAAAAGTAGAAACATAGTTCAAAGAATAAATAAACAGTATGAATAAATAATACTAGAAATAAGGACTTCTAGAAATCATCATTTTATGATGCTATAAAAACATAAATGTACTATAAATTTGACAACAAACAAAATATTTGACTTTCTAGAAAAATAACTTACAAAACAGCACAGAAGTAGAAAACATGCTGTTTTATAGGTATTAATCAAATCAATATTTAAAAATCTCCCCCAAACACAGCAGTCATTGTAGAAACTTCAGTGGCATTATGCAGATCTGCAACTATGTAAACTGATTTTTCTTAAAAGCAACAGTGGAACACAGTGATGAAAGAATAGATTTTAATATGGAAAAAAGCATGGACAATTCAGCATAGAAATCCATCTGGAAAAGATGAGACTTGCTGCCCTCATTGCAACACATAAAATACAATTCTACATGAATTCTTAATTTAAATTTAATTCTAAACAATGAAAAAATAAAATACATGCTATTTTTCTACCTACAGGATATAATAATGTTTCAAAAATAAAATGCAAAATCACTAATGGTAAATGAGAATGAAGCAATTACTTGCACCATATAATAACTACTAACTATCAAAATATTATTAAGTGTGTACTCACTCGTTTGTGGAAGTTAAAAAATATTATCTTATAGAAGTAGAGTAGAATGGTGTTCACTTGAGGTTAACAATATTATGGGACTAGCTAATGTGTATCAAAATACAGGTAGAGGGAAGGATTCAGTTCTAGTGTTCCTCAGCGTAGTAGAGAAACTACAATCTACAACAATTCATTATATATTTCAATATAACTAGAAGAGTCCAGAGGTTCCTAACAAAGAGAAATGAAAAATGCTTCAAGAGATGAAAATGCTAACTTGATTTAACCATTACATATTGTATATATATATTGAATGATCATGCTTTACTCAATAAATATGCAAAAATATTGCATCTATTAAAATAAAAAGCAACATTAATGAAAGCATAATATATAGAATAGAATACCTGAAATACAAATTAATGATTCATTTCCAGAATATGAGTACATACATGTTATGTGTAAATATGTATATATGTGTATAATCTGTCTATGCCGCACACGTTTATGCATATATATTATCACAAATATGTAGTATATGTACATCTATAAAATTCCTACAAGAACACAGAGGACTCATTGAAAAACGTGGCACTTCATAAAACACGATGTTAGCTGAGCACGGGGGTGCACGTCTGTATTCCCAACAGCTAGGGAGGCTGAGGCCAGAGGATGGAGTGTTCAAAGCCAGCCTCAGCAACTCAGCAAGGACCTAAGCAACTCAATGAGACCCTGTCTCTAAATAAAACATATAAAAGAGTTCAGGATTGAATTAGCGGTTAAATGCCCCTGGTACCAAAAAATAAAATATAATAAAACAGGATGCCCAAATGCCTGATCAAGACAAGAAAATGTATTCAACTTCATTACTCATTAAGGAATGCAAATTAAACACATACACACACACACACACACACACACACACACCACATGATATCCTCTGTCACTGAAAAGAATAGTTAATGTATCATTAAAGTATGGTTATAATAATGCTATGTAAGAAGCAACCTCATACTGTTGGTATTGTGCAATAGTAGGCAGTTATCTATCTCACCAGATTTCAGGTCAGCTAGTCTAAATAGGTTTAGATAGATAGCTCTGCATAATCCACATGTCACTTATCCTCCTGAGATCACAAGGCAAACCTGGCCATTTTCTTCTTGGGAAAGTACCGAAGCACAAGAGAGCAAACCCAACCAGGAAAGTTCTTCTTATGCCTCTGCATACAATATGAAGTTCACATTTCTTTAACTAAAGCAATTCTTCTGGCCAGAGTAGAATCTACATGAGGAATTATAGTATATTCATTAAAATTAGGGAAATAGAGTAATTTCTAATTAATCTAACCTATAGCAGTGATGGCAATATCAGGTATTAGCAAGGATGTAAATTCTCTTGAACTCTCACAATGATGATGGAAGTATAAATTGATGCAGCCACTTTGGATGACAATTTAATAGTATCTGTAAAAGTCAAATCAGTTATATTTTTAAACTTGTATATGTACCCAAATACATATACCTATCCTGTATATGTACCCAAAAAAGTACATGTATGCATTCACCAAAAAAATTATATATATAATATAAAAGATAACTATATATAATATCTTCTGTGTGAGAAATAAATTGCCCATGAAATGCTATCAAACAATAAGAATAAATGAACTCATGAACAATATAAAAATTATCAGTTTTCTGGATAATCTTATACTTCATTTTGATATTCAAATGATAAGCACAAATTTTGCAATTACAAACTTGAATGGAGGCTTTGGATGGTAATATGATGAAGCACAGATGATTAGACAGTGCTATTGGTAAAGTTCGAGTTAAGTGAGATTTCAGATTTTGTGTTTCAAACTATGTGTATGTGTACAACTATTGACATACCAAGTATTACATAATAATTAATAATTATTGCATATTAGTTACATAATAAAAAGAGGAAGCACCTCATGTTTGGCACAGAGTACATTTTCAAAATATTAGTGCAGTAAGTTACGAGGCATGGTTAATTCAATTCAATGTATGTCTTAAATGTTTTAAAATAATAAACATTTATTATTATAATTTTAGTAAATACAGAATGATATGCTTAACATTTTATAACTTGTTTTGAAGTTTCACACTAAATTCTAAATTTCTATTTTAAAATTTTTGTTACTATTGGCACAGATACAGTCAGATGAGTACATCATGTTTCATTTACCAATCTGCAGAGAAGGAAGAGCACAATGATGCAAAAGATCAAAGGTTCCTCAAAGATGCCTATGTGATCCCACTCAAGTGACTGACAGGTTAATCCAAAGGTTGAGAGTGCAGCAAGGAGCAATTAGAAATGTTTGGCTAATAATGAACACTACTGCAAAATGATGGAGAAATTCAGTTCATATTCCAGCAGCAGAACATGAAAAAGTCTTTTTATCTCCCTGCCAAGAGCAATTTTAGTCATTGTTGCCTAATCAATATTTATCTGTTACTATATACAAAAAATGTAGACAGATATATATATATATACATAGAAAATACATCTCTTTGTAAGATTGATCCTTTATTATAGAATTCACTTATTATTATTATTTTTATTTTTTGCTTTCATTTTATTTGGGATATTCCTCTTTTCCTGGTTAATTTATTAATGTTCCTTTTATAATAAAATAATCTGCATTTTATTTATTTTATTCATACTATTAACTGTGGAATCATATTCCTAAATTTATTTATGATACATTTATGTCAATACAAGACTCTATAAACTTAGGAATCTTTGCCATTCTTTCACAATCTAGATATTCACCCATGATTTGTTTAGTATTTGCCTGTTTTTCATTTAAAATTTTTATTTAGCTAAGATAAGCCAATCTCAAAAAACCAAAAGACGAATGATATCGCTGATAAGTGGATGATGACACATAATGGGGAGTGGGAGGGGTTAGTGTTAGGGTTAGAGTTAGGGTTAGGGAGGGGGGCAAGAATGGAGGAAGGAAGGAAAAGGGGTGGGAGGGGTGGAGGGGAAGGGAAAAAATAACAGAATGAATCAAACAACATTACCCTGTGTAAATTTATGATTACACAAATGGTATGCCTTTACACCATGTACAGAGAAACAACATGTAGCCCATTTGTTTACAATAAAAAAAAAATTTTATTTAACTGGATTTTTTTCCAGTTTAATTTTATTTTCCAAATTGTTAGCCAGTTATCCTGACAACATGGATTGAATAAGACATCATGTTACCAATTAATTTGAAAGCTTTCTTTAAAAATTAAATATGTAACATTTATAATCAAAATCCTCATTTTAATACATTTTTAAATACAATCGCACTATTCTTTTTTCTTTTATTTTGTAGCTTGTTGCAAATTTTAAGCCATTTTAGCCAAAAAAAATTGAGCTTCTTTTGAAAATATTTAGTTGCACATCACTATATTCAAAGCATACTTCCATTTCCTTACCACTTGTATCTTCCTGCACTTTGAAACACTTCACTGTGTATAAATAGTTCTGATGGCAATGCATAAACATCTAATGATGGAAAGGAAATGATAGACTCATAATAAATTTTGTAGGAACTCAGGAAATATCTTTTTTTCAATCTCATTTTTAGGTTTATTTTTACATTTGTAATATATCTACATAGGAAATGAAGCTTCATTGGAAATACAAATATAGGCTCTCTTCTTACATATGCTTTTCATCTGATACCTGAAAGTCAGCTGGAGTTCAAGGAACGCTTACAGCAAGCCAACCCAATAATACATTTCCAGTAATGCAAAACCACCTGAAATCTTGTGTTCTTACTGTATAAAAATTATTATTTTCTTTTCCTTTTTACCATAGTCAGGTTGGAAAAATCTTATATATTGGAAAATAAGAAAAGTAATGAAGATTATATGGCATGTGTCAGTGTACAGGCTGAAAATGTTTTTTGATTGAACCTTTCTTTACAAATATGATTGGGGATTTCAATAAGGGTATATTGCAAATGCCACTCAGTACATTCAGCAAATGTTACTTTCTATCACAGAACACAACTCAGGCTCCAAATGTGATTTGGGTAAGAAAGAACCATGAGGGAATAGCTCATAAATGACACTTGAGCTTTTCAGTCTTGATTGATTTTGATACTGAATTTGAGAACAATATTGCTGCATTTGTAAGCAAAGTTTACTTCTAGTAGTAAACTAGAAGTGTTAAGTGTTTGCCTTTAACTGCCAGGAAATTATTACTTTTTCCACAAAAGTCTCTATTTCATTTTTGCACTATAATATATCTAAAAACTTTTGATAAACAGCCCTGAAATCCTAACTATTCCTATGGGCGTTCCTTGCATTTCCATGAAATCCAATTTGCAATGAAACTTCTTTAAGAACCTTTTAACAGGATGCTCTCTCCCCTTTTCCTGACCTCTGTGTCGTTAGTACTATTGCTCACTGCCCTCACTATCAAAGATATGGAGGCAGGAAAATCTATTGGAGTTTTCTTTTGTATTTTCTCCTCAGCTCCATGATGGAGTCCTTGTAATAACAAAGAATAATACCTGCAAAGTTCACATGGTAACAATGTATTAGTCAGCTTTAAGTTGCTGTGATCAAAATACCTGACAAGAACAACTTACAGGAGGAAAAGTTTATTTTGGCTCATGGTTTCAAACTCAGTCCACGGTTTGCTGACATCATGGCTCTGGAAAAGTGAGGCAAAACATCATTACAGGAGGGTCTACTGGTGTAGTGCTGCTCACTCATGGTGTCTAAGAAGCAAACAGAGAGAGAGGGGATGGTGGGGGGGGGCAACAAACAATCCTCCCAATAAACTCACCCAGTGACCCACTTCCTCTAGTCAAACCCTACCTGTCTACAGTTACCACCAGTAGGGAATCCAAGCCTTTGTCCTAAAGCAGCATGAAAAATGGAAGTGGGGGCAGACCCAAGGGAAGGTTACAGGAAAGTTTAAACTCAAGGACTAAAGGGGCACAGCCAATTAGAATGTTGCAAGGTGAACAAATAGTGTTAGTACTTTTCCAAGAACTGATTAGCACAGATATTGGCTAAAGCACCATCCAGTAGTTATATACACCCCTAGGTTATGCCATAAGTGTCAACCTGCTACTTTGTGCCCTTTCACCACAAAGGAGTTCTGTCTCTTTTCTTCTTCCTTGAATAAATCCTACTTCTTTCACTCTGGTCTTATGTTATTGTCTATGGATTTTATTCATTGAATTTGTGAGACAAGAACCCAGAAAGAAGTTGGCAGTGAGCTATTAGGATCTGCTGCAATACTGGAGGGCATAGCCTGCAAATTAAGGGCTGCAAAGCACCACTGAATAGTAGTGGAGAAGAATCTGGCTTAGCTGGCTGTGATCCTCCTGTGATTAGCTGCTAGCACTAAAAGAGCTTTCTAGGCTGCAAAGGACTCAACTCATGAAGAACGCACCTGCCAGCTGAAGTTTCCTCTCAAACTCTGATTTCATTAGTCCTTTCAAATTGTTAATCTACCAAATGGATTAATCCACTAGTTAGGTTACACCTCTCATGATGTAATCAATTCACCTGCTGCATTAACACAGTTGCTTTTGGGGGGATACTTCTTATCTAACCATAGCAAACAGAATAGCAAATCATATAACAAAATACAGAGATTCAATGAATAAAACAACAAATTATTTAAATTCATGTTTCCTATACCTAGATGATCCATTTTCACAGATCATCTTCATTTACAATTTTGTTCACTCATATTCTCATAGTACTCAATTAGAGGGGAAAAAAAGACACCATGATTTTATATTCAAGATCACTCTAAATACTCAGATAAATTCGAAAATCATGGTCTGCTCTACTCTAACTTCTAGTAATGATGTAATTACCTGGGTCATTCTTAGGTTATTAAATCAAGGTCAGCATTCTGAATATTACATGTTGCAAGGTGCTATTCTCTAGACAGCTTGGGTAGTGACCCAGGAATGCTACTCAAGGGACATAATCAATTACCTTAATAAATTTGTCTTAGAAAAATCACTGAGCCTTCTATTCATATAATCAGCTGCCCTAATTCAACTTTTTATTATTGACATTGGTTCATTACCCATTCTCTCATTTATTACCATCTCTTAGGAATTCTTTTCCCTTTTAAAGCTGCCTTTGTTATCTATGTTAGCTTAATGCTTTTTCAAATAAATACAGCCTGAATGTGTGGTGAAAATCAGCATGTGAAGTACTTCATGACCACTGTGGTCCGTCTCTGGATAAGACCTGCTGTGCCCAACAAGCAAAACAAAGCACAGAACATTCTGCAGTGGGAAAGGGCAACCTGCTTTACTCAGTCTAGAGATTCAAATGTTAATTTCCTGCAGAAACACCTTCAGAGACACAATCAAATAATATTTAAACAAATACCTGAGTGCTCTGTGGTCCAATTAAGTAACCACATAAATTTAATCAAAACAGGATGGAAAGAAGATAGACTACTCGGAGACCTCAAGAATTGAACAATATCTGAAGGGTGAGATCCCTGATTTTCCTTCATGCTTTTATACATTCTGAAAGGGGTGCTGCAATAGCTCGCAACCTGGAGCCATCTGAAAGCACAAAAACATACACTAATATAAGACCATTCCTTGTGGTCAAAAGAAAAAAAAAAAAAAAACAGAAAAGAATAGAAAATCATATACAAACTGAAATTTACCTTCTTATTTGTTTCATTGAGATTTAACAGAAAAACAACCTTCCATCTCATTCCTGCATCTCGGAATCAGGAGGTAGCAGTCCTGTAGAGGGGACCTAAAGGGAAGCTGGGCTTCCATCTGTCACTCAGTGAAAGCAAACAGCAGTTGGATTCTCCTTGAGGTGTGTTGCCAGTGTTATTGTGAGTGTGGAGGGATAGTCTACGTTTTTATGTATTCGTTATAGCAGCACCCACTTCCATTCTTATTCCTGTATGACAACTTGACCCAAATTGAGTAGATTAAACAATATGTTTTTATTAACTCCATTCAGGAGCACAGAGGTCTGGTGACTCAAATGAGGCTCAGAAGGTGGAAATCAAAGTGTTGACTGGATCGGGTTCCCAGGTGGATTTTGGAAAACAGTACACTTTCTGTTGGCAGATTTCATTTCTGTGTGCATGTGGGAATAAGGTTCCCATTTTCTTGCTGGCTACTGGTTAGGGGTTCATTCAGCTCCTAGATGCTGCTGCATTGTTCGTGATCATTGCCCTTCCAATCCACTACCTACCAGTAAAGAGCTCTCTGCTTTTAAAGGACTCAAGTAATTAAATTAGGCCTACTAAGATAATTTCCCTTTTGATTAGCTTAATGTCAACCAATTAGCATCCTTAATTATAACTTCAAAATCCATTTTGTCATGTAACGTAACATAAGCATGGGCAATAAGTCTCATTATATCACAGCTGCAGAGAATAAGAAGGAAAATCAGGCAGGGGGCAATTTTTAAAATGGGCTACCATAGTAGTTCTTCTCTCATCCTTACTTGGCATAAAGAGGCAATTTTCTAATTCTGCTACTGAGGTAATATCAGTGTACCCAGAGTTGATTTTCAATGCTCTGCCAAACAAAAGTAAGTCATGCTTTAATTATCTACAAGGATAGTGTCTCGCAGGAGGGTGATGTAGCAGGAGCTGAGCTTCTGACTCTACTTGGCAGCAAGGAAGCTTGACAGGTGGCAGGAAATGAGCTAGTCAATACTCCACTTACCTGTCCTGGTGCCACCCCAACCCAGAAGCCACATCACCAGGTGACTGAGTGGGTGTGAGGTGAGACTCATCAGGACTCAACTTCCTACCTGTTGTCAGTAGGACCCAGCAGGGACCTGAGCTTCAACTCCCACCCACATTAAGAGGAGAAGATGATGAGTTGTAGGTTAGTCTGTACTCAACTCCCACCTCATGGGTATCAGAGGGGCCCAATGGGAAGCTAAACCTTACCCACCCTATGCAGCAGGGAGATGGTGCTATGTGGTCCCTTACTTTTGTTCTTATTGATAGCAGTGACCCCAGGGGTCAGCTGAGTTTCCATTCTTATTTGAAAGAACACCCCCCCTAGAACTTGCACTCTACTGATGAACAAAATAATGGCCTGCTAACTAATATCTAATGCATTTTTTCAAATCTACATGAAGCTTTTATAACATGCTAAACAATAAAAAGCAAATACCAACACGGTAAAAAACCCATTGATAATAATAGCAAAGAAAATCAAAAGAAGGATATACATTAAAGGAAAATTAACTGATAATTCAAAAGAGAGATACAAGTTAATATTATAGAATGTAGGTATAAGATTTTGTAGTCTCAGAAAAAAATAAAATGATGTTCATCAACATGTTTAAGCAACTTTAAAATCAAATATAAAAATACTGTTTGTACATTTAATTGGTTTATTAGTAAATTTCAAATAATGACCAAAATGCAAAATAAAAAATGTATTTAGAAGAAAAAAATTTTTAAATGTACATTTTATGCCAGCAAATGAGGGAATCTAGATCAATTTGATAGATCTTTGTTTCTCAAGTTAATATTTCAAGCAAAATATACCAACATAAAGCAAAAGGAAGTGAATATATTCAGAAAACATTAAAAGCATTTGAAGGGTTAGAATATTGTCCTGCTAAATCACCAAAAAAGAAGTTAAAGATTTTTAAGATACATTCTGTTGTATTTAATGACTGTATTTCTAGTTTGTTTGTTAGACACATATAGTATTGTCTTCAGATTGTGTTAATGAGGAGAAAGTTGCAACATAGTTCAACTTAGTTAAGATCAATGCTTTAATATTGACTGACCTGAAACTAAGATGGGAACATAGCCTGATGGCATGAAAACGTCTTTATAATTCTCTCAACTAAATATTCACTTAGAGTTAAAAATAGAAGTTAACCATAAATTATTGCTGCAAAGAATCATGAAATTAATTTATTTTCATTTAATTGGTCAAATGATAACTTTGAATTGCAATCTTTTACTTATGACAATGCACTAGATTTGGAGGCTTATTTGTTCTTAGTAGTTTCATATGTACATTGCGTTCTGATTACCAATAATCCTTTAATAAAAGGTAAAATAGAGATTATTTTTATATTCTGTTCAAAAGTATTATAACACCTATAATCTTCCTTTCCAAATTATAGGCTCTTGGTTCCAGATTGACTAATTAAATCTTATCAGTTTTTAGTTGCAAATTCAGGCATAAGTCGAACAAATGCTATAGAAAGGTACAGATAGAAAACATCTGAGAGAGAAGCTGTAAGGACAAATGAGAAAAATCATATAAACTGTCAGCAACAAGAAAAATTATCCAGTGTTTTTGACAAGCAGTTCAACAGTGAATACTCAACTTTTTCCTTTTGGATTTAAAAATACATATACTCAGCAAGTTGGCAGTTTTAGTGACTATGTAATTCAATGAGAAACCTGGAGAGCTGCAGTTTGTAGTTTGTTACATTATATTTTATAAATTCAGAAAATCTTAGAGTACTTGAGCTTGACCTTCACACTCTCATTGTTACAGGAGCAAGAAGAAGAAGAAAGAAAAGAAAAAAAAAAGAAAGAAAGAAAGTATGGCTGGTGGGAGGAGTGGGGAAAAGAAAGGGAGGGAGAGAGGGCAGAGGAGAATAAATTAAGGAAGGAAAATAGAGGGAGGTAGGGAGAGAGAGAAGGAGAAAGAATGAAAGAAATTTAGAGGGTGGTTGATTATTAAATTATCTCATAATTCTACAACAGTTCAGTAAGGATAAAGGACACTCAAATATTCAGAAATTTGCCTTATGTTAATTCTGGTATGACTCTATTTTTTTTCCACATAAATACGTCTATTATCATGTAACTTAATGGAAGATATTAACTATTTAACACAGCAAACATGAAAGCCACTACGAATGCCAGTTGCAGTACTAAAAATAACCTAGACAATTCAAACTCTATATTGAAATCCCCATACATCTTTGTTCTCCAAGATAGAAATCCAAGAGGATGGGCAGAAGAAATTGAGAGGAAAATATCTGTCAATGTTCAGTGTAATGTGGTAATCATGAGCTACGGTGTAATTGAAATGTCACTGGCCCAAAATGAGTTGTGTGTAAGAGGATTTTCAAGACTTAGTATGAAAAAAATACTATGTAAATTTTACTACTAATTTTTACTGTAATTAAATGTTGAAATGGTACTGTTTTAGATATACTGAATTAAATAACACTTATTAATAAAATCACCTTTGATCAGGCAACTGGAAATTTTTAAATTATAATTTGTGGCTCATATAGTATTTCTGTTGGACATTTTTCCTATAAAAATACCCATAGCACTTTCATTCACCAACTCCCTTGACATAATAAAACTCCATCTAACTTCAGCTATGAGAGGTGAGATCAGGCTGTGAGCTCTCCAGATATTCACTAGACCCCCAGCTCTGAGGGTAAATCCTAGTTGGCTTACTCCTATGCCTTTCCCACAATTACCATAACAGCATGAAAGTAGGGCATAAATTCCTACTTTCCCTCCCTGCTCCTCTACAAAACTTGTTTTGCTTCACTTTGTTTCTGACCTTTTCAATTTGTTTCCTAATGTAAACTCCAAAGAATGGAACACTTATTTCTCCTGGGATCGTTGGAAGTGATACCCCAAAGTAATCATACTTTACATGCTGAGTACCCCAAAGAAGCTGCCTAAAGGCTTCTCTGACTCCTCCCCTGTGACCCCTTTGTCTCCTGAAGCACTAGGAGGGGCTGTCTCTGAAGCTCTCTCATCTGGCTAAATGAAGTTCCTCCAGAAGAAATGCAACTGTGTGGGTCCCTCCTATCTCACTGCACTGGGGACGACTGACAAGTAGAAGATTAAAAAAAGAGTTGATGCCACCTCGAAGACCAGCTGAACTTTGTCCCAGGCTGTCATCAGTTCTTTCAGTCCACTTGTATCCTCTAAAAATATGTACTCTTCCTCTGAAGTTATACACATCCCCCGCTGCTGTCTCTCTCTCTCGGGAAAAGGGTATATATGCTTCTAAATCTCGTTGGGCACAGTACTCACTGTTCTGATGCCCTATGCTTCTAACATAATTCTGAGCCTTCTCTTCTCTTGGTTTGTCCATTGTCTTTTAATTTCACTGGACTCATTTACCAAAACTTGAGAGTGCAGAAGGCAAGTTTCCTTCCCCTCTTCTATCTTCTTTGCATTTCCAAGCACTGAGATAACATCTGACACAGAGTAAATGCAAAATGAATATGTAGAACAAGTGTTTCCAACCCCCTTTCTGATTTTATTTAAAATATTATAGATTTCCCTATTTGTTTATTTCTGCCTACATCCCTAAAGTTGAGAACTCGTTTTACTCTCATAATTGATATTACAGATCTCTAGTGTCTAGAATAGTGATAGACACAGACTTGATGCTCAAATTTGTCTTTGAATGATGAAAGTAGATTCTTTGAGAGGGACTATACAGAACGAAAAATGATTATCAGTTGGCTGAGCAAATAGTTTTCCCTTTTGTTCCATATGAGATTTTATTTTCCAAATCATCAAATATAAGATGATAATTCTCCAAACTTTCTTCCTTGATAACAGGGATTTCATTCTTTCTTTCCCAATTATCTCTACCCTAATTGAATATCCAACTCCATAGTCGCCTGATTTAAGGGCCAACATATAAATATCAAGTCACCGAGGTTAATGATGAATTGTTGCTTTAATAAGATTAAAGTCTCAATTTTGTTCTACTTCTGCTCTATTTCAGGCCAGCATTCATTTCCTTAAACAAAGACTTCCTATAAGAGAACATTTGTTATTGTGAGCCAGGTGTGGTGGTGCATGCCTATAATCCAGTGACTCTGGAGACTGAGGGAGGAGGATCACAAGTCAATTTAGCAAGGCCTTAGGCAAGTTAGTGAGATTCTGTTTCAAAGTAAAAGTTTTAAAAAAAGGCTGGGAATGTAGCTCAGTGGTTATGCACCCCTGGGTTTAATCCCCAGTACCAAAACATTTAAAAAATACAAAAAAAAAAAAAAAAAAAAAAAAAAAAAAAAAAGAGAAGAGTCAACATCATTAAAGAAGATACTCGAAAGAATTCTTAAAGTTCTTGAACAAAGTATCAGGAGTGTGCCAGGATGACTGGGAGGAAGGGCAAGGGTCCTAAACATCAGTCACCAATATGTGTGACTAGATCAAATTAATGTGTCTATTTCCCATTTAAATTAAGATATTTCATTATGTATTTTTTATAATAAAGGCAAACCTCACACCCATGGAGAAAGAGGTTTGTTCATTTTCATCATATCACTGACACTCTGAATCAAAGTACAAAATCATTTGGTAAAAAGAAAGCAAGATAAATTTAAAAAGCAAACCAATCCTACGGAATGAGACAATTAAAAAAGATTTAGAAAACAAAACTTTGAAGTCCTAAAAATTTTATGTTTCCTATCAGAGAGAGGGAATTGTTCACTAATCACTTAAAATCAAAACAAATAAAAAAATGACATCTTTTGGCAGGAAAATCAATGATAATGCTCAAGAGCAAGAAAATTCCTAGCAAGAGACTCTAATGCTTAAGATCAATTCTTTATTCATTTCTGAATTGTCACTATGACAACTAATATGACTTACTCAAAATGCAATGCTTTGTGTAATTCAATACTGACATTGTCTCATGCTAAAATATGGTTTTAAAATGAATACAATCCTATTTTATATAGAAATTTAATTTAGATATATAATCCATATGTTTTATATATGCAGACACACACACACACACACACACACACACACACACACACTCTAACTCTGTGCAATAAAATTGACTTCTTAACTCTCTTCATTTACTGAAACTGATTCATTAAATTCAAATACTATAGAATTTTCATAACCCCAAATTGAATGAATCCCCATTTGCCAGTCCACACTAAATTGGGAGTTTTAGAATTGTCAGAAGGCAAAATCCTAAAGCTAATATTTTTCTACTAAAATCATAACAGAGTGCATTTTCTAACAGCACTTGAGGTGATTTACGAACAACTGCACTGTTTGGATGAACAACACAATAACAATAAAAACATGAAAGACAGTGATGGATTATGTAAGAGGAGGAGGTTTTGTTCACTGGATTATTAAATAGAATCTTTAAAGGAAGGGACCTACTTGGTTCTCACAACTCCTAGCCATGTGACCGGCACCTCTCTGTGTGGGCCTTTGCCAATGGTTGACAATTTGTATTTGATGGCAGTGCAACATACCAGAAAGAGCAGAGTTCTATTCCTAGTGTTGGTGCAAGGAAGCTTGTGAACACGAACAAGTTACTTCATCAATGTGCATTTCTAACCAGAAATCTGAACCTGAATCTTAATCTGAAAAATAATTGGGACAGAAAAGAAAAAAGCTCCTTAAAATTTATTTTAGATCCCAACATCTATGGGAAAATACATCAAACAAATAACATAAAAGAAAACAGAACAAATAACAAGCCACTCTTTACTACAAATGTTCAAGAAATTCTTTAAGGGCTTTCATAGGTATTCAGTTGGTAAGCATCATTGTTTCTTAATTTTTGACATGATTTTCCCCTATGTTGCTTATAATAGAAATAGTAACATTACTACTACTACTAATAATAATGTAGTCATTTCTTTCTGAATGAACTAAAATAAATCCAAGGTTAAAAGTATAGCTTCTAAGTATATTACATAGGTTAAAACTCCTTTTACTAATTAATGCTGAAGATAGAGCTGAGAGAACTTGTTGGGTAAAATTCTAGGTTATGAGGAACTCTAATTTTTTTTTAACTTTTACAAACTGCATTTTGATTCATTGTACACAAATGGGGTACATCATTTTATTTCTATGGTTGTGCATCATGTAGATTTAGACTATTCATGTAATCATACAAGTACATAGGGTAATGATGTCTGTCTCATTCCACCATGTTTTATACCCCCCTCCCTCTCATTTCCCTCTATGTAATCTAAAGTTCCTCCATTCTCCTCTCACTCCCCACCCCTCAATCCCCATTATATATCATCATCCACTCATCAGGGAAAACTAGGCCTTTGGTTTTTGGGATTGGCTTGTTTCACTTAGGATGATATTCTTCAATTCCATTAATTTATCTGTAAATGCCATAATATTAACAACTCTAAGATTTCATCTTACTCCAATCAGAATGGCTATTATCAAGAACACAAACAATAATATATGTTGGCATGGATGTGGGGGAAAAGGCACACTTTTACATCGTTGGTGGAGTTGCAAATTGGTGCAGCCACTCTGCAAAGCTGTGTGGAGAATCCTCAAAAAACTTGGAATGGATCCACCTTTTAACCCAGTTATCACACTCCTTGGTTTATACCCAAAGGACTTAAAATTAGCATACTACAGTAAGACAGCCACATCATTGTTTATTGCAGCTCAGTTCACAATAGCTAGATTGTGGAACCAACCTAGATGCCCTTCGACAGATGAATGGATAAGAAAACTGTGGTATACATACACAATGGAATATTATTCAGCCATAAAGAACTGTTTTTATCACCCTTTGAGATTGGAACAGTCTACCCTTCCATCAAAGATCTGAACCATTTGAGTAGATCTGACATACTGAAGTACCTCTATTCCTAACCTAGTTTCTTCAGGTAAGAGTGGTATCTTTTATTTTTTATCATTAACTTTGTAGTTACTAATGATTCAGAACCCTAATCCTGCTTTTCAGTGCTGCAAGTGATAGTCTGTGGCATTTCTAACAGAAACTTAAGGAATGCTTCCAAGTAGACATAGCCAAAGCCAAATAATCGAGCAATTATTGCTTCCTTACCAAGCTTATACTCAGTCCTTCTTTGTGTTTCCTGCCTTTTGAACAATACTACTGTGATAATCCAGATCTGGTTCTTGCTCTGTCAAACTCTCCCTGAAAAATGGTTGCAAGGCACAGACACAAGTCCAATTTTTCTTTTCTTTTTTTCTTTAAGTTATCACCTTCAGTTTTTCTGGATTGTGTTTTTCCTTGTAGCAGGAAGTAAACTAACCTAACTTTGATTTTACTACAAGCCTATTCCTCATGATATTTATTAGCTTTTCTAAATATGAACATGTAACTTAAAACAGGATAGAAAATATGTGGTAATTGCTTCTTGGATCCTAATTCTCTTTATTACATTGATCTTTTGGGGATCTTCTATGGACATGCACACCCTGCACTCATTCTCAACTACACGGGCTGAGTAGGAGGGTTGCCTGAAGAAAACCTTCCTGACCAGTGAAAACTGATGCAAGTCAATGGAAAAGAATAAACTCCCAAGTTTTGAAGAGATAGCACAAGACATACTCTTTTTCTCTTGTGTTGTAAAGTGTAAAAATATGTGGTCTGAACATGCTATTATTTTTTCTATCCTAATAGGAGAATCTGGAAATCTGCTGAAACTGAGATTGGTAAAAGCATAGTGGTGAGACAGAAAGTCCAAGGGGAGGGTGTGGATTATTAGATACAGTACTGTCTGCTGTGGGAACATTTCAAATAAATGACACAATGAAGTCTCTTCTTCATTTAAGCTTGAGTCAGGATTTTTGTTTGTTTTTTACTGAATCTGAAAAACTTTCTGTTATAATTATAAATGTAGTCTGAACTAAGAACCTATTATGGTGAAAATAATATGGTGAAAATTCAGAGTTATCAACTTTGCTGACGCCACATGCCTTATGGCAGCACAAGACTGATTAAAGACAAGCCTGTCCCCATTCCCGTGGTCCATCCATATGACAAGGGGAAGACAGTAATCAGGGAGTTGTATGTTTGACAGTGTTCATTAATATCAGCAGAATCAGGTCTTGTCTTGTTCGGGAGGCCAGTCTCTAAGAATAAAGTGAAAAATGTTAGCCCTGAGGTTATTAAAAGTCTTGAACTTGTTTACTTACTTTGGAAAGGGGGAGACAGAATAAACTCTTAATGACTGTTTTTCAGTATTTTCCAGGTTCTACAGGGTAAAAGTAATCACTAACTTTTCTGTGCTGCCATATTTTAAAAAATGAAAATTTTATAAATGTTTTTCTTTTGAGGATGAGGAGAGTGATCCTCAATGATTGAAGTAACTACTCATAGGCTGCATCTCCTGATTTAACAACTGAGAGCAAAAATAGATGTGAACGTTATTGTTTAGTTATGCTGTTTCAGGCCATGTTCATGGTTTATTGCACCACATGAAGAGTGTACAATTATCAGCATTTTGATGGAATAGATGAGAAAATGAGGTGTGGTGTGGAGAATAATTTGTTTAATTGCACAACAGTTATAAGAGGTGAATCCTAGGTGGATTCATCTCTTTTCTTCCAGGAAACACACATCTGACCATTAGCAATGGTGATGCATCACTAGGAACCACATACATTGATTCTCAGTCCAGAGAGTTACCCATCTCTACAGGTGGAATCAATATATCAGTTTACTTCTCAAGGAAGGTAGAAGAAAAATCATCAGAATCATTAAGACTTCGTTAGATAAATATATATATATATGAATACATATATTCTTATGTGTAAACATATATATATATAATATTATTTATAAATATCTGTACTCATATACTCAATGATATATTTATTGGGTTTATGACTTTTCCTATGTATGTACATGTAGGGAGAAGACCAAGAATCCTCTATTCTGAAATAACTATCAATTACATAGTATATTTTAGGCACTAAGTTCACTAAACTCCTCACGGAACTTACATTCAAGTGGGAGAATCAGATGTAAAGTAAAATAGTCAACGTAATATTAGAGGAGACTCAAATGACAAAATGGGAAAGTGGATAAATATTATGAGAACAGAAATAGTATTTTGGTAGGCTGATGATGTGGAAAAACAACTCTGAAAATATGAAAATTGAGGGAGACTTAGGCTAAAGAGTAAGATCCACAAATCTTTGAGAAGAACATTACAATTGGAGAGGAAACGCATGGAGATCATTAGATAGAATAACTTAATGATTTGAAGGGACCACATAAGTTCCATACCTGAGGGGAAGTGAGCAATAGGTAGAGGGAGAAGATGAGAATAGTTGGTTGCTTGATTGGTCATCTGTGTAATGGAACTCAGATCATGCATGGTTTTTGCTGTACATGGTAACATATTAGCTCATGCAAAGTTTGTTTGAAAAGGACTTCAGTAAAGTGTGACAATAAATTCCAACTTTCATAATCAATTTAAAAAATGAATTAGCACTATAATCATTTCAAAGAAAAAACAGACCTTGAGGGCATTAACAGTAAATGTTATGTTTTCTTAAATATATTTTCCATTTTCTAACTTATTCTACCTTTACTACTTTAAGCCTGATTATCACATTAGTTCTCAGTTTCATCAGAAATATGAAATGGTATAACTTTCTTCTACTTATAGAAAGTCAGGACCAAAAATAAAATTATTACTTCTAGGTAATCACAGAAACTTTCATTGCCCAAAGAGACTTTTGAGAGTTAGGCACAGTTCAAAATAAGAATCTATAAATAAATCACATGCCCTCTTGGCTAAAGTGTTTGCAACTGTAGATAATGTGGTTTTAACTTTTTGCATTCAATAGACATTATCCATTAATCCCAAAGAAATATATTTTTTGCTCTGGGTTTTGGTAGTTCCAAGCAGAATCTTTTAAAAAGCAACAAAATTTAATCTGCTCTTTCATAGCCTTATTGTACAGTTCTGGCTTGAGGTCAAGTAGTGTGGCAGGAGCCAAAGGAACTAATTTTCTATCTATTTGAAAGAGTTTTCTTCTGTCTTTATCCAGGTTGTATTCTCTGGTTCCTAGAATTCTGTAGAACTATGACCATATATGGGCTTCTGTGCTCTTAGCTTCTCGAAGAATTCATTATGGCTTTGGGAAAAATTGAAAACTACAAGCTTCTGTATTAAATATGCAAAAATTTAATGAATTGAGCAAAGTGACTTCTGCTTATGGTCAAAATAAAATAATTAGCAACTGATGGAATCTCCCAATAATAATAATCTTTTTGAATTATAAAATTGATGTTTTTAAGGCATCAGAAATTAAACACAATAGCCTGTATTGGAGGGGTAAAATTTCTGAATAGAGTGAAATACACTGAATGTGAGGAATACATTTGTATTTATTTCCTGTCATGGCATTTGATGACTTACTATGTAGGAACAAAAAGCAGAAATACACAGAAGTGATCTGAGCTTGTGGTAATCACAAGCGGGGGGAGGTAGAAATTGGCAATGAAGTCTCACCAACAAGTAATGATTTTATGACCAAGATTCACGGGAATAGGAATCATAGAAGCAAATGCAACCTCTTTTTATTTATTGACTCCCCAAACTGCACATGCTTAGGGCAATATTTGTAGAAAGTAAATCTGCATCAGCTTCTAAAAGGCAAATAGAAATTTTAGCAACCTTATCATACTAGCAAGATGAAAGTTGGAGTTTAGGGCCTTCCAAATATGAAGGGGCCAAGTAAACACCTCAACCTCTCAGTCGAAACTTAGAGGTGCTATGCCCTGGAAGAAAAGGCAAATTAGAAAGCGGCCAGCATTGCCTGGGTCAAGGTCAGATGTCTACACTCTATTAGAAGAAAATTAAATCCTTTCTGGAGGAAGATACCGTAATCCAGATTCTGTATTATTTTTACATATGGTGTCCAGCATGTAAAATAAAACTTACAATGAAATGTACTCAAAATATTGTAAAAAATCAAAACAAGTAGACACAGGGAACATTAGAGTCATTAAACTTTTAAATTGTCAGCATAAATACGTTTATCAAAGAAATAAAAAAGGAAGATTTTCATAAAGAAAAAGAACATAGAAAAAGACAACAAGTAAATACTAAAAGTAAAAATTCAACAAAGATATAATTTAATAGATAGGTTTAACAACTCATTAGACAAAGCAGGAAAGGAAACTATAAAACTTGAATATTGGGCAGTAAAATTAATACACATTGAAGCACAAAACAAAAAAGAGGGCAAACATAAGAAGGGGTAGATGGGACACAATGAAAAGATATAAAATAATGGAGTTAAGTAAGAGAGAAGGGAAATAACCAAGCAAAGGTCATATTTGAGGTATTTTGCAAGAATTATCCAAGAATGAAAAACATTGAGGTAGCTTGCCTCCCAGATGACTTTCAGTGTTCCCCAACTCTTGATGTGCATGCCCCTGCATTGAGAGTCTGTTGATCCTATGACTCCCTTCTAACCAGTAGAAGTGATAATTTCAACTCTTGAGATGAAGTCACAAAACGTTCTTTCTTACTCAGTGTGAGGGAAGCCAGCTATATGGAGTGGACTATAAGGCAAGAAGCCAAACTCCCTGCCAGCATTCATGGTTCCGAGCTTGGATATGGATCTTTCAGTTTCCTCACATAACTGTCACCCTATAGCTTGACTAATCCTATGAGAGGCCCTGAGCTAAGCCACCCAGCTAAGCCACTTCTGGATTTCCAACTCTTATGATGTGACGTAATAAATGATTATGGTTTTAAGTAGCTATTTTTTCAAATCACTATGAAATAATTGATAAGTAATACAGTTGTATGGTCTAAATGTAAAACTGATGATATAACCACAAAATCTTTTGTTCAGATCTTAGGAAGTTCAAAAGTAGTCTGGTAAAGTACCATTCAGTCAGACCAAACAAAAGACACTGTAAGATTTCAGTTTGAGTCATGGATGCACTCCAATAAGCAGGAGAGAGTTTTCTAAGAAGCGTAAAGGTTTGTTTCATAGCCAGGTTCAGTGGCATACACCTGTAATCCCAGCAGCTCAGGAGTCTGAGATGGGAGGAACCCAAGTTCAAAGCCAGCCTCAGCCAAAGCAAGACACTGAGCAACACAGTAAAACCCATCTCTAAATAAAATACAAAATAGGTCTGGGGATGTGGCACAGTGGCCAAAAGCCCCTGAGTTCAATCCCTGGTACCCCCCACAAAAAAAGAAGTTTGTTTCACAGAAGTGTATATTAAAAAATGGATTACATTGTTAGGTTTCTTTTCTAAAGAGGAAGACATAAAGATGGTTCAAAGAGTACCTACAAAGTTTTAAAATATTTCTACATTAAGCAATCTGCCAGCTTGAAATGAAAGGAGTATGAAGAGTTTCTTGCACCCCAAAATTCAACTGGAAAGATGTTGGCTAAGAAAGCTGATCAGCTGCAAACATGACCATTTCCTGAGTAGAAAAAGTATACCTCACAATGTGAATCAAGAGCTGAAGAGTGGATTCAAGAAGCCTGAGTAGTCATTTCCATACTGTATAAGCAGTATGACTAAGTTATAGTAAGGAACTGCCAAGGTCTTGCACTCTAGTTTGCCATGTATTTAAAAGCTTGAATTCACTAACACCAAAATTTGTTTTCTCCTAATCTTCAAAAGCCATTTTTTCTCTTTCAAGAATATGAACCTTCATGGGCTTTTATGACCAATAGGAAATCTATAGATCAGCTGATTGAACATCCGTCTACAGGTCAACAGCTTCTTTACCCACCAGATCAGGATCAGGGCTGAGTCTAAGGATGTCAGTATAAACATGAGAGATGGTGTTCTGACTTCATTAAGGACATTTTCTTAATCTAATGTGCAATATAATTAACTCTACGAAACATTTTTCCCGATTATATATGGAAAAGGAAATAGATTTGCTATGAAGATGAAGTGAAGGAAAACATAAAAAGTGTAGAGGTGTTCTTATATACCAGCCAAACCATTATTTAAAATTGGATGATAAAAAAAAGAAATATAAGTAACTGCCAACATTTTGAAATACTGAATGCTGAGATGAATGAGCATTGAGTAGAGAATATGTGATAAATATACTATATATTTTATCCCTGTAAAGGAACAGAACTGTCAATTACATTTTGTTAGATATTTCTATGGGATTTTTAATACCATTATCAACAGGAAGGATCGACTCTGCTGTTCTTTACTTTTGGAAATAATGTCTTTCCACTCATCATTAAAGAGTCTCATTTTTTGGTGTTGAGTGAATGCAATTTGGTTGGTACTCCTCCCCATGTCCTCTTGAACCTTGGCAGGTTTGTAACTGCCCTGACAAAGGGCAGAGTGGAAGTGATGTGGTACCTGCTGGCAGAGCCAGGTCTCAAAAGGATGATGCTCTCCTCTTCCTCTCATAATGATTGCTCTTGGAATTCTGAGCTGCACAGTAAAAAGCCTAGTAGCCAAGAAGCTACTGTATTTAAATGCCATAAAAAAGACCAAGGAGAAGCCCTGAAACTACAGAAAAAGAGATTTCTGGCCACTTTGCAGATCTTCCAGTCCCCCAATTATTTGAGATATTCTGGTTGAGGCCCTATAAATTGTGTAGTCTTTCATTATGTGCTCTGCCTAAATTCTGGACACAGAAAAATATGAGATAATTTTTAAAATGGGTATTGCTATAAGCACTAAATTTGATGATGATATGTCATACCCTAATAGAGAAGCAGAGCATGAGCTATAATAATGTCTGGAATCAGGTATTAGTAAAAGTCAAGCACCTATTTTAGATATTCTTTCACTAATTTCACCCTCTCTGAAAAATGGAAGAATATCTCAACCGCAAACATATCCTAAATTTGTGATTAGACCACAATTCCAGTGGCATTATTTGGAAAATACTGACAAACTAGAAAAGCAGGAAAACAGCACTACAAACAGGAATACTGGAAGATCCTTAGGAATCTAGCCATTCTCCCACTTGTGTGGTGTGGTTACCACAGAGAGCTTGAAAATGCCTTGCCAAACTCTATTTCCATTAGATATAAGGATAGCTGCTTATCTAAAATGCTTTTGATCAGAAGTCATTCTATCAGCAAGCACACTCATAAGGCACCTATACTGTGCCAGACAACATGCAGGTGCTGGAAAAAAAATGATAAACCAGGAGAAAGAGTTCCACGATCTCATGGAATATACACTCTAGTAAAGGAGGAAGACAAAGATCAAATAAAAAGACAAATAAAATAATTTTATGCTGAATAAAAATTAGTCAATAAACATCATAATGGGGAGGCTACTTTAGAAAGTCAGGCAGAAGCATTTTGAGCAGACATCACATAAGGCACAAGAAAAATGGAAAGGAGATAAAAAGGTAAAAGGGAGTTTGGAGCACAGTTAGTAGGGACAGAGGTCCAGCATATATTTTTCTACTGAAATGCAAAATCATTGACATAGTCTGCCACCTGAGCAAAGATCAGTGTGCTTGGGGTAGGAGGGAGGGATGTAAATGTGAAGTGAATTAAGTGATTGAGCAGGAGTGGCTTGTGTAAGAATATTATATTTCAGCCTAAGAGTTTGGGAACCCCACTCAAACTTTTAATCAGAAAAACTATGTGGTTCAAATTACATTTTAAAAGGTCTTTCCTGCCTCATAGAGAAGAATTTGCAGCAAATTGCTGACATAACTGTAATAATTGGGAAAATCCTTGCAGTAACCCAAGGTAAAGCACTTGTTTAGCAAAGGGATCTAGAAATTGGCAGATATTTCCGAGATATCATTGGTATACAATTCAAAGATGCACTCAATATATCTGAGACACACAATCAGTAGTATTTACTAGTGAAAAAATGGGAGGAGAGTAATTGTTAGCAGAAACAAGGGATTACTAATACAGATACCAATAGAGTACTTACTACTGCTAATAATAAATTAGAGATTGCTGTTGGATTTTTGACTTCAGGTGAATAGTGGTGACATTTATTGAAATGAGGAAGAAAAAAGTGAGTGGAAGCAAAAGAATAAAAAATTTGTGATGTTTTCTAAGAGGTAGTTAGTTATCTGTGAGATATATAATTAGAAAAAATGGTTAGTCAAAAGAGAAGCTTGTGCAGAGAAAATAGAAATTCTGTGTCATCAGCATAAAGATCACACTGGAATTCACTGGAATCAATGAAATTACTGAGAAGAAATAAAGAAAAGTAAATGGCATAAGACTGAAACCTGAGAATGTCAACAATTAAATATTTAGTTTACATGCCAGCTGTGGTAGTGAATGCCTGTAATCCCAGTGACTCAGGAGGCTGAGGCAGAAGGATTACAAGTTCAAGACCAGCCTCAGCAACTTAACAAGGCCCTAAGCAATTCAGTGAGACTCTGTCTCAAAATTAAAAAAAAAAAAAAATAGAAAAAGAAAGGGATGGTGATGTGACTCAGTGGGTAAGTACTCCTGGTTTCAATCCCTGGTCCCTCCCATCCCCAGAAATAGAAATATTTAGTTTAGGAAGTTTATCTGTAAAGCATTTAGATATATAATAGAAGAAATAAAAGAAGAATTTTTGTAGAAATCAAGAAAGGAAGAATATGTTAAGAAGAACAAAGGCATTTGTTCAGTCCTTTAGCAAAAATGCCATTGATAACTGTTAAGGTTTAGATATTAGGCGTCCCCAGAAAGCTCATGTGTGAGACAATGCAAAATGGTTTAGAGAAGAAAAGATTGGGTTATGAGAGTCTTAACCCAGTAAGTGGATTAACCCACTGGTGTGAGTAAGTGGTAAATAAAGGCAGTAAGGTGTGGATGAAGGAGGGGGTGATCAGGGCATGCCTTTGTAGTATGTATTTTGTATCTGGCAAGTGAAGTCTTTCTTTCTGCTTCCTGATCATGCAAACCACTTCCCTCTGTCACTCTCTTCCACCATGATGTTCTGCCTCAACTCAAGCCCTGAGGAATGGACCCCACTGACTATGGACTGAGACCTCTGAGACAGAGTTCCCAAATAAACTTAAAATTGTTATTATCAAGTGTTTTAGTAAGAACAGTGAAAAAACTGACTAAAACAATGACTTTGACAAGAGAAGATTCTGTGGGATGATGAAGAATAGAGTCAGACTTTTAGGTAAGAAGGTGAGGTTAGGACATGGGGAACTAGAAGTTCCTTATGCAAAGGAATCATTTAAAAAATCTGTCAGAAAGGCAGACAAATGTGACTATACCTGGAAGAGATGTGTAGTGCATAGACTAAATTGAGAGATCAGGTTTTGTGTGTGTGTGTGTGTGTGTGTGTGTGTGTGTGTGTGTGTGTTTGAATCACTATCCAGAAAGGAAGAAATTCTTGAGGGTAGAGAAAAATTATATCTTCAAAAAAGTGAACATTTTGAAAAATCTGAATTCAGATATAGACTAACTATTGATAGGAGAATAACTTTTTAAACTGTGGTAAGAGAAAAAGAGAAGATAGGTATAGTATTAAATAGTCTGTGGATGGACAGTAATATGATATTATGGTTTGGAGATGAAATGTCTCCCCAAGAGTTCAAGGATTGAAGTCTTGGTCCTCAAGTGAGAGTGTTTAAAGATAGAGCCCTTGGGAGGCAATTGATTAATGAGGGCTCTAACCTTAGCAATATATTAATCCACTGATGGACTCATAATTTAATGGGCTATTGGGAAGTGATAGAAACTTGGGAGGTGGGGCTTAGTTGGAGGAAGTAGTTTCTTAGGTTGGAGTGTGCTCCTGAAGGCTGTATCTTGTCCCTGGACCTTCCCAAACTTTCTCTCTTTCTCTCTCTCTCTCTCTCTCTCTCTCTCTCTCTCTCTCTCTCTCTCTCTCTCTCTCTCTCTCTCTTCCTGTATTTCCCAACGAACACAAGGTAAACAGGTCTGCTTCAGCCCCAGAAACAATGGAGCCACAGTGCCATGAGATGAAACCTTGGAGAATGTGAGCCAAAATAAGTCTTCTTCCTTTTAAGTTGTTAATCTCAGGTATTTTGTCAGTGTTAGAATGCAGACTAACATGGATACTGAAGAAAGTCACTTCCAATGGCTTCCACTTTTCCAGTGACTTAAGAGGTCAATATTTAGCTCAGATTAAAAGACTAGGTTATAAGAGAGAAAAGAAAGCATACCTCATAGCATGAGCAAATGATCCCAACATAAGAGGACTAGGTAGTTTGAGGACCTGCTGAAAAGATGTAATATCAAATATCTCAGGTCTATTGAGCAGTTAATTCTATAATGAAACTCAAGAAAAGTGAATGGATATTGGGATTTGATTCACTTTAATATTGGAGGGTAATTATTATCAATATGAAATAAAAGTAATTGATTTGGCAGGATTTGCAGAGAAATAGGTATGATGATGGATAATGAATTGTTGGCTACAGAAAAATGAACATTGAACATCAAAGAACTAATAATAACAGTAACATTGTGAAATATTAAGTGGATTGGAGATCTTGATGAGATCAAAGATTCACTGTAAAAAAACTTTGTTTAACAAATAAATTGGAAGAATATGATGTAGTCAGAGAGAGGCATCTCTGATACTGAGAGTTTAGACATAGATCAGATATAGTAACCTAAGCACATTTAAATAACTTGATATAAAAGATAAAAATGTAAACATAAATTGTAAAGCATGTTACCACCCGGAATTTAATCCTAGTAAGTTTTTGATTTAGTGCTTTTATGAATACTCTATTTGACAGAATTTCTGTATAGAACTACTCATTTAAGCAATGAAAAAGCTATAGGCATATATAAATAACATTTTGGCATAAAGTCGGATGGCATGGGGACCTAAGTCAAGATCCCTCAATGTGATCATGGTCCTTGACAGGAAGATAGAAAGTGAAAAAGATTCCAAACTATCATTATAATTTTAGAAAAGTGTGCCTTTTATCAAGAAATAAGTTGTTTATTGTTCTGTGTTAAAATTTAAATAATATATCTGATAGCTGAAAAGTATCAGAAAAAGTCAAGCTAGGAAAAATGTCTGAGTGTTGTTGCCTTTTTCAAAGAAACATGAAGAAAAGCAAACACAGTCGCACCTTATATGTGATTATTCTAAAATAATGCAAGATGTGCCTCAAAGGGAACCTAGAGCATAATAGGAGCAACTACAATTCTTACTCCACAAACAATAGATATGAAGAAATGTGGTTTTCTTTACTTTTTAAATGCAGTATTATTTCCCTTTCAAGCACCCAATTAGTAGAAAGGACAAAACTTGATCCTCATCAATTCAAATTTCTATTCTTTTCCCAGGATTGTGTGTAATAATCATATAACATTTGATACTTTAACCCTTGTTGGCATTCACTGATATGTTCATCATTCTCTCTGATTCTCCACCTTTGGTCCATTTCAGGGCCTCTGCCTTATCCCACGTTAATGTTTGAATAATTGCCTTAATCTTAGCAGCATTTCTTTTTTACATTCACTTTACTCTTTTCTTACCATAATATTACATGAGGACATCTGAGGTTGTCAGATGACGTCCAGTTGAATGCCACCCTTAAGTTTGTGGGATCATTCAGCTCTGTCTGTGATAAACGGATGCAATGAGGAAACAAGGACACTTGTCTCTGGACAATTCACATACGGGTATCTAGATGGAATCTTGCTAACTTCCCAAAGTCTATGAAGAATTAGAAACACATTTTTTTCTCCTGAATTACATAATTTAACTGATTTTTCCACTGTTCCACTCCACTGGAGGGATATTCCCTCTGGGGCTTAAAGCATTTTTCAAAAAAACTCTCCCTCATCTAGGCTCTGCCTGTTTCTACTCCAATGTTTTTCTTTTTTCCTTCTTGATACTGTCTGATGACAGGTCATTATGGCTTTTAACTACCAACAAACAAATATATATCCCATGATGTGAATTCTTTCTATTTTTTTATAATTAATAGACTTTTCAAACACAAAATCAGTATTTAACCACAGCATTTTCTTATTTTTATTAAATTTTCTTTAATACAAGTGGTCAGGTCATATAAAAATCACAGGGAGAAAAATATGAATTAATATTTTGAAATTGTGTCTTGCCATGTGATCATAACATACAACATCACAATTTAATAAAATATTTTCAAGTGAACTTTAAGCAATCTCAGATTCCTGTGATGAACAGACATTGTTCAACATGAAATCTTCTTAAATAAACTGCAGAGGCCATGTTTTTTGGGCAAGAGTTGTAAGACCAGAGAAATGCATGCTTATAGAAAATAATGAATAAGGCACATGGAAAGAATATATGTGCTGTGATAGTATGCTGATTTTAACTAAGGAGGTATGAAGAACTGAATGAAAAGCCAAGTAAGCATATTAGGTGTTCTTTGCTATGTCTATTGAATAAACACTAAAGAGTGCTTGCGCTATGCATGGATAGCTAAAAATGTGTTTGTGCTATGTAGTAACCTGTGTTTAGCTGACAAGTTTTTAAAGCAGAATCAAAGGACTCATCTTTGATTATGTCATAAAACTGTGGCATAGAGTCCTACAGGTTATTTAAATATAAAATATACATACTAAACTGCAGTCAAATTGATGAAACCAATGGTTACAACCTCGACCAGATTATTAACATGTGATAATCAACAGAAAAATAGAATGCACTTTTTAGATGTTCTAATGAATACTTAAACCATGCTATTATGACACCCTTCTGTCAAGAGTGTCATATCTCATGTCTATGAGATTTCTCAAAATTATATTCTCTCAGGTTACAATCCTTAACTATCTTGCACCTCTTTCTTTTTTTCTTTTTCTCTCTCCAAGATAAGGTTCTTTTCGCCCTCGAAGTTTCATGTACATTATTATGCTTTTTCGAACAGTCCCCACAGTCTCTGTTCTTTCTCTGTAGTTGACACTAAACCATTAATCTGGTTTTTGCTCAATTACTGAAAAATCTTCTGAAAAATCATCATTGTCTCCCAGGAGAGAGTTCAGATCTTGTTAGCACTGTCTCCAAGGAACAGTGCCTGGAGACATGATGAAATGCAGTACACAATTCTGTCTTTCTCTCCTCTTAGATTTGAGGGCCTTAAGAAGACTTCAACAATAAGCCCGAGAAATCTTGGTGCATTTCGGTGTTTTCGGAGTCTAATGCATGGGAGTGCTAGTCAATTTTAATTATGTAAACTAGACCATGTAATTACTCTGACTAGAATTCTGTAATTACTGACCACTACAGTTAAAATAAAATCCAAACACCTTCTTCTAGGCAACAAGGATTGTAGATTTCTGTTTACATTTTTAATTCCTATTTATTACTCCACCACACTGATATGACTCTCTACTAGGCTCAAATTAAGGGCTTTGTTCTAGCTATTTATTCTGCCTGATGCTCTGACCATAGAATTTTCTGGTGGTAACTTCTCTAGTTCCCCAGGGAGGGCTTCATCTTTCCAACACAGAGCTTGCCTTCATGCACTGTGGTCCCCTATTAAACATTATGTCATTTTTTCATATCAGTTATTAATGGCCATTATTTTGTGTACCTTTAATGTTTATTTTCCACCTTTTTCAACTGAAATGAGTTATAAACTTCACAAAATACTGTTATTTATTTTCTTTAAATAGTTAACTATCTTTCAAAAATAAGTGAGTAATAAGGGATTTTTTCATGTAATTGCCACTTTTTCCATGCCTCATTTCTTTGTGTAGATCTAGACTTTGATCTGATACTATCTTCCTTCTGTACTTCTTTTAATATTTCTTGTAGCATAACTCTAGTAGCGATGATATCATCCAGTTCTTATATATCTAAAAATGTGCTTATTTATTACATCATTATTTTTTCAGCAAGATATTTTTTTCTGTGTACAGGATCCAAGAGACAGTGCTCCCTATTTATAATTAAGATGCTACTGTGCACCTCCTCAGTGAAGGCAACATCACCATTAAGGGAGTGAAAATTCATTTTTGAAAAAAGGAAAAGGGCAAAAATCACATTACAATTGTTTGTGGTCGTCAACAAAGACATCATCTGCCATAAAGATGAAAAGTAGATCTGTGATATTGAAAGTTAAGAAGTCTGGGTGAGGGTGATAATTAGAAAAGCCCGAGGAATTCTGCTCTAATGTCTTCTCACTTGCATTGTTTTGGATAAGAGATCTGTTGTCATTCTTGTGCCTGCTTCTCTTTATATGATGTGTCAGAACAATATATGATTAGGATGAGACTCGGAGTAGATTTTTCTTCATGTTTCTTTGCTTGTAGTTTGTTAATATTCTTAAATTTATGAATTTTTAAAAAATTTTTATTTGGGACTATTTCAGGGATAATTATTTCAAATAGGTTTGTTCCTCTGTCCCCCAACTTTTTCAGGGACTTCAGTTGAATATACATTGGGCAACTTGAAATTACCCCGCAGTTTTTCAACATTTTATTTTTGGTAGTCTCTATCACTATCTTTTCTATTTTATATTCTATTCTACTGGTATTTAGAATACTATGAGAGGGATAAAGTCATTTTATCACAAATAATAAATTTATTCATATCAAAAATGATATCCAAATAAACAAATTGTTGAAAGGTGATTTGAAATGTATAGTACAAAATAAGGACAACTAAAGCTAATTTATAAAAGGTGTAGGAATAAGATTTAAAAAAAAAAAAATAGATCCATAATACCTGGATTAGGAAGGCAACCTCAAGAACTATCTAGTGTCTAGTAAAAAAACAATCAGGAAACTAAATGAGGTGAATGCCATTTGTCTTGTTTAGGGAATTACACGCAATAAATGAATCTTTACATACAGAATTGAGAACAAATCTGACACCCTACGAATATTTTTATTTTTCAAAGCAGGGATTCTTTTCAAACACATTGCTACTACTGCCACCTTGCCACATTTCTATGACTACAGCGTGGCATTGGAAGTGTCACTGTATCGTGGTCTGTTTTATTCATTCAATAAAACATAATGAATCTCCAGTGTGCTTTTAAGTATTCCCAAAGCACATATATTTTAAGATTTGTTTCTGCTTTAAAACACTTTATTAAAATATATCTGTATTTGTTGGTGATTTTGGTTTTAATTACAGTTACATGATGTTCATGACTCTAAAAGTGATGTACAGTGTAAACATTTTAGATGACAGTCACATGTTTACATGATAAGTGGAAAGAGTTTATTCAAAACATATTGAGTATGTATATACATTTAAGGAAAATATGGACCATGGAGTCATCCTAAAATCAATAGGAATTTGATTTGGAAAATAAAGTTTCTTTCCTAACACATATAAATAATTCCCATTGGTGGAGCCTTAAATGAACATATGCTAGATCAATTTTTTCACAGATGGTGTTACATGTATTGAACCAAAATTTTATTAGGTGCAAAAATAGGGTGACAATGATCTAAGATAAACTAATTAGACCAAAAGTATTAGTTTCTTGCACTGGATATTAGACTAAGAGCGTTGCGAAAGAAGAAGCTGGTATGAGACATAGAAAGATGGTTAATAGATTAAGGGTTCTACGTTTTGGAGAATTAGTAAATATTTTTTGAATATGGGACAGACTATGCTTTGGGAACAACTTTGTTATAATCATTCTTTGGATGTGTTTTTCTTTGAAAAGAAGTATTTGCTTGGGTTACAAACTGAGAACAAAAGATATAGTCCTTTTCACTTTAAAAAAGGGATCGTCACAAAAGCTCAAACACACATTTAACTTCGTAGTTAAATTCCTTTATCTACATCCTTGGAGAAATTGTTTTTATAGTAGTTTGTGTTGTTCTAGTAAAATGACCTGGATTGGCATTACTGTTTTCAGGTGAGATTCTTGAGATTGGATTTCCAGGCTATTTAGCACTGAATAATTTCCAACTATAGTTCTAATCTGTTTAGACTTCTGAAGTCTTAAATTACCATCTAGGTATAAATGAGCAAACATTTCATTAAAAAATGAAGAGTTTTATGACAATACCTTTCCTTGGAAAATGGAGCCACCTGAGCTTTCTAATAGCTGGTGACATCCATTAGTGGTTTTCTCTGAAATTGAAAACATTTTCCATCTGTTCACACACACTCATTACAAAGTAGTTAAGAGCCTGTGGGATCACAAAGGCACATTTTGGCAAATTACAAAATATCAAAATGAGTTATTGAAGAGGCAGCAATGACTATATAATAAGCTGCTGAAACCTGCAATTGTCTGGTTTTGTATAAGAAAAGACATCTGTGTGCTAAAATCAAGTTTACCTTTTAATGCTTGGTACTCCTCCAGTTGATGATGATATTCATTCCTGAGCCTATGATTCAAATTCTTTCTTCTAAGGGAATTTGTCTATTTTTTATCAATTTAAAAAAAAAAAAATTTAAAAGACCTTCTTTTGCAGTCTTTAAGGAATTGCTATTTAATGGTCTTTCTTCAGAAGAACAAAATGAAAACAAAATGAACTTAATAAAGGCAATGATGTATTCAGTTGATCATAAGGAACACTATCTTGATGGTCAATGTGCAAAAGCAGGCAATGGTGTGCTAGAGAGTCTTCTGGAGACCTCAGGAGGAAAAAAAAGTGGATCCTGAAGACATTATTTTGCCAAAGGGCTAGGGGTTCCATTAACAAGTGAAATTTAACATTTAATTACTTAATTTTTATCCTTACTCCAATAATATTATTAAACTATTATCATGTTTGATATCAAGGATTGTTAAAATATGACAGCTAAAGTTCAAACTCAGGTTCAGAACAGTCCAGAGGTGACAAGAACTAAAAATGAGGCAGAGTGATAAAATAGCATGGCTTCTGTAAGAAAGCCTTATTTAGTTTGTAGTTTTTCCCTAGTTTTATCTACATATATCTACATAGATACAAAACTATATATTTCCTTCTTTTAAAAGAACATTTTATGAATTAGTATTTATTTTTAAAATTATACCTTATGCATATGAATAATATATCTATATATTTATTTATTATTTCACAGGATAAACAATTAATGCTTCCTAGATGAAAGAAATGCTATCACTGATTCTTTATTTCCTTAGGAATTATTACCAGTGCAACTTACATTGAACAGCATAATTTTCTATTAAGATAACAATTGTTAATTTTACTTCTAAAAAAGTAAAGAGAGGAAGGAAGGAAGGAAGGGAGGGAGGGAGGGAGGGAGGGAGGGAGGAAGGGAGGAAGGAGATTGAGAAAAGAGAGAAGGCAAAAAAATGAAATACTTATTCAACTTATATATGATATTGTGATTCCAATGTTTTTAGCATTTACTGCTTAATATCATGACACATTCAAAGTCTGATCCCTAACAATTTTTCAAGTCTTTTTAGATATACAAATATAAATGAAATAAAAAGAGAAATCACAAATGATATCAATAGTATTCCTCCAGTTTTTTGTAAATTTGGACAATCTAATGATTTCAAATCAAAGCCTCACAATTATAACAAGCAAGTATTAAGTATTAGTTTGATCATGTTTTTTAATATTTAAAATTTTGTTAGTTAATTTGATTTTAATGCTCTTCAGTTTTTACAAAATTAGTTCAAATTGTAGAAGGTAGTTAACTGCTATCTAAAAAATGTACCCAAAAATATGTGGTTAAATAGTTTAGATCTCTTGTATCAAGTATTTGACATAAGAGCAGTAATATTTTCTTGATTCTTTCACTTTTTTTTATATTGAGCATTCAGTATTTCCTTCTCTTTTCTCTACCCTTTTACCTATAATGTAGTCTTTAATATATTTTTCTACAACCTTGCTCTCTATACCAGCCTATTACCACTAATAAAAAGAGGTAAGAAAGAGCCCAGCTGCTTGATCACTCTATGGAGTATCCATGTTTGTGTTACACAGTGGGTCAATGCAGATGGCACACTCTTGAAACAAGGCATCTTCCTAATTTATTTAGAAATTTGCATGTCCCTTATTTGCTCTCCATACAACGGTGGATAAGAGAAACATTTTTCCGATGAAATCTGCCTTGAATATCTTCAGGAAAATTAATCTTTAAAACTCAAGGATGCTTACAGTGAAACTTAAAAATACAATAAGTAAACACAGGTAAGACTGCCTTTAGGCTGAAATCTCCATGTATCAACCCTAAATGCAGCACTGAGCCCAGAGAAGGCCCAGGCTGTGGTAAATACCCTGTGAATTTTTGTATCAACTCTTATTCAGTTGAAGATGGAAGACAGCTTATTTTCACTCAACATGGATAATACAGGTGGTATAACTTTGTATTTTGATGCCATATTCTTTTGCATAGTTTACATTTTATAATAGATTGGACTCCAAATTGAATTCACTCGTAAGGGTGCAAAAATCAGCTTAATCATAAATACTGCCTTTATCAGCTATGATGACAAATTCAGTCTATATGCCATAGGCTTAAATAAAATTGAGCTGAGTTTGAAGGGAGTCAGGCAGGAGTCTAACAAGAATGAAGTAGAAAGGCAAAAAAGAAATTCAAACTACTTCTATCTCCACATTCTATTCCCTGCTTGTTTGGATTTCATTAGAATCTGTTAGTGAATTCTGAGCATATTTGCTGCAGGCAGATGCTAACGTTGTCTTAGCTTATTGGAACAAGGAACGGTAGGAGGTATGGATTAAAGAGAGTTATTGATAAACAGGGATGGGCTGAAAGAATTTTTAGCAGGTCAAATTAACATATTGTAGGCTTAGTGTTTTTAAGGATTATTTTAAAGATACAGTGTACCTCCAACAATGTTAATAAGAAGTGTAAATATTCAAACTAATTAATGGGAATGGCACACTTTAATAGAATATACATGAGCTAAAGATGTCTGATATCAGATTAGGTCTTGCTGAAGCTGCATAAGCATACTTTAAAATGTAATATTTTTCTATGAGGAATATATCATAAAACAGGTGTCCTGAAATAAAACTCAGGTATCTTTTGGATTTTCTATTGATACACTAAAGCTTCACTTTCAATATTCTTCAAGTGAGGTGTAGAGAAATAGATTCATAGATACAAACAACCCTAATAAAACATGCTACTAAATACTACTTGAAGTGTACATCTGTAAATAAAAATGGAAAATGCTGGAAACTAAGGATTAAAAGACCTGGTCTAAACATCATTATTTACTGTTAATGGGATTCATAGAAGAAAATTAAACTCTTCAAATTGAAATTTGGGTTTATAATAATTACCCTGTATAGTGCTTCTGAAAGTGAGAGTATTTCCTGTTAACACAAAAGGACTGTGCTTGACTCAAACCTCATGGATCATCTCAGCTTTTTATTCAAGAACAGGATTACACCTCCAATGGACCCACTTTACTGGTGGAAAATGAGTCACTGAACAAAGGAGGGGACTGGGTTTATGTAGGTTATACTGAGAGGTGACATAATTAATGAATGGGTCAGCTTGGGCACTGAGGAATCTGGGGTCTATTTCATTGGGTGAAATGGGAGGGAGGCTGGGGTCAGCGGTCAGTCTCTGGGATTTATCTTACTGGACCAGATGGAGGAGTTGGGGTCAGTGGTTGGTATCTGGAAAGGGTTTGTTTAGGGAAGGATTAGTGCTTTGACCTCTTCCCAGAGACTGCCTTTCTAGGTTTTGACAGAGATGTCTTCTTCCCAGGATTTGTTTTATCACCAGGAAAGAATGTACTGGGAAAGGATCAATACTCTCAATGTATGACTTTCTTACTCCGTTTTTCCCAGGTCTCACTATTTTGGGGGTTTGTCATTTACCAAATCTAATATTTCCTATTATTGAAAGAGGGGATTTGTAGCCCAGAAGCAAGTTATGGGGGTGGTGGTCAATGTATGGAATAGTATGAAGAGAAGACAACAAGAGTGTGGGGAAATAATGTTAAAATTACTGGACAGGATTCTTGTTGAAGGTAGAGCTAGGATTTATATATCAAAATTATGGAATAAGAAATTCAATCAGATATTGAGGATGGGGAGTTTTTTCTAAACTGCCTTAGCAGAATTCTTGCTAAGTTGTACTATGGGGGCACAGCCCAAACAGGGACCATGGTCAAACCCAAGTCAACAAGAGGGCTCAGAGAAGTCCTATTGAAGTTTGGTGAAAGTGAGACTCTGTCACCACTTGTGAGTTATATGACCTTGTTTATTTGCTAAACTTTTAAAATCAAATTAGCAACAGTCATAGGTTAATATGGACCTCATGTGGTCATTGTAATGCAAAAGATGTTTTGGGTCCTTGTCTTGGCATGCTGGTCAGGGTAATATAGCTTTTCCATACCTGAATTCCCCATGTTCTTATGTTAAGTTTGAGTAGAGAAAAGGAAAGATTCATTTGGCCATAGGCTCTTCTGCAAGAATTTTAATAAAACATTTTCTATCTCCTGGCTTTAGCATTTATAGTTGATAATATTTTCACAGATAGAAACCAACAAAATGTTTTAAACTCTGGAGGCTTAGTACAGCTCCCAGATGCCCAAAGGTAAAGGCAATACTTAGTTTCCTACTGCATGAGAAAAGAAAACAGGATTACATTCGCAAAAATATTTCTTCTCTGGACCTTCTGGCATTGTATTTCATCTCATCTTCATGAGTCTATTAAATGACTTGCAATAGTAAATGATGATGAGAGAAGTACAATATCAGCAAAGATTGTCTTACATGACCAGTGCCCAGTCCTTACAAAGTAGACATAAGGAAGCTCACATCCTTTCTTCCACCTCCTGACCCTTGTTCATAGGAACTGTCACTAGGATTGCCCTTAAACAATACTAGGTATGTGAGGGGACAGTTATCCACTGTCATGTAATGTCATAGAATGTCATTTGTTCCCAATCACAGATGATGCACTGGATATTTTGAAGCTGAGTGGGCAGAATAGAAAATGAAGACAGGTAGGTTTCAAGACATGCTGCTTTTTCAAGCAAAACTCTATATTATTTTCTCATTAGTGGCAGATGTCAATTGATGTTACATCATTCTTACACAGTCATAGTCAAAAATTACATTTAATTCTAAAGGCACAAATTTAGCATTTTGCAAACTTTATGACATTTTATAGAAGACTGATGAAATGTATTCATGAGCTAACAAATTTGGGGAATATCTTCCTTAACTTTAATGATAACTTTATAGATGATAACTTTTTATCATCTATACCATTTTTACATATAAACTTTGTTAGTCAAATGATTGTTTTATGAGTTTGAATGATACTTTTACATATAAATATATTAAAAGTGGAGAATGTCATAAAAGAAGTTTTACCAAACATATCCTCAACTTTCTCAGATTGGGAGAAAAGAAAAGTCTAATGAGTAGAAAAATCTTGAAGATCCCTTACAGAGATCCACAATTTCAGGTCTATCACAAAAATAACATCTCATCTAAATTTCCACAATGTTGTTTACAGTTAATTTTTTCCAAATGTTTATTTTTCTACTCCTGAAATACTTATGAGATAATAATGAGAACAATTACCACTTGCTGAAAATTACCATCTTCTACACTTAGCAATGGGTGCTTATGGCATTCATTTTCTCACGGTCTGTAGAGTAGGGAGTATTACTTTAAATTTAAAGGGAATATTTCAGATTTCTGCAGATAACCCAGACCTACACAACAGACACAGGTTGGCAAACCAAGGTTTTAACTCACATTTGGTTCACTCTGGAGCTTGCTTTCTATAATAAAACCAACCTTTGTAACTGTTTCTCTATAGAGGATGCATTTCCTCTGGCCAAATTATTAACTGTCTGATGAAACAACTCATATCTTCTCTTTTGAAACTTTTCTTTTTGCTTTTTCTGGAGGGGTTAGTTATTATAAGCAACAAGTAAGTGCCTTCCAACAGAAAAGAAAAGCAGGTATTTGTTACCGAGATGAAAATAAAAGTCCAAACTCTCTTTTTGTCAAAATATGCTTCAGTACAGCTTTCCAGTTAAAATAATGAACAAATAATATATGTTGTGGATAAAGTTCTAACTGTGAGTAGTCGTTCTGGCCTAACAAGGACTTTGGGTACTGCCCATGCCTTGAGAAAGTGAGCTGAAATTTCTGCTGAATGGTTATTTGTCTACCACGATTTGCAGTTAGAAGATTAGTGCTAATTTCCAAAGAAAACAATTGCAGAGCAGAAACAAAAATGCCTCCAGAAAAAAATTATCCATACCACCCAAATATGGCAAAAAACAGACTCCATGAAAAACCAAGGCTTAAATGTGTCTTCTATGAGGGAGTGTTGTTTGTTCTAATCATGGCTGTGTCCCTGGTATTCACAGGGCTACACAGGAAACATTTGTGTAAGAAGTGGTCTAGTATTCATTTGCAATAGTGTTTTAAAGGATGGATTTATTGGGAGATGGAGGAGACACTGTACTTTGGTTTTAAAATTTAAAATAAGTTCTCAACAGTCATTTGCATGGTAGAATTTTATTCCAAAAATTCACTTTAATAATCTGAAAAGCAGTGACAGTAAGATAATCATGATTTTTGTAAATTGGTTCACTATAGATACTATTGGCATTTAGGATCTCTGGGCATTAAGGTTGCTGTTCCAGACTTCCTGAAAGAGAACTAATGACTTAGGAGGCTCTAAGATCTCATGTATAGGGATCACATCTTGTTCAATGTTGTATTTACAGCTCCTTACAACTTGTTAGGAACATACTTGAAGTTCTAAACTTCCATTATGGAAAAGTGGAAGAGATCAGTAACATAAAACCTTGAAGAAAAATAGTTCCTGTCCCAGTTCCTTGGAGAGCATGATATAAACCTTCACAGCGGATAAGAAAGTCTTAAAGAGCAAGTTTACCTTGTGGGAGCCTGAGGAACATCAATCAGCCAATCTGGTCAACAGCAACTAAACAGACATTTCTTTCCACCTGGGATGGCATAATTTTCACTAATAGTTATTATAGAATGACAATTATGCTCTGGGTGCTCTATATTCATTATTTCTAATCTATGAGCAAAATCCAAGGTCTTGTCTTCTTTTTTCCTAAAAGGAAAACATAACCCACTTGGCAAAGTAACTTAGCCACAGAAATGGGATTAAAAACCCATGTCTTGGTGCTTCGCATTGTATCACAAGGCTTGTGAAATATGAAACATCAAGAGGACACAATTCTAGTTTCCTGAGATACTTGAGGGTATCTTCCCATTGCTGAAAGGTCTCCTACAACCTGAGGATTACCTGGAAGTTTTGCATGGTCTTTGCACTCAATAAACACTTTTTAGGGCATTCTATAACTGTCCTAGTCATATTTCCTTGAATAGGGTGTCCTTAATATTAAGACAGAAAAAGAGACTAGGAGGCATTTTGACATCATAAGTAGACAGTTGTGAGGGTTGGTGAAATTTGATCTTCAACAGAGAATTTTGAAAAAGAGAAGAATATTAAAAGGGTCATTGATTTAAATTGGACACTTGATATTTTTATTGGATCTGAGCTTACTGCAATCAAAGTTCAAAGAATTATCTGTTCTTATTTATTTTACTTTTTCTGATTTTACAAATTCAGTTGCATAAGTCTCAGTAACAGAAATATGAAAACTCTCTAGACTTTGAAATATGCCATTCAAGTATGCAATGGAGCATGCCATAAAGATCAGTTGTAGATGCTACAGTTTAAAACACTACCAACAATCCATAACTCAAACATGGGAAATGGCATAAAATGAAAAACCATGATACAGTGTTTTAAATTCTATTCCAAAAATACTAGAACCCAGTTTTTTTCTTCCTCTGAAAAATAACTAAGAATTTATTTCATTCTTTCTTGATGACTGAAAATTTATCTTAGGGTTTTATTCTGTTCTCAGTTTAGTTGCCTTTCTTCCAAGAACATCTAAGTAATTCACAGGCACTCAAGAAAATAAGCATATATCCTTGTACAACCATCTGATTTAAGAAAACCAGTTGTTTAACTTGAAATTGCATGACTATTTCTTCATCTTCCAAAAAATAGCTCTCAAATTTATAATAATAATAATGTAAGAAGACAAACTAATTAATTCTTTATTACTGCTCTACTCCTTATTGGCTCAGCAGTAAATTCAAATATATAAGCTTTCTGAAACTATTGATAAAATTACATAGTGACCATGAGATGGGGTGAGATTTATGAATTTATTTATGAGATAAAGTAATGTAGTCTATGCTCTCCAGTGTCATTCTAGACTCAATAATGTTAATCTTTGGAAACATAATTGAAGTCCATTACCCATAAATGAGTTGGAATTTCTAGAGTACACTGGGAATAACACTGAAATGAATAGCATCTTATTGCACTTCCCAACTGGAAATGATGTTCAAAGGAGAAGCCCACTCAAAATTTCACTATAAAATTGGTCCTGGAATAAACAGCTAAGTATTTAGTTGTCTCACTTATTCTAATTGAGTCTAGTCACATCAACGTGTCCTGTGAAAGAAACAAACTGTTCCATACTCATGTGACATGTGCAAAGGTTAGCAATATATCTCTAACATTTTTGACTTCAAACACAGGGGATGTATGCCAAAGTTATATCCAGTTTGTTAAGGAGGAAAACAATAAAAGAAAAAACTGATTCAAAGAGCATTTTGGAAAATAGGCTATTTGGAAAGTCACTAGGAAACTAGGCAAGATAAAACCTCATTAATGCCTACAAAGTAATAAAACTTAGCATTCAGGATTATTTTTTCGATTGGACAGAAATCATCTGAAATTCTGTCAACAAATCTGGACCTTTAATCAATAATAAACAGCATGGTGAATGAAGATATAGCCCAGGTTGAAGGCAAAGCTTGTATGTACATAATCTTCAAGTGTGAAGAACAGTCCTTTTAGGCCAAGATTTAAAATAATCCTTTCTAGGAACAACAGAGAAGTGGTCCTCCCAGGTAAATGTACAACTCTAAGAAATTTGCCTTCAATTCTATAAAGGGGAAATGAATACCACTGCTGTGGAAAATTTGAATAAAATTCAATGGTAGTCTTATTGTGTCCCCCATATCTCAGTGACTCCTAATATAATGATCTTTAGAAAAAGTTAAAAGTCAAATAAATCAATATATATCAGTACTTGTTACAAAAAAAACTTGAAACAGTTTTACATCAGTACCTGAGGAAAATCAAAAGACCAAGCTGAATAACATAGAAATCTTTTGAAAAAAATCTTATAAGTTCACAAGAGAAGAACACTGTATGTTGTTGAGAGAAATATGGGTATTTAATTTTAAAATGAAAAACCATGTTATTAAATGTGTCTTTTAAAAGTTACCTGTGTTTAGTAAATATTTAAAAGATCTACAGAAAATACTTGAAATTTTGAATATATAACATGAAACAAAGGGTGTTTTTAAAAATGCAATTCTATTGTAAAGGTAAACAGATATTTCAGTTAAAGAAAGAAAGAGAGAAAATGAACATGTGAGTTGTGAAATGTACTTTCTGAAGAGGAAAGGTAGTCATGGTTTTCAGGTAGGTGATGTATTGCTAAATATCCATCCATTATGGGTTAAGTTACAAAAAGAAACGTGTTCACTTCGGTTCCAAGGCCACTACAATCCACTTACTTCATAGTCAATCTATTTGCCTTAATCTGATCCTCAAATGACATTTTGCTAATTAACTCTTCCTACACTGTTTGTCAATTTAAAAAGAAATAAAGGGATGTGTGTGTGGTTTCCATTTCAAAACTTGTTAAAACTACAATGGAATATTTGAAATTCTGATAATAACAATAAAAGTATTATGGATCTGGAGGTAATAATCTTAATATTTAAAAAAAACTATTAACAATGTCAAAATATTTCTATAAAAATGTATTCTATCTTCAACAATAAGCTGAACTTATGGTATGAGGACTGTAGCTCATGACATAAAACTTGACCAGACAGTTTCAAAAAGAGATTTGGTTTTATTTTTATTTTTGTTTAGTTTTAATGCCTGCCTCCCCACCTGACAAAGAAGTTATTATTTTCACACTATCTACTTTTTGGACATTTATAAATAATGAGAGATATCATATTTTAACTACTCTGGTTCTTGGATATTAGACAAACATGATCAGTCACGTCTGAATGAAGGACTCCTAAAAGTAGAACCATATTCAAAACCTGGGTGTTATTTTTCTGGAGATTTGAATTTTTCCTTTCAGCGGTAAGACGTTTTTGCGGGGAAGATGGGAAGACTCCGAGACTCTCATAAATAAATCCAAAGATCTTATGTAGGAGTATTGAGACATCACCAAAGACAGTTCATTATTGATTCCTAATAGCATTCAGTTACATAGAACAGATTGCGTATAAACCATTTTTTTTCATTCATAAACACATAAAAAGATTAAATGAGTTTAAAGTTGTCTATAAGACATTCAGAATAAATAATAATTAAGACTTTTCTCTTTTAAATAGTAAACAAAGTCAACACATATCTCACTCACATATTAACCTCTTTATTTCGTGTCTACACATAAAATCTCATGTAAAAGTCAAGAACCTTCTTAAAAAATTCAAATTTCCTAGTGAATACTAATGTCAGGATATGCATATTTTGACAGTTTCTCCAGTGATTCTGTCAGGCAGCCAGGGATTGTATTCATTGGTGTAGTGTGTGCTGGACACATCATGCTGTTTCAGAAGTACAAGATATGTAATATAATCTTGCCTCCTGGAAACTCATTCTGTAGTGGAGGAGATATCCGTGCAGGAAGTACAGCAGGAAAAGAAGCAAGCATAAGTGAAAACACAGTGATCACCCAGAGAGAGAATGATTAATTCTGTCCAAGTTTGCCAGAAAAGAGTTCTCAAAAAAGATTCTAGGAAAAAAAATGAGTAGGAATTTTCCCAGACAATAGTAAAAGGGTATCAAGTACCATAAGCCAGGCAATAATATTAAAGGCTTTTCATATGTTAATTCAACGAACACTTTCAAGAATCCAGGAGATAGACATTGTTATTTTCTTTATTTTGCAGTGAAGAAACAAAGACGCAGAGAAGTGAGGCCCAAGTCGTGCCACTCAAAAGTGATGAGACTTTTAAACAAATAGTGATAAGAAAACTGGATATCCACATGCAGAAGAACAAAACTAGACCCTACCATTAACTCTGCACAAACATCAAATCAAAGTGGATCAAAGGTTTAGGAATTAGAGGAGAAATTTTGAAACTGATAGAACAAAGCAAAGGGTCAACACTTTTTGATATTGGTGTAGGCACTCACTTCCTTAATAATAAATAAAACCAGGAATCAATAAGTGGGATGCCATCAAATTATAAAGAGATTCTTCAGAGCAAGGGAAATGATTTAGAGTGTTAAGAGAGACCCTCCAGAATGGAAGAAAATTTTTGCCAGTTACCCCTCTGATGAGGGATTAATATCTAGATAAAGAATTCAAAAAGCTTAACACCAAAATAATAATAATACTAACCCAATCCATAAATGGGCAATGGAACTAACTAGATAACTCTTAAAAGAAGAAGCACGAATGGCCAAAATATGAAAAAAAAAAAAAAAAAAAGTTCAACATCTCTAGCAATCAGGGCAATGCAAATTAACTACATTAAAATCTCCTCTTATTCTAGTCAGAATTGCAATTTTCAAGAATAAAAATGATAATAAATGCTGGTGAGGATATGAGGAAAGAGGTACATTCATACATTATTGATAAGACTGCAAATTAGCACAACCACTCTGGAAAACAGTACGGAGATTTTCCTCAAAAATTAGGAGTGAAACTACCATAAGACCTAACTGTCTCACTCTTTGGTATTTACCCAAATAACCAAAATCATCATACTATAATGATACATTATATAGTATATAAGTCACATTAATATTTATAGTAGTACAATTCACAATCTCCAAGTTACAGAACCAACCCAGATGCCTGTCAAGAGGTGAATGGATAATGAAAACGTGGTACTTACACAATGAACTTTTACTCAGTCGTAAGGAAGAATGAAATTATGATATTTTCTCGTAAATGGATGGAACTGGAAATCATCTTGCTAAGTGAAATAAATCAGACTCAGAAATCAAGGGTTCAATGTTTTATTCTCATATGCAGAAGCTAGAGAAAGATAATGGGGAAAATGGAGGGAGGGACTCAGGTATCATAAAAATATAAGGAAGATCTATGAAGTAGAAGGAGATAGGGAGGGAGGAGGGGCTGGAAAGGGAAGAAAATAGAGAACGAATTTAATAAAATCACACTATGTGTATGTACAAACATACCACAGGAAATTCCACTTTTATGTATATTTAGAAAGCACCAATCAAAAATAAATAAATGAGTTAAAGAAAGAACAGTAGAGCAGAGGAAAGAGAATAGGGGAGGAGAGGAAAGAAGAGGGGAACCAGGACTGAAGTGAAATAAATAAAATTCCATGCAAGTATAATTATGTCAAAATAAACTCAATTGCTGTGTATAACAATGGTGGTCTAAGAAAAATAAAAGTGGCTGAGATAAACTTGGAACTCTGTTTGTGTAATTGCAATGCCAAGCTATTCTCTCCAAAGTAAGAAAGGAAACATAAAAATGAAAGCAATAAAGGATACAAAGTTTAAAATACAGCATGCATGGAGAAATTATGTTAATTAGCTTTCCATCACTGTGACAAAACACCTGGGGGGAAAAACCTTAAAGTTGGAAGATTTCATGGCTTCAAAGGTTTCAGTCTGTGGTCAATAGACCCTATTGTTTCTGGGCAGGTGTTGAGGCAATGCAGCAAGGTGGAGGGGTATGGCAGTTTCTCTCCTCCAGTGGACAGGAAGGAAAGAGAGAAAGAGGGCAAGAAATCGGTTTTATATCAAAACCCCTTTCATCAAAAGATTATTTTAAGTAGTATGAAAATAGTCTAATTATAAAATATTCTAGCAACTTTTCACTGCTATGCCAGTTTATTTAAAAAAAAAAAAACCTATCACCATGTATAAATTTACTTTAGAAATCTATTCTCAACAAGGTTGACCCTGTTACTTTCTTGGAAGATAGTTTATCATTCTCTGGCTGAGAACTGCAATATTGCAGTCAGAGAGATTTCGCTTCGCAGATGTGCCAAATATGTTTTAAGAGAAACCCATGCCAAAATAGAGTGACTGACATTTATAGTGCTCAGGCAAGAGCTACACAGTCGCCCTGACAATTAATCATGGAGTAAAAGAAAGTAGACCATAAAAGTAAAACCATAGAAAATACCATAAAGTAAAACCATAGAAATGAAATGATGTACCCCATTTGTGTACAATGAATCAAAATACAGTCTGTAAAAAATTAAAAGATAAATAAAAAATATATATACCCCCCCAAAAAAAAGAAGAACCAGGAAGGAGTATATGAAATGGGTCAAACAAAGATTGAGACTCTCTTATTTATTAAACAAATGCTTTAGGTAAAGTTTAAATTTATACTAGACATAGATGTGTTTTTTTTTTTTTACTTTTTTCATAATCTATCTGTCTAATGTTATAACTCATTATTATCCCTAGCAATTTGGCCTTCCCATATATATCTGTGAAAGGTTTTAAAAATCCATCATTGTCATTTATTTGGGACTTAAAATCAAAGTAGGAGAAGTTGCTTCCAGTCTTTTAGTTACAGCTTGTCATGATTTCTGGTTTTTCACCTCTTTTCATACTTTAAAATATAGTTTTCACTTCTCAGAAACCTGTCTTAATTTTATTCACTGTAAAATTCACAAGTAAAATTCCATCCCTTTCTTAAAGTTTGCATCATTCATCAAACATTTAACACTTTCAATGAAAAATTAATCATACATATTAAGTGAAATAGTTTGATTATTATTTATAATCATAGTAGTTGCCTCAATATGTTCAGTTATATGTCAGGACATGTCTCCTCAAGTACATTATAAATTCAGTGACAATTAAGTGCACATAACATACAGTGCCTAGAATGATAAAGATAACATAGGAAACTCCATAATTGCTTGACTGATAATACAATTGACTGAGGCACTGAAGCAAGTTGTCCAAATGGAAATAATGAGTGTTTCCTGAACAGTAACAACTAATAGGCAAAACTGGTCTGTTAGAAATATGTTGTTTTTCAGCTTCTACTTATAAAATTTAACAGATGTCACTTTCTGGGCAAATCTTTTATGCTGTACTGTTCATTTTTTCCAACACCAATAGCACATAGCTGAAGAGGATAAAAGAGATTTGACTCTAGAGAAAGAAATGAGAAATTTGAACTTCAAGTGAATAACAGCAAAAAATTAAGGCAGTAAGATTTGGTTATAAGCTGTATCTTTAAATTGTCTCATTATATTTTTCCCTATAGGCAGAAACCCCCAGGTGTTTGCTTAAACAAATATGAGATAAAAGGAAAGACAAATTCAATTATTTCCACTCAGCAACTGAAATTAGCATGATGAAAATGTTCAAGAACAGGTATAATTAGGAACAACAGATGTGTTTTTATAGATTGAGTTGTCATGTTGTAATCACAGAAATAATCACAATGTCTTAGAAAGTCATATCATTTTAGATCATAAAAATACACAAAATTATATTATATATATATATATGTATATATATTCCTTGGTGTTGATGTGAAAAAAGCAATAAAATATAGACATTTTAGTAAATGGGATCTTTCCCATCAGAGATGCTGTTTTAAAGGTGTAGATTTTTTTTTTTACAAACTTATTTGCTTCTGAATGCAGGACATTCTTCTGTCAAAATTCCTCTCACCATAATATAAAGCAAGAAGTCTTAAAAATGCCACTTGTGAGAAAATGATGTTGGCTTTGATGGGAATCAGGACATGTCACCCTTAAGTATGACTGTAGGAGATCAGAAAATGCCACCCCAAAATACGCCATTTTGGCATATTGCTTATTTTGAGTTACAGGAAATTGAGAACTGGCCAAAGCACAAGAAAGTCTTTTCTTCGCTACCTAAAATAAACCCCAAAATTTTCCCTTTTGTAAAGAAAATTTATATCTATAAAGGAATTTTTTTATGAATACAGGTAGCTGTACCTAAAATAGAGTTACTCTTGGGCATTTATGTGCATGAGGAGGCAATCTTATTTAACTCCAATGCATTTCCTTTCCTCACTGTCCCATAATTCACTTTCACCATCTCACCATCACCCCTAGAAACTTCAAACTTCTATTCCTTTCTGTATCTCAGAAGGACACGCTTCACTGGTTCTTAAATATCTGTGGGACACCTGTGCATGTGTATGTAATAAAATATTTTATCCTATTAATCTGCTTTATGTGAACTTAACCCATAGACCTAAGCAAAGAATTGATAAGGGTAGAAGGAAATGATTCTTTTTCTCTCAACATAAAATGTAATAAGAAATCTCACAAATGTTATTTATTGCAAAATCATGCTTCATTCTGGATGGCTGGGTATATGGTGGAATTTTGGAAAGGTGGCATCAAGCATTCTATTCTGCTAAACTGAATAATATAGTATTTTTGGAATGTCCCCAAAAGTGCATGTGTGAGACAATGAAAGAAAGTTCAGAAATGAAATAGATTATGAGAGATGCAATCCAATCAGTGGATTAATTGACTGATATGGATTAAACTGAGTGGTGACTGTGGACAGGTATGATATAGCTGGAGGAAGTAGGTCACTGGGGGTGTGTCTTTTGGGTTTATATTTTGTCCTGGTGAGCAGAGCTCTCTCTACTTCCTGGCTGTCCATGACTTGAGCTGTTTTCCTCCACCATGCCTTTCTGCTATGATGTTCTACCTCTTCTTGGATAAGAGTTATGGAACTGGTCTATTGTGGATGGAAACTCTAAAATCATGAGCCAAAATTAAAATTTCCTATTTTAATGGTTCTTGTCAGGTCTTCCAGTCACAATGACTCAAAAACTGACTAAAACAATTGCTAACAATTATACAGATATTATGTGTCTTTAATGAGATGTGTATTTCAAAGTGAACAATCCAACTAATTTTGAGATGAAAAGGAGACCTAAGGAATACTCTCTATAAGACTCAATGATTATTATATTTGACAGGCTTGAAGCTCATAAGAGAGTTCTTATGTGTATTTTTAAATAAAAACAACATGTTTTCCACCTAAGAAATACATGTATCTCATGTATTTCTGTCTCAAATGACTTTTCCCTAAAGATAGAGCTTTCTTTCTCTTTAGGAGACTAATAACAAATAATATTCTTACAAAACAAATTGTCAACAAAATCAAACAAGGCTTGCCTGTGATGATAATGACAGTGAAAGCTAAATGCGATTTCCTCCAAGCAGTACAACTTAATACTAATTTCAACAAGATGACTGCTAAAATACTTAGGAAAATCCTCATCAGTCTAATGTTTTATGTTTTGTGTTTCCTACAAAGTTGATTAATTGGTGTTAGATAATAAGATTTCTCCCTTAATGATGCTGGGCTACAGGGACTAAACAGAATGTACGTTAGCAAGATGACTTCTTATCTTCCTATCTTGTCTTATTGAAGTTTTATACCTCATCCACATCTTCTCTGAAGTACCTAATACGTTCTGTTTCAGTCAATCTTCTTGTCGATGAAATTATTTTTGTTCAGTTTCTATTGGACATCTGTATATTTACCCACAAGACACTAGGTTTAGAAATGCTCCGTAAGAAAGATAATTTTCAAGTTTCAGGACTAAATATTTCTTAGCTTTATGAATTTTTAACTTGCTGTGAGCAGTTTGCAATAAATAGTGACAAAGATGATATAGAGATTTTCACTATTTCTCCCAATCATTTTCCCCTCTATTTGATATCTTACATTACTTTGGTATATTGACCAGAATTAATGAATTGATATTGATATATCATTATTAACTGGTACCCCTACATTATTCATATTTCCTTATATTTTGCTGAACAGTCTGTTGTAATAGTAAAACTGCCATGTTATATTTTGTCATCTTCTCCTTAGGCTCCGTTTGACAGTTTCTCAGACTTGTATTATTTGTGATGATCTTAATAATTTGAAGAAGTATCACTCAGGTATTTGTAGAATGTTCCTTTTTGAGAATTTGTATGATGTTTTTCTCATGATCACATCTAGTGCTGGTTTGGGGATAGAAGATCACCAAGTGTTACTCTCGTTGTATATCAAAGGTACATATTGTCAACCTGACATCATGGCTAATGTTACTGAACTGAGATAGAACAGGTCAGATAGCTCCATTGTGAAGTTGCTTTTTTTTTTTTTTTTTTTTCATTTTTTCCCTGTAAAGTATGGTAAGCTATGATTTGGAAGGTGGTCATTATGCACAGTCTACTATTAAGGCATGAGAATTGCCCTCCTGGAGAGTACAATGTCTTCATAAGTTATTCATAAATTATTTAGAATTTTTCCATCTGGGGGATTTGCTTATTCATTGCCATTTATTTGTTTCTTCAATCACTTATTCATAGCATTATGAATTCATAGATGTATTTTCTGTACTTCAGTTTATGAGTCAATTCTCCTTTGTTGAAAAATGTTCCAGATTTCACAAATGAAACTTCTTTCATTTGGTGCCTGAGTCCCTTTAACATGTCTCCATCACTGCTTTGTGTGTTTTCTTTAAAGACTTTTCAGAGTTTTAGGTTCACCACAACATTCAGAGGAAGGTACAGAGATATTCCATATACCACCTGTCCCAACAAATGCATAGACTCCCCCAAACCAGAGTGGGTTACTTGTTACATGTGATTAACCTACATTTATAGTTTACATTAGGATTTTCTCTTAGTGTTGTACATTCTATGGATTTGGACATGTGTATAATAATATGTATCTGTTATTATAATCTCATAGAGAGTAATTTCAATGCTCTGCTAGTCCACTGCATTCCACCTAAACATCTCATCCTCCCACCTGAACCCTGTCAACCATTGATATTTTACTGACTACATGTAAGCTACATAGACTTTCTTCTTTCAAAATGGGATATACCTAGAGTCATACATTATGTAGCCTTTTCAGATTAGGCTTCTGTCAAGAGTTTTCTCCATGTCTTTCCATAGCTGGATTGCTCCTTTCATTTTATATCTTAATAATATTCCATTGTCTGGATATACTGCTACTGATTTATCATTTCAACTGCCTAAGGACATCTTTCTTGTGCCCAAGAATTACTAATTATTTACAAAGCATTCATGTGAGAATAGAAAGTTTTCACTCCTTTGAGTAAACACTAACTATGTAAGACTTGAAGTCTGGCAGTGTCAGACTCTTTTAATATTGTGTTGGCTAATCCACCTTTTTTGATTCTCTATATGTAAAATTTAGGATCAGCTTATTTGTCTCTACCAAATTAATTCCTGGTATTTTTATTGGTATTTCACTGAATCTACAGAACAAATCATGAAGAACTGACATTTTGAAAATATAAGGTCTTCCACCTCATGAAGCTGGACTTTCTCTCCTTTAATTTAGTTTAATATTTTTTCCAGTGGAGTTTTTTATTATTATTATTATTTTATTTTTACTGACTGCATTTTGATTCATTGTACACAAATGGGGTACATCTTTTCATTTCTGTGGTTGTGCACGATATAAATTCATACCGTTTGTGTAATCTTACATGTACATTCCAGTGGAATTTTAAAATTTTTCTCTATAGGTCTTTTTCATATTTCATTAGAAAAAAATATTTTATTGGGGGGGGCTTCTAAAATAAGTTATATTGTTTTCTTTTTTTATTTGTTCTTTTAGATATACATGGTGGTAGAGTATATTTTGACATATTATACACGGAGTTTATCTTATTCTAATTAGGATTCCATTCTTGTGGTTGTGGAGATTCACTGTAGTGTATTCACATATGAACATAGGAAAGTTATGTCCAATTCATTCCACTGTCTTTCCTTTCTAATCCCCACTTCCCTTCCCTTCATTTCCCTTTCTCTAATCCACTGAACCTTGTTGTGTTTTAGCATCCACATATCAGCGAGAACATTTGACCATTGCTTTTGGTGGATTGACTTGTTTCACTCTCATGATAGTCTCCAGATCCATTCATTTACCAGCAAAAGTCATAAAATCATTATTTTTTATGGCAGAGTGATATCCTATTGTGTATATACACCGCATTTCCTTTATCCATTCACCTGTTGAAGGGCACCTAGGTTGGTTGTAGGGAACATTCCTCAAGTTTATCTGACATCAGTCACTGACACCATGGTCTAAGTAAGACAAACAGTCTGAACAGAGAAACTGAGGTAATGGTAAAGACTCACCATGGAATGAAGGTCTTTGCATCTGTTGAGTCTGATCTAGGAGCTGAGGGGAGGCCTCACCCTGTCATGCATCCCAGAAAGCTGTGAGGTGAGCTTGCCATCACTGCCTTGCCTCATGCTGTGTGCAGGAACTTACAGTCCTCTGAGTCCTTTGTCTCAGACCTGTTGCTGGGCAGAATTGCTTAGGCATGCTTGGTTTGTTTACACTACTTCGACCCTTGACGAATAGTTCACCTATAGGCTGACTGTTATACTTTAACAAGCATGTTAACCTGATTGGGTAATGTGCCTATATATGTCCTGTACAACCCTAAATAAAATTATATCCATGCCTTCAGTTGGTTCCACAGTTTAGCTATTGTGAATTGAGCTACTATAAATATTGATGTGGCTGTGTCTCTGTCATATGTGATTTTAACTTTTTTGTATATATACCAAGGAGTGGTATAATTGGGTGTATTGGTGGTTCCGTTCCTAGTTTTTGAAGAGTCTCCATACTGCTTTCCAGAGTGGTCACACCAATTTGCAATGCCAGCACACAAGAAATGTTGCTGAGGTTGTGTTTTCAATTTCAAATTTCACTTATTTATTCATTGTTGGTATGTGGGAAAATGATTGACTTTTTTTAATATATAACTTGTATTCTGCAACTCAAATATAATTTCTTTTGTTTCCAGGACTTTTTCCTTTTGCTGTTTTTGTTTTTTATTAATTTATTAATTGAGTGTTCTACATAGAAAAAAAAATGTCACGTGTAAACACAGATAGTTTTACTTCTTCCTTCCCAATCAATATACTTTTTATTTTTGTTACTTTTTTCATGACCTTAGTTAAGATTTCTGGTATAATGTTAAAGAGATGGAATGAGAGGGGGCATAGGTACCTTGTTTCTAGTGACTCCCATCATTTGCCATCAATACTTAATTCTTCAATTTGTGGTACATGTACACTGGTTTCAGAATTGTTTACCTGTACTGAATATAAAACAACTTTATCAACCACATACAGGATTATGAACACTCTGCTTTGGGTCTTAAAAATTCTATTCATTTCCACTTCCCACCATCTCAAACCCACAATTATGTCTTTGTTTCTTACATTTGTAATTTGGTTACATTCATTTGTCTTAATATTCTATCCTAAACTCCCATGACCTACTCTAGAAGATTTTTATACTGTAGGATTCACTCCAATCTATCAAGTTCTTTGTATACATGAATCCTTGAAGAGTAGCATGTATTCACGATTATCACACAGTGAATATTTTCACCATTCTAAAATTCCACTGTGATTCACTTATCTAATCCTTTTCCAGTCTAAATCCCTGGAATAAATTAATTGCTCTGTTCACCTTCTCTATAGCTTTCTCTTTCCAGTATATAATAATAGATAGAATCATGAAGCTTAACATTTTTATACTGGCTTGCTTCACTTATGTCTTTGAGATTATTTCAAGTCTTCTCAGGACTTGCTATCTTATTCCTTTTTAAAGTTGCATAGCAGTCCACTATATTGATGGACTACAGTTTACTCATATATCACCTATTGAATGGCAACTTGATTAACTCTAGATTAGGATAATTATGGAAAATATTTTATAATCATTAGTATAGCAAATTAAGTGTGAACGTAAGTTCTCAAGTAAATAAGCAAATACCAAGGAGTGCAATTGCTATATCCTATGATAGAGTTTTGTTTAACTTCTTATAAAACTGCTAAACTATCTTCCTCAAAGTGGTAGTTCTATTGAGCATTCTCACCAGCAATGAATGAGAATTTCCATTGTTCCATTTCCTTTACTAGTACTTAGTATTTTTGTTTTATTGAATTTAAACATTTAATAAAAGAGGAAGCTTGAATAGAGGCTACCTACTGAGAAAGGCATAAAGAGTTGCATTTAATTTTTATAAATTCCTCAATCACATTATTTTGTCCACTTTTATCATGTATGTCAGAAATTTGGATGGAAAAATTCAATCTGGAGCACTATTGCTACAAACCCTGTTGTTAATACTGTCTTAGATATTCTTGCAATAAAGAACTTGTCACAGAATCTTCTTTCATACAATCTTTAGTCCCTTACTGTGTGTACACCCTATGTCTCTATAAACCTACTACATTTATCTCCTTAGTAAACTTCATCCCAATCCTTAAAATCCTTTTTCTGTTTTTCCAAAGAGCAGCTTGGTTTTCTATCTTGATTTACCACTCAGGTTCCAAATCATACTCAGTGGGTCCATTCTCACAACCAAACAAGTCTGATAAACCTTTGCTTTTTCCTACTACATGTGCAATCACACAAACTGCACAAGTAAATAAATACTCACTCATCCACACAACCACATGACAGACTTGGCCTACCTGGTTTTTAGTCTACAGTTAAAGGAATATGTTCCTCAGGAAGGATAAGGTGTGGAGAGATTGAAATAGTTCCTTTGAGGAAATAAAGACAATAATTTCATTCCAGGAAAGTTGAAGTTAAACTCAGATTCTTGTGGTATCATAGTTGGCTGAAGTGTTAGTCTGCATGATTTCATATGGCTCATCCTCAAGACCGGCATGAGGTGCTTCTCTTATGGTATTATACATATTTTGAATAATAAACAGATTATAAATTATACCTAAATTTATCTGCTATGTTCTTTAAAACATGACAAATTTTAAATATTTACTAAATACTATTCAGTTAAATCGATATGCAAGTGTCTTTTCCATTTTTATTTGTTATGAGTTTGTAACAATTTTCCTGTATCTTTCTCCTTATTGACATCATAAATTTTTCTTCCTCCTTGACCCAATTTTACATGTACAAATATTCCCTATTTGCAGGAAATACAGTTAGTTATGCGCAGGTTAACAGGAAGAAAAATCATAAAGCATTCTATTTTCCTCAACAATAATTCTTATTTAGTAGTAAATTGACATGCTTATAAATGAGAAAATTTCAAGTGTGTTAAGTTCATAGAAACTGCTTTTCCTTTGTTAATCACTCAATTCTGTCATCCTGTCACCACTAATATTTTTCATCTTTGAAATCTAATTACCAAGGTCAATTTCTAACAATTCTTTTGTTCTGTAACCATGAAAAAACAAAAAAAGAACCATTTAAGTGGAAGCTCTGATTAAAAATGAAACAGTTATATAAATTGAACAGGTGACATTCTTTGCAACATTTATAATTCATTTTTATTAGAAATGGTGTTTTATATAATTAATAGGTAGCTTTGGTTGGATGTGGAAAGAAGAGCTAAGTATTTGTTAGATATTTTGTTTGGCTAGAATAATAACTTTTAAATCCTACATTTCCTTAAATGACAGCATGTACACAGAATTCTAGGTAAAGTTAGAGCTGTTGTAGAATTTTGCAGAAATTTGGACTTTAGAGGTAACATTGTCTCTCTCTCATTGATATACCTCTCTCTTCAACTGAAAAATATTTTCTATTCACTCATTGTTTAAGGTCCAATTATATACTTTTGATTTCTATTTAAATGTTCGATAGATATAATGGAAATTTTACACAAGATTTATTCTCTCATTTTGTAAGAAAATTTTTGTTTGTAACAACCTTATATTTACTTAAGCTTTTGAAGTAATATATACTTTACTTCATAAATATACATTTAAGACGCAATGAAGCATAATAGTTTTACTTATGTGGCATCTCAGGACAGAATATCTGTCTTTGTATTTTATGAATACACCTCTTTTTTCATGTTTTAAAAAATTACCTTTAATCAAATATATATATATACATATATATGAAAATTCACCAATTTGAAGTGAATAATTCAATTAATTTTGAAAACCACAAGCCAAAAATCAGTTTACAGAACTGTATAAGCATCACAGAATGTTTCATCATGTTCTTGGCCATCAGTCTCCTGTGGACTCAACCTCAGTTTCCTGTCATTGTGGCATTGTCTGCACTAGACTTCTTACATTTAAGCATTTCAAATTTTTGTGCCCAGTTTCTTTATTTTCTTAATGCTTTTAAAATTCATTCACGTGATTTCTTATATCAGTAGTTTTAATTCTTCCTAGAATTCCATTCTGTGATTGCATCAGAGTGTTTATTCACCCCCTTTAATGGAGTTTTGGGTTAGTTCTAGTTTTAAATTATTTTACATAAAGCTACAATGACTTTGCTATCACCTTGGAACTGGAACTGAGCTCTTGATCAGTCACAGAAGGATATCAGCTGCAAGAGCAAGAAAGGCCAGGTCCTGAAAGCAACTGGCAGCCACAGGACTAGAACTTCAGTTTTTTTTTTTGTTTTGTTTTTTGTTTTTTTTGTGGTGAGGTAGAGGATAGGCTGAGGTCCCTTTGCCTGCGACATAGGGATGATTCCCAGGACAAGACAACATTGAGGCAGAAGTGTGTGCACATGACTCTGTAGCAATTTCAGTTACTCCTCTGGTCCTCAGACTCCAGACTCCAGGTCCACTCAGTGACAATGGCAAAAACACATAAATTAAGATAATTCCTGACTATACAAAAGGAAAAGAGCAGACAAGATGTGAACCCCTCCACGACAGAGCTGATTGCAGAAGTTAACTGAGCCCCCTGGAGACAGACATGAGACAAGCCCAGAAGTTCTGAAATGTAGAGTTAAGTACAGTCTTAACGGATACCATCAAAGACACACTCCGCAAGCATTTATCATAATTGCCAGTTTATCTTTGCATGATTTGTTTTTTAATTCCTTGAGATCTTTATTTTGATCTTGTCCAATTCAGGTTCTATATGACTTCTGTATGTGGATGATCATCTCATTTCTAAGGTTAGGGAAATATTCTGCTATTATTTCACTGAAAGTATCTTAATGACAGCCTGGATCTCTATGCTCTCTTTTATACAATGGCTCTCACATTTGCTCTCTTGATGTTGTTTCAATGTTCTTGTATATTCTGATCCATTTTTTTATTATATTTTTTCTTTATTGCATACTGAATATTCAAGTTCATATAATAGTACGTCTTCAAGGCCTGAGATTATATAATCTCATCTGTTTATGATACATTCAAGTGATGATTTAATTTGATTCATTTTGTCTTTCGTTTTCAGAAGTTCTGATTATTTTCTTTTCAACTTCTCTCTTTTATTGAACTGGTTTACACCTCTTGTATTTGCTTTCTTTGTTCATTTGCAAGATCCTGCATTAGCTAACATTTTAATATTAGATTTGATATTTTTTCTCTGGAATTTCATCCACTTCTGTATCTGTGAGTTCCTTTTTGGGGGGAATTGTAAAATGCTGGGGGAAGACTCATTTGCTTCTTTTCTCATGTTCTCAGATGTCTTGGACTTGCACATCTGTTAAGATGGATTGCACTTCCTTTTTATATGTGCATGTTTTGTCTATAGTTATATGTATATAACTACTGTATATATATACATTTTTTTTTTTGTAGTGAGATCTGTGTTGTCACACTATTTTAGCTACACCATCTAGTTTCAGAGTAATCCTTGTATTAATTGCAACATCAAATTCTGCTCAGTTTGCAACTGTAGAACTTCACTCTAATTCATTCTTGAACAGTTGCTGCAATACTATGGGGTTTTCTGAGCTATTGTCTTGGAACTTTTCTCTCTCTTTTTTTTTTTTTTTTTTATGAGTAGATGTCTTAGGTTCTGAGATCTCCCTTTAGGTAGTCTGGTGCCTACTATGCTTTAATTTCAGTTGTGGAAAACCTGGAAAGTATTCCCATCATTTTCCCCTCCTAAAATAATCTAAATAGATTCTTCAGCTATATTTCATTTTGTGTATAGAATTATATTTAGATAATGATTTTTTTCAGAAATATTGTATATGGTGATTATTCATATTAAAAATGGAGTAAAAAATTTGACCCCTCAAAAGTTTCTGAAATGAAACCTTCAAAATCAGAAAAAAATTTGCAGTGGTATAATTTATTTAGACAAAACAAAATTATAAAGCGTAGAAAAATGCTTAAAATTTTATAAGAAAGTTAGAAACACACACAAAATTTTTTCTTCAACAGAAGTTGAAAAAGCCAAGAAATTATCAGTCCTGTGGAATAATGTCAAGAATTTTTTTTAAATTCTCTTAAATATTTATTGTAAGTTTAGTAATAATGAAATATTACAATAGAACTTTATATCAATTCCTGAATCCCAGAATTTCTATAAATTTGTTTTTGGTTTGGACTTTGGACAGATAATGATTTCAACGTGGAACTATTAGACCTTTGACCAAATTGTGAATGCAATACTCTTCTAAAAAAAAAAATAAGTCTCCTTTTTTCTACAAAACTTCAGCCTTTTTTTCTGGAAAGTGAATTAGAGCTAGAGTGGCCTTCCTCATTTCTCTTGATTCACTGGTAATACCTGTCATACTGATTATCTGTGGCAGTCTCTTTTCTTCCTTTATTCCTAGGACTGATGCTGCCATAAAAGCTCTCTTAATATTATGGCTTGGGTGTGAGATGTCCCCCAAAAGCTCATGCGTGAAACAATGTAAGAAAATTCAAAGGAGAAATGATTGGTTGTGAGAGTCTTAACCTCATCAGTGAATTAATCCCCCATGGGACTAATTGAGTAGTAACTGGAGGCAGGTGGGGTGTGACTGGAAGGAGCGGGGGTATATATTTTGTATCTGGAGAGTGAAGTCTCTCTCTCTGCTTCTGGATCACTGTGATGTGAGCTGCTTCCCTCTACCATGCTCTTCCGCCATGATGTTCAATCTCACTTCAAAACTGAAGGAATGAAGCTGGCCGCCTATGGATTGAGGTTTCTGAAACCATGAGCCCTCAAATATGCCTTTCCCCCTGTATAATTGTGCTGGTCAGATCATTTAGTCACAGCAGCAAAGAAAACCGACTAAAATAAGTAATCTGGATTTCTTTCATTTTGGAAATCCCTGGAAGGGGCTACTTGCTGACAGTTAAAAATAAACACACTTCTAGGCTATTCACACACTTTTTTCTCTATTGTCATTTTTTTAAAAGACTACACTTTAAAGAGTCTTTTTAAAAGCAAAGCCTGCACCTCATTATTACTAACAAATGCCTTGTATTTAACAAATTGAAAATGCAATAATTTCTTAGACCTCTAAATGCTAAGGAATTAGCTAGAAAATTCAGAGCTGAATTCCATGTTGCTCTTTCTATACATTTTACAGAATCCTACTATAGGGCTTGCCGCATCTATTTCCTACCACTCCAACACTTGACACGGTTCTGTGGGAGTAGAGGATTCAATACTTGACACAGTTCTGTTGAAAGATCATCCTCCCTCTTGGGGGCCATAGGCATGGCATATCTCCATGTGCAGTTGCTTTTAATACTAATAATATATCCTTCGATTCAGATTACAGAGAATACTGGGGAGATTTCATGGTATTGGGACACAAAATAACATACAATAAAGTTTAATAGTAATACTTAGATGAAATCATAAATAAGCAATTATGATTTGCTCAAATTTGTAAGGAACCTGTGATTTCTTTAGTATAAAAATTCTCTAAAAGTTATATATAGGTATATGAGAGTGTATTCCTCTGAGCTTTGATGTGGTGTTTGGTCTTCATTGCTTTCTTAGTGTTTATGATTAAGTTTAAGGATATTTTTCCCACTTAATATAAAATAAATAGGTTAATCATAAGTACAATTTGTATTCTTCCTATGTCTAGTTTTTAAAGATCAAAATAGAGTTTTAGTCCACCATTGAGTACATGAAATAGAATAAATATCAACTATAAGCTGATTCCTCTGTTCTCTGTTAGTAATAACAAAAACTTTCCACTGTTAATAACTAACATTAGAGTCTTTGGAAAGGTTAACTTCTATAGAAATTTGACGTATTCTTTCAGGGAAATAAAAACTAAATGGAGCATGGGGCCCTCTACCTTGCTGGGAACTGGTTTTTTTTGTTTGTTTGTTTGTTTGTTTGTTTGTTTGTTTTTATTTAAGCTATCATACAGTAAGAACACGTTTCTTGAATAAGATCATTAATTATACTCTTTATGATTTTTTACTTAACATTTCCTTGTATTAACAGTGAAATGATGTAATCAATACCAAAGAAAAAATATACAAAAAGACTCTGTGAACAATAAAGATTCAGACTCAGAACACTTGGTGTCTCTGTGTGCTGTTTCTCCACCACGAGACATCTCCCATCCGCCTAGGACCCCCAACCGCTGCTAGGGCTGGACCCTGGCAAGTGCTAATCAATTGAGAAAGCAGTTCAAGTTAGAAATGCTAGTTTATTCAAAGGAAAATTATTAAATCAATTAACCTACTAACAACATCTGCTGGTTCATTTTTAGGAAAGACTCAGTAGCAATAAAATTATAGTCATAATTTTTTGTTGTTCTAGGTATTGAAGGAAGAAAATTAATAAAAATGTTTTCAACTTTCTCTTTAACATTAATCGCATTATGATAAGAAGCTCAGAAATGGGTCATGTTATCAAATGGGAAATCTACTCTGAAGCATTTCCCATTAAGTGAAAATTATTTTCATGTAACCTTTTTGTTGTCATAATTTAATTACTGAAACTGAATTTACCTTTGCTTATTTTCTGTTTAGGGACAGAATAAAATAAATCCATGCTGGTACATTTTATATCATTCTACTCCTGACTGATTTTCCTTTGCCAGTTAGTTATAGTCTGTCTACAGTACTATAAACAGTTTCAGTTACTGTCGCTCACTAATATGTACCATAATAAGGAATGTTTAAGAGCAGCACAGTAAAAATAAACAACTAAACATTCAAATGTATTTTCTTAATGCATAAGATAGAGAATGTAAAAGATTAAAGAGATTAAAGAAATAGCTAACTCACAGTTTCTGAAAAACTGTGGTTCTCTTTGATAAATCAGAGCATTTAAAAAATCATTAGAAAAACAAGGTATTTTGTAATAGTAGTATAGAAAAACAGGTTTTCTATGTACTTGTCTGTACTAAGTCACTAGAAATAAGGCAATTTTAAATGCTCACAAAATAATAAGGGAAGAAAAAAATAAAACTAATTGGTTAATGATTAGAAAAATCAGGATTGCATGAAAGAATAATTTGTCTCATGACAATGAAGTCATATTCAGATTGTCATTGATTTAATCTCTTTGGGCTGCTATAACAAAATACTACTAACTTCCCAACAATAGAAATTTGGTTCCACACAGTTCTAGAGGCTGGAAAATCCAAGACTGAGTTGGCATATAAGGTGTCTGGGGAGGACCTGCTCACTGGCTCACAACAGTTACCTTTACCATACCCTCAAAAGGCAAAAAGAGGCAAAGGAGCTCACTTGGAGAACTCATCTAATCTGAAATGCCTTCTAAAGACTCCATCTGTTAGTGCCATTCTTTAAGAGATAGGGTTTCAACATAAGAATTTTGGAGGAATATAAACATTTGATTTATAAGCATCCTTTCTGTTTAAATGTGAGAGAGATAAAAGGATCAATGTTTGTTTTTCTTTTTTTCTTTCTTTTATTTTGCTTAAAAAGTTGTCTTTCTACCCATCTTAAATGAAATTGCTCTCAGCAACACTGAAATAAAATTAAAAATAAACATCAACATAACTGCTTTTGAAAAAACACGTATAGGGAATTTATTACCATACTGTCTATAGCAATCAGCATGGATAAAATGCAAATTTCATACTTCATACTGAAAGAAGGAAAAAACAATTTTCTTCTGGTTTTTCAGTTAAGTAGATAGCACAAGAAGTTAGCAAAATGTCAAAGATGAAAATTTCACCTTACAAATTGCTATCACATCTTATTTTCAGTGGAATTCTTTTGTAAAAGAAGTCTTTAATGCTTTTGTGACCATAAGAAAAACTGCAGGGCCCATCTTATCTGTTCTAACTTTAGAGTTCCCTTCTCTCCATAGAGTGTTGTTGTCTTGTATTTGGACTTGCTATATTTTACCTACACACGTTCTAAGCTAATTAGGCTGTTAGAAAATTCTACTGATTCTAATGCTATACCAAATGAAGTTACAATTTATAAAATTGGTGCCAGTGGAATACTTGGAACAGTGTTAAATTATGAAACAGGCTGGTCTTCTGACCTCAATATTCTGGATGATCATGCTTGGGAGGTTTTGAATATCATAGTTTGAGATTTTCCAAATTAAGTGAAATGCTTCAGATGAAAGGTATAATACCTTTGCAACACTCATGTTCCCATGGCAATTTGTGAAAGAAAACCAAGCCCTACTCTCTCTGTTACAGCCAATTTAATCTTTTGAATTAGAGAGCTATGTCCAATCTTGTAACAGCTGAGATGTCAGGAAACATGAACTTTTGGAACTCTATCTCAAGATAAGATTTTAAGAGGAAAAAGTTGATAAAATACCATTTGTGCATTTTATTTAATTTCCTGGAACCATTCTGCATCAAGGTCATGCAAAAATATAAGAATAGAAAAGTTGATATTTATCATCTACCTCAAATCCAATGAAACTTATAAACCAAAATGATAAAATACCTTCCCTAAACTATCCAACAATTTTTTTTCTCTAGTCTCAAAGTTATAGGTGGCTCCAGTACACCATTGAATTGAACTATAATGCAATTGCAACAAAGACTCCTGGTGATTCAACATAACATTCTGGGGATAAGTACTCTCCAAGTTATAGCATATTGAAGCAAGGCTAAGTCTTTTTGCTCCTACAAAGGCTGAGTGTGGGTTGCCCAAAGAGAGGGCCAGGCAGCTTCTTATAGCTTAAGACAATTCCTGAGGCTGAGTTATCTATGCATCTCAAAGACAGAGTACCTCAACCAGAAAGATTATCAAGGGTGAAAACACAGTACCATATTAGTGCCAGGTAGGAGCCTGAAGAGGCTTGTATGAAATTATTTCTTATTTCAAGTTTTTCATATTTAGTTTCCAAAAAATAGTAACAACTTTATCTGTTATGAATCACAATTTCACAAAATGTCAGCTAAATTGACTTGCTTTTTAGATAAAAGGGTTGGGAAATGAATGAAGTAAGCCATTTCTACACTACCTGGTATCACCCCTGATAATACCTAAAGAAACACCACAGCCATCATAGTTTTCATTTATTGCTTAATTCAATTTATTTCTTCTCATTAAAAGGTAACTTCAACTATGAAAAATGGACTTGAACTCTGCAGACACATGTCATTTAAAATGTGGTTCTAGATCTTACATCTTCAACAAAGTGTCTTAAAAATATACTTTCAAATCCATACACCAAAAATGACACTTTTGCTGTTTGATTTGATATTATGTGTAAACCATGTATTTTCAACCTTGTGTATCCTAACTTCTCATGTGCACAGTCTGTTTCATGATAGCAATAAAATTTACTATTTCTATGTCTTCCTCCATTGCCTTTACTTTTTGTTCCTTTTTCCTCTTTTCATAGCTAACTGTGTTGGAAATGGTATCTAGACCAACACTTTCCACACTAAACTGCAAGGAACAATAACCTGCATGTATTTGCCGGGGTTATCTGGAGGTACCTGAGCCTCTGTATTTCTAACAAGCCTTCAAGTGAGTTTGATGCCATACACCACTGTTGAATAGCAAGGATCTACACTTACCATCACCGCTGTTTCTCCCATCCAACTCAGCGGGTACAGTACCGTTCCCACCATTCCACTGCATGGGGCCTCTTTATAGTCAATATAATGGATTATTTTTAGTCCCCCCCTTTGCAAACTCTGAAATTTTCAATATTGCCAATAATGTTCATGGAGTTGTTACCATTTGTAAGCAAACAAATGCCACAAATGCAGTAGGTACAAAAACCAATTTATCTCACTGAAAATTAGGAGATTTTATCTTATCCTTATTGTCATGAATTTCTACCTCTCTTTCCTTTTAATCCTGTGTGTCAATAGTCTCTCTTCATCTTTTAAAATAAAATTTAGACTCAATCCCTCTGAGAAATAGTTCAGTTATAGAAAAATGGACAATGTTGTGAAACCAACAAAAAGGGGAAAAAAGATTTTCAATCCAGAAAATAATACATATGCTTTCTCTAACAATGTGAGTTTTATTTTATTTTATTTTTTTAAGGAAAAAATAAGTGAATCATGTGAGTTAGCCAGGGCATCATCTAGTAAAATTTAAGCCATTGTGATGTTGTATTATCTTAGTAGATAGGGGAAAAGTCTCATTACAGAACACCAGTTAGTGTAGTTACTCACTTTTTCTTCACATACAACACATATGCACACATACAAATAAAATGACATACTATTTTTACACCACTATGAATAGGACATAAAAATATAAAAGTAAGGTTGACACACTAGATCACTTTTAAGAAAAAGACTGCAGGTAGATTTCAAAATGAAATTTCTGTTGGACTGGATTACTAGAAGAAACCAAAAGTTAGATTGAACTTCTTATTTAATTCATCAAGCATGAAGTATCTCATTGGAACTGAAGAGATTCTGTACAAGAGGAATGGACACAGGCTGGACACAGATATAGCAGTGGGTAATAAGTCCATTCTATATTTCAGCAAACTGAAGAATTAAGTTATGAAACTTACTCAGTATAACACAGCAAGCAAGTGGCAATATCAGATTTCCACTCAGGCAATCTTATTCTGGAGCAAGTCTGAATTTATATACCAGAGACTCTCCTTGGAACTGTGGACATAGCCATGTATTTATAATTCTCTTATATTGGAATGTGACCCTCCTTTTGCTGAGACTGGAATAGAATGAATTTAAATATTTAAGTGAAGATTGCCATAAATAGGAAACTGGGCTTCCTACCTATATATCCTAAATTAAAATACACATGGATGATTAGAATCAACCTGAATCCCTAGATTATGTAGTTCAAATACCCTGCACACATGAACAGACATGTGAACATGCATTGAAGTCAATGTATAAGGGATACATTCTTAATAAGTAGAGAGTATCTTTCCATAAATCACAGTATGCAAAAAAGATAAGTTTAAAAGGTTTAATATTTAAAATGGCTACTCAGAAGCCATCAGTTGTAAGAATGACATTTATAAGACATTACTCTGAACACTTCATTACTTTGGCCACATCCTGAAGCAATCTTTAATAATTTCTTTAATGGAATGAGCAGATCAGAACAGTAATGAACCTCTTCAACTTTTTCTTTTAAATGGATATTTTATTAGGTAAAATAGATATTTGATCTTCCAAGTTCTATGTTTGGATCTATTGTGAAAATTCCACATCAGTCACACTGGACATTTTTTTTTCAAAAGCTCTCTTTATTTTTGATCAAACAAAATAAAATATATTTTTGAAGCCCCAACAGAGAGAATGCAGTGCTAAAATAAATTAGAATTTCTAATAATTTTTTTTCTTCTACAACAGGACTCAGGCACTTGTAGTAACAGTAGATATCATATCAAATCAGTACTCTTATTCTACGGTACACCTAGTGACATGACAAGACCACTACCAGTGGATCCCTTGTCAAAGCATGTGTCAGGGTGTCACAATGTCCTCATCCAAGGATAGGGGTTCTGAGCTCACTCCTCTGTCTAAATTGTCTGCCATAAATTAACAAATCCATTGTAGCCATTCAAGTGATGAGATAGATATATAAAGTCAGTAAATTAGACTCATGAGCAATGTGGTAGAATTTTTATAGCTTTGAAACTATTGAAGAAAATGAAACAAAAAATTTATAGGCATTAAACTGGCATAGTCCTGGTGAAGGGTGGCAAAAAAATAGTGATGAAGTTTTCAGATTGAAATTACAAAATCAATAAGTAGGCAAGTCCTAAATTTTATTTTTATAGATCTGCTAGCCACACATAAAAAACAAAACCTCTATTACACAGTTATCTTCAAAGAAAAACAATATTCCCCTTCATAAGTACATATTTATTTGTGAACAACAGAACAAAAGAAACTCAGACTATGTGTTAAAAAATATTATGGATAAGTTCTTCTTTAGGGCTTTAAGTAGATTGGCATCATAGATTACAAAAGTTTCCATTCTTTTAAATTACTAAAACATGAAGAGTGTAGGAAAAGAACAAAGAAAAAACTGCATGCAATTTTATATAACTGAACTTCCTTTAAAAAAAAAAAAACTGTACAAACCCTAAACTTTAAAATTCAAACATGGACCAGCAGTATAGGCAAGTGCAGTGCTCTTACTACTGCCAGGAAGCTGTAGTCCCTGATGGGACCTGAAGTGTCATGATAAGCACTGCAAGGAAGTGCACTTGGGCATCGTCTGCAGTCTTGGAAACAAATAAAATGAAAAAAGAATAAAATGCAAGGACATTTTTTTCAAATGCAACATAGAATTGGAGTGCAATAAATGCTAGATAAAAACAATTCCCTGTTAATGGTTCCGTCTTAGTGAATTGTTTCTACCATAAGCCACTTCAAATTGTTTTAGCAAAAGGTGAAATATTAATGCAGAAGTAAATAAAATAAACAGAAACACGATAACACTGCTTTATATTCCTAAAGTAATAGTAAATTCACTCCTTGTAAGAAAACAAATCTCACCTAGCCAAATGTTAGCATGTTGCTATTGAGTCCTGATGGTTCACCTCTAAACACATCTCCTTTCAGAAGAATGTATCCTGCCTTGCATTGGCATCTTTAAATATAGAAAAATAACCCACAATGTATGATAAAATGTAAAATGGAGTGGTTTTTCACGGAGAGTGGGGTAAGGATTGGGGGGCTAATAACAAATTTAGTAGGTCAACTTTAAGCAAAAGGAGAAGGGTAAAAGTGCTATTATCCAATGCAGGAGGGCTTAGGAATTGGTAGACTAATTAACAACTTTTAAAATTGTGGACAAAAAAGTGACACATTCTAACTAAATTATTTTACTATATCATAAATACTTAAGTGTCTATTTGTTTTACAAACTTTTGAAATAGGGTCAAACATGAGTAGCATTTTTTTTTGAGAAAATATTTGTTTCCCATTCTTTTAGTGAACTAGCCCACACACCTCTCTCCACAGTAATTTAAATATCTTTTTATAAGTTTATTTTTACTTTTTTGCTTCTTTCCAAAGTATTCAATTTAGTTTTCCAGTCAAAAGTAATTGTTCCGGTTTATGCAATAGATAATTTAGTACTTCAAATTAGTAACAACTGACTGGCATAGTGGGGAATAAACTAGACTGACTCTAGGCAAGCACTAAAGTCAAATTCAGGATTCAGAGTGTCAAGGGTACCAAACAGGGATTTACTAAGTCCATGATGCTCAGTCGTGACTGAAGTGCTGTGGTTTAGATGAGGGTTCTGGAAGCTTCTTCCCCTGGGGGCATAGTAGAGAGGGGTTCTGTGCAACTTTAACAGTAGGATCTAAGGAAAAGGTTTTATGTAATTGGGTGTGTCCTCAAAGGGGATTGCGGGACCAATCTCCCGCAATCCAGTCTCCCAGACTCTCTTCCTGTTTGAGATGCTGCTGCTGAATCTTACACAAACTTCTGTGGTAAGATGCTCCTTCCAAAGAGACCAAATCTATAGGGTTTCCCATTCTTGGAATTGAATAACTGTGAGCTAAATAAGCTTTTTTTCTCCATGTTTAATTGGTGCATTATAATTATAAATAAAAATGGGATGATTGTTACATATTCATACATACACACAATATGACAACCTAATTTGGTTGATATCTTTCCCCAGTACTTTCTGTTAGGTATAAAGCCACCTTTCTCTCCCTTACAGGAACCCAGCCTCCCAACCCACCTGTCAATCTGCCATTACGCCCGCCTCTCCCGTTGCAGGAATTTCTGGCTTAAGTTGCGGTAACCTTCCTGCCTCCCACATTAGTTCTAATATGTCATTGGTCCATCAGTCAGTCTGTAATAATTCTCCTCCGCGATTGGTTCCTCCCAGCCCGCAAAATTCCAATATCTGAGAAGAAACCCTGCGTCATCTTTTTCTTTTCCTTTCTCCTTTCCCCCAGCGGGCACAATTCGTCTGCATAAAATAAAAAGTTCCTCCTGTGGGACCTGTATCTGCGGAGCATTTTTCTGGGAGTTATCCACGAACCAAAACTGCCCCTAACATCTGGCCTAACATCTGACCTAACACTTTCCCTTTCCCTCCCTCTGGTCCATTTCCTCCACTCCTGGGTGCCCCTTTCATTTTCATAAGATAATCCCCCACCTTTCTTTTCCTTTTTTCTCTATAGCTTCCCTAGGAAAGAAAACATGTGACTCTTTGACTTTCTGAGTTTGACTTATTTCTCTTGACATAATGCTCTCAAGTTCCATTCACTTTCCTGCAAATGACATACTTCATTCTTCTTTATAGCTGAATAAAATTCCATTGTGCATATATACTACATTTTCTTTTTTTTTTTTATTTATTTATTTTTTTTACGTTACATAGGGTAATGATGTTTATTATATTTTTCCCCTCCCCCCCACCCCTCCCACCCCTCCCACCCCTCTCACCCCTCCCACCCCTCTTTTCCCTCTACACAGTCCTTCTTTCCTTCATTCTTACTGCTCTCCTTAGCCTAACTCTAAACCTAACCCTAAACCTAATGCTAGCCCCTCCCACCCCCCATTATATGTCCTCATCCGCTTATCAGCGAGATCATTTGTCCTTTAGTTTTTTGAGATTGGCTTATCTCACTTAGCATGATATTCTCCAATTTCGACCATTTGCCTACAAATGCCATAATTTTATCATTCTTCATTGCGGAGTAATATTCCATTGTATAAATATGCCACAGTTTCTTTATCCATTCATCAACTGAAGGGCATCTAGGTTGGTTCCACAATCTGGCTATGGTGAATTGAGCAGCAATGAACATTGATGTGGCTGTATCTCTGTAGTATGCTGATTTTAAGTCCTTTGGGTATAGGCCAAGGAGTGGGATAGCTGGGTCAAATGGTGTTTCCATTCCAAGCTTTCTGAGGAATCTCCACACTGCTTTCCAGAGTGGTTGCACTAATTTGCAACCCCACCAGCAATGTATGAGTGTTCCTTTTTCACCACATCCTCGCCAACACCTATTGTTGCTTGTATTCTTGATAATCGCCATTCTAATTGGGGTGAGATGAAATCTTAGGGTGGTTTTGATTTGCATTTCCCTTATTACTAGGGATGTTGAACATTTTTCATATATCTGGTGATTACTTGTACATCTTCTTCTGTGAAGTGTCTGTTCATTTCCTTAGCCCATTTGTTGATTGGATTATTTGTATTCTTCGTGTAGAGTTTTTTGAGTTCTTATAGATTCTGGAAATTAGCGCTCTATCTGAGGTATGGTTGGCAAAGATATTCTCCCACTCTGTAGGCTCTCTCTTCACATTTCTGATAGTTTCCTTTGCTGAGAGAAAGCTTTTTAGTTTGAATCTATCCCAGTTGTTTATTCTTGCTTTTATTTCTTGTGCTATGGGAGTCCTGTTAAGGAAATCTGATCCTGAGCCAACAAGTTGAAGATTTGGACCTACTTTTTCTTCTATAAGATGCAGGGTCTCTGGTCTGATTCCGAGGTCCTTGATCCATTTTGAGTTGAGTTTTGTGTAGGGTGAGAGATAGGGGTTTAGTTTCATTCTATTGCATATAGTTTTCCAGTTTTCCCAGCACCATTTGTTGAAGAGGCTATCTTTTCTCCATTGCATATTGTTGGAACCTTTGTCTAGTATGAGAAAATTGTATTTATTTGGGTTTGTGTCCATGTCCTCTATTCTGTACCATTGATCTACCTGTCTATTTTGGTACCAATACCATGCCGTTTTTGTTACTATTGCTTTGTAGTAGAGTTGAAGATCTGGTATTGCAATACCCCCTGCTTCGCTCTTGCTACTGAGGATTGCTTTAGCTATTCTAGGTTTTTTATTCTTCCAGATGAATTTCATAATTGCTTGCTCTATTTCTGCGAGGTACATCATTGGGATTTTAATTGGAATTGCATTGAATCTGTATAGAACTTTAGGTAGTATAGCCATTTTGACGATATTAATTCTGCCTATCCAGGAACATGGGAGATCTTTCCATCTTCTAAGGTTTTCTTGAATTTCTTTCTTTAGTGTTCTGTAGTTCTCATTGTAGAGGTCTTTCACCTCTTTTGTGAGATTGATTCCCAAGTATTTTATTTTTTTCGATGCTATTGTGAATGGAGTAGTTTTCCTAATTTCTCTTTCTGAAGATTCATCACTTATGTATAAAAATGCATTGGATTTATGAGCATTGATCTTGTAACCTGCTACTTTACTGAATTCACTTATGAGTTCTAAAAGTTTTCTGGTGGAATTTCCAGGTTCCTCTAAATATATAATCATGTCATCAGCGAACAGGGATAGTTTGAGTTCTTCTTTTCCTATTCGTATCCCTTTAATTTCTTTGGTTTGTCTGATTGCTCTGGCTAGAGTCTCAAGGACGATGTTGAATAGAAGCGGTGAAAGAGGGCATCCCTGCCTTGTTCCAGTTTTTAGGGGGAACGCTTTCAGTTTGTCACCATTTAGAATGATATTAGCCATGGGCTTAGCGTAGATGGCCTTTATAATGTTTAGGAATGTTCCCATTACCCCAATTTTTTCTAGTGTTTTGAGCATGAAGGGATGCTGTATTTTATCAAATGCTTTTTCTGCATCTATTGAAATAATCATGTGATTCTTCACTTTAAGTCTGTTGATATGGTGAATGACATTTATTGATTTCCGAATGTTGAACCAACCTTGCATCCCTGGGATAAAACCCACTTGATCGTGGTGCACTATCTTTTTAATATATATTTGTATGCGATTTGCTAAAATTTTGTTGAGAATTTTTGCATCGATGTTCATTAAGGATATTGGTCTGAAATTTTCTTTCCTTGATGTGTCTCTGTCTGGTTTAGGTATCAGGGTGATATTGGCTTCATAGAACGAGTTTGGTAGGGTTCCCTCCTCTTCTATTTCATGGAATAGTTTGAGGAGTATTGGAATGAGCTCTTCTTTAAAGGTTTTGTAGAACTCGGCTGAGAACCCATCTGGTCCTGGACTTTTCTTTGTTGGTAGGCTTTTGATGACCTCTTCTATTTCATTGCTTGAAATTGGTTTATTTAAGTTGTTTATGTCCTCCTCGTTCAGTTTAGGTAGTTCATATGTCTCTAGAAATTTGTTGATGTCTTCAAGGTTTTCTGTTTTGTTGGAGTATAGATTTTCGAAATAGCTTCTAATTATGTTTTGTATTTCACTCGTGTCTGTTGTGATGTTTCCTTGTTCATTCCGAATTTTAGTAATTTGAGTTTTCTCCCTCTTTCTCTTTGTTAGTGTGGCTAAGGGTTTATCAATTTTATTTATTTTTTCAAAGAACCAACTATTTATTTTATTAATTTTTCCGATTGTTTCTTTTGTTTCGATTTCGCTGATTTCGGCTCTGATTTTAACTATTTCCTGTCTTCTACTACTTTTAGTATTGGTCTGCTCTTCTTTTTCTAGTGCTTTGAGCTGTAGTGTTAACTCGTTTATTTGTTGATTTCTACTTCTTTTTTTGAATGCACCCCATGAAATAAATCTTCCTCTAAGTACTGCTTTCATAGTGTCCCAGAGATTTTGATATGATGCCTGCAAGAGACACATCTCATAGAAAGAGACACCCATAGACTAAAGGTGAAAGGATGGGGAAAAACATACCATGCACACGGACACAGCAAAAAAGCTGGAGTATCCATCCTCATCTCAGATAATGTGGACTTCAAACCAAAACTAGTCAGAAGGGATAAAGAAGGACATTACATGCTGCTTAAGGGAAGCATAAATCAGCAAGGCATAACAATCATAAATATCTATGCCCCGAACATTGGCTCATCCACGTACGTCAAACAAATCCTTCTCAATTCCAGAAATCAAATAGACCACAACACAATAATACTAGGCGATTTTAACACACCTCTCTCACCACTGGATAGATCGTCCAAACAAAAATTGAATAAACAAACTATAGATCTCAACAACACAATCAGCAATTTAGACTTAACGGACATATATAGAATATACCATCCAACAAAGAATGAATACACTTTCTTCTCAGCAGCACATGGATCCTTCTCTAAAATAGACCATATTTTATGCCACAAAGCTACTGTTAGTAAATACAAGAAGATAGAGATACTACCTTGTACTCTATCAGATCATAATGGATTGAAATTAGAAATAAATGACAGAATAAAAAACAGAAACTTCTCCAATACCTGGAGACTAAATAATACACTATTATATGATGAATGGATAACAGAAGACATCAGGAGGGAAATAAAAAAATTCTTAGAAGTAAACGAGAACAAAGATACATTTTCTTTATCTATTCATCCTCTATTTTATAAACTTAGTTGCCTCAGATGTTTCATTATAGTAATAGGAAGCAGAAAAATGCAAAAAATTAGTATGTTTTTCAGAGGAAATGGGCAATGTTAGTTAATGCAGTGAATGAGTGAAGTGTAAATGACATAATAGGGCTTCCAATGTACTTAAGATTAGGATACCATAGTGCTTTGTGAAACTTTAGGATGGGGTATGAGTGGGACTCGGACAGAGGACAAAATGATTGATTGTAAGAAGCATTGGAAGAAACCTAGGAATTCCCTGATGGCATAGACACAAACAGTCCTTATTCCTGTATTATTACATGTATTATACTATGGAGTAACTCTGCATCTCCTAGTTCATTAAGGAGAAAATGACTGCCACTAACAATTCCCTATTTTGTTTTCTGTTTGTTTTTATCCTGGAAAATGAAGTCTAGAACCAAAAATTTTAAAGAATGTCTATTTACCAGACTATCTTGACCCAAAATTACTGGGAACATCATGTTATTGGAAATGACTATGGTTAGATTTTGAAATTATGTAGAAGTGAGAAAGATGGACAAAATATGGGACAAATATTGAGAGTTCACTTTGGACAAGTTTTCTTTTGAAACAGGAAAATAATGAAATCACAAAAAAGACTGCATTTTAATAAAATGAATCAGAGTTCCAGGGAGAAGGAAAGCTTGAGTTTCAGAGGCTTCAAAAACAAGAAACGGAAAGGAAGGTAAGGCTAGATCAAACTGGAGTTTTTAATAAATGTTAGGAATTTTGAAATTTGAGTAAAATTAATAGCCACTGAAGAGTTTTAAGTAGAAATGTGAGTTTTATTCAATTACTGATCATTCTGCTTGCAGTTTTCAAATGGTTTCAGTAAAGACTTTCATGAAACAGGGAGATGAGTTAGGAGAGAAAGAGGGGGAGATGGGAAACATGTAATTATATTTCAAGTGCATCAGTTACAATAGAAAACATGTAAGGAAAAAATTCACTGACTTACCTTTGCAAAACTACCTTGTCTTTGTGGAATTATAGTCAAATCAAGCGAAAGCAGCTGAATTCAGAATGTGATATATTTATAGGATAATCCTGAAGAGAGATGGGTTTCAATGGAGATTAACAAGGTGATTGTCTGTCATCAGGCCTACAGGGACCCGTCAGGGGATCTCCCCTTTGAAACCTATGAGAGTCTAGTTCTATCTTAATCAATCTTCCCAAACAGGTCCCACTGCTATGCCAATCTTTAGCAGTTCTACATGTTATGGATATCTAATCACTAAAGATAGAACCTTCTGTGATAAGATTTAAAATCTTTGACTTAAGAACTGGTATCTTTCTTCCTGTTCCAGCATAAAGTTGTAGAGATTTTCTTTTTGCAGTGTTAGAGAGTTAAATGTGACTTCTGCTTCAATCTTTAAATGTTTGAAGACTTATTTTTCATATATAAAGTAGGATATTATTACCTAATTAGAGTTATTTCAAGGTCTAAATCATTAAGGACCTAGCTCAATACCTACTGCATAAGAAGCCCTCAACAATGACAATTGTAGTAATCCTGGGATTAAGCCTCAGCAACAAATGCAGTGACTTAAGATAGTTAGTAATGACAGGATGAACACAGTATTTTCTTTTGTTAAACCTCTAATGTATTTAGCCAATTTACAAACAAAAGCTTAGGGGAGACTGAAACTATCACCAGATAAAAGTAGGTTTGGGTTCAGGTTTCCCGAGGGACATAATTCTTATTTTAGAATAATTTACAACTATTTCAAGTAATTGTGGCTCATAGTACTTTAAAAAAAAATATGGGGTTATTTTAATAATGCCTGTATACTGAACTGGGCAGAAAATCTATTACAAAATAAGGCAACTTCACTCACATACTACTCTCTTCCTGTCTCTGCAACCATGGGGAACCTCTCCATTTTACCTCTCAGTAACCTGCACGTCTTTCTAATCTCTCTCCTGTTGTTTCCTGCAAAGTTACTGTCTACTCACTCACATCTTCACCTTTCTCTGCATCTTCTTTTATTTTTTAGACTATTTCTATTGCCAAGTGGCTGATTTCCCAAGTGTTTTCAGTTCAATTAGCTCCTAGTTTGGGTTGTTTCATACCATGATGCACACATAACTTTTGTCCATTTTATTCCTTGCCTTTCAGTTGTTAAGCAGAATCTGTGATCATTTGTTCTGCACAGAACTATTATACAGTAAAAAACATTGTTAGATCAGACTCATTGCAAAACCATGAACAAAGATTAATAAGAGCTACCTATTATCAATTCTTTGCCACTAAACATTGGTAGCAATGTCTGACATAGAAACACTATCAATTTGCTTGTAATTTGAAGCTGTAGTAAGATAGCTACTCAGAAATAATGAATCCTAAGTAGAGAAAGTTTAGGCAATTTGTGGGGCAGTTTATTTATAATTTAAGTCAGATTGTAGTCACTCAAACTGTAGCATGAATTTTGTTGACTTATCCTCATTGAAAAAAGTTAAAACCCCTACATTTCTTCATTTTTGCTTTCCTAATTTAGCATCTGCTTTCATAATCTAGAAAACTCAAAGTGGACTCTGTTCAGGTAATACCTCTAGCCCTATAAAAATTCCTGTCTATATGTGTGTCTCCTTAACATCATTTGGGTTCATTTGCTGCCTGTAATTCATTCCAGGGAGGTACATCAACTTTGATCTGCTTCCTGAGCTTGCTGGGAAACCACTTTGCCTGAGGTGCTGCTGCCTGACACATCAGTGTTGCAAAACCCTCAAGATGCCAAAACTATGCTTTGCCTCTTTTAAAAATATATTTAGCACACTTTTATTGAAACTCCATTGACTTCTAGAATTGCATAAAGAATACAACAATAAATAAGACACTAAAATACTGGCCTTGATGAGATTTTAATCCAGAGGAAAAGGAAAAAAAAAATTGAAGTTCTTGCTATACTCACACCAAATTAGATGACCACTTAAACAAAAAGTGTTGCTGAGAATGTGGAGAAGTTGGAACCCTGGGGCTCTTCTGGTGGAAATGCAACAACTATGGAAAACAGTGCGGTGGGTCCTCCAAAGTTAAACTTAGAATTGCTATATGATCCAGCCAATTTACTTCTGGGCATAGTCTCAAAACTAAGTAAAAGAACAGTCTTGAAGAGATACTTGTAGCCATCTTCATAGCAAAATTAGTTACTAGAGTTGCAAAGTTAAAGCAATTCGTGTTCATTGGCAAACAAAATGTAGTTTAGGCATACAATTTAATTTTATTCAACATTAAAAAGGGAAGGAAAATCTGATATACTGTGGGACATAGGTGAAAATCAAGAACATTATACTAGATGAAAAAAGTCAGTCATAAAAAAAAAAATCCTGTATGATTCCACTTGCATGAGATACCCAAAAGGGTCAACTTCCTAGTGGCAGAAATATAATGGCAGTTGCTAGAACTGGGGTGGAGGGCTAAGTGGGGATTTGTTAAATGGGAAAAGAGTTCAGTTTCACAGAATGAAAGGAATACTGAAGACTGAGTGCACAAACTTTTGAATGTGCTTAACTGTATTTTAAAATAGCTAAGATGATAAATTTTATGTTGTGTTTATTCTACTGCAATTAAAATGTTTGGGAAAATACCCCTAAGAATTATAGAGGGCTACCAAATTTCTCATTGTCATGAAGACAGCTGTGCCTTGCACATTACCACATGCCCCACATGTCCCACATCTCTCAAAGGTCATCTTCAAATAAACTTCCATGTGAAATGCTTTAAGAGTACTCAGAGCTAATCCCTAAAATTGACAAGAAGAAAAAAGACACCATATGAATAGCTTGTCAGGTATTTATATTTTATTTTTGCTTTGGGTGCCACAACTAATTGCCAGATTTCTAGTGCTGATGTCATCTTGCAAACGGATACCAGTTAGAAGGAAGAAGGAGGGTTAATAACCTAAAAAGCACAATTACCCTCATTTGAGCCAAGCGATACGTCTTATTCCATAAGTGGACCATTCTCTTTCCACTTGACAAAGCAAAGCACTAGTCAATATAAAATCTCATATAAACAGGTAAATTAAAATATACAAAGTTACTCTTTTCATTTTATATTCAGAGCTTGCATAAATGCAATATACCAATCAAAAATGTATTTAAAAATTAATTTAATCCATGACACTGTCATAATATGTTAAAGTCATTTATTGAAAATTTAAAGTTGTCTGGGCACTAATCTAAGGTTTAAATGTATTTACTCACCCAATCTTGACAACAACCTATGAGCTGGTCCTCTATGGATCTGCACTGGAAAGGTGGAGGAACAGTCCAGAAACAAGAAAACTTGCCCAATATTACACATAAAATTTACACATAAAATATCAACTGCAATTTTCACTCTAACAAATTGGTTTCAGAACAAGTAAACTTACCCATTATCCTACCCTACTGAATGAAGAAAGTACAATCCAACAAAGTGAAATGATTTCTCCAGATTATACAACCTTGTATTAGAAGAGCCAATCCTCTTCTCCCTAGCACAGTGACATTCTTCCCATATCAAAATAATCAAAATAATATTGCACAATCTCTCTATATGACAAAGTATTCCTGTTGGCTGTGATATGAAAGTCTTCACTGCTTGTTGTGGTACAAGAAGTTAGAATTTAGGGGATTAGAGGAATTTAGCAATCACACTTGCTATTCCTTTATCATTTTATTGTTTTTCTTTTCATGTTGGTCGAATTATTACATTTACTTACTAATTTTATTCTAGTTATTGCAAGAGTTTATAAATGAAAGAAAACACCATTTTTCCTTCTTTTAGCTTTAAATATTATGATTTAGACAAAGATTTTTTAATGGTAGAGTTAAAGTAGACAAAACTAATACATAATTATACTTTGAATAATGTATGAAATTAAAATGTATTTCTTCTAATAGTATGCATTTATTCTTACCTGCAAGCTAAATGGAGAGCACGCTAACACATTTCTTATGTTCCTAAAATTTAATTGCTTGTTATATTCCTGAACTTTAAACTTTTTCATCTTATTTTTGTGTTAGATAAGCTTTTAGGGTTGTTCTCCGACTTAGTGGCTAATGGATTAAGTTTTTGAGAAAAGTGTTAGACAGAAATTAATTTAGAAAAAACGAAAGTACATTTAAAATAGAGAAAAGATCCAGTTTGCAAGGTATTCATTCATCAATGTCATTTGACTGGCCCAAACACACTGATGGCTTGGCATCTTTCCTTCTCCTGAATATTAAGAAATGATTTAATCTTATTGAGCACATCTAGTGTTGTCAAAGGTATAAATCATATTGCTCTGAGCAGGTACTATCACTCTGATAATACTGTAGAGAAAACAAAATATTTTGTTTTGTTTTTTACTGTGTGTATACTTGCAAAGTAAAACATCTTGACTTGGCTTTTATTTTCAAGTAAACAACTGCCTTGAGTCACTTACAGGTTACCAGAGCAAAACCCAACAACTGTTATTTGAAATTTGAATTGTGAAATTGTTCACAACATGAACAATTGTGTTCACATGTAGCATTCTGATTTAATCAATAGTCCACAAACTATTCTAAAATGATAGCAACCATTAGAGTTTTCTAAGCAATTATTTTCTCTCCAAATCCATTTGCTGATAGGGGAAAAAGAAAAAAAGAAACAAAAGATTGCTTTAAGCTTTTTTATTTTTTTCATTGTTATTCTCAAAGGGGAATAGTACAAAGGTGAGACAATGTAAACCATAAAATGTTTCAACCATGAAAAAAAGAAAATCTCAACAAGATATTTTTGTCTGAGCTAACGGGAATAACATAAATTGTGTTTTCTCAGGGATGGGGCCAAGGCCCCAATTCTACCACTATTGGAAGAAAATGATGCTTAGTTCAAGAGTCAAACTGGTTTCTATTATAAAAGCAGTAGATTATTTTGTGATTAGCATCTGACACCATGAAAACTCACCTCTACTTCTATTCAGCAACTTCAATAAACCTGACATCTGCTAACTCTACCTGTCTACCAGGATGCATGATGTTCTTTAACCATCTTCAAAAATACATGCATATCCACAAAAGGAAAATTTTTAACCAAATTGAATTGTGATTCAATTTTAAGGTAAGAAACTAAAAATGGCAGTTCCTATTAATTTTGTGTGTGAGCATGGAGGTGATATAATTAAATTCAGTCCATAGAAGGTTTGCACGTTAGGTGTTCTCTGGTGATGTCGATAGTCCAGCACCCTTCCTGGCACTCACTCCTATCTTTCTTTTGGAATATAAGACTCCACCTACATTTGCAAAATTCTTGTCACTACTTAGAAATCTCATCATGGCCACTGAACGAGTGGAAGTTAAGTAATGGGTACAAGATTTAAAAAAAAAAATCATGATCTGGGTCCAAATCTCAGATGTTAGAATTCCCTAACCTGTTTAGATTCAGTCGGTGGTTCATGCAAGGAGTCTGTAACACTGATACTAAAGAATTCAAAATGAAGAGTACAGCATTCATGTCAGGACCATGAAGATAACATCAGAAATATACCAGAAATATCTAAAAGAAACAGTATTGATAATCCAGAAACATGGGAATATGACTGAGAGTAGAGCAGGTCATATTTCAAAGAGCTTCGCTTGGCAAAGGGGTATGTCTCATGGATTACACAAGTGAACTGTTTTATTATGCTCACGCACTGAGGCATCAATCAATATTCCTTCAACATAATAACGACTGTAATTACAATTCACAGTTGATCAATGTTTCAGTGTTCTAGGAGAATTCCGACTAACTTTTAGCCAAGAAATAATCTGTCTATATTTGTTTTGTTCAAAAACAAGGAATGTTAAGAAACTAAGTGTATTTTAAAATATTCAGACCTATTTGAATAAATCATCACTAATGAATTTTGGACAGTAGAGATGCACTTTTAAAACCTTATAATATAAAGGATAAGATTCATAATTATAGACCATTGTGGATTTTTGGTTTTGCTTTTTGTTCATCTCTGTTTTCTCTCAGGTCAACCTTTAGTTGTCAAATTCATCTGGGCAATGTTCTGATGTTTAGTATGAAAAAACAGATAACAGAAAGGATTTGAAGAAAGATTCAGGAAATATTTGAGGACTATGAGAAACATGTTTAAGTTCATTATTCTTTATTAAACCAACCAACTTTTTAGACTGTTATCAATTAGGGTGACAAAAGAAATAGCTGGCAAATATAAATTATGGCAATTATACTATCTTATGACAAGGACAGTTTTGCAAAAGGATAACACACAAAATATCATGCTTAAGGGGCACAAGGGATAGTACAATATCCGAGGCTATTAACAGGGAGACACCATTCCCACTCAAAGGCCTGAAGACGTTAGAGGTTATGTTTTTGGTATTTGTAGAAAGTTTATCTTAAGGAGTCGAAATCCTTAGTTAAGAGACCCAGTTGGATACTGGCTTCACCACAGGGAGGAAATAAAATTAATAATGACACCACTTTATTCTCCTCTTCCAATCTTTAGCCTTATCTACCCAAGGGCTAAACCCACTAGAAGCCTGAAGGAGCAAACCAAGAAATCCATATGAATCAATTTCCTGGGGCATGGTTCAGATGAAGTGAGAAGTGGTGTGTGGGAGAAGAGAAGAGTACAACCAACTTGTAAATAAACACAAACTCATCGTCTCCAACCTTATTAACGTATGGTCTTTTATTTATAACAAGACTCGGGAATATGTCAATTCTACATTTCATTCAGAAGAAAGTTCAATTAAAAAAAGAGAAGAATTCTTAAATACACAAAACATCCGTTCCATAGAGGTTATTTAAGTAATGTATCTTAGGGACTAAGCAAACAGGCTTTGGAATCATCCTGTCAGGGTTTCCTAAGTCAACTCATTAGTTGTGAGATCCTGAACAAATTACTTAGCTTCTCTGTCCATCAATTTCATCACCTTTGTTGTAATAGTATCATAGATCCTAATTCACAGAAATGATTTGAGCATTTATGGAGGTAATATGTGTCAGTTACACATGCAGAATCAAAAGAAAACCTCAAGAAATGGCAGCTACCATTATCGTGATCATTTTTAGACACATTAGCAATAGGAAATATGGGCACCAAGGATGAGCACTACCAATCTAGACTCAAAATTTTCTCCTCCTCTTTTCTTGTAGGTTATTTTAGACTGAAGAATCAGTGTAGGCAGGGATGCAAAGCTAAAGTAGGTTCATCTCTAGCTTTTTGAAAACTGTAGGTGCAAATTGCATGCACCTAGATGCTTATTGGAATTTTCTTTATATAGCACATATTAATGACAAGGATAGGTGAAACCAAGATAGGTCTATTTCTGCTGAATTCAAGTCTCCTGAAAGACAAAGCAGCAGGAACCTGCAAATGTACCCCATATCAGTGTTGATGAGAACACGGTCTTGTCACCCCCTCTGGAATCAGAGGGTGCCATTTTTCATACTCTGAAAGGAGCAGCACAAAAGGTCAATGCAAAAACAATATCCCCTCATGAATCTTGGCTCTTTCACACAGTATATCAAAAGAAGCCTGGAGAACAGGCACATTATCTGGGCACAGCTAATTCCATGGGTGAGAAAGTTTGTGAAAAAATTTACTTGCCCCCATGCTATAGGCTATCCAAAGTCCTTGCAGCCTGTCTCATCCTCCTTAAATGTAAGCATGTCTGTTATTGACATTATGCTTTTCAAAAGAAACATTTTAAAACTGGACTCAATTACAAAGCTGAGGCAGAGATTTGAATGAAGTATGCTTCTAATGCCTTAGTTTTCTGACTGACTTTATTTTGTAATATAATCCAATGTTATAGGATAGTTAATATTTTCACAGCTATGCTTTGTATAATAGAGGTCTGTGTTGATAAGATTTCAAAATAACTCTTTTCTCAGTTATCCAGCCCAACATGATCAGAATAGAAAACATAATAAAATATATCTGCAGTGATTTGCACTTCCTATGCCATTTGAATCTCCCATATCTGACCACCACTCTAATAGATTTCCTGGAAAATATAACACCTTATTTAGTGTCTTACAACAGTGTTCTGGAGATGTATTTTTTTGTTTAAAATATTATTCATTTATACCTTAGAAATATTAAAATATTAATTTATTAGTTGTTAAGTCTTCCATATCAAAATGCTGCAAAGTTTATAGCTTCAACAATAAAAAAAATTACTTTCTCAAGTTTCTTGAGGTCAGAGGTCCAAGATGAAGGGGTCAGCAGGGTTGTCTCATTGGAAACCTCTTTTGCTGGCTTGTGGAGGCTGTCTTCTCTCTGTGTCTTCACATTGTCCTCTGTGTGTGTGTGTGTGTCCATGTCCTAATCTCCTCTTATAAGGACGGTATTCATACTGACTTAGAACCCACCCTCATTACCTCATTCAGCCTTAATTACCTCCTTAAATATCATAAAATCTCCAAACTGTCACATTCTGAGGTACCATGAAAAGGGACTTCAACATAAATTTGGGGGACATAGAGGCTCAAACACACAATCTATAACTACTAAATTACTATATGAAATGCTTAATGTATGCTCTGAGGTCACCACTATCAAACTTATACCAGGAGGTTGGGTACAGTTGACTTTATGAATCTTAAAATACAATAATCCCAATACTCTTTTTAACCTTTACATTGGGCTCTTCCCTCTGCTGGGGTGTCCCCTGGGGATAGTTCCATGTCTCATCTACTTTCCTCCCTAAGAATTTACTCACTGTCCTCTTCTTAGTGGTTTAAAATTGGAAAAAAACCCACCCCACATACTCTGAATTACCCTTTTCTTCTCTAATGTTCTGCAAAGCACTTATTGACTACTAAATTCTTTATTTTTAATTTACGTTTTCCTTACTATCAGTTAAACTTTAAATTCTATGAACGTGAGGATATTTGTCCAATACATTTACTATGGTGCTCCTATAGTTTCTGTCATGTAGTAGAATATATTTGCTGAATTAAATTTCATTAATGTAATTGTTTTAATGAAATAAGAATAAAGCATAATTTTATTATAAGTGAGTGGTCTAAGTACTAGTGATGCCATAATTTTATCTGTCTGATAAGTTTAGAGGCATAAACACATCTAAACTTAGTATTTTCAGATTTCTTTGTCAAGCAGAAAACATTTGACCAGCATAGTGCTAAAAATTCACTTGAAGCTGATACAGATTTAAAGCACCTCTTCAAGTACCTTGGAGTATAGAAAAAAAATGTAACATTTACCATAATATTTGTGAAGAGCCATGTTGAAGTCTTGAACTAGGGTCAATGAAAAACTGGATGAGATTGGTGGAAATAAGAAATTAATTCCAGATTAACAATTCAGGGTTAGGCTGCTTGATGCACAATGGTGCCATTCTAAGTTATTAAACAGGGTAATGGCTTGATAAGGAAAAGAAAGAACATAATATAAATCCAAGAAGGTAAAGACAGAGAAATGGTGACTTTTGAGAAGTATGCATTTATATTATAGCTTTATGTAGGTACCTTAGGAAACCCGTTGATTTGCACAGAAGGTACTAGAATGATGAAAGGTCAAGTTCACCCTTTCCATTTTGTTCCTAAAGTAGCTAGTACGGCAACAGACTCATTGTATGTCCACCATTAGAATTTAATAATATGGAAGGACATCACTTAAAAGTATATATTTAAAGGATAAATATGATTGACTCATAGTTGGTACATGAGTTTAAAATATGAAGGAAGCACCTTGATTTCCTGGAAAGATGAAAAAGATATGAGGCCTGAATTTTAGACCTAGGCCCACATATCCTAATTATGCAATTTTCTGAGACCTCAACATGAATTATTTAAAATATTTAATAGTACAGGATATAACTGTGTGTGTGTTTCTCCCATTCTAATTTTCTACTGAACTTTAGTGAACCCCTTTTTCTTGTCTATAAATGACACCTATGGCCATTTTAATCATTATAGTCACTTTTTACTCAATGAAACTTCCTGGTGCCCAGTTTAAAATGAAAACTGTGTCATCAGGTATGATACTCTTAGTTTTACTCTTGGTGGCCCAGAGATATAAAATGAGAAGGGAATATTAAACTGCTCCTCCATCAGTCTCCTCTACTCTTTGGAGACAGGAAGATCTGTGAAAAGTAACAAACATCTCTTTTTTTAAAGGTCAAAGGTGTAGAATACTCCTTGTTGATCCTAGCTGCATAACTAACTAACTCTTGTTGTTATGAGTGTCCTCCAGGTTTCAAATATATCTAAATACTGACCATCAATAGGGGCTCATTTTTTGAGTTCTTTGGAGGGTCCTAAAGTAGTCCATCTGACTGTCTCTTGCAGGTGTAGGCCTCCTTACCAAGTGGAAAGCCCTCTTGAACGTAGTGTCCACAAGAATAGTTCAAACTCACTTACTTTTCTGTGTGTCTTCTCAATGCACTATAATTTGCATATATAATACTGGGCATGAAAACAACCCTGGGCTCAACTCTCTTCCCTTTGCCTTCTCTAATCCATTTTTACTCATCACCCATAACAAGTACAGAGGCAAATCAGCAGTATCAGTGCTTAATTACTTATGAACTGATTCTTTCGGATTCCCTTCTCATTTGGTTTGAAAGGACACATGTGGCATCTTTCATCTAACAAGAAATGATATAAGATCACCTCCTACCACAATCCCTGAATGCAAAACTCTACGGCTGTTTTCTTACTCAGAAATAACTTACTCCGAAGTTCCTAAAGATTAAGTTTCAGTACCCCTTGTTTGCAAAATCACTGAGGAAAGATTTAGCAGTATATTCTCAGTTATGAGATTTGTAAAATATGCACAAATATGCACATGCATTTATATATTTTAAGTGGGTGTCCAAAATTACATAGTTCAGGCTCCATAAAACCTAAATTCATTCTGCATCCTACTTTAATTTCTCTCCCTTCCAGTTTTCTACTCTCAGACACTTGGTGGGAATGGACTTGTTGGTCATTCTTTAATGGTAGGCATCTTTCTTTAGAACGGAGAGAACTTTATTCCCTATTTCTTGTGTTGACACAAATATCAGTGTTGAAGCAGTAAGAAAAGTCCTACTCATCCTTAGTTTTAAGAACTCTGTCTTTTAGTCATTCTGGATGTTGAGTTCTAATTCTGAAAACAATGAAAATGGTTAGATGACCTCTCAAACAACTCTCTTTGACAGTAAGCAGTGTCTCAGTGAATGTAGTACTGTGAATCAATAATAGTTGACACTGTAATGACTTAAGGGAAAATGGGATGATGTTCTCTTGATCTTTTATGTGTTTCCTCAGTCTATCAAGCCCCATCTAATTTCCTGTTCTGATCTAACTTGAACGTCATGATCAATATCCCAAATGACATTATCACCAGCATCCTCTTTTGCCTCACTTTTTATTGCTTTCTATTAAGTTTAGCAGCATTTAGCTCCATATGACTTATTCCATAACCATGTTTCTAAGTAACTGAACCTCCTCATTAGAGAAGGAAGTTGTTAATAATATAAACCTTAGTGCCACACAGACCTGAGTTCAAACAGTTCCTTAGCCACACATTGACACAACTGAATACAGTTGGAAAATTAAACCTCTCCATGATTTCCAGTTTTTCTTTTACTAAAATAATAACATCTTACTCAGATCATGGTGTGAGGAGTAATAAATTCAATAGTATCTATAGAAGGTTTATTTCAGTGTACAGCACAAAATAAATACCCAATATATATGATAAATACCCAATAAATAAATACCCAATATAAATGACAATCAAAACTACTGAATAGGGGGCTGGGGAGATAGCTCAGTCGGTAGAGTGCTTGCTTTGTAAGCACAAGGCCCTGGGTTTGATCCCCAGCACCCAAAAACAAAACAAAACAAAACTACTGAATGACATTATATCTATGAATTCCAGTAGCAAGTGAGCTTCGAAAATTTCTCTAGTCTCTTTAATATCTAGTCCTGGAATTTTTCTTTGTTCTGAGTCATTTGTTGAAACCCCTCCCATCTCTGCATACCTCCTATTAGGCTGTGTTCTAATTCTCCACAAAGAATCTTTCTTTGTCCTTCAGTGAAAACAGATATTAAGCCAAGCATGAACTTCTCTAATCCTCCCACTCCTTCTAAAACCTGTGCATCTATGCTTTTACCCTTCCTGTGAAAGTTTTCTTTAGTGTCAAAGGACAAGTTTTCCTTAGATCTTGGAAAACTTTTCTCTTGAAGCCTTTATGTTATGTCTTCCTTGAAACACTAGTCTATCAGTTTTCTACTCTATTTTATAGCCATCCACCTCATTTGTCCACTCCCTCTCTTTAGTGTTCAAGTGAATTTAATTCTCTGCCATCACTACAATTGCCACTTATGATAATGATGGTCCTGTGTTTTCTTTATTGACCTTAATCAGTCATATAAGAAAATAAAATATACAATCTGTGACAATTTCAAAATGTAATAGTATAACCATTATTCATATCACTATACTTTGGTACAAGGATACTAACACAGTTGTGGTAGTTTTCCATTGACAACATCGTTTGATCGATCTCTCTCTCTCTCTCTCACTCTCTTTCTCTTTCTCTCTCCTTTTTTCCTTCCTTACTCTCCTTTTTTTTTCCTCCAAGGTACTGGGGATTGAACCCAGGGCTGATCAACCACTGAGCTACATCCCCAACCCTTTCTATTTATTATTTTGAAACAGGGTTTTGCTAAGTTGCTGACACTGTCCTCTAACTTGCAAACCTCCTGCTTCAACCTCCAGGGTTCAATTACCAGTGTAAGCCATCATATTTGAGCAAAATTTCCTTTTCATGAGTGATGGTTAGAATTATAGAATTATTGACTTGCTTCTAGCTAATATAGAAAGCAAAGTAAGAGTGTGTAACATTAGAGAATGGGCCACAAAGGCCATTGCAGAATCATTTTCTCTCATCACTTGCTCTGGAGGCACTAGACATCATGTCATTAGTGGTCTATAGAGAAGATCAAATGAAAAGGAACTGAAGACTATGGAGAGGCCCCTGAGGTGAGAAATAGAGACCTCATGCCAACACCACGGAGATCTTGAAACACTAGTCAAGTGTCCAAACAACTTCAGATCCCTCTGACATCATGACTACATCCACATGAAAGCATTACCCAGGGACACCCAGAAGAAATATCCAGAATTTCTGGTCACAGAAATTATAAAATGATTCTTTATATTTTAATCAATAAATATAGGAATAATTTGGTAGAACAATATATAACTAATGTATCTCCCAATAAGAGTCTATACTCAGTACCTGTAGTCATTACATTCCCTACAGTTATTCTTGAGGTAATGAGCTTTTATTTAAATTTATCCATGATTAATCATTGCCAATGCAAGGAAAAAATGATGATTCATCTATCTTAGTTGACCTGAAATTTTCTGAAGTTCCCAGAGTTTTTCCTAAGATGTCAAAAGTAGTTCCAAACATTGTTAACACTGATTATTTTAGCTACATCCAATAAATTATTATAAAGATCCCAGGAAGTCATTATTTAATTTAAGAATATCAATCGTACATGGATCTCACCACCTGTCCCATGTGGGCAAGAAAAAGGGTTCCTCTTGGAGGAATGGGCTGGCTGTGAACTGATCACTAAGAAATCTAATAGAAAAAAAAGCAGGAGACAAAATTATCTTTAGAATGGGAACATGAAGGTTGAGCCATCCAGAAAGGTCTGACTCTAACATAATTGAGGAACCCATGTTTTCTTTATTTATAGCAGTACAGATCAAAGGGGGACTGGTAGGAACTTCTTCTGTGAGAAACAGCATGAGGTGGAGTTAAGCAAGCCATTTTGCTGTAGTGGGTCATTGGCACATCTAGGACCTGGGAACTTCATGGTGAACCAATCTGCAGGGAATCACATACTCCAGGCAATCTGGAATAATACTTCATAACTGTCAGTTCCTGAGAGCCAGATTTCTGTGTCTAATGGCTCAACCAAGTCTGGTTTTATTTGTAGGCCATGGATGGTGCCCCACACATGGAGGTCATAAAACATAAATTTAAAGATACCGTCAGCTCTCTTCAGGTCATGAATTCAAGGCCAATATGATGTGTACCCTTAGAGAAAACATTCTAGAATCCATGATATGCCTAAATGTCTAAAGGAAAATTAAATTTAAAAAATGCATAATGAACTTCTACCTAGGATTAAAGTTTTATGACTAAAATGTTTACTTTTTGTCACATATAATAATTAATTCTGATTCTTTCAATACTTTAAAGGTGTAGTCTTATTTAAGGATTCCTGCTTCACCCATAGTTTCCTTGTTTTTGGCCTACTCACTCATAGCACCTATTAAAGTGTTGAATAGACCTAGGTCATCATAGCTCCTGATAGATGGCTACCAAAACCAAGGATAGATAAGAAAAACCCAAGCTAAGTTAATCAGATTTCTCTCCAAAGAGCAGTCACTGAGACAAACTTGTTCTGTAGTAGGCTCAGCTGAAAGGTCAGGCAGTTTTGAAGCTGCAGTCAGTCTGATGGAAAATAAATTTGTGAAAAAGTAGAAACCACAGCTCCTGTATCTATGGGAAGAAGACCAGCGCAGAGTCAGTCTGTGATGTAAATAGGTATCATATATGGTATAGGTAGAAAACAAGAGAGAGAAAGAAAAACAAGAAAGAAAAGCGAAATAGATTAAGTAAAGAAGGAGTAATATGAAAATGCTTTTAAAGGAGGATGACGCTCAAGAGAAGTCTTCAAAATGTGCTACCATTTGAATTGATAATTCTAAGAACAGGAATAAATAAACATTAGAGAAATGTTTGCATTGCAGGAGCCATAGATGAAAAGCCTCCATTATGAGAACAGTTTCACAAATTTAGAGAAAAACAAAGTGGACACTGTTGGTGACACTGAGTGCACAGGAGGGAGGGTGTCAGGTGGCTGATTTAGAGAGGAATTGGGGGGCCAGATCTTGGGGGTCTTGTAGGAAGAATTTTGTAACATGTTTCTTTATGTTATGGGAAGCCAATGAGGCTTGCCTTTTTATTTCTCAAAAAGGAAAGACATATCTGATTTAATTTTAAGGTAATCACACTGACTGCTATGTGAAGAATAGTATTTTAGGCGATGTGTATGAGAGTGGAAGCAATAAACCAATTAAGAGGCCATTGAAATAGCATTGTTCAAAATAGCAATACCTTGGAGGAAGCTGATGGCAAGCAGGTAGATGTGAAGATAATAGTGAGGGAGAAATCAAGGACATAAGAAAATCGTATATTTTTGATCTCACAAATTATATTATTTCATTAAAACGTATATTATTGGCTGGCTACTATTCAATATTGATATCCTCTTTGCTTATTAAGTAGTTGCTTAGTATATGTCACACCCTGTGCTAGATCGTGGAGATCTAATGGTAAGACATGGTAAAAAATAAATAGTTCCTACCTAAGTCCACTGTAGTCAGTTGGAGGATTTCAGTGGAAGGTACACTTCAGAGTTGACTCAGTACATGGTCCTGTGGTATAAACATAGGAAATGTTCCATTGATTTTTATGGAAGAAATGAAAAATGAAACCTTCCTATTGCTAGGCTAGACTGTTCAGGATAATTATTTTATTTCAATACGGTTAATTTTAGTGAACTTTTGTCTTCTTCACAAAATATTTTTAAATCATGTATATTTCTTAGTCACATTATGTTATAAATTAATTAGAGCTAAATATAATTAGCATATATAGGTACTAACTACAAATGTTTATCCCTGTACCATTAACATTTTCTAGTGTCTTCTTTCCCTATTTTTACGTGATGCCTATGGATTTTTTTAAGCCATAGATAATATGCTAAACCTAATGCTATTAATGTCTGTTCAATGTGTACTTGGTACTTTATCTAAATTTTCAATATATTTCTGATATGTCTATGGATCAAAATTCTAACATTCCCTTGTTATGACCTTAAAGCACTAAAAATTTATGTTGGTTATGATTTTTAAACAAACCACCACCAACAACAACGAAACCATCACACCATAACAAGGTAAATGGCTTATGATCAATTTTTTGCCCAAAAGATCTTAATTTGCTCTTCCTCCATGTTCCCACCATCTCCTCTGCTCCCCCAAAATAGACGTAAGACTGCATTTCTATTACTTGTGTTTACTGCACCAACCCTGCTTCAGTTTTTTAAAGACTTCTTTGCAAATGTCTCCAGAGAGTATTTATGAAGACAGAAAACATAGGCAAATATACATAATGCTGTCAAAGACCTCTTCAATTTATAAAAAAAAAAATAAATAATTCTGTTTCAAGACATTATGAGCACCTTGGAGAAAATGAATACACTTAGTTTTATATCACTTGTTTTCTAATTATCCTCCAAAGAATTGAGATCACATTACCCAGATGTTGGCTAAAATGCAATTTAAAAAGAATACACATATGTACATCTACATGAAGTAAACTTTATATATTTGTCACATGATTAGGGCAAATGTTTACTCTAATAACCTTAAGAGAGTATTTTTAAAAATCTGAAGAAAACCCCTGAAATTTAATAATTGTTTATCATAGATGACTATTCCCAACACAGATCTCTTTCTATACTATGTAATTTCTCTGTTCTACCATTTTCTACATAGGTATTAACAAAACTACTTGTCTTCCTACTGATAGTAACAACCACTTTCTTTGACCAATCTTTTTTATGCTTTACTCAGGGAAACAAATAAATAAGAGTAAAATCCTTTTCTGTATTTAAATGCTACTTTTATTGTAGTTTGCATAGTGTGGTATTATAAGTACTTCTTTAGAAGTCAGTTTACTCAATTCTTATGCAAATTTCTCAAGTAAAAACTGTGATCCTTGCTTCTCATTTATTCTTTCATTCAAAAATGTTGAATATTTCTCAGTATATTATATTAAAATTAGCATGTCACCAGTGGTAAGATATGTTTTTTTAGGCACAAATTAAAAACAAAACATCAGTCAATAAATGCGCTAAGGAACTGAAGAGACACTTCACAGAAGATATACAACTGATCAACACATATATGAAAAAATGTTCAACATCTCTAGCAATTAGAGAAATGCAATTCAAAACTAAGAATGGCAATTATCAAGAATACAAACAACAATAGACGTTGGTAAGGATGTGGGCAGAAAGGTTCACTCATCATTGCTGGTGGGAATGCAAATTTGGTGCATCATATGGAAAGCAGTATGAATATTCCACAGAAAACTTGGAATGGAATCACCATTTGACCCAGTTATCCCACTCCTGGGTTTATACCCAAAGGACTGAAAATCAGCACAGTTCAGTGATGCAGTCACATCAATGTTTATACTCACAATAGCTAAAATACAGAACCAACCCAGACACCCTTCAACAGATGAACTGATAAAGAAAATGTGATATCTATCTATCTTTCTATCTATCTATATCTCTTTATATATATGTATAAAAGACACACACACATATATATACATATAGATATGTGTATATATATTATATATATATATATATATGAAATGGACTATTGTTCACCTTTCAAGAAGAATGAAATTATGGCATTTGTTGGTAAATGGTTGGAGTTAGAGAATATCATGCTAAGTGAAACAATCCAACTCCAAAAAACCAAAGGCCAAATGTTTTCTCTGATATGCAGATGCTAATTCACAATAAGGGGTAGATAGGGAAGAATAGAGTTATTTTATAATAGGTAGAGGGAAGTGAAAGGAGGGATAGAGGTATCAGGGTAAGAAGGTTAGTAGAGTTAAACAGACATTCGTACCTCATGCACTTATATAACTGCATGACCAATGTGATCCTATAATATGTATAGTCAGAAAAATGAGAAATTATATTCCATTTATGTATGATCTATCAAAATGTATAAATGCATTCTACTGTCATGTACAACAAATTAGAACAAATAAAATTTTTTAAAAAGAAAATATATTTTTCAATTGATCTATCAATTATAAAATGCACATCCTGTTTATAAAGTTGTTCAAAAAGTTTTAAAATATTTATTTCAGAAGAGATGAAATTTGGTATATACCAGGTGGTGTTTTAGGTGCCCAGATAAAACTAAAAATAATTAAGTTCCATGTCCATACAGAGTATATTATAGGAAGAAAGAAGCAGTAATAAACAATACAAATCTATGAATAAATTGTATGTTTATATCTGCTATAGAAACAGAAAAGATGTATGTTACTACATTTAGGATTTGTTGAATAAGGCAAAATTATCTAAATGATGACAGACTGGGAGAAACGAACGAACTCCTGTGTGGATATTAAATGGTTAATTACTGTTAGCAAAAAGAAGAGCTAGTATAAGAGGTAGCTGAAGCAGGAATGTGCCCAGAATGTTTAAGATAAGTCAGGAAAACCAATATGAGAAATATGAGCAAAAGAAAAAGTGAAGGGCCATGAAGTGAGAGTAATAGGAAGGAAGTGGATCAGATGGGACCTAGTGTGCTCTTAACCTGAGCAAAATGTAGATTTTACTAGCATTTTGAGCAGAATAATATGATCTGACTTCTAGAAGTACAGTTTTAGTTGGAAAGAAAAATCTGGAAGGTTATGGTGGCTCAGGTATGAATTGTGGTGAGAAGAAATCTGGCTCTGCATATATTTTGAAAGTAAAGCCCATGGGGTTTCCTAACAGGTCAGATGAAGAGTTATGACAAAAAGGAGTCAAAGAATGTTCCAAGCCTTTTGATCTGAGTAGCTAAAAGGATGCAGTTGTCCACACCTGAAATAGAAGGCTAGGGGTAAAGAAAGTTTAGTGGAATTCAGGAATTTGGTTTTTGGACATATTGGTTTAAGGCATCTTGTAGAATTCAAATAGAAGTTTGAGTAAGTAATTGATTATGCAGAACCAGATTTAGGAAAGTGGTCTAGGTTTGATATATGTAGTCAGTAATCATCAACATTAAAACACTCCTCTGAGTGATCACACTGAGTGGTATCATAGGAAGTGATTATAGACAGAAAAGAAAAGAATGCCAAAGCATGAGCTCTTTAACACTACAATATTAGGAGATCAAGGAGAAGAGAAGACTTCAACCAAGAAATCTGAGATGACCTCTTTAGCAAAGTAAAAGGAAAACCAAATGCATAGGACCACAATAACAAACTCACACACAGTAAATAGTCCACTCTGAGTGTTCATTAAAAGTCAAATGAGTAAGTTGTTTTCTACTCATTGACCATCCTCTGAATTGTGAACTGCTTACTGTCTCATCTAATTACACTACAGAATGATAATATCCACACTTCTATTATCTATTTCATCAACTCTAAAACACACAGAACCAACAGGCAGGTACAAAATCCATAGCATCCCTTCACAAAGATGAATGAAGCAAGGGAGGGTGTTGTATTAGTCAATTTTTCATCACTGTGATCAAAATATCTGAGAGAAAGAACTTGGTGGGGGCTTATTTTGGCTCATGGTTTCAGAAGTCTTGGTTAGTGATTGGCCGAATCCATTACTCTGGACTTATGGTGAGATAAAAATCATGGCAGAAGTGAGTGGCAGAGAAAAACTCCTCAGTTTATGGCATCCAGAAAGCAGAGAGAATGTGTGAGGAGCTAGAGACAAAATAGAATTCCGAAGGGCAGGACCCTAGTGAACTATTTCCTCCATCCATGCCCCAATCTGTCTACAGTTGCCACCCAGTGTGGTAGTCCTTTCAAAATTAATCCATCAAATGGGTTAATATGTCACTCAGGTTATAGTTCTAATAATGGAATCATGTCACCTTTGAGCATTCATGTACTAACACATGAATTTTGAGGGGGACATTCCATAGTCAAAGCATAATAGGTGTGTTATATATAAATTCATATAGAATGAAGAAAGAGAGGAGATATGAAACCCATTCTGTCAAATATTATCATTTAGGGACAGCCTTGTTAAGTTTTTGTAGATTAAAAAGTTGCCATTATTCTTCAAAATGAAATCTGGAGATTATAAAGTAGAATTAAATTACTGTTTGCTTTGCATTAGAGTCCTTAAATAATGAGAGTAAATGTGTATTCATTCAGGCAAAACTCTAACTCTCATAATTGCTTTTGGGTTTATTGTATTTTACTTTGTTTAGTCATATAAATGGTAGTTGTAGCTATGTTCCTGAAGAAAAATTCAAGTAGACTAGTTGAACATTTACCACCCTAATGACAAATGGTGTTTTGGGTACAGCATTTCAATTTTGGTGCTATGGATAGGAATGTAATAAATCAAATATTTATATGCCATTCATTTTTGACAAAGCCTATTCAGGAGGGACACAAGAGAAGAAACACATATTTTATGAGGAGAAAAGCCAAGATAAAAATCCTAGTCATATAATTTACTGCAGTTTAGAGTTTACTAGTGCTCTTAATGGGCATCCTCTATTAGATGGTATATAGAGATAGTATTAGACAGGTGACTAGACGAGAAGGATTTATGAAACCAGCTAAGAAGAGATAAAACTGAGGTTACACAGAAACATATAAGTCAGAGAAATTGAGGAGTAGATAGAAATAGCATTAGAAAATATATCAAGGTCAGGCAACTCATATTGTGGGATTGAGTGAATCAAACCAGCTGATCTATAACTGTCAGAACATTCCAGAGACCATTGCAGTGATAAGTCAGGACAAACTATTCAAAATTTATCATTGTATTGCCACATAAAAATAATAAATTCTGAGTATATGTAATTATGAACTGTATTATGTATGTAGTCATCTAGTTAAAATGTTTTCAATTAAAAAGTCCAGAAAACTCAAGAGTAACTGCAAAGATTGACAATACGAAATGCTAGTTATCACTCAAGTTATGAAGAAATCTTTATATTTTCCATTAGTAAGTAATTATTGAAAGTTAAGAGTTGTGAGGTAAATAATTCAAATTTGTTTATAATAATCTTCTTGATGGTTGCCAGATCTTCCATCTTCCTGCCCCTTCTATCTAATGAATTAATTTCACATAAAATATGACTTTAATTGCGTTTTCCTCTTTGCCATTACTGCTCTGCAGAATCATTAAATAACTCTATACAAAGAAATAAATCACAAACACTCTGGTATGCCATTGAAAGCTGACACCACTGCCTCCAGTCTACAGAGGACTCACTTAACACTGCACAGTGAGCTTCCTTGAATCCAGGAGATGACTTGAAGCTATCTTTCCTACGACAGTCTCTTGTTTTTCCCTTCAGACAACCTCCTCTTCAACTGTCTTGAGCCTCACTTCCCACATTCCACCAACATTAGTTTATTTCTGCTGCTGCCAACATGAGTTCCACCTTCTAATGACTTCTCTTGTGTTTAATGAATCACATGAGTGAAACCTCATCTCCTACAATTGGATACAGATTTTTCTATGGAAAGTATTTTTGTGTTTATATGTGAGAACCACAAGATTCAAATATTGTTAGTGTGCAAGAATGTAATTAAGAATAATGAATTAATTTATATTTGATGTTAAGAAGATTGATTTAAACAAAATAGGTATCTCATTGCCAAATATATTCATATAGCTATGTAGTCATTCAACCAATTGAAATGGGGATTATAAAAACATAAAATTATCTAAAGTATTTTATTTTAACAGAAAGTATAAAATGCATACGTATTTACCAATTATTTTTAACTGAGGACTGTTTTTGCCTGTTGTGACCCAAAGACCTGACAAGAACAATGTTAGAATAGACTCAGATTCGCAGGTTCAGTTGACTCCATAGCTCTGGGCCCAAGGTGAGGCAGACAGCAGGGCAGAAGGACGCAGAGGAAGAAATCAGCTCGGACATGGCAACAGGATGCAAGGAGAACTTTGTTTACAAGGGACAAAATATGAACCTAAGAGACACATCCCCATTGACCTACTTGCTCCAGTCACACCTTACTGCCTATAGTTACCACCAAATTAATATATATAAGTGGATTAATCCACTGATCAGGTTAAGGCTCTCAAATCCTAATCATTTCACCTGTGAGCATTCTTGCATTGTTTCACACATGAGGTTTTTGGGGACACCTCAGATCTAAACCATAACATGGACCAATTTTTTTTTATTTAAATGTTTAATGTTCTAAACTATCTTCATTGTATAAACTACAATCTAATGTGTGAATTCTAAGTTGAATTTCTTCAAAATGGTCTGAAATTTTAGACAGTTGCTAAGTAATGTGATTATAGAATGTCTCCCTATTTGTGTAATTTTCTCCTTTTTTTTTTTTTTTGCTATTTCATGCCTATGCACAGTGCAGCATACTTCCTTTTTCTATCAAATCTATTCTAAGCATTCAACTTTGTTTTCATATAAGCATCAACATTTTGTCTTTCACACATACATTTCATCAGATCATGAACACTTAAAAGTTTATCATCACAATTACAGTGCTAATTTGAATAAATAGTTTTGATAATGAACAAAAGTGATCTTGGGTAAGGATACAACTCAATAGAAAATTTCTGGTTTTCCAGCAAGATCTTTAGTATGCTATACATCTGTCTATGTAATTTATAATATTGTAATTCATAATATTATATGTATTATATGTAATTTATAATATTGTTTAATTAAAGCATAATTAAGATTTTTGTATTTTTATGACAGAGGGACAGAGTAGATTCCTGCTCAGAAGTTGTGAACCATCTGAGAAAATGAAAAGTCTGAAATAATCAGTTAAAGATTAGAGACAAAGTCAAAAGTTAGATTTAAGAAGCAGGGCACCTGATGGTTCTTCCAGTCCTGATAAGAACTGGAACTGGACAACTGAAAAAGTCTCCAATTTTTTATTAAAGGGAGATTACATCAAAGGCAGGGATAAGATTTCAGTGGGAGGAGTTTTGTTTGGGTGCTTGTTTCCAGGAGTGGCAGGGGTCATGCAGCAAACAGGTTGATTGGCGTTTGGCAGGTTACACCCATGTCAGGAAGGCTGTGCCTGAATTTGAGCAGCGAGCAGGTCAGGATGCCAGCAGGAAGTGAATGGTCTCGAACCAGTAGATTTCCACCTTGGGAGTTCCCGAGATAGCAACTTCTCTGCCTATGACCTGATCATTGCTCAGTTCACGCATATGGTTCATAGATGGCTCCTAGCAATTTTAAAACAAATACTCAACAAATATAAATTGAGTAATGACAATCTGAGTCCTGTGACCATCAGTGAGCAATGATCAGTGTGGAGAGAGTATGGGAAATAAAATGAATGAGCCTGAATACCAACATTAAAGGTGCCTTGATTGCTCTGGTGGGGTCTGAAAACCCAAGAGTTGCAACACAAGTCCCTGACTTTAAGGCATGTGAAGCCACACACCTAGTTTGAAGTTGAAGACTTGCTCCCAGGCTGCCTCCCAGCCCTTGTGCCAAATCCTTTCACTCTAGTTTCTCCTTTTGATTTTGAATCAGATATTTCTCACCAGTACTGAGTCTCCTTCTGCTACCTGCCTTGGGTAGAGTCCAAACACTGTAAAGACAATGGGAGTAATCACAGATGTCAACGGCTACCACATTTCTAATCCTAAAATTAGTTACACAAAATATGGAGAAAATAAGACTCAGGTATTTATTCATGTATATAGCTGATCATTCAGATTCATGACTCTTATTGTCTTAACCTCTGTACTGGTTAGCATGTACACATACACAACACACACACACACACACACACACACACACACACAATCCTATTTCTTCTTCTTGTCTGCAGAACCCTGGTTAATACAACTAAGAAGGCAAAGTCTTCCTCTGAATTCCTGCTCTGATTAATATTGCTTAGTCATCAATCTCCTGCTCCTGCATCTGCTGGCCTCCTCGGAACAGTGGCTGATTTGAGCTGACGGCTTCACTTTGATTTTCTTTGTACTCCAGGGTTGACTCTCCAATCATTGAAATGCCTACTTCAATTTCATGCAATGAAACTCATAAGCAGGTTTATCCTGCTCAGGTACTTAGCCCAGGTTGCTGGATCAATGCATCTTAATCTTCATAAGAACCCTATCTCCTATTTATTTGATAGAAAAGAAATGTCCCATAAAGGTGAATTAGAAAAAAGTGTGATATGCACACTTGAAATATTTTACTACACTACACACACACCCTCACAAACATACATCTGCACAAAGAAAAATGAAAACTTGTAATAATTCATCTCATTAGGATAGGGTCTAAAATATTATATGTAAATAGAATAATACATAAAACTTGTGAATAATTTTATAACAAGAGCCAAAATTGGTATTATGTTGAATGTTTATAAAATAAAACACAACTCAGTATTTTATGTAACCAAAGAGGGTAAATTAAGCAGTGGTTTGTATAACTTTAAAAAAAATGAAAATCTGTCTACCAAAAAGTCTTAAAATTTCCATTTGTCTATTCTACCTGGAATATTAAAACACACATTAGCTATGGAATTCATTACTGATTCCCTAGTCAAAGCAAAGGGAAACTAACACTTTAACACTTTCCTGAATTGATGAAATGAGTAGCTGTTGATTAGTCATAAGGAAATCCTGATGAACTTGACATGATAAAGAACAGTGTGCAAAACTGCAGGAATTGCTGAGATTTCTCATGTAGGCAGTTACATCTCCCAAACACAATAGAATGCATTTTAGTTCACCATATAATTATCCATCCTAAAGTTGAAATTATAAGTACAAGATAAAACATTTCAGGATCCCATGTCTTCCAATATATTAAAGTTCAATATCTATCACATACTTCTATGTGTGCTATGGGTAATTTTTGTTTCCCTATGTATGTCCAAATCAACAAACAGATTTCCATATCTCAACTAAACATCCCTATCACCTCTAACTTTGTCCTAGAGGAGGAAGTAAAGCCTCAAAATGCTCATCTCATCATTGAGAGCGATAGAATCTGTCATAACTTAAGTTCTTTTCAAGAAGTGAGACACTTAACAGAGACAGGAAGATGGCTGGAGAAAATAACAAAATTATATTATAAGGGGAAAGCAATATTTTCAGTAGTAATAACTGAAAGCAGATAAATTTAAGATTCCATGGTACTGATATAGTTACTGAGAATATATAGCTAATGAGAAAAAGAAATGGTTTCCCATAAATATAGAATTATTTGAAATACACAAATAATACATTTAAACTTTATGTTCTAATTTCTTATGCTTGTGTACCATCTTATGAGCATAATTATTGAATCATCTCCAATACAAGGTTTAAGAGATGTTTACTGAAACTCTAATGTATGCCAAGTAGTGAACTAAGTAATCTGTGTTCAAAGAGATATTAAATGTGGTATTAGGATGATGATAAGAGATACAGAAAAAAGAGAAATGTGCAAATAAATTCTTTTTTTTACTGCAGTATTTTCAGTTAAAAGATATTCAAGAGATAAGGGGTACAATGAGATTGAAATTATGCACTTTGAAGTTTCAATGACCACATCCTAGAGAGTCCAAAAGGATCCATAGGAATTATAAAATTAGGACAAATACTTTGGGCAGAATAAATCTTATTTACATGGCATGGGAATATTCAATATCATAACCTATTCAGGTTAATACAAATTGTTTAGTTTGGATAGACTGACTGATATGAGCTACTAAAATAGGAGACATAGAGAGTTGAAAAAGCTAGAAGGTAAAGGATTTATTTTCTATGTTAAGAATTTCGGTCTTTATTCTGGTTGTATCTATTGAAGAATTTTTAAAAAAAACAAATCAAAACATTAATCAGATTTATGTTCCTTACTGGTTGTAATGGAGAACAGATGGAAAGAGATCTAAGTGAGATATTGGTACTCCATCAAATGACACTATTCATTTAGCCATTCTTTCCAACATTTCTTTAATCCCTACCATTTTCCAGTTACTTTGCTTGTATTATTAACTCATCAAATTCCCATAAGGTTTATATGAGTTAATAATTCCACTCCTAGATGAGCAAACTGAGTAGTAGAAAGTTAAATGATATACTAAAAATAATGTACATAAAAATAATGTAAATAAGATTACAAATCACTTTAACTCATAATATGCATTTTTTAGACTGCCACAGTAATCACATAGAAAATATTCATGTTTGTTAGTCTCTGTGTAAGCCAATGTCTACTATCAATTCAGGACACACTTAAAAGAAAAATCTATATTTTAGTTGGTATGGGTCAGAGAGAAAAGCTGGTACTTCCTCTTTAACATGTTTCATTTCTGATTTCATAAAAATAATTAGTGTGTGCATTTGAGATCTCTATAATGTATATGTATATGTATATGCGTTAATATTACTGCCACTACCCCATCTCCACCAGCACCAATAACAACCAGACAACCTTGCACATTCTGAAACAGAAAAAAGAAGTAGAAATTGAAAATATTTCAACAAGGAAATTCAGAAATGGGTATTTTAAACTTGAGCACAATAATCTTTTTCAACTCTTTGATATGATTATTGTTCAATGTAAATAATGCATTTTTAAAAAATGAGTTATTAGAAGCACTTTTTTACTTAAATTTTGTGAATGATATTCTACACTCTTAACTTGTGAAACTGCTATTGTCTTATTAAAATATCCAAATAAAAAATGTTCTCTATTCTATTACTATTTAAAACTTAGATGCAAATTAAAATTCTAATACTTCCTTAAAAACTGATTTTAAAAAATTAACATGAAATTACTAAGTAATGGACAAATTAACACAAATCAGAGTTCATTACATGGCATTAGCAGCTAATTTATTGAAATTATCATGTCTGCTGTTAGAGCCATATGCCAAATCCGGAAATAACAAGTATTCAGAATCAGGGTCATTGCCTTCATATTTGCATATAAGATACATTAATTGATCTCATGTGCATATTAAAACTAAAACTACATTTTTCTTGAATATTCCCTAAGACGTTTAATTAAAATTATGCCGTTAAGGCAAATGTTTATTTCTAGATAATTTTTTTTACATATGTAAACTTACTAATACAAATCATTGTTAGTTACATGTTTGTTTATTTTTCTTAGCTATCAAGCATACTTTTTTCTTTTTTATACACTTTAATATTCTATCTTTATCCTTTAATGCAGTGACAGTATAATAATTCAGTTAATTCTGAGTTACTTGATTTACCCCAAATAAAATAATAAAACATAATACCTGGATTCAAAAAATTCTTTCTGATTAAATTGTACAAAAATTAATGTTATAAAATGTTTTAAAAGTTCTTTCTTAGTATTTTTAATAAAGTTGATTGCTGCTACTATTATTAAAGATAAAGTTAAAGCTGTTTGAAATTACAAGCTTCTTTTAGATTTACTTCCAAATTTTACACAATTTTATATTGGCAACTAAAATACATATCACATGAAATCTTGAACCCACAATTACCCACAGAACTAACTTTAATATTTTATTATTGCAAAGAAAAGGTGATAAACTGAAATGTCACCGTGTGCTATGGAAACTGTAAATGTTCAATATATGGATTGAACTCTCTCTGAGAATCACAGACAACAGGGTGTTAGGAAATTTGGATTCAAAGAGTTACCTACTCAAGAGTTCTCAGCTTGTTATAAAGTAATAGAGTTGGACTTAATTTCTAAATTCCCTAGCTTTTAGGTTCTGTGAATAAAGTCTGCTGTTTCAACAAGTGAAAACTTATAACAAGAACTTTAGATCATCCTATGAGATTCAAGACTTAGTTTACACAAGCTGCATAATAGAGTGAAGGAGTGCCCAATCCTTTATCTCACTTACATCCTTTGTTCTCCCCCTAACAAATGACTTGTTAATTTAATAGGACAAAACCCACGTCACTGATTGGGTCACAGTACTAATGAGTGAACACATTCATGGACAGGGCCCCTTTCTTCTGCTGTTGTTCCCTTGTGTTAAGATAAGAAATCTGAGTCAGGCCTTTGGAGTCCCTTTAGTTTTTTTCTCTTTTCTTTTTTATTATTCTCATAAGGTCAATCAAATGCTTGGCAGATTTCACTAGATGAGACTTTGGGGAAAGTTTGATAATGAGATTAGAGTTTCATGAAAATTCAATTGCTTATTGGTCCTTAGGTAATGCCACAAGCTCCTATCCATCTTTGATCTATAAACCCTTAGTTCACAATGGCTCACTAAAACCTTGGCTAAGTATCAGGGAAAAAAAAAAAGTGATACGTTATTTCTCATTTACTGCTCTTCTGGTGGATCAACATCCTCCAAATCCTTATGAGTAGATATGACTATCAAGAAAGAATTCAGGAATATTTTTGCTCCATACCTTTGCTATATATTTCTGTTAACACAACTTCCCCTTAACTCATTACACAATTGTGTATTTCTCTTTGATCTGACCAGCAAAACATCTCGAAACATCTCTGTTATATTCAGTTGGTAGCCAACCCCCAGTCGCCAGTCTCAGCTTTGGGGGTTAGCACTCGAACCAGATTGCTGTGATCAAATGCCACAGTGAGGGCCAAAGAAGACCACAGTCCACTCTGGCAAGCAGGAACTCTCCTATGGCAACGCTAAATGAGGCAGATATAACTCTGAGCATCAATTGACATGTTTGCTTTTCTGCAGCAAGTAGAGATTTGGATATACAAAGTTCACTCAAAAACAGCAAATGTCCTGGAGGCACTGAGTCCTTTGAAATTCCCAGAAACCTACTAGGACCTTTATCTCTTCTTTTCATTCAGTAAACTATATCGGTATCCTTTGAATACACCTCCTTTTAGTTTAAATAAGTTTAAATTATATTTTTGACTCCTGTATTCAAAGGAGTCAAATTAATATCTGCTATAATTTTAAATTTTGACCACATTTAAATTTTTAATATTATTCATTTCACTTTTCAAAATTATTTCTTTATTTCTTCATGTCCTGTAGTCTTTTTTTCCACTATGTTTAACATTTTCCTCAATTTAATATATTATGAGTTTTTTGACAGAACAAAATACATGATGAAGTTATTAACTCTTTTAAACTATATTGAAATGATATTTTCTCAGTCTATCATTAACTTTCTAATATGCTTTTGAAAATGTAACAAATGTAAATTTGAAGATTTTTGTTTTTCAAATCTTTAAAACAGCTTTTTTCTTGAATTCTTTTTTACTCCTTTATGATCTCTTGGGAGACTTGTGTAAATACTGTAGAATGGAGAATTTAACTCAATTTCATATATAAATATACATGTACACATCTAGAGGAATATTTCTTTGGCATTGACTTTAAACAAGTGAATTGCTTTCCTTTATGAAATAACATTTAGAAATTGTCACAGGACTTCTGGTTCTAGTTATTAGAGTGAGAAATCTCATTAAATTTTCTTCTATCTCAAAAATCCATGGAGTGTTCAGAGAAGAAATACAAAAGCGAATAAATCTACAGAGCTTCTGAGAATGGCAGCTGAGAAAGATCAGCAGTCAAAAGATTAGAATGAATTTCTGGAAGACAGAAAACTGATGGGAACACCTTGATGGATATATTACAATAAAAAGAGTTATCACTCAGTATGTGCTATAGTTTAGATATTAGAAAGTGTTCCCCAAAAAATTCATGTGTGAGACAATGTCAGAAGGTTTAGAGGTGAAACGGTTGGGTCATGAGAGCCTTAACACAATCAGTGAATTAATCCCCTGATATAGATTAACTATAGGCAGGCAAGTTGTGAGTGGAGAAGATGGGTCCCTGGGGGTGAAACTTTGGGTTTATATATATATTTGGTACTGAGAATTGAATCCACAGGTGCTTAACTGCTGAGCCACATCCCAGTCCTTTTTTATATTTTATTTAGAGATAGAGTCTCGCTGAGTTGCTAAGTGCCTTGCTAAATTGTTGGCTGGCTTTGAACTCTCAATCCTCCTGCCTCAGTCTCCCAAGCAGCTGGGATTATAGGCATGCACCACCATGCCCAGCTGAGTTTTATATTTTTTGTCCTTATCGAGCAGAGGTCTCTTTCTGCTTCCTGATTCTCGGGTCCTGAACCATTTCTTTGCCACCCTCTTGTTTCTTGATGATCTGTCTATGGTCCCTAGGAATGGAGTGGGCGTTTATGGACTGAGACTTCTGAAACTGTGAGCCCCCAAATAACCTTTTTCTCCTGTACAATTGATCTTCTTGTGTCCTTTGGTCACAGCAGTCAAAAAGTGGAGTAAAACAGAAATTGGTACCAAGATGTGGAGTTGTTTCTATGACTAACCTGAACATGTGCTTTAGAAACTTTTGAAGCTTTTGGAATTTGTGGGACAAAGTTTGGAAAGTTTAAAGATGAAAACTGAAAAAGTTTTAGATTGTTGTAAGTGTAGCTTACTAGGCAATTCTGGTAGGAGCTCAGACCAGAATGCCAATACAACTGTGGATAGTATAGTACTTGAGAGGTTTCGGAGGAGGAGGACACTTGGTAATTGGAAAAGAAGTCATTTATGTTATGTTCTGGCTAAGAAGTGGTCTTCATTTTGCTGGTGTCCTAAGACTTTCTGTGTAACTTATTTTAAAAGTGATAGACATCCTAATCTAGTGGAAGAAATTTCTAAGCAGTATAGTATTCAGGTTGTGGCATGGGTATTTCTGGTAACTTTTAGTCATGTTTATTTTGATATACAGGAACAGAAAGCAGAGCAGAAAGATTTGAAAACTTAAACTTGAAAGGTGGGAGTAAAGCTGGGACTGAGGAAGTTATAAAAGTTAAAGACCTTAGGGTCACTAAAACAACGCTAAAGTCTTTGTCCAGGGAAAATGGGAAACATGGCTTGAGGGCATCTCAGGAATTGGCAAGACCATACCCATCTCAGGCTCAAGGGAGTAAAAGTGGATATTCTTTTGAGAAGAGACTAGTGGGGCACCCTTCTTGCACAAGGCAGCACAGGAAGTTGTTTCACCATGCTCAACAACCCAGGCCCTCAGAGGCTGTTGCAGCCAGGATCCCTGGGGGCTTGGCTACTGCTTAAGGGGACAGGAGACTTTGGTGTCAACCATTTGGTGCTAGTTCTGCAGGAATGAGGATGCTGGAGTTATGGGATCATGGAGATTTTCACTGAGATTTCAAAGGAAGGCCAAGGAGGTCAAACCAAGTGCCCTAGGGTCAGAATCCTTGTAGGCAGCATCCAAAAGGGCAATGTGTGGAGATGTGAGGGAGAAGCCAAAACTGCAGTGGAGAATCCTAAGATTAAGAAATGCCAGTAGTGTGGAATATCTGCTGAGGGAAGCTGTAGGAACTGAGCAGAGAGACCAACAGAGAGGCCATGTGGGCTGCAATGAGCAAAGCCACGGGAGTTAGACTACAGAAGACCTTTGAAGAGAATGTCACTGTGCCATGTGCTCCAGACGCCAGACATGGAGTTAAAGAACTTGTTTGCCAAACTGAATTTCAGTCTTGCTTTGGTCACATTCCTTCTTTCTATGCCTCTACTTCTTCAAATGGAAATGTTTACTATGTGCCTTTATATATGGGATATGTGTAACTTGCTTTTGATTTTTACAGGAGCTCATGAGTTTGCTTTGAGTATCAGAGGAGACTTTTGAGTTGGACTTTAGGGCAATGCTAAAACTGATTGATTATGGGAAACATTGAAATGAACTAAATATGTCTGGCATTGTGAAATGGGCATGAGTTTTTGGTGACTGGGGTAGTATGTTATGGTTTAGATATTAATTGATCCCCAAAAACTCATGTGTGAGACAATTCAAGAACATTCAGAAGTGAAATTATTGGTTTATGAGAGCCTTAACCCAATACAAGAATTAATCTCATGATAGGGATTAACTGTGTGTTAACTGTAGGCTGGTAGGGTGTGGTTAGATGGGGGTGGGTCTCTGGGGACATGCTTTGGGTTTTTGGATTTTATATTTTTTGTCCTTGTTGGGAACAGCCTCTCTCTCTCTCTGTCTTTCTCTCTCTCTCTCTCCATCCTGGTGTGATGCCTTGAAATTCTTTCTTCTGCCACACTCTTCCACCATGGTGTTCTGCCTCATCTCAGGCCCTGAGGAATGGAGTTGACCATCTCTGAACTGAGACCTCTGAAACCATGAGCCCCCCCCAATAAATTTTTCCTCCTAAAAATTTTCCTTGTCAGATCCTTTGATCACATCAGTGAAAAAGCTGATAAAAGCAGTATATCTAACTAAACAGCTTCATGGGAGCTAGGATTGGTCTTGCACAGTGCAGCTACAAGGAGCACGTCTGGGAAACCTAACTGGTGGGAGATCAGTCCCTGTGCATGTCCTGGCCAACCCAGTTACTGTGCATCCAAAGACAGTGTTAGCGTTTATGTTCAGGTCCATAAGTATGCAGAGGGGCATCCCTGTCTTCCAGAGTGAGGATTCCTTGTTTTGTGGTACTTGAATATGCCTGGGTTATTTTCTGTTGGTTTCTCCATAGTTATAACACACCCCATAAATAGCACAGCAAAACCACAAAATATCTCTCTCTCTTACACAAACACACACACACACACACACACACACACACATGCACGCACACACACACAATGCAAACATCCCTCTAATTCCAAGAACATGTCAAAAACAGTAGAAGAAATCTCCCCTACTGGTCTAAGTGACTTTATCTGGTCCTGTATTCATGTTTACCAATGACCTAGGAGGGAGTAACTGATATTTTAGAAATGCAATATCTCAAAAGAAAAAGGGAAAGATGAAAATAATAAGAATTAATTCTGAAGGAAAAGCAATAAAATTCATGTTAGAGAACAGGATATAAACAAATAAATTATAGTCTAATTCTAGTTAGTATCTTCAGAGAGTTTACATAAGCTGCTATTTCAGTGAAATTAAACAACCTGCTATGAATTTAGGTGAAAGTTATATAAAATTTAAAACGTGGCTAGTGAAAATTGAATCCAATAAATGTTTGGAACAGAAAGTAAAAACTATTTCAAGATATAGATTAAAAAATAGATGAAAAGTGTTAGATAAAAAATTGACAAAATGGAGGAAGCATCATGAAATATTTAAGTATAAAGAAAAGCAGGAGAAGAAATTATTGGAAATAACAGAAGGGAAATGTTCAGAGATAAAAAGAGAGATATACATCTTCAGATTGAAAGTGTTCACTTGTATCCCAGGGTTGAATATTTTTTAAAAAGCTCATTCCTACCTGGAGGTTTTACATAAAAATATGAAAGGTATAAAAAAGGAAAATCCTTAAAAATTTCCAGGGAGTAAAAGCAAAACATCTAGAAATAAATAAGAACCATAATGAATCTAATATTTTTCACAACCTCAATGGAAGCTTAATGATAATATATCCCTGTATGGAGAATATGCAAACTAAAATGAATGCAATTTATCTACTTCACTGTCCTCCTGAGAGAAAAACTGATAATAAGTACTCCAGGGGAAAAATGTCACCCAAGAGAGTGTCAGGCAGGAACTTCAAAAGGGAGTACACATGATAGTTCCAGAATAACAACCTTTGAACAGTCTTAAATAGGAGTCACTATTTAGCAAAGGACTCATGAAACCATTAGAGATTGACCTTAGTGATTTGAAGAAGGCATATAATTCCTGGGTCAAAAATAACAGAAAGATGAACAGAAAATACAAGAACAAATGTAGAGCTCTAAAGCGAAAAAGACTGCAAAACAAATTTTAATAAAGTACTAAAATCCAAAATTATTTATTCTGAATAAGACCAAGCACAGGTTCTGGAGTTTTATGTCCTTCAGGAAATATTTGAAATGCGTTTCCTTTGAATAACCAACTTTCATAATAAAAAAATGAAAATATGTGATTTTAAAGAGAAAAACTTTTATTCACATATTTTATTAAAAGATGAAAAAATATTTTCCATTTAACTTTATTTATTAATTGATTTATTTATTGTGGTGCTAGTGACCAAACCCAGGGCCTTGAACATGCCAAGAAAGAGTCTGTCACTAAACTTCATCTCCAATCCTAGATGTAACTTTTAAAAAAGTATTTATTTTTATTTATGCTTTTATTGGTGCACTATCATTATACATAATACTGAAGATCATTGTGACATATTTCTATATGCTCCATTTCTTTCCCCAGTACGTCTCCTTTCCCATTCCTTCTTCCTCTCCCAAATTCCTTCTTTTAGTATACTGGTGTTCCTTTTATTTATTTATTTATTTATTTGGTTGATTGATTGGTAGGTTTTAGTCGGTGTAATATAAATACACATAGAGGCAAGATTCATTGTAATATATTTACACATGCACATAATTTGTGTCAATTTGCTTCCACATTTCCTCTTCTTTGCCTTTTCTCCTTCTTTCCTCTAAATTCCCTTACCCCACTCTACTTTTCATCCTTCTTTTTTGGTAAGTTGGATAGCATCAAATTAAAAAGTTCCTGTCCAGGAAAAAAATTATTAAAGAATGTGAAAAGAGTTTACAGAATGAAAGATAGTCTTTTCCATCTACTCTTCTGAAAAAGGATTACTGTCTAGAACATAAAATAACTAAAAAAAGAGAAAAAAAACTTTAACACCAGAAAAGCAAATAACCCAATCAACAAAATGCCTCAAAAGAACAAATGACAATGGCTAAGAAATGTGGGAAAAATGTTATACATCCTTAGTAAAGTAGGAAATACCCATCATTGTATTGCATTTAGAAAAATCAAATACAAATTATAAAGTGTAAGCTCTTTATATGATGTTAAAAATCACAAAGTCAAATTCATTTTATTCTGTGAATTTATTGTGGGTCTCTAGGTTGTTCTTATCAACATTAATGTTAAATGTCAATGTCAATTTTAAATAATGAAAATGAAAACCATAAAGTCTTATTGTAAAAGAGAAGTATCTTGGACAGTTTATAATTATTTTTAGCAAAGATTAAAAAATATTTTCCTCTTAACCACAAGACCTTTTTCTATTCATTCTGTCTTACTATTATCCATGTATTCATGACATAATCAGAAATATGTTCTGATAAGGTATACTGGCATGAAAGTTTTAGCAGGTAACTTGACAGTCACTAGAGTCCTCTGACAAGTCAACAAAAGGAGGAAATACAAGAGGAAGATACACAGAATAACTGTTTTAGAAATTTAAATCCAGAAGAACCAGCTTGGGAACTGTGAATAAAGTATGAAAGTTTTAGGAGAACTTCCAAAAAATACCAGGTCTTTTTTTGCAGCCCTGTTGCTGCTAAGTGTAATAAATATATACATATATAATATATATATAATATATATAATATATATATAATATATATAGTAAGTATATATATAATAAGTAAATATATATATATATATATATATATATATATATATAATTCACTGAACACTTTCCACAACTAGAGCTGCACCCCTAAAATCAAAAAGTTTGATTAGAGTCTTAGGATGAATATGAATGTCATATGCTTTTGAGTCAAATCTGTAGTATATTGGTTAAGAAATTGAGCCCAGTGTGACTACTGACTCTATTGCTTATTGACCAAGAATTCATCTCTTTGTGCCTCCACTTCCTAGCCTTTAAAACAGAGATGTTATATACATAAAACCTGAGTCATGGTGGCGTCATGGAAATGAATAGATGACACATGAAAAGCCCTTGAAGTGGAGTCTGCATGAGTTCCTGTTTACTGTAATTATGACATGCTTGTTACTGAAACTGATACAGATGAGATTCATGGAGTTATCCGAGGTTTTCAGAGCTCTCACTGCACAATTAGATCAGTGTGGTTCTTTGCAACTGTCCTATCTCCACTCTTTCCATGTGACTAGATGTACAAGGAAGCTGCTGGGGAACCACTCATGGTTGTCATAAATGTCATTTTTGTCACCATAATTTTCTACATAGAGATTTCCAATTGATTTTCATTAAATTCTTTTATCAGTTTTTTGTGTGAAAGTCTTTAATGACAGGATGGTAGAAGAGGCAGTGCTGGAATACAGGAATTTGAAATATGATAAGATTCAGAGTTTAAAGATCACAACCCCAAACAGGAAAATATAAAACCCATGCTAGTCCTCCTGAAAGCATTTCCTGTATGAGCAAGGATGATTTTCCTGGTCTGCCTACAACCACTCTTTCTTAACCTACCCTGATATTTGCATATCTGGTATGTTGGCTGCCATATCAGTGAAGAGAAGTTAAAAAACACATGCCGTTCTAGTTGTTTATTTTATTTGCCTTTTAATCTTGCACTTCAGCAATTCACACATACACATAGCTACAGAGACACACACAAATATACACACATAGACTATTCACAAATATATGTGTACATGCATGTCCTCATAGCCAGAAGTTCTAGGTTAATTTTATAAACATTCATTTCCTATTGCTGTTATAACAACATCTGACTACAAACATAACATTTTAAAACAAAATAAAAAATGGCCTTGTATGGTTTTGGATACCAGAAGTCCAAAATTAGTTTCAATGAACTAAGATCAAGGTATTGCCAGAGCATGCTTCCTCCAGATACTATAGGGTAGAATTCATTCCATGCCTCTTCCACCTGCTGGTAACTGCCAACATCCTTGGTTTATGGACATATCACTCCAACTTCTGCCTCCATGATTGCATTGCCCTCTCCTCTTCTGTCCAAAATCTAAGTTTCCATCTTATCTGTGATTACTCTTAAGATTCTACTTGCATAATTCAGAATAACCTCCCCATCTTGTGATCTTAATCAGATCTACACATTATTTGCAACATAAGGTATCATTTACAGGTTCCAAAGAACAGGACATGAATATCTAATAGGGACATTATTTAGCCTATCACATTTCTCTCCTTTTAGATTCTCTTGGTATTATTAACATTGTTTTCTTCCTAGTCACATAAACTGGAAATCTTACCATAATTTCTACCTTTCCTCCTTCTTGTAACACTAACATGCTACATTATAACAAACCTTCTCAGGAAATATAGAAGGGCCTAGGCAGCTAGGACAAGGTGGTGAGTTAGGAGGTCAGGGGGCAGGACCAGAAGAAAGGAGCATGGAGAGAGTCTTCTGATGAAGCCAACTTCCTGGTTGATGAGAGTACTTAGGACACAAGTGGGGTCCCAATCAGACAGACACTTCCATACTTGTGCTCTAAGTGGAGGATCTAAAACAGACATGTGGACAGAAGGGGGCACTGATCAATAATAATGAGGAGGGCATGGACAGGGGAGGAGATAAGGAAAGGAGGAGATTCCAAAAAACATGCAAAGAGCAGCCAAAACTCCCTCACTGGATTCCCAGTTCTGGGGTCCCTTCTCTTCAGAGAAATCTGTCTCTGTCACTTTTCCAATAAACCTGTTGCTTGCTTCTGTATCCTGTTCTTCAATTCTTCACTGAACATAGACAACCAATCCAGTGCCCTTAGAAGGTAACACTTTCTTTTCACCAATGATGCTAAAATTGTCATTATTCTTTCCATGTGTACTACTACTACTGTAGAGATCTGGATTATTCTCATCTGTACCATTTCCATTACAAAATGCATATTCATTTGCTTTTAGTTCCTCCCTCTCTCAGTTGTTCTTCACTGACATACATGGTATCATTCTCTACAACTCTATTTGCCTCTACTCCTCCTTGACCTAAACACAAGCAAAGAGTCTTCATTAACTATATGTAAAATGTGTACTTTGTGCTGTTGAACAGAGTAATCTATAATTTCATAATCTGAGCAGCCCTTCTTCATGCACTGCAACTTCCTCCTAAGCTATTAGAACCCACATGATATATCTACAAAATCTCTTCTGTGATGGTTTTTCTAAATCACTTAGGTAATATATCATCCAAATATTCTTCAACTCTTGGTATCTACTTCTAATCAAATACTAGCATTATTACTAATATCACAGCATTTTAACTTCTTGACAAAACTCTCATTTGTGATATCTATGGAGCTTTGTTTCCCTGGTGCCTCGTAAAATGTTATTGCAAAATAAGAACTTAGCAAGTATTGTGTGAATCACCAAGGGCTGGCCAAGTTGCTCACAGTATGTTTGAATATCCATTCAGCATGAGTTCGATTTCAGGTGATAAAATGAACCTAATTTTCATTTATATAAAAGACTAGGTTATAATGTAATAACAAATTACCCTCAAATCTACTATCTTAATAAAACTAAGCTTATGTCTTGTTAATGAAAAATCTAATCAGGTTCAATAATTTTTCAGAGCATTTTTGTAAACAGTGTTCTTGTGCATATCCCTTGTGGGCAAGGGAAAGGGTTCCTGAAGGGATGGACTGACTGGTAAATAATAGTTAAGAAATATATTTATCAGAAAACATGAGAGGAGACAGAATTATCTTTGAAGCAGGGACATGACTGATTGAGCTGTTCATAAGGGACTGGCTCTAACAAAGAAAGGAGCCTGCATTTTCTTTATTTATAACGGTACAGATCAAAAGGGGGCCAGTAGGAGTTTTTCCATGAAAAATGGAATAAGGGGTGGAGTTAAGAGAGTCATGTGGCTCTAGTGGGTCTCTCCCACTTTCAGGGCCTGAATTCCCACTTTAGCAGTGAACCAACACAGGATAACCACATGCTTCAGGCAATCTTGAACAATTTTCCATAATTGTGAGTTCCTGAAAGACAGATTCCCTAATACTCCAACCAAATTTGGTTTTCCTGCAGACCATGGGTGGCCTTCCACATCTCCTCCTTTTTTTCTATTTTTTTACATATGAATGATGGACAACTCATACAGAGTTTCAAAATCTTGGTTCCGAAGGTATGGCAACCTATTATCATGATACAAAAAAGAATTAGTAGCAAATATATCATTCCAATATTATACCATGCAGAATGTTTCAACATATTTCCAGGATTAAAGTCATTCATGCAGGGTCCATGAGACCAATTTTATTATTCTGAATATCTTGGATGTGATGATGAAACTTCATAAGATTCAGGCTATTATTGCTATGCCAAATGTCCATTAGATAATTTTTAATTATTTCCCAGTCCCACTGGGAAGTATGATATTTGGCTGCAGTAACACAGACATGCTTACAGTCATCATGGCATTTAAGCCTTTGTTTAAATTGGAGAGCAAAAAGCCCGTTACTGATATTTTTAACAGTAGCTGTTAAAACATTTAATTTGATCTCAATCATTTCATCAGTACTTAACATCCAGGGGTCATAGCATCTTGACAGAATGAACAACGCTCATAGATATAGTGAATGTGGGAACAGAAAGAAGTCTGAAAGAATACATTAAAATATATCATCAAATAAGAAATAACAGCTAGAAGCCCAAATGTGAATTATTGATCTTTCTAGTAACATCAATCAATTTGCTGGACTCTGATTTGGTCTTCATTACATGGTTACTAGTAGTGCAAAGTAATACCCAAACAATAGAGAGTAGTCTAAATCATACGGAGTTTCAAAAATGCAGAATGATTGTGTATCTAATCTTATTTTTGTATTCTGAAAATAGTTTTAGATAACTCAACTATTTTCCTAATTTCTTAGATCTTCTACTGTATTAAAAATTCAGATTAAACATGGTTACCTGTAAATTCTGTTCAAGAAGTAAAAGCAAAACACATTTAGTGGCAGAACTGCCACGTTAGCCTTCCTGGCTTTGAAACTTCTGGAAGTGACATTCTGATATAACTGTCTTTTATCAATTTTTGAAGATCAATCCAAAACATATCCACCACTTTTAAAGAATTTATGTTGCATTGACATTTGCACATTCCGTACATTTAGGAAAGGTGCCAAATTCTATTGCAGAACAATTAAGGCAGTAAGATATTGGTGGATAGTCCATGGAAATGACTGACTTGTTATGAGAAAGTCCCATTTTAGTTACTGTTTGAATATATAATCTTAAGTTCCAAGGGCCATTATGATTGACTGACCTAGGTACTCCCTATGCTGTCTTTTCTTCAAAAGTTACCTTTAAATAGCCTGCATATTTATCATGGGACCAGCATGTAGGTAATTTTCCACTCTAACCAATATAATTAAATCCAGTACCGTGAATAGATGTAATATGCTTATCTGTAAAATTTCCCACTATATAAGTATCATTAGTAGATACTGGGATAGATTCTCCAGTCCACATCACTGGGTGTATTAAAGGTGGATCTGGGAAATGGGTTCAGTGAGTCTCTCCATGGATTCTACTTACATGAAAGCTCACCAAAGTCAGCATGGCTATAAATGTGGTGGTTGGAGTCTAATTACCTCTCTGTTTTGGAGCTATCTGTTCAGCCTGAAATGTCAGGTCTTTCAGTTGTCTCCATAATGACAGGTTGTTGTTTTTTTTTTTTAAACATAAAAATACAGTGTCCACCCTATAGTATTATAAAATCTGGTGTATTCTATTGCTCCATGTGTTCCTCAGCAGTGGTGAGACTTTTAATATCATGATTAAAATTTTTTAAAATAATTTTGTGAGATTTATTGAGTTTATGTAGGGTTCTATTTCCCCATTTTTTTGTTTTTTAAAATTGTAGTAAAAAATTGACATAAACTGGAGTATCATTAGCCTTAAATTGTAGATAATGGACTAGAACTGTACAAGTATTCAAAGCATAAGAAATGACAATAGGTATTTTTATTTGGCCAGGAAAATTAGTAAAAATTACCTACTGTTAAAGTCAATGTTATTGAGCTAAAGAGAGCATTTCAGTAAAAGAAGGCCTAGTTTTTACCACATATATGATTTGATTTTGTCTCCAATAGTAGACTGAGCAACAAAATCATGAAATGGATTCAATATAGATATTGAAAGTCAGTTTTACAACTTCTATGTCTTATAGATAATGGCCTTATTATCTTGTTATGTTAGAATTGTGTACTTGTGTAAGGCATTAACAAACAGTAGTTGTAAGGTTTTGTTAGGGAAATATAATATAAAATTAATAAGAGTAAAAATATTTAATTTTTATGATAGTTATGAATTAAAGATATAATTTTATATAAATTTAAATCTTTTAGTTATATATAGTATTTTCTGTTTATATTAGGAATAGAGTAATTTGTATCACAAAAATTTATTTTTGGAACTTAACTTTAAATGAAACTGAATGATTATTTTAACCTGGAATAAGATGAGAAGCAGACTTATAACTTAATTGAAAAGACCTCTACAAAGGGTATAGAAGACATAAATAGACATAATTTTTTAAAATAAGAAATATATATGTTTAGTGAGCACAGGAAAATTTTCTTCCATTTATTAAAATTAAAAAATGAAGTAAAAGAATGAGTAGTTTTTTTACCTATCAAATTATGAAAAATTTTTATTCTCATCAAGTTTAGAGTTAATCTAAGTATGAGGAATTAGTACTTTTAAATATTATTGGATAAAAAGTGAATTGGTAGTGTTTTTCAGGACAGCAATCCAAGAAGTTATTCAAAAGTCTTAGAATTTTATATGTCATTAATCTAACAATCATATTTTAAGGGATTTGTGTTCAAATAATTTTTATGCATAAAGACACAGCTTATGAATATTCTTAACAACTTTGTTTTTAAAGTAGCAAAATTAATTTAAATGTCCAATACAGGGTTTTGGATAAAGGAACTATATGATAAAAAAATCTGGCATTAAAAACAATATTGTGAGAGAATATTAATTGTCATTTAAAATAATTTTTCAAGTTTTAAAAATAACAATAATATGACTATGTATAAAATATGTATGTTTCTAAGCATGTGTATGGAAAACAATTTAGAAATTTATTTATAAAATGTTATAAAATGTTAATAGTAGTTATTTATGGATAGTAGAATTTTAAGAATTTTGATTCTTATGTATACTTCCTAATTTTTCTTAAGTGGGTCTCTTGACAAAATTTAAGTAAGGTCTTTTAATTTTGAACCTAATTTTAGTTTCTTATTTAAATATTATTTCCCACAATGTCTATATATAATTTTTTGATTTAATAGAAATTAAGTAACATTTTAATATTGTATCTGAAATATGAAACAGACAAGTTAAGAGAACTTTTTATCCCCTCTAGGAGGAAGATTCAAAATATATTTATATCTCATATTACTAATCTTTAAATAAGCTAGTGTCTCTTAATTATCTTTTAGAAATATAGTTAAGTTTACTTCTCAGTGTAGAGAATAACATAAAAATTTTATAACATATTTATTCAATTATAAAATATTAAATGACATAACTAAATTTTTAATTAATTTGTTATTATTATGTAAGTTTGTAAGAGTTCATTATTGCAGAAAACCTTAGTTTGGAGAGCATCAGCTTAGTAAAATGTCCTTTTAAATCTTATGCTTTAAAGACTTGTTTATTTGGGAAACAAAGATACGATGAACATATAACAAGTTAGTAATAATTATCATAGTTAATTAAAACATAGTCACTTTTTTATATTAACCAAATTTAGCTTTTAAAGAGAAATTTGAAAACTAGAATGTAAGGTCGTATTTTAAAATAACAGTTATTGTTTAGCCAAAATTGTATAAATCTTAACTTCTTTAAAATTAGCTTTTCTAAGTAATAAAAGTCAACAGACATAGAAAATCATTGGACTGAGAGTAGATCAATGTTTTAACTATTTCCTTTTTTTTTTATTCTTTAGTTAAAAAGACCCAATTAATGGGAATCTGTGAAAGGATCTTATTTACATTTGTAAATAGATTTAATGATAGAAACTTAGCAGAAATTAAAGAGTGAAAAGCTTTAAGTAACTTTTAGCTGATTGTGTTAAATATATATAACCAATTTAATTACATGTAAACTTTTTGAAAATTATGTTGTATAAATTTTGTTTTAATGTACTCAGACATGTTACAGTCTTGTATCTTACAACTTGAAAAAATTCTTTAACCCTTATATCACACCTGAGGGTTTAAGTAGTAGCAACTTGGTTTTCAGTAAGAACAGAGAAAAAAGAAATTTTAGACCTCTTTATAGCAACCAAATTATAAACACATCTAAAGTTTAAATATAGTTTAGGTAAAAGTATCTGATTTTTTATATTTAGTAGATGATATTTTAGCACCCAATCAATGATCTTTTAGCATTTCATCCTTGTAAATCAATAAGTAGCTTCTGTAACAAAGACTTGAATAATTAATCCCATTTACTTTAAATTTAACTTAATTATCTTATTGTAAAAATCAAGACATCAAACAAATGCAAATATTAGTATTAATCATCTCTTTCCTGTTGAAGAAAATTGTTAGAAGCAGATGGATATAGATTTTGAATATTGTAGGAATTAGCAATTTTATTAATTATTTGACCACCTGAAAAAATGTGAATTAATAATTATAAAGAAGTCTTTATTTTTATTTGTTTGCCCAATTTAAATTAAGCCTTATTAAGTCATGTGAATTAAAGGTATTTGTTTCCATTTTTTATTTTAATTTTAAATTATGAGCATGTTCATAGAATTGTAAGTAAATTTTGATATCATGTAAATATAACCATTGGGTGCACACATTTATAAATCAGTCAAATAATCAAAAAGAAAATTTTTTATGACTTTTTGTAAGTGGAGCTCCATAGTAATGAACAAATACTTATAAAAATTTTTGATTTAACCTGCTTAGGAGTTTAAGATATAACCAATTAAACTTTTATATGATTTAATCATAAGGCGGGACTGTTTCCATGCTTAAGCCAGGTTTGAAGTCCAGTTTTTTGTCCTAACAATTGTTATTCGCCCTTAAAGTCATCCCTAAAAAGCAAAAAAAAAGAACATCTTTTATTATCTTCAGAATTTTTCTCATTTAACTTTGACTAAAGACAGTCTAATGAGAGAATGAAAGAAAGTGATGACTTGTTAACAGGCACACAGCACAATGGTCAGCATACTGGTCCTGAATTCGAAAAGTCCTCTGTTAGATCAGACTCTAAAGATACTTATTTTAATTATTTTATTTTTTCCAGCAAGCTGTTAATCAGGGAAGTAGAAGACTGTAGCTAAGATTTCCTGTAGAAGGGATGTGCTGGCTGGGAAATCATAACTAAGAAATTTATTTATCAGAAAACATGACAGGAGACAGAATTATCTTTGAAACAGGGGCATGACTGAGTCGTTCATAAGGGACTGGCTCTAACAAAGGAAGGAGCCTGCATTTTCTTTATTTATAGTGGTACAGATCAAAAGGGGGCCAGTAGGAGCTTCTTCCATGAAAAACAGGATAAGGAGTGACATTAAGAAAGCCATTAGGCTCTAGTGGGTCACTCCCACATCCAGGGCCTGCATGCCAACTTCAGCAGTGAACTGAAGGGTAACCACATGCTTCAGGTAATCTCGAACAATTTTCCGTAATTGTGAGTTCCTGAAAGCCAGATTCCCTAATACTCCAACCAAGCTTAGTTTTCCTGCAGACCCTGGGTGGCTTTCTGCACAGTGTCTTGGAATATCTTATTGAATTTTATATAGTGAACTCTTCATCACAAAATGTGACTTTCAGAACACTAAAACAATAATAGAGAAAATTACAGAATTGTGGAAGGATTTTTCACTACCTCAGTTCTAACATTACCCTGCCCCTCTCACTTACGCCCTGTTCACCACAGTTGAGCAATATGGTTCCATGTAATTGGATGTTGCAAGAAAAAGAATAGTCTTCCAGACAGGAGAGGTCAACTAGATAGTGACTTATATATAGTCTCCACTCTACATGTTTTCTAATTAGCCTCTGAGGAATTCCAAATCAACATTCGGACTTTATTTACATCTCACTCTCTTTCCTCTCTTCTTCAGAACAATTAATTTATTACAGATAGGAACTAGAATTGAATAAGAGGTATACATTACCAAATTAAATGTTCAAAGACAGTTACGGCTGTTAATTCTTCATTTATTTTTACTCTAGCAACCTATTCTGCAATTCAAAATTGTATTCAAACAATTATATGTGTTTTAAACAAATGCTTACTCGGGCAAACCATCTGTCCTTCTATTAAAAGTGATTTTCTTTTTCTTTCTCTCCTGGAAAGTATTTCTCTCTATTGTAACTATCATTCTATTATATAATGAACATGAATTGCTTTAGCTTGATGATAAATTATATCATTAAGTAATCAAAATTCTCAAGAGAAATTTATTCAGAAGATCTCCTTGGGAAGATGACTAACAGCAGAATCTGCAAACACTTAATGATGAACTTAATGAGATATGGAACTTATGTGCTCTATGGATACAATTCAGAGTAGCTTCATATCAGCAATACGAACTTCATCTATCAGAATTCTTGCTAAAACAAGTTGGCATGTTTTCCACAATCCACAATTTTTAACAATAAAAAAGAGTCCATTTGCTTTAAAATATTCAAGGATACAGGGCATACAAGTATTTTCTCTACCTGTATTCCTTCCATGAATTCTATACATAATAAACTGTATACTTGAACAAGAGTATCATTCTCACTGCATCCCACAAATATGCTAGAAATGAAGAATGTATGTGACAATTGTATATATTCCTTGTCAAGACAAAATTTTCCCCTGAATGTGTTATATAAGAGCAGAAAGATCAATTTAATTCAAATAAATGAGCTACAAGCTTCTATAATGGCAACAAACCTACAAACAAAATGAACAACCAAAAGCCAGAAAGGACATTCAATAGCAATTAAACAAAATTCATGAACATAATTGCTAACTTTAAGAAGTTATTCAGTATTCATCCCATTAGAACTTTTTATTTATTTGTGCATTTATGTATATGGCACTCAACAACAATTAAGTATTTTTTCTATTTGGATTCCAGAAAATATGTAATATAAATGTGAGGAAATTTGTGTTTGTGATGAGGAAATTATGAGATGCCAGTGCAAGAGAAACTATTCTGAGTGGGTGCATTACTCTTCAAGGGCCTTTTATATACATGCATGTAACAATATCAGAACATATGTAGTGCTCAGAGAACATTTAAAAATGGGATGCTTGAGATGAGTATATCAATAAATCTTAAAATAATATCACCTCTGGAGAAAAAAGGAGGCGTTTATTAAACTTCACTTTAAGATATAAATAATTTAGCTATAAATTGACAGAATGCGAAGACCTGAAAGAAAATCCAAAACTACAGTCAGTGATGGTAACACCAGGAAAGAGGAAGGAAGTTGTATCTGACAAAAAGCACTTCCTATTTTGTTGTTTCTCCTGAGGCCAGTCACATTGCAAAGAGTGGAGTAGAAGACAGGTTGGATAATTGCATTACAATATTGGCAAATCAAATCATGAAAAAGGCAACAGGTTAGCAAAGATATCCAAAAAGAATACCTAATATTTGCAGAGGTAGAAATACAGAGTTGAACGGTGGATCAAAATTTTCAAACGTGGTCTTCAGTTTCACAGAGAAAGGGGTGATGCTGGCATCTCCTTGCCCTTTCATGGGTACCAAACAAATCTGATGAAAAGTTTGTTAAAAGTTATTGATCCATGACATTTTTCTACTTCCCATTTCCTATTACTTTTCTATTCCTTTTCTTTCCTTAATTCATGTATTAACTCATGTTTAATGAGTGCCTATCACATAGCAGGTACTGATTTGAGGACAGTTACTTCTTGTAATATACAGGTTATATTCTAGACAAAACACATAATAAACATGTATACAAAAAGTTTATTATCAGGTGATAAGTTGAACAAATAAAAGAAAATCAAAGGAAGTATGGCAGTGAGTATGGAAAGGACCATGGACTTGTTGCTTTATAGGTATATGAAGGAAAGGTTCTGGTAGGTGACATTTACACAAATAATTAAAGGAAGTAATAGAGGAATCATTTAGCTACCTGAAAAAGAACAGGTAGAAGAATTGCTTTCTGTGTTCTGTGTTTACCTAACCAATTACAAAGAGGTCACGGTGCCTGGGTATGGTTGTTGGTGTTAGGGCAAGAAAGAACAGTGAGAAAACTGTTCAAAGAGTATGGTGGAAACAATTCTTGTACAGCCACTTAATGTGGAGAGTGGTGACAGAGGAAGGGACAGCAGTGACGGAGATTGGGAATCTCTGATGCCCTCATGGTGTGACATTCCTGGTACCTGGGAATGTTCCTGTGCAAGGGCACAGGATGCTCAGCTGCTGTGGCAATGCCCTGTATGAGGAGGCTCCTCGCAAGTGTCCTATCAGCTCTGACCTTGATTGTAGGCACATAGCTTATGAGAATAGAGGGATTCTTATGCTAGACAACCACAGTGTTTCACCAGCTCCACTTGCCCTGTTCCTGCCTTTTATAGTAACTTTTAACAATGGACTTAATTGAGAGCTACACAAAGCTCCTAACATTGCACTTTGCAACTATGGATTGCAACTATGGAAAAGCTACATAGGATGTCCTAGTCTCTGTAACTTTCCTGAAATCAAAGAATAATGGTTGCATAGTCTTCAACCTGATAATGAGATGTATGAATAAAGATTGCTGGTATAATTCTTTAGATTTGCAACTCCATCAAAGCACAGAGCTCCACCTAATCCCAACTTAATCTTCAAAATCTGTGTTTGTGAATCTTTATTTTCTAATCCCCCTTCGCCCTTTGCTGGACCCAAGAGTTTGGTTGCGCTGGTAGTGGTAACTTAACTCTGTTGAAACTTCACTTTCTCATCTGAGATGGGGTGGATCTGCCACAGAATTTTGAGCACAAAAGTGAAATAAATATTTTTGTTTAAAAAGAAAAAGTGTGACTCAGTGTTCCTGTGGAGGGAAGACTGTTAGGGTCACAGGTGGAGGCAGGGAAGAGAGGTCAACTGCTATAATGTAGCTGAAACAACATGGCAACCTAGACCAGTGGTAGCAGTGGAGATCTTGATTCTTCATCTACTCAATAAAGAACCCAGGTATTGCTGCAAGATTGGCCATGGAATATTTACTATTCTGCAAAGATCTTCCTTATTTCCATATTCATCCCATGTTCTCCCTATTCCTATCTATTCTCAAGTATAAATAGCTGAAAGTTAGGGGAAATAAAGGAGAGCAATTGAATAATTTGTGGCTTCCTAGCAATGCTTTCAGGTATACTTGTGGCTTCAAAAAGAAGAATGAATATTAAATTAACCCAAAATTCAAAGGCTGTAGAGAAGTGAAGAATATTGTGATAATGTTGGGAATGCATTAAAATTGAGAGTGAAAGAACTATCTGTATGAGTCAGTTAATTGGCCAGCATATATAGGTCAATTATAGATACCTCTATAATCATGTTTCAGCACAAAATTTATAATAAACCCTAATGACAGATGTTAAAGAAAAGAGGTTAAGTGAATTGTTATTAAGGACAGAAGATCTACATTCTAATTCTGGCTCTGCTATTATCTAGCTTTGTGACTTTAACAAAATAATTTCTTTACAGTGCAGTTTCCTCATCTATAGAAAGGTGGTAATGCTAGTGATACCTCATAGAGCTGTTGTAAGCAGTAATGAGTTTCATCAACAAGTTTCATCAGAGTTTCCAATAACTACTAAGTGTTCATTCATTGTAAATATATGTATATTTTTTGTTAATAAACAACTCTAAGGAAGTTTAATACCTAAAAAACTGAGAAATGTAATATGCTATCATGATATTTGATAGAAAAGGGGTACACAAAATTCTTTCCAGAAATAAAGCAAAATATCTTGACACAAACACAAATACCTCTGCTCTTGTCCAGTGCTAGATTCTACTAACACAAACTTGAATCAAGTGCATATCAATAACACAATGTGATTTTTGGATTTGAAATTTTTTGATTTAAATTTTTGTCCTTTGTACTATTTCTACTTTGAATTCTTATTTTAGATTAAACTATTCTTACTTAAGATTAAACTTTTGCTCTTTAGTATTATTTGAGGATGTATTCTTTGAAAAAAAAAAAAACAGAATTCCAAAGAGTATGCCCATAAAAATAAAAACCAGACTGAAATATATTTTAGACTATTTTCTTGATCCTTTGAACATCACTTATGCATACTAGTTTTAAACTATTCTAAACTGAATTTTTTCAGTAGATATTAGTATTGTAGTGATTTGCAATTTAATTTTAATGAGCAACTTTCAGTATTAAATATTAATTTCTGTTATAATCAGCTTAAAATATATACATGATTTAATTTAATACTCTAGATTAATGATATTTTGAATCCTCAGGAACAGAATCTACCTTCTACTTTCTGAGAGATCACCACTCTTCTCACAACATTGACGGTTGAAGGATTGGTTCAGTTATGTGCAGGGGTACATCATTTGCATCTATGTCTCTCCTATCTCCAGCAAAGGTGACTTCAGTGCAAATCAGTTAAATTCTGGAGATTTTGATATTGAGCAAAACACTATGCTGGCATATTTTCATTTGCTTTGAAAATGTTTTGATATTTTTATCACTGAAATTATTCATCATGGTTGCAAAAGTATACAAAGCCACTTTTTAATAGCATCAGAGATTTAATCTACTTTACAGGTGTTCATCAAAGCATTGTCTGTGACAACTGAAAATATGTCATGTGGAATTTCACTCTGCTATCAAATGACATTAATCTAAGATATGAGGTTTCCCGAGGTGAGGAAATAAATTGAAATTGGGAGTGCTGAACATGGCACATAGAGCAATGTGCTACACTGAACTAATAATAAATCTACTAGAGACATAGTCTTTTAAAATATTGAAGAGCATTGTTGGCTTTAAAACAGGGTTGGGTAAAATCAGATTTAAACATGTTTAGTAATTTTGGAGCAAGAAAAAAAAAGACAGAAAATAGATAAAAAGGAATTTTTCTTTCAAACTTTCTATCTTGAAAAATATATTTAGTTGTGAGAACCATTCACCACACATATCATAAATGGCTAATTTAAGAGCAATTCTAAAGTTATTACAGTTATTATGACAATTCCAAATACCAATCATATTAATATAAGTATAATACTTTCTCATCCATTGAATTTAAACTATATATAAATGATAGGAAATTATAACTATGAATGATATGGACTTTTAGGTTTTATTATATCAATATTTTCTGTTAATTATTGAATGAATTAGAAACCTCTTAAAAATTAAGTTTGCTTATTTCATAATATAGTTTCAGGTATTTTGAAAATATGGTTCAGTCATTATTAAAAAAAGTTAGTAAATATTCTTAGGATCCAACCCTGAGTTAAAAGCCACATCTTAAAAATGCAGCACCTTTAATCATCTCCAACTCCTTGAGCACTGTTCATGTCCACCATCCAGCCTTATTATCCTCCTGTTTCCCTGGAGTCTTACGCTTTAGTGTCTTCAAATTAACTCTGTATTTAAAAACAAAAAAACTAACATAATGTAAGTTTTATTAGCCTTACTTAATTCCTCAGGCATCCTCATCAACAATAGCTTATACTGGGGCCAGAACAAAGTTCTTTACACACATTCACTTAATAACATAGAGCCTGTTCACAATAGGTTGCCATACTATCACTATTTCTGAATACTCTGCTTCTATTACATTTATTAAATTTATATCCTACTTCATTTTTTTTAAAAGTTACCTACTAACGAAATATGAGGAGCAGGTTTGTACACTTATCCATGATTAGTACAATACCAAAACTCTATTTTTCTAGGATTTTCAATTAGGAAATCTTTACAGTATTAAAAATTATTTAGAAGAAGGAAAGCACAGAAAACAAGTAAAGAAACAAGAAAAAATGGACATCTTACTACATATTAGACACAAAAAACTTAATGTATTTCTAAAAACATATGCATATGAATACATATACATATAGTTTTGTGGGTATATATGTACATATTACACTAAATAATCTGAAGTTTTATAAGTTAATTTTAGCTCAATTGTCAAGTTTGATGTAGTAATTGAAGACTTTATTACTGAGCTCTGTGGAAAAGAACACAAAGCAAGAGTTTTTTAAATGTGTCTAAAATTCCATTGTTTCATTAATAATTTATCTCAACTAAAAAAACATGCATTGAATACTAATTTAAAATAAATATCACATAAACTCTAAAATATCTTTTCTAACTACAAGAATGATAAAGGGAGAGAATTCATAGAAAAACACACATATACACACAAAGGTTAATTAACCAAGGTTTATTATCAAGGTTATTAATCAAGTTTGAACTTGATTTTCAATGCAGTGGAAGTCACTAAGGAATTTTAGCCAAAATAAGGTCATGTTATGTATTAAGTTTTTAATAAATCATTCTGGTTGTTTTATCTTTAAATAATCGGATTGTACTTTGACCTGTTTCTATCTACCATATTAAATATTAAGTCTGCTTTAAATTTATACTTTCTATTTTCCTTTTATATATCTAGTCTTTTTTTTTTTTAGAGTGGAAAATGCAGCTTTATTAAAGAAAAGGAAAAGCAGACTTCTCCCGGGTGGAAGAAGGGGACCCAAAGGCGGAATCCGTGGGATGAGCAAATCTCGTTCTTTTTATGGGTTTCATTCTCCCATTCTTTCCCCTTATCTCTTCCCTTCCTGCCTGCGGGATTAGGCCTGGTTTTGAAATGTAAAAAGCGAAAAAGCGGATGGGGCAGAGGGAGGGTCAAGGTGTCTCAGACAGGCAAGGGCCCAGGGGGCATTGATTAGCACCTTCTTGCCTGCAGTCTCTGGCAAGGGCAGGTAAATTTGGTTATCAATGGGTTCTGCATGTCCTTGATATTCCATTCTCCCATTGCAGTCTCCAACTTCCAGAGGCAGATGGCTTGATGGCCTCTATTTTCTTGATCTGACCCGATTTCCTATTTCTACACTAACTGCCTGTCCCCAATTCTGGCTTCATTCCCCCCTCTAATCTTAGGAACTCCATGCTGCTGGGGAAGGGGGTCGATGACCGCTCTGACTTCTTCGAGCTGAAAGTGGACGGTGAGGGGCAAGCAGCTTGGAGTTCCTTTTTAGAAATCGGGTCGATCAAGGGGTCCACGGTAAAAGTCTGGTTGAAGAGTAATAGGTTGGAGGGTCATTTGAGAGATGGGCGGTCTATAAGAGAAACAAGAAGTTATGAGTACCGGGATCTTGAAATATGCTTCCCTTAAAATCTTCCACTGGGAGTTAGCAGGGAAGTAGAGTTTGTTATCTTCCATTTGAATCCACCCAGAGGGCAAGAGGTTACCTCCTCTAGATAAAGCCTGCTGTGTTTCCTCCTGGGTGTATTGGGGCCTTATCTCTGGGGGAGGGCCTGTCCATATCAAAGGGGCTAAAGTCGCTATTTGTTGCAAAGTTCCCTTAGCAGCCTCTTTGGCTTGCTGATCTGCTCGTCTATTGCCTTCTGCTATTTCATCTATTCCTTTTTGATGTCCAGGGCAGTGGATTACTGCTACCTCTTTGGGTAAATGGACAGCTTCTAATAGTTTTAAGATCTGTTTATAGTTTTTTATAGCTGTTCCTTCAGTTGTTTGAAATCCTCTTTCTTTCCAAATTGCTGCATGTGCATGCAGGATTAGGTAGGCATATTTAGAGTCAGTATAAATATTAATTCTCTGTTGTTTCCCTAGTTCCAGGGCTCTTGTTAGGGCTATTAATTCTGCAAGTTGTGCGCTTGTGCCTGGGGGCAAAGATTGCGCTTCTAAAGTGTCATGTAAAGTCACCACAGCATATCCAGCTTTGCGTTCTCCTTGTTCCACAAAGGAACTTCCATCAGTGAACATGGTGAGGTCTGGATTAGACAGGGGAAGGTTTTGAAGGTCTTCTTGGGCTGAGTAATTTATGGCTAGGACCTGTTGGCAGTCATGTTCAGGACTTTCCTCTAATGTTTCTGGTAGGAAAGTAGCTGGATTTAAAGTCGAACAAGTCCTTATTTGAGTTATGGGTCCTTCCAGAAGTAAAGCCTGATATTTTAGAAGGCGACTATCTGAAAGCCATAGTCCTCCTTTTGAGTTTAAAATTCCTGAGAGATCATGGGAAGTGTAGACAATAAGGTCTCTTCCCAGGGTGATTTTGATTGCCTCAGGGACTAGTAGAGCTACAGCTGCAATTACTCGTAAACAGTGGGGCCATCCCCGAGATACCATATCAAGTTCCTTGCTGAGATAGGCTACTGGTTGTTGAATAGGCCCATTCTTTTGGGTTACCACTCCTAGGGCTATTCCTCCTCTTTCAGTGACAAACAGGTTAAATTTCTCTTCAGTAGGTAAACTAAGAGCAGGGGCTTGGAGTAAGGCCCTTTTTAATGTCTCAAAGGCTTTAATATGTTCTGGTTCCCATATTAGGTTGGTTGTTCCTTGTTGCAAAGTTTCTTTTATAAGACTGTAAAGAGGCTTAGCTAATTCTCCATACCCAGGAATCCAAAGTCTGCAGTATCCAGTTATTCCTAGGAAGCCTCTGAGTTGCCTTAGGGTCTGAGGCAGAGGATATTGTCCTATGGGAGCTATTCTTTCCTGTCCTAATTTGCGGACTCCTTGGGATAGTTGTAATCCTAAATATTGGACCTGTTGCTGACATAATTGAGCTTTCTTTTTCGAGACTTTATAACCCTGATTGGCTAAGAAGTTTAAGAGTTCTGTAGTAGCTTTTTGACATTCCTCCTGGGTGGAGGCGCATAACAGGATGTCATCCACATATTGGAGAACAATTGCAGTTGTCTTATCTTTGAATTCTGCTAAGTCCTTAGCTAGAGTTTGTCCAAATAGGTGGGGGCTATCTCTAAATCCTTGGGGGAGTACTGACCAGGTTAGTTGAGATCCACTATCTGGTTCCTCAAAGGCAAACAGATACTGAGACTGAGAATCCAGAGGTATGCAAAAGAAGGCATCTTTTAAATCTAACACAGTAAACCAAGCGGCAGTTGCTGGAATCTCAGATAGCAGAGTATATGGATTAGGAACTACTGGGTGGAGGGGAACAACTGCTTCATTAATTATTCTGAGGTCTTGGACTAAACGCCATTCCCCATTTGATTTTTGAACTCCCAAAATTGGTGTATTGCATGGGCTGTTACAAGGTACTAAAAGTTTCTGCTGTTTGAGGTTCTGGATGATTTTTAATAAGCCCTTTTTTGCTTCTGGGCGTAGCGGGTATTGTCTCTGATGTGGAAAGACAGAGGGATCCTTTAAGACTATTTTAACTGGGATTGCGCTTTTTGCCCGTCCAATCTTGCCTTCAGTGGCCCATACCTCAGGGTTTATATCACATTCTAGTAGAGGTAAACATAATGATCCTTGTGGTCCCAAATTCATTGTAATGGAAGTCTGAAGTTTTGAAAGTAAATCCCTTCCCAATAGAGGGGTAGGGCATTCTGGCACTATCAGGAATGCATGAGAAAACATCATCCCATCCCACTCACAACTCAGTGGGGGAGTAAACTTTCTGGTAATAGGCCGTCCAGACACCCCTTGCACCGTTATAGTATTAGAGGAGAGAGGTCCAGGATAAGAGGTGAGCACTGAAAAACTAGCGCCAGTATCTAAGAGGAAGTTGACCTCTTGGCTCCCTACGGAGAAGCATACCCGGGGCTCATGCGTAGTGATAGGAGTTACGGGAGCCATTAGAATTGGCCCCGGGCCCCGTCAGGCCTGTGTGGAAGAGTCTGGCCTCCAGGACCTACGCCCCTGAGGACAGTCACTTTTCCAATGGTTGCCTTGACACTTGGGGCAGGGCTTTGGTGGTGGCCGTTTGGCTTGGGGACATTCCTGTCTGAAATGTCCCTTCTTTCCACAACGGAAACAAATCCCTTTTGTGGCCTGAGGTACATTCCGTTTTCTTTCTTCATCACCCGGGAAGCTAACTCCTCTTAGGCCTAAGACCAGCGCTTCAGTTTTTCTTCTGTCTCTACACTCTTTTTCCTTCTTTTCCTCTACATCTCGATTATAAAAAACGGAAGTTGCAAGTCGGAGGATATCATCTAAGGATTGATCAGGGCCATATGCCAATTTTTGTAATTTCCTCCGAATGTCTGGGGCCGACTGAATGATAAATTTGTCCTTTAAAAGTAAATGGCCCTCTGTGGATTCAGGATCCACGGTGGTGTGTTTTCTCATTGCCTCCCTGAGTTTCTCCATGAAAATAGCCGGGTTTTCTTCGGGACCTTGTGTAATTTCAGAAACCTTAGAATAGTTAATAGGCTTCTGTTTGATTCTCCTAAGGGCCTCAAGGACTAACATCTGGAAGTGTCTGATTTTCCAAGCATCCTGTTCATCGTTTGGGTCCCAGTCGGGGTCATTTCTTGGAACTGCCTGTGCTCCCGATGGATAGTTGGGTTTAGATCTAGTTTGGGCTCCTGGGGCATGAGCAAGGTGTAGGTCATCCCCAAATTGTTCAGCTGCTTTCAGGGTGGCTTCCTTCTCATTGGAGGTTAAAGTCTGGTTAAGTAACAGGATAATATCTTTCCAGGTGAGGTCAAACACCTGGCATAGGTTTTGAAACACCTCAATATATTTATCTGGATCTTCTGAAAATTTCCCTAGGTCTGTTTTTATCTGTCTTAGGTCTTGGAGGGAGAAGGGGTTGTATACTTTAATTGGTTCAAATTCTCCACCTGGCATCTCCTGGAGAGGTAGTATATTTGATCTGTCCATTGGGGCAGATGGAGAAGGACCAGGGTATGGAGGACAGGAGGCCTGCTGATGGACTTTAGCAGAAAATTCCTTTCCCTCAGTAGGTGACTCTTTAAGGCTTTCTTCCTTTAGAGTAGTGGTTCTGGCTGAATCTATTTTACATTGTTGGCATAATTTGGGGTTTTCCCTTAGAATAAAGAAGATTTGAACATAAGGTACCTCACACCATTTTCCTTCCCTTTTGCAAAATCTATCAAGCTGTAAAATGGTATTAAAATTTGTACTTCCCTCTGGCGGCCAAGATTCTCCATCAGAGAGTTTGTATTGAGGCCAGGCCTGGCGGCAGAAGAAAATGAGGCGCTTTTTCTTGAGTGTCTGTGGGTCAAATTTGTCCCAGTTTTTCAGTATGCAGGCTAGTGGTGAACCTGGCAATACTGTTGAGAGTGAAGCTCCCATCTAAGTGGAAGAAAAGAAAAATAGACCTCAGGCGCCTGCGCCGGAGACTATGTGCAGGGACGTCTCCCTAAGTTTGAGCTTCAATCCGGTCCAGAAAACCCGTCTCTCACTACCTGGCTTTGCCAAAGTATTTCTGGCCTCCTTTGGCAAAGTGCTGGGGGCTCTAGTTTGCCCTGTGCTAGAGACCCTTGGAGGATTCAGACTTAAGGGCATTACTGCTTTCCTCCCTGCCACTATAAATTCCTACAACAAAAGAAGAATTGTACATCTTCTTGCCTATTTTGTAGACTAAAGGGATCTCCAAAGGGTGAGGGGGACACCTATTGATTGTTAGACATATAATACCCTGTTCTCTGAGGGATTCAAGGGAGGGGTTGAATTAAAGTATACATCCTCCTTGCAGCTTAGAACACACTGAGCACCTTTAAGCACAGGAAAACTTTAAACAAACTAAAAAATGCAAACAAAGATAACCTGAATACTTTCCTATTGATTTTCCTATGATCCTACTATCTGAATGTTTAATGTCTGATCAGCGAGCGAAGGGAAAACATCCAGGAGGGAATGGATGTGTGCGGTGTGCTGCGCGGCCCATACGGAGGCAAATGTAATTGGCGCTTTCCCTCGGTGCCGTTTGTCTACTGATCCACCTTGGATACCCCTTAGGGCTGTCGGGAGGGGGAGTCCAGAGAAGGAACCTTTGGGGTCCACCCGAGAGTAGCCCGGGCCGAGAACCCCGCAGTTGCTCCAACCTTTCCTCCGCCTCCACGCATCCTGGGCAGATCAGGACTAGGGACACTGTGTACTCACGGCAATTGCGCTCCGGGCCTGGACAGAAAAGTAGGAAACGGCTTCAGCAGAGCCCCAACGTGCCTGCAGAGCAGGGGATTGGAAACTTGCCTGAGCCGAGAAACCTCTCACCCGAGTCTTAAGAATGGCGGCTGCACTAGTTGCATTTAAGTAGCCGACGGGTGCCCATTTTGCCCTCCAGAAAGAAAGAGACAGAAAGATGCACCTCGGACAGATTGGGGTGCGTGAAGAGAAAAGCTCACTTACCTCGGCGTAGATCTCGGTGGAACCTCCAAATCTGATACCGCTGTTTACCCAGTGACGAGTCCTGCTTCCTCAGGTGTTGAAGTATAACGCCGGAGAAGCACGCCGAGGCAAATGTAGAGTGGAAAATGCAGCTTTATTAAAGAAAAGGAAAAGCAGACTTCTCCCGGGTGGAAGAAGGGGACCCAAAGGCGGAATCCCTATATATCTAGTCTTGTTACTACTCCCTGTTATTTAAATAATTTGCCTATTATTTTCCATTTTCTAGGACATGGCAGTGATTTCTGGGGACATTTAATAATCTTTTAAAATCATGCCTGCCACATTTTCTAGGAATGGCTTTACCTATAGTGTACTGAAAGCAAAGAGAAAATAAGTTTTTTATTAGTGCATTATTGTTACACATTAATATTGGGGTGCATTCTAACATAATCACACAATCATGGAAAACAATTTGTTCCCCTTCAGTTCCCAGTACTTCCCTTTTTCCTTCTCTTCTCCCTTGCCCTGTTCACCTTCCTCTAACCTACTGATCCTCTTTCTATTCATTTATAGTTTATAATTAAATTAATGTTTTATAGATATATATAAAGATAAAATTCACTGTGATACATTCATGTATGTACATAGCAGAAAAAAGATTCGTAGCCAGTTCCAAACAGGGTCTTTTGTCACCTAGTTTTTAACACAATGGTGATTAGTCAAATATTTCTAATTGTAAATATTTTTCTCACTATGTATCAGTCTTTACATAAAGCATAAATGTAGACTTGATCCTGACTGATAAAAAAGACCTAATTGAAAACAATTGATAATGTTAATAAACTTGAAAGGAGTATGTGACACTTGATTTCAAAATGATGAAAAGGTTGAGAAAGTAAAAGGGTCTTAAATGTTAAGTAAGCACACTTCAAAGTTAAAAGAAAAATAATAGTAATTAGCATGACTTTGATTATATAACACACTTTATCTTACAAAGAGCTTTTGTATTAGCTCATTTTATCCTAGCAACTTCATTATGAGGTATTTTATCTCTATTTTAAAAGCAGGGAAGGGAATTGAGAAAGGCCAAGGGACTGTCTTGGATCACAAGATTGTAAATGGCAGAGCAAGACCTTGAACCTAGGTCATCAGATAACAAGTCCAGGACTATTTCCACCTGTCCACATTGTGCTCCACAGTCAAGACCTGGAAAATTAAATGTTTCAGATGGTAGGAACTCTTAAGAAGCAACTTCAATGAGGGATTGAAGAAAAATTTAGCAGGATAACTTGTGGAATTTTTTCTTTTAAACACAAGCATGAGACTGTGTCATGTACTGTATACATAGACTACATTACCAAGTGTTAGGTATAATTGAAGTGAGCGACTGGTTTTGATGGGGTCACCATTGAGGATTGAAGGGAGATTAAACGACAGGAATATTTGAGAATTTATGATCCAATAAATTGGTTCTAAAAATAATTTTAAATAATTTATGTCTGAATGTAATAAAGAGAAAATTAACAAGTAAATTAGGAAACAAATAATACAAATGTACCAGGAGATCATTGATTAGACTGGATTTGAAATAATCTTGTGAAGAAGATCAATAAGTCACATCAAAGGCTAAATATCAACAGGATTTTATAGATGTGAAATAGAGTATCAGGAAGATTTAGGCTCAGAATAAATCAATATGTGTAAAATGAAAAAGCAAACAAAAGTGATATTTAACAATTAGATAAACGGGATCCATAATTTCCGTATATAAAAGAAAACACTTATTATTTGAAAACTGGAAAAATAGAATCATATAAAATAAATTAAAAATTACCAAAACATCATTATACAGAGATAAGTACTACTAAAATTATAGAATAGTTTCTCAGTTATAATTATACACACATTATTTTAACCAAACTTATTTGGATGTCAGAAATGCTGAACATTTTTTCATGCACTCAGCATAAAGATGTTAACTTTTTTAAAAAAATAATAGTGCTTTACCACATTATGTTATTCTATTCTTTTAATGGACTCTTTGTGTTATTTTTCTTTTTTTACACTAATAGTGCTTTTTGAAACTCTACTTACATAAGCTTTTTATAGCTTAAGAGAATTAACTCTATCCTTGACACATGGAAAAGAGTTTTTAATATTAACCTAACAGAAAAATAGTCAAGGGAGTTCTGCTCCTGGTTAATATTTAGAAAGAAGAGTTACAGAGGATCTGAAAAAGCAAATAAGAAGTATATGTATTTTGTGTTATGTTTGGGAAAATTATTGAATTTCATTTATGTAAAACATTTCCTGAACTACAATTTAATGCAAAATTATAAAACAACTATTACCACTTTTGCCATAATTTTCAGTTTTTAAGTTTTAAAAGCCAGATTTCAGATTATTAAAATAAATTATGTTCAGACAAAACAGAGTGGTCTAACAATAGAATGGGCAATTGCCTGGATGACCACTGAACGTGTGTGAAAGAAATCTCAAAATATAATGAGAGCATTTGTACATATATTCAGTATGTACATATGAGGATGGGGTGATACTTATACCCATAGCATTGATTAACCTATTCATACAATTCATTTCTACTTTCATTGCCTACTGTATGTAAAATTTTGTGGCAAGTTCTTGGTATAAAGCATTGATAAATAATACTACATTTCAGCTTAAGAGGGAAGGTAAAATATACAGAAAAAACTATCCAATATTAACTATGAATGTATATTAGGTTGGGGAAATATTTGTCTACATAACATGATCAGTAAGACTTCATAAAAGTTTTAGATATGTTAAGTGGAGAAGTCAGTTGAAGTATAGATGGAAAGATGGAAAAGAAATAACATAACTTTAAATAGTCAAACAAATACAGAAGACTAAGTCAAAGAAACAGCTAAGGGAAGATAAATAGCAAGTTAAACCTCAATAAAATGTTTGGTAAATTGGAGTGAATTACAATATAAGAAGTCTGAGAAATTTAATATTATATCACAAAAGATTAATATATAACTTGAAATGCCAAATGTTAAAAGAAAAAGGAGAAGATATTGGAAAGAAAACATTGAATCAGAAAGTCCAAAAAAGTATATTAAATTTTTCAAGAGAGTGATATTTGCAGATATGCTTGGCAGAAGCATAAAACTAGACAAAGGAGCAAACAGAGCTGGGGATGTAAACTAGATGTCATGGGGATATAAACTAGATGTCAGTTGAGTTAGCCTGCCCTTCGTTATATCATTAAAAATAACTCAACTCTTTAACTGTATGCAGCCAAGTCTATTTATTCCTTTAGGAAAAAGGTGAGGGTGGGGCTACTCTTAGCAACTGTGCTTATTTCTGCATTTCAGCTTTGGTTGAAACAATTCCCTTTACATAAACTTTTCCATCATATGCAAGCCCCTCATTCCTTACCATGTGAACACAATCATAAAATTCAGTTCACTGCATAATAAAATGTCTTATTGCATATTACCAACTTTTAGAAGAAAAAAAATATGAAAGAGAAGAATTACTGAACTTATCCACACATAATATTTGAACAAAGTAATTATTTAATCACAAGCGAGTAGTCATAATTAAGCATGTTTTGAATGTGAAGTTCACTCACATTCTTATATTATAACTAGCAAATTCTCAAAGATTTTCTTAACCAATAGAAAGGAAGATATTCATTTCCTTCAAGTCTCTCAATGAATTTACAGTTTTATTGACAACGATAACCATTAATTACCACATTTTACTTTCCTTGATTGTAGAAGGCAGTTTCTAAGATGAATTCCCTATTATCCCTGCCTCTTAGAGTATTAACACTCTTATGAAATACCTTCCCCCCTAGTTAGGCTGTACACAGGGCATTATTTCTAATAAATTTTTAAAAAATTATGGCATGTCATTTCTGAAATTAGGTTACAAAAAGATGGGCTTTCCTGTGACTTTCCTCACTTGCCCTCAAGAAAGACAACTTGCACATTAGGATCTACCTCATGAAAAAGCCACTAATGTAAGAAACTGAGGGAGGCCTCTGACCAATAACCAATGAGAAGTTGAAACTGTCAATCCCATGAATAATTGAGTCTTTCCAACCATTGCTTGAGTGAGCTTGGAAGTGGATATTCCTTTATTCAAACCTTCACATGAGACCTTGGCCCCAGTTATTTCATTGAAGCCTTATGAATGACATAAGCAGCCAGCCCAGAAAAACCTGACAGCTGACCCACAGGAAATATGAGATATAAAATGTTTATTGCTTTAAACTACAAGAGTTTGAGATGATATTTTCAACAGCAATAACTTTAGAATGCACTGGGGATGGTTTTGAGTGAGCGTCTTCAATTTTGTAGAAGAAACTGCTCATTGGACCAAGCATATAAATGTTATCCTGGCATTGAGCAAAATTAAGACAAGTGATTATCTCATACTTTTACTGCATCTGCTTTACATAATTTATATAAATTACCTTTTGGGAATGCAACCAGTGAAGCCTTCTTGTTTTATATTAGCTAGTGACAGTTTATTAAGACTTTCCCCTCAATGATTTACCCCACTTCTTAAGATTTTGAGAGGATTTCTGATTGCAACCACATTTTTCTTTAAAAAAAAAAATTATTTTAGTTGTAGATGGACACTTTTATTTTTTTTTTTTTATTTTTATGTGGTACTGAGGATCAAACCCAGGATCTACCACTGAACTACAACCCCAGCCCCACAAACAGAATTTTTGTAAAAATCTAGAAAAACAAACAAATTAACACGATGGAAATGCACATGACATGGTCAGAAACATTCATTCTGGTTTGTTTTTGTTTGGTTTGGTTTGGTTTTTTGAGTTCTCGTTTGTCTCTCTCATTTCAGGTACCATATGGCTTCAACTTCTACATCCTGTGTTGTTCCTCCTACCTGTTTCATTTGTTTTTACCTAACCTAAAACTCCATTTCAGTTTTTTTGTAGAGTCAATTTGTTTCTGACTACTTGCATCCTTCAAAGTCAAATCTTTTTCATATTCCACACCCACAGGTTTTCTATAAATGTCTTTTTCCAAACAAACAAGTTTTATTTTCAAATGATTAATTCTAGTGACAAGTCATTAGAATGGTATTTGTTTTTCAGTCAGGGATATTGAGTTTGATGGATTTCATAGTAATTTTGTTATCAGTCTAGTTTTTAGGGAAGATTGGCGATAACAGGATAAAGTCTTCTCCCAGGGAGAGGTGGTCTTGAGAAGAGGCTAATAATTATAATTTAGCAACAGCAAAGGGGACATTCAGATGGAATGAAAAGAACCTCTAAACTAAATTCATATTATTTAAGGAAATCTTCATCGCAATTAAGCTGAACTTCAGTTTTTACACTGAAAATAATCTTCATAGAAATACAGTTTAGAATGTTATTTCATACTGTATTATCACTGAGGGAAAAAAATAACTTCCAAATCAACACTATAATTTTATTGCAAATTAGGTAGGAGGAAATCTTGTGGATCTATAGGAGCCAGAGGCATTATCTCTGGCTATTTTGTAAAGTAATGTGATAAAATCAATTTAGAAAATAACATTTTGGACTTCTAGCCAGCATAGAGGAACAAGACAGATTTTTTCTCCCTTGTAAAATAACTTAAAAATAGACAAAATAGACAAAACAGCAGTTTGCAAGATGCTCTTTATCAGACAACAAAAGACAGTGATCACAGAGACCACAACACAAGCAGACAATCGCAGGAATTGTCACCGTTTACTTCCTTGAGTTTCCTGCCAAGGCATGGGAAGCAGAAACCCAGGTGAAATTCAGAAGAATATCTGAATTTGAGTGAAAAGGGTCAGAGGCTGGGGAGATAAAGGCAAATGGACTTTGCAGAACTAAGAATGAGAGGAGAAAATTGCACAGAAAGAAAAACTCAAGAGTTGTAAAGAGAACAATACCTTGTAAGCATTTCTCCAAGTATTGATCACTGCATGTACTGGGGCGAAGAAAGAACCATCGGGGAAATAAATGGTAACTATCTTCAGTAATCACAAAAGCAAAGAGAGTGCAGTTTTTCACCAGCCAGAGCAGAAAACTTGACTTCATAATTCCTTGAACACAAATCTGCTGATAGGAATGTAAAATGGTACTACTACTTTAGAAAACAGGTGATTTCCTAAAATGTTAAACGTACACATATATCATATAATTCAGCCGATTTACTTCTGAGTATTTACCCAAAAGAAATGAAAGCAAATGACCTTCAATTCTTTGATACAAATGTTCATGGTCATTTTATTCATCATATCCCAGAACAAGAAATGATTCAGCTATCTATGAACAGGGGAATGGATAAACAGGTTTTAGAATATACAGTAACAGAATGTTTCTAGTCAATAAAAAAGGGACGAACTCTTCATTCGCAGAAAAACATGAATGAATTTCACAAGAAATATGCTGAATAAAAGAAAGGCAGACTAAAGAAGTATATACTATATGATTCCATTTATATAGAAATTTAGAACATTTAACTAGTATATAATAACAGAAAGGAGAGTAGAAGTGATTTGGTCTCAAGATTAGGAGTGGAAAGTTCATAAAATAAAGAACAGAAAGGGCTATGAACAGTGGGAACGAGGAATATGTATTGTGATGAAAATTTTTTGGATTGTGGTTGATAATTTCATAATTGTATTAACCTGTCAAAACTCATCAAATTAAGCATTTTAAATATGGACCATTTAGTATATGCCAATTAGACTTTGATAAAACTCTTGTAATACAATATTTCTCTTCAAATCTATAATATACTTCTCCCTAAAATTTCATATTAATGTACTATAAAAAATATCATTAAAAGCATGAGTGCATGATGAAAGTGTCATGAAACAGAAATAAAAGCATTCTAAACATCTACAATAGTTACATTTGCATAACCCACTACAAGTTGACCAAAATACAGGAAGTTCTCATGACCTCATAGGTATTAAATTGATATTTCAAAAAATAATACAAACAAGTAAATTGTCTACAAAATAGACATGTATTGAGGTGTTTATCCGGTGTGCATTATTGTTTTATCTTCTACTGAATTAGGAATTTTTTTAGATTTGGGAAAAAATACCTTATGACTTCCCTTCAACTATCAGTCAGGTTTCAGCCTGAGTGCACTTCTATGAAGATGATATAAATGATGACAGTTCAAACACTGCTGGCACAATATGACCCAGAATGGCAAGGCAGCAACAGCCTAGGAGACTTAAAAGAATTTCTGAACTATGCCCCAAAAGCCATCACATTAGTGAAGTTTTTCCCAGTCTTTAAATTCGCATAAGGCATGCGCTGAATCGATTTACTAGGAAAGCATCAGCATCAACTTACTGTGGTATCATCTTGTTCCCTTTCTAAATCACCTTATTCTACTCAAAGATAAAAGCCTGCTTTTATTTCTGTAGGGGCAGATTAAACATTAGCAGTCAGAAGCAATTGCTTTTCCCTTCAACATCGCTTCTAGTCTTCTTGCTTACAACACCCTCTCCAGGAATTTCCTGCTGGCTCAAGAAGAGGCAAATAACATTTGTGACTCAGCAGAGCATCCTTTGATTCCTTCCTGAAAACTGAGTTTTTCAAAACAATGTGAGAAGTCATAGCAGAGCCATTACACAGGTCTCTAAGAAGCTCATAAATCTGAATCTGGATTTCCCAGAAGTCTCTGTGTGTTGCTTTGAATAACACAGGGACTGCAAGTTTGTATGTAGTAATGGACAGTTTTACCAGTGTCTATACAGGACTTCATTTCGGTAATTATTGAACAGGAAGCCTCAGCCTTAACATTGCCCTCTGTTTAATTAAGTCTTGGACAGTTTCCTTCCTTACTACAAACCAAGACCTGTTCTTAAAGCACTTACTTTAGAAAACTTGAAATTGTGACTTCTTTGTGGACCCCTTTTAAATGTACATCTCAAGAAATGCATCCTCTGTCATCAAGAAGGACAGCACCTTTTCTGTGAGAAGACAGGAGCCTCATTCTGACGAATGTCAACTATCAAACTCAGAAGGTCTAATTAAATTAATAAATCCTTGCCCCTAATATCTTCTAGCACTTTTCCTCAGTCACCCCAGGCACTAAAAACTCTCCTGCCTTTTGTTCCAGGGGAATTGAGCCAGATCTCTCTCTCCCAGTTGAAACAGTCTTGAATAAAGTCATCCTTATCGGTTTCTCCTGTAATTCTCCTGCAATTATTCCTTGGCACTGTCCTTGAGAAATCATGCCAAAGAGATGAAATATAATTTTTAGCAAAGTATCCTAAACAGTTTTGTTATGGTTTAGATATTAGTTGTCTCCTAAATGCTCAGTGTGAAACCATACAAGAAAGTAGAGATGAAATGATTGAGTTACAAGAATTTTTAACCTAATCAGTGCATTAATTCCCCATAGGGATTAACTGGGTAGTACTGCATTCAGGTGTAGTGTGGCTAGAGGAGGTAAGCCCATGAGGGAACGCCTTTGGGGTTTGTATTTTGCCCTTGTTGAGCAGAACTCTCTCTTTGCTTCTTTGTGGCCATGCCCCCAGCTGCTTACCTCTACCACACCTACCACCATGATATTCTGCCTTACCTCAAGTCCCAAGGAATGGAGTAAGCCATCTGTGGGCTGAGACCTCTGAGACTATGAGCTCCAAATAAATTTTTCCTCCTCTAAAATTGTTTTTGTCAATTAGGTCATAGCTGTAAAAAAGCTGATTAAAATAATTTCTTAAATTTTAAAATGTAAATTATGAACTGCTTAAAGATTGAGTTGAGTTGTTGGGGCTGGGGTGTAGCTTATTGGTAGAGTGCTTGCCTAATATATGCAAGACTCTGGGTTTGAACCCCAGCATAGTAAAAAGTAAGTAAATAAATATATACATTGGAGAGTTGTGGTTACCTGTTTTGAACTTTAAGTTGAAGGACTCCAGAATCCTGGTTTTACAACTCGAATTTTTTTTTATCCCCATTGTGACTCTAAATGCCTATACTCCATATCTATTAAAACATATCCCCTGAAGTTATAGAGTAAAACTCCTTTTGTCTTTGAATATTTTGTTTTTACTTTTAATTAGATAGTTCTGTAATTTTAATGACTGCTTGTCCTATTGATCTGAAGATGAAGAAGGACAGCCAGAGCAAATTCCCAATGGGAATTATTTTCAGAAGTCTAAGTTCTGTCAGACTTATGATTGAAGTGTCCCAAATAGGGAAGAGAAGCTCTTAGGTCAACAACTTCAAATTCAAGGTCACAAAACCAATCCCATTCTCTAGTTTCTCCTGTTCCTATTTTCTCCACAATAAGAGGGTCCTTCTAATATGGAAAAGAAATGGAAAATAACAGTAGTTGTCATCTTATATTCAGAATAGGAGCATCATGAACACTTTCCTTGATAAAACTTGCTCAAAGTAACTATTTTGAGGCTCACCCAGAAAAAAAAATAAATAAATTGGTTTATAAAACTTCCAGACCAGCATCTGCTTTTAGAAGTTATTCTAGGATTCCAAATGGCCATGCCTACTGTGAAAGCCGGTTCTGGTCCTCCAGTGAAATCTGTTGACTATAAGGCAAATTTATGACTAATTAACATATGATACAGATATTGATGTTTTTTTGCTCTCACTTATCAACAGCTATTTTCAACCCCATGTTTTCTTGGATGGTCTGCTCGTCTATGCTTACACTGTCTCTTCAGACATGCTCTTGCCAAGATTTCAGACTGCCTTTGTGCTCAGTGTGTCCAACTAAACTTTAAAAGTTTTAATTGTATTTTAGCTGTTATTCTTTCTGTTTGTCTCTCAAGTCAGTATCTGTGGGCTCCTTGCAATGTGACTGCAAAGTATCCAGGTGCTGGAAGGATATTTATACAGATTCCCACAGGAACACTCAAAAGTATTCAAAAAACAAAAGAACATTTTGCAACTATAGAGTAGGACCAAGAAAGCCTCAAACTTTAAAATTATAACTTGCAACTTTATTGTAGGCAACCCAATATAAATTATAATAGGAATAAATATACATCTAACAGTTTAGAGGAGGGTTATTTACATTCCCAGAAAAATGATATGGAGAGATAACTAAAGTAACCATATAAATATATTATTAATAATAATTTAAAAATTTATAAAGTTATCTGGAAGGTAGCATCTGATTTGATAGATTTTACACCCTATAAAATGCTTTTGTCAGTACTTTGTCCAAACAAGCTAAGAAACTAACAGTAGAAGATGGAATTTTTAAGGTTGCTATTCATTGGGGAACTAGGATAAGGACAAAATAAATCCTCACATATGAACAAATGCCTCTTAATGCCTCAACAATTTCCAAAGCATTTTAATTCCTCAGTAGCACATTTGTTTTCTGAGAAGATTATTAAGAAAACAGAGCAGGTTTAACTTTGCTTACTTTATGGTAAGGACTTGGAATCCCAGAGAAAGTCAAGTGACTTTTCTAGTCACATGACAAATTCTTATTCTGGGTCCATATTTTCCCTTTATTTTATGCTTCTGTAAGATCTCACAATTTCGAGATCTACCAATTCTATCAAAATAAATCTCTATCACTTTTTCTATGACATGGTCACAACCCCAGACTTGTCAGCATTGTAGCTTTTCTGAACTCTGTAATGGCCACATGGGTGCATTCTCTATTGCTTTTATTGTAGTGTTCTCCTTCCACTCATTACCCACTAAGCAGAAAGTCTTTCTTAAAAAAAAAAAAAAAAGTATGTCACTCGTTTACAACTTTAGCTTTCTATTTCACTAAGAACAATATTAACTCCCCTTATCAGATCTACAAGAACCTATGTGATCCCATTTTTTGCTCCTCTATCCATCCTCATCCCAAGTCATTTATTGTGCTCTGGTCACAAAGCTCCTTCAAGGACTGCTAGCATTCAGCAACTTCTTTAACATCATAGGTCCCTTATACTGCATATGTCCTTTTGCCTGACCGTTTCCTCTGGCTTTATGTAAGGCAGAAAGGCACATGGCTTCTCATGTTTTTAATTTGTTTGGTTATATAAAACATTAGAATCCATTTTGACATATCACATGGAATATAATTTGCTCCAGTTCAGATCCCAGCACTTCCCTGCTTCTTCCTCTTCCCTAACTCCTCTCCCTTCCCGCTACTCTTATGATCTTTGCACAATTTATTTTTATTTTTTAATTAATGTATTGTGTATATACTTGATGTTGGGATTCAGTATGCTATATTCATGTCAGTACATAGGAAAGTTCGGTCAGATTCATTCCACTGTTCTTCCCTTTTTGTGACTCATCTTCCTTCCCCTCAATCCCTTTCCACTGCTCTATTGATCTTTCTTCTGTTTTTATGACATTCCCTCACCTTTTTTCCTGTCTCTCTCTTGTACGCTTTCTGTTATTTTACACCTCTTATTTTGTATTAACTCTGCTTTTCAGGTTAAACCTTCTTTTGACTTTTGGGGACTGATTTATTTCATTTAGTATGATAGTCTAGAGCTCCATCCTTTTACCAGCAAATGCCACCATGTCATTGTTCTTTATGGCTGAGTAAAATTCACTGTGTGTATGTATCATGATTTCTTTAACCATTCATCTGTTGAAGGGCACCTAGGTTGGCTCCAAAGCTTGACTATTGTGAATTGTGCTGCTATAATTGATGTGGCTACATCACTGTAGGATGCTGATTTTAAATCTTTTGGATTTATTCTGAGAAGTGGGATAGCTGAGTCATGTGGTAGTTCCATTTCTAGTTCTTTGAGGAATCTCCATACTGCTTTTCAGAGTGGTTGCACTAATTTGCAGTTCCATCAGCAATGTGTATCTTTTCCCATACATTCTCACCAACGTTTATTATCATTTGAATTCTGGCTAGTGGCAATTCTGACAGGAGGGAGAGGAAATCTCTATGTGTTTTTTATTTAAATTTGCTTAATTGCTAGAGATGATGAATATTTTTTCCAATATTTGTTCACCATTTACATTTCTTCTTTTGAGAAGTGTTTGTTAAGTTCTTTTGCCTTTTTATTCATTGGGTTATTTGTGTGTGTATTTTAAGTTTTTTGAGTTCTTTATATAATCTGGATATCAAGGCCCTATCTGAAGAGCAGGTGGCAAAGATTTTCTCTCATTCTTTAGATTCTCTCTTTATGCTCTTAATTGTTTCCTTTGCTGTGCAGAATCTTTTTAATTTCATGCCACCCCACTTATTGATTTTTTTTAATTTTATTTCTTACCCTTTAGTCAGTTCCTATGTTTTCTTCTAGCATTTTCAGAGATTCTAGTCTAATTTCTAGGTCTTGATACACATTGGTTTGAGTTTTGTGCAGGGTGAGAAATTGGGGTTAAATTTCATTCTACTACATATTGATTTCCAGTTTTCCCAGCATCATTTGTTAAAAAAGGCTATCTTTTGTTCAACATGTTTTTGGCATTTTTGAGTAATGTTAGATAATTGTATTTATGTGGGTTTATCACCATGTCTTCTATTCTATTCCATTGACCTTCATGCCTATTTTGGTGTCAGTACCATGCTGTTTTTGTTACTATAGTTCTGTAGTATAACTTGAGGTCCCAGTATTGTGATGTCTCCTGCTTTGCTTTTCTAGCAAAGGATTACTTTGTCTGTTCTGAGTTTCATTTCTCCAAATGAATTTCAGAACTATTTTTTCTAGTTCTATGAAGAATGTCATTGGAAATTTGATGAGAATTACATTTAATCCGTATAGTGCTTTTGATAATATAGCCATTTTCATAATAATAATTTTGCCTGTCCAACAACATAGGAGGTCTTTCTACCTTCTAAGGTCTTCTTTAATTTCTTTTTTTAGTCTTTTAGAGTTTTCATTGCAGAGGTCCTTCACTTCTTTTGTCAGATTGAACTCAAAGTAAATCTTTTTAGGTTATCATGAGTGGGACACTTAACTTAATTTCTTCTTCAGCAGATACATTATTGGAGTATAAGAAAAAATGATTTGTGGGTATTGCTCTTGTATCTTGCTACATTGCTGAATTCATTTATGAGGTCTAGAAATCTTCTGGTGAACTTTTCTGGATCTTCTAAACATAGGATCATGTCATCAGCAAACAGAGATAAATTGAGCTCCTCTTATCCTATTTATATCCCTTTAATTTCCTTCTCTTGCCTGATTGCTGTGACTAAAGTTTCAAGGACTATGTTAAATAGGAGTTGAAAGAGTGGGCATCCTTGTTTTGTTTTTGTTCTTTAGAGGAAGTACTTTCAGTTTTTATTCATTCAGTATTAGTCATTTTCTCAGAAAGATCATCTCAGACAATCCTATTTACCTCTCTGCATCTTTTTTTCCCTTCAAAGCATATGTAAATACAGTTACATTTTATTTGTGTATTTCTTTTCCAACATTTCTAATGCCTACTGTTATATCTTTTGCCCCAAATTCCCAAAAATAGCAATGTAGTTCCTCATGAATCTTACTACTTACTGAGAGATGGAAAATAAGCAAATAAATATTCTGTAAAAAAATCAGATAAATGAATGTAAAAAGTTGTAAAAATAGTTTAACTAAGTGGTTAGGATGAGATTTTCTGAAAAGATATTTAAGCTTACATTTAAATGACATGAAGTGAGGGGTGAGAAAAGATAGAGGGAGACTATCCCATGCTATGGGATTTGAGTTTGAGACTTGAATGCATAAAAACCTATGGATACCAAGTGGAAATATTAAGAGGCAGTTGTACATGTGATTTTAGGATATAGGTTACAAACTAGAACTGTGCCTCTGAGAACCATCAGCTCAGTAAAACTGTTGAACTAAGTGAAGTCACCCAGCAAGTGTATTTGAAGAACAAAGATTAAACAGTACAACTTTAAATGTTTATGGGGAGAGTTAAAGGAGAGGGATCAGACAAACATACTAGACAGTGAGGAAATAAAAAGTCAGAAGAATGTGCTGTCTCAGAAGCAAGAGAAAGTGCCTAATGACATTGAGTAGTTGAATAATTTGAAGACAGAAAAATCAGCTTCATTTGGCGACATGGTAGTAATTGGTGAATCTAAAAAGACCAGATGAAAGACTGATTATAGTGGGACAAAGAGAGAATGGAAAAGCAGGAAGTAGAGACATTAAACATAAATCTATCTCTGCGAGAATTTGAACACAAAATTTTACCACAAAATATAGCTGATTATTGGGAAAATAGCTGGAGAATGATGTATTTGTTTTAAAGAATGGAGGATATATTAGCATGTTTTTATGCTTACATAATTGAGATAGTAGAAAAGGAAATCAGAATAATGTGGGAGAGAGGGGTTGAGGAGACATAAAAAGATGGCAGGAAAATTGATTAGGCAAATAAAGTAGGACTCCTGAGTGACTTGACATTTGCAGTCATACATAGAGTAAGATCAATCGGCAGGATTGATTTCTTTTTTTTTTTTTTTTTTTTTTCTGTAATCTGGGTGAACTACACAGAGCACTAGGGGAATGTAGTAGGTAGACACTTTCCTGTACCTGTAGTTGAGGTTTTTCTAACCAAGTGCTACAGAGGGAGAGGGGGTTGAGAATGTAGAAAGGGCTCACTACAACAATAAACCCATAAAGTCTAAACTGTGTAAAAATAAAGGAAGATGAAAGGAGGCTATTGAATGGTAAAGAGGTGGCAATATGAATGGAATCTTAGTGGAACCCAACAATTTTTGGAGCAAAGCAATTTAAAAAGTGACCTAAAAGAAGTTACATTTTATAAGTCCTTCACTTGAGTGGAGTCTCCATGATATTAGAAACAATATTTGCCTTCTTTGTTGTATTTTTAGCATGTAGTGCAGCTCCAAGAATGTAGTAGCTGCTCAATAAACTTTGAAATGAATGAATATTTATCACTTACTTATTATGTTCCTTATGTGCAATTTTAGGTATTATGAATATTGTTGTGAATAAGACTAACAAATATATAATTACTACATAGGACAATGAACATCAGGGTAAAAGAACTGTGGGAAAGCCCAGGAGAACCATTTATCCAAGATTGAGGTGTTCAGAGGAAGCAATGCCTAAAAGTAGATATGGAGAATGAATGTTGAGAAATTAGAAGCTAATGATTAAATACAGTGTGAGGCAGGTGCAAAAGCACAATCATTGAAATGTGAGTGAAAACTCATCACAAATAATGCTCTAGTGCCAAGCAGTGTTTGCCAGGTTTGGGTGTTGTTGTTTTGTTGTTGTTGTTGTTTGTTGTTAATGAAAAAATCAAGAGCAAATGCACTGACTGATTGCTCTCTTTATGATTTGAATTTAACATACTTTTTCAAATTTCAGAACCTGCCAAAACTTCTCAGGATAGATACCAAGGGGTTTTTATTCCAATACTCACAGCTTTGCTTTCCTTCCAAGGTGGGTCCTATCTTCCTGCTTCAATTCTTACATCTCTAAGATTTCCCAGCTTCTGTTTTATATCAATCTCATCATTTTTCCTTAAGAAACTCTCCAGACATGACACATGGAAGACCTCTGTCTGAAAGGCACATATATGAAAAGATAAAAATGGTGACATATATTAAGTATGCTATACCTTAGGTTGTAGGAAGATGGAGGTGAACAACAAGCTTATTCAAGTTGGATGTTGAAAAACTTGCTGTTTCAGAGATTTCTTATTGAAAGGAACTTGGCAAATGTTTCAGACAACACTAAGAATATAAAACTTAAAATTGTATATTATTTTCTAGGAACTTTGAAAAGAAGTTTGAGCTCCAAAAATGCAAGCTGTGGAATATTTATAAGTGGGCATTAGGGACATGGGGAAATGCTGTTGTACACTACTGAGCTATCTTGACTCCATTTAACAAAATTAAATGAACACTTTTAACCAGTAACGTAAGAATTCTATTGCAATATTTTAAAAAAATCACTCCTAAAGCTATTTTCATTTGGTCAATAGATATACAGAAATATTTTTATGATTTTTTTCTTTATGAAGCAGGAAGCATCAATAGTTTCCAAGATCATCATAAATTTTCAAAGGAATCATCAAGGTGCTGGGGAAAACAGAGTGTTGGGGAAAACTACAAAGTTAGAGTTTAAAAAAAATAGATGCCTAAAAGTGAATTTTCTTTAGCCATTTCCTATAATAATAGTAATTGGTATCAGGCACACAGCGGCAGTTACCACATAATCATTGTCAAAGTCATGTGCAGGCAGATGGTAGCAATGTTTGAGAGTGGAGATAACACTGAATTTTTAACAAGTGACAAAAGGATTGGCATGGTGCAAACAGAACAGCACTGCACTTGGCTGGCAGCCAGACAGCCTGTGTGCTGTCCTCCTGCCATCGCACAGAAGGCTCACATGCTAAACACGACAGTGGATTCTGTCTCTCAGTCAAAGACACAAATGCTCAGAATGAAAAAAAACTCAGAAAGTGAGTATTTAGTTTTTCCTTACATTCTAAGACTTACTCCACTTGAGTGAATAGCAAAATAGCCCAACACAACATCTTGGCATCCTAAGCAGCAGTGACTGATCAGGACCAACATGGTACTCTAGTTAAATACAAAGACTCTGTCTCTGGTGCAAATATCTGCAATACTAGCTGTGTAACTTGGTCAAGTGATTTTACTCATCTGTGCCACAATTTGAGCATCTTTGAACTGTTAAGAATCATAGAACCTACATGATTAAGTACAATCATTTAAAAGAGATGAAAAACGATTGTGCAAGTGACTTATCTACAGACCATGCTGAAGGAAAGGGCAATGTAGGAAGCAAGATAGAGCTGGAGAAGAAGCAAAGTGAGTAGGTCATCTCCAGTGATGTTGTCATTATCTGTTTCTTCATATTCACTCAAAGATGAATGTAATGAAACAACAATCCATTTATTGCCTCATGATTCAAATGGATCAGGAATTGGGGCAGGGCATGATGAGATGCCACTATATTTGGTGAGGTGGCTCAAACAGGTGGAAGTGGCTGACAGCAAGACAGCAGACATAAACTTGAAATCCTCATGTCCTCTCTTATGGTTTGGATATAAGGTGTTCCCCCAAAGCTTACCTGTGAGACAATGCAAACAAGGTTTGGAGGAGAAATGATTGGGTTATAGCAGTAACCTAATCAGTGAATTCATCCCTGATGGGATTAACTGAGTGGTAACTAGAGGCGGATTGGGTGTGGCTGGAGGAAGTGGTTCATTGGGGGTGGGGCTATGAGGTATACATTTTGTATCTGGAGAGTGGAGTCTCTCTTCTCTGCTCTCTGATCATCATTGAGTGGTTCCCTCTGGCACACTCCACTGCCATGATACTTAGCCTCAGCTTGAGCCCCAAGGAATGGAGCCTGCTATCTGTGGATTGAGACTTCTGAAACCATGAGTCCCCAGATAGACTTTTCCTCCTAAATTTGTTCTGGTCATATCTTTTAATCACAACAGTGAAAAAACTGACTAAAACAGAAATTGGTACTGAGAAGGGAATCTTTGCTGTGACTAACCTGACCATGTGACTCAGAAGCTTTTTGAGCTTTTTGGAATTGATGGGAGGAATTTTGAAATGTTTAGCAGTGCAAGCTGGAAATGCTTTAGGTTGTTGTAAGTGGAGCTTAATGGATGATTCTCAGAAGACTCGAAGACCAGAAGCTCAGAAGACCAGAATGCTGAAAGGACCCTGTACAGGGAAGACAGGGCTCAAGAGGATTTAGAGGAAGAGGAGGAAAGGACACTATTGGTAATTGGACAAGAGGTAATTCATTTTATATTCTGGCTGAGAAGTTGTCTGCATTTTGCCTATGTCCTGAGACTCTGTGAGGCTGATTTTAAAAGTGATGGACTTCTTAATCTGGTAGAAGAAATGTATAGGCATCATAGCATCCAGGTGGTGGCATGGATATTGCTGGCAGTTTTTAGTCAAATCTATTGTAATAACCAGGAGCAGAAAGATTCAAAATACTTGAACTTGAAAGTCCAGAGCTAAACTGGGGCTAAGGAAGTCGCAGTTGTTAAAAGACATTACTGCCACTAAAGAAATGTGAATGACTTTGCCCAGAGAAAATAAGAAAGATGGCTTGAGGGTATCTCATGAGCTGGCAAGACCATACCTATCTCAGGCTTAAGGGATAAAAGTGAAAATTCTCTTGAGAAGATACCAATGGTGAATTCTTCTTGCACAAAGGTGCCTAGGAAGTTCTTTCAATGTGCTCAGTCACCTAGATACTCAGAGGCTGCTGCAGCAAGGGTCCCTGGGGACTCAGCTACTGCTCAAGAAGGCAGCAGACCTTGACATCAACCACATGGTGCTGTTTCTGCAGGAGTGCAGGATGCTAGAGTTAGGAGGTCATGGAGACTTCCCCAAAGATTTCAAAGGAAGGCCTGGGAGGCCAGGAAAAGTTCAGAAGGTCAGAGTCCCTGTGGGTAACCCATGAGAGGGAAAAGTGTGGAGATGTGAGGAGAAATCTGAAACTACAGGGGAGACCTCTAAGATTAAGAAATGCCAGTAATGTGGCACATTGTCTTAGGAAAGCTGCAGCAATGTAGTAGAGACAAGTCAACAGAAAGTCCAGTTGGGATGCAACAAACAAGGTCACAGTGGCAGAGCTATACAAATCCTTTGGAGAGAACAAAATGATACCTTGTGCCCCAGATGCTGGACATGGAGCTACAGGAGTTTTAGCCCAGCTGGATTTTGGTTTAGCTTTGGTCTTATCCCTTCCTTCTGTGCTCCTAATTTTGTGAGTGGAAATGTTTTCTCTGTCCCATTATGTATTGGATACTTATAAATTGCTTTTAATTTTATAGGAGCTCACATATGAAACTGCTTGCCTCAGAGAAGACTTTGAACTTGAACTTTGAGGAATCTCAGACCTGTTGAGACTATGGGACCCTTGGGAATAAACTAAATGTATTTCACATTGTCAGATAAGTGTGAGCTTTGGGGAGTCAGTGGCAAAATGTTATGGTTTGGATGTGAGGCGTCCTTCCAAAGGTCACCTGTGAGATAATGCAACAGGTTTGGAGGAGAAAAGATTGGGTCATAGCCTTAATCTAATCAGAAAATTAATCCATGATGAGATTAACTGAGTGGTAGCTAGAGGCAGGTGGGATATGGCTGGAGGAAGTGGTTCATTGTTGGGGTGGCTATGGGGTACATATTTTGTGTCTGGAGAGTGGAGTCTCTCTTCTCTGCTTCCTAATCATCATGTGAGTTGGTTCCTTCTGCCACACTCTTCCACCATTATGTTTTACCTCACCTCAAGCCTTGAGAAATGGAACCAGCCTTCTATGGACTAAGACCTCTGAAACCATGAGCCATCTAATAAACCTTTCATCCTTTACAGTCGTCCTTTACATTTGGACCCTTTAGTCATAGCAGCAAAAATGGAGATTAAAACACCTCTCCATGTGGCAATCATTGAAATTGAAATATCCAAGTTTCTTCACTCACATGTCTGGCATTGAGCCTGCATGCTGGAGTCCATCTCTACATAGACTTTTTTTTTTTTTTAATGGTTTATATATTTTACAACATAGCTCCTATGAAGTCATGTGGTCACTATTTCTGAATTCTGAGGTTTATACGAGGGCTCTCCCAGATTCAACATAGAATTGGACCAAACAAAGTGCTCTCTCAAATTAAAAGGTGTCATATGCTCATTGGTATGTCATCTTGGAAAGTAGCCACCATGGCTGAACCCTACTTCAGCTTAACCCCTCAGTGGACATGTGAAATGGGTTCTACCTTAAGGCGGAGCCAGCCTTTGTACCTTGCTAAGCTCCAGAAGATAGATTCAATAATAGAAGAGGAAGATTCTCCAGAGATAAGAGCACCTCTGAGCAGTCAGCCACCAGCACTCTTACAGACACAGTGTGAAAGGTGGGAAAATTAGGCCAGTTAAATTGTTGGGTTATATCAGAAAGTTACTGTGAAATTTACATGAATTAAAATATTTAAAGATACTCAAAACATAAGCAGGCACATGTTAATGGATCGCTCAGTATGAGGTTGCTCTAAGTTCTATCTCTTGGCACTTTTCCTCTGGGTCACTGTGTGTTACAAAAGACCTAAGAAGACACCCCTGAAAATTAGTACTTGAAATTGCCCAACCAGTTTCTTCTATTGTATACTTAATTAAACTACTTAAGAACTGCTACAATTAGAGACTAATTATGAGACACTTTTAAGATAATTCTACCTATACAAAGCCTTTCTACAGAACAGTGCGGTAAAAAGATTAAGCAACTTCAAATAATATTGCCTCTAATAAGCCAACTTAATTTGCACTTTGATTTCAAACAAATATGAAGAATATCAATAGCTTTCTTGCTGAGCTTCAATGAGGTGTCAATTCCTTTAAGAGTAGCTTTGATATATATTATTTTACCCATTCCTGCAATGTCTCCATGAGATAATTATTTTCTTTATTGTACATGTTATATAAACTTAAAATTTATAAATATCAAATATCTTTTTAATGTATGAACATATATCAGGAAATATGTGAAATTGAATTTGAAAATGGACCTGTTTTTTTAATTTTAAAACCATGTTAGCCAACCATGTTATGGAACATTCCATAATAAATAATACACAAGTGGTTATATTTAAAATAATACGAAGACTTCTTTTTAAGTATCTGTTATCTCTTTAGGATAATTTTTCTACTTCTCTTCCAGAGAAGCAAAGACAGATTGTCTGGAGCAAGGGAATTGCCAAAGGTTTCATCGACTAATCAGAGGAGAACAATAACTCAAGGGGAAAAATCTTTAGTTTCTTAATGAGTCTATTGACGTAAATAATGGCAGCATAGCTACAGTATTCTGACCAATGAATTATGGTGTTATCACAGTCAATACAATTTCCATGTTTTCAATTTTTTTAAAAAGAGACTGAATAATAGTTCTTATTACTGTATCATATGAACACTGATTCTACTAAGTCATGGATATGTTATTATTGTAAAACAGCAAACAAACAAAAACAAAAAACAAGAAAGAAAAAAAAGAAAAAACACACATTGACCTCTTCCTCTGCCATTTTTACAGTGAGAAGAATTTTAAATTGTGGGGAAGAACATGCTCTCTCAAATGAAAAATTGTGAAAAAAATATGGTTACCTCTCTACTTTAAAAGTTATTTGTTTGATATTGGGGCCTAATAAATCAGAAAATCAATCATTCACATATTTTAACAATTTTCAGTCATATAATTAAATGGTAAATTTATGAACAGATATGTAGAGAAGGGAAGTTTTTCATGTGTGTTACTGGAATAACAGATAAAAATCATTATGCAGGGAAAATAAATTCTACTTACGTGAAACATGGAATATACTGCTACCGCCAAATTAAATATTAAAGTAAAATTATTTCATATGCACCTGCAATTTCCCCCAATTAATTTTATTTGTCTTTTCACTTATTCTTCTTCCCTAAATGTCATGCAGAAGTTTTTGGAATTTAACATTCATTGAACACTTAATGTTTGCCCCAAACAATATTAAGCGATCTTTGTGCATCAAGTCATTTAAAATTTGCCATGAAGGTTTTAGATATCTTAACTTTGTAAGTGATGAAATTGAGCAAAAAAAAAGTTATAGCACTATTCATTGGTCAAGAATGAGCTAAAATTTCTTCTTCAATTAGAATAAAATTATTCTTTCATGATTTCATTCCTAGAATTAAATAAAATTTCACATGGGAACTTCCCAGCACAGCATTGGGTCACGGGTACAAATTTCAACTTCCAGTTCCCTTTCATCATTGTTTGGATATTTCTCTGTCCACTGGATCTTCCTTTGCCCTCATAAATCGCATGGTGGAAGTGACAGTAGATTAACACATTTCTAGGAGTAACCCTTAGTAACCATTGATTGGAACTAATGCCAAATTGTCCCAGGTTTCACACTTCATTGAGTCATTCATTCTATACTAACTCTGAGAGTTTGCTAGCACTAGTAAGCTTCAGTTGCCCCAAATATAAATCAGCTAATAATATGCCCTTTATTGCCTGTTTCCCTTTCTTACCTCACTTCTCCACTCTCTTTCCAGTATTTTCCAGAATCACATTCTATTTTTTTCTCAGAACCTGTTTCTGGGAACCCACATTAAAAATGCACTCTTTTTCTTAACATCTGGGAAACTGGTAGATCAAATTAAGCTTATGAATAGCAGATGAGAGACAGACATTAACATTATAAGTCCAAATGATAAGTTAAAAATTTTACAAGTGTTTTAAATAAGGTTAAAGAAAAATACCAGGTACTATAAAGCCATACAAGATGGGAAGCCAAACAATACTTGAAGTAAAATAAAATCTTCTCTAAGGTAGTGCTTTTTAGGTTGTGACATTAAAGATGTTCAAGGATTCGGAGGTAAGAGACCATCCAATGGTAAAGAACTTGAGCACAGCCAGAACAGAAAGATGAAGTTGAGATTGCAAAGCATGTATGGACCATGCTAAAAGTTAAGATTTTAAGCATTGCTTGTCTGAAGTACAATGGCAATGTCCGTATGTGAGTCTTGCCACACAACTCCCTTAGAAGCATATCAATATGATCTTCAGAGAAAACCGCACATGAGCCATGTCCTCACCATTATTAGAATGCACAAATTTCAAGGCATTTGTAAGTAGAGAAATAAACTCCAACTTCTGCCAATGTTAATGTTGGAGCACAAACCATATCTGCAAGCTTGTGTGTGTGGAGAGTAGGAAAGGATAATTTAAGAGACTGGAAAAAAAGGGGGAAAGTAGAGCAGGAACATTAGATGTAGTACCAAAGCAACATCCCTGGAAAGAAACTCTAATACCAATTACTACAAATTCTGACCTTAGACCCCAGACCTAATTATTAAGTACCAACTATAGGACAAGAGCTTTACAGAATATAAAAATGAAAGTTTCAGACTAGGAGAAGCATTACCCTGGGGAGACTGAGCTAAATACAGGAGAGATGTTGCCTCTTGGAGATGTGGACATGAAGAGAAATAAAGAAGTTGAAAATGCCTGTGAAGAAATAAAGAGAACTAGGCATGCCAAGTCCTTCCTACCTCACCACCATCACCACCACCACCTCCACCAGTGTGAGCCACCACAGAAAGTGGATTTTATTTTCCATCACAGCAGGTGCTGTTTGATTAACATTCCTGTCTACTTCTACTGTCATGTACACAAATTAGAATAAATAAAAAAAGTAAAAAAATAAAAAACTTAGACTAATTATGTTTAAATGATGTGGAATCATTTCCAGGAAGTATTAATTTAAAAAGTAAAGCTTAAAGTTGACATGTAATGTGGTAGAGTTTATGAGAAGAGGGGAAATAGAACACTTATTTGTCAATCTGTTCAGTTTAACAAAAAGAAACAGGGACTCTAAAGCAGAAACCAATGAAATGGATGGCCTGTAAGGGAAGGGTGTTTGCAAGACGGCATGAAGCCTGCAGTGGACAGTGGTACTTCTCTGAGAATCACACTTTTGTGATTTCATCATTCAGAAGCATATTATGAAGGTTCTATGAATTAAAAAATAAAAGCAAATCAGTAAAAATTGGATAAAAATCCTGATTTTATTCAATGGACAAGGGTAAGCTATTGCAGGTGATTTAATGGAGGAGAAGAAAGTAGTCGGAAGAATGTAGGGTTCCCAGTGGAAAAAGCAGGACCCAAACAAGGGGTGTGGAATAATGGAGACACATTAATGTTTCCTTTCCAGAAAGGTTAGAAGAAAGCTGACGGGGTAGGTTCTGGTGGCCACACGTAGGCATGGGATGTGGCATCACCTTTGTAGGTGTGTGTTGACAGATCCCTTGGTGTACAAATGCCCTGCTAAAGGATAACTAGAGGAGACAGCTCTCAGACCAGAGAAGTATATGAAACAAGTCTGAGACTTTAGTTATTAGTGAAAAAGTAAAAATAGAAAAAGAAAACTCTAAAAACATGTGAGTGTGGTAGAATTATGTAATCTGCCTGGGGACCATGGAGACTCTCTTTTTTGTCAAAATATGCTCAAAATGATACAATTATTCATAAGTTTAAAAATATGAATGCAAAGAGTCTAAATATTCTAATTCTTAAAAATAACCTGGAATCTTTTTTACTTGATAATTGACAGGATGGATGGATGGGTGGATAGATGGATGGATGGATGGATGGATGGATGGATGGATGGATTTATTTCCAGTTGGCAGAAATGAGCATTTTCCCTCTTATTGAAGTAGAAAAATAGCAGCAAGGTAATAGCAGTAAGCCACTACAAACCAAAAATAAATGCTCTGATGTAATTACATATTACCATAACGTCAACTAGAGCTCTTGAAATTTGACAAGCCATGTAATTCAGAATAACACTCCTAGGAGAATACATTTGAAGCAACCTGCATAACAGATGACTAACAGAATCATTCAAATAGCACTATTCCAGAAAGATTATCAAAGATAGGCAGAGTTCAGTTTTACTTTTACTTTGATTGTCTCACCTGCTAGCATTTCTTGGTGCTCAAACCAATGAAAGAGAAAACTCTGAATTGTAGATAATAGCCCTATGGGTAAAGGGAAACTGGGAGAACCAAATAAAAGCATTCTGCATTCACCTCAATAGTACAGTTAGAATGATGAAAGTCAAATCAGGTCTACTGCTTTAAAAATAATCAAAACATAAGCAGAAGTGTTGGTTTGAATCTGAAAAGCTCCTTTTCTTGTGAGACAAATCATGCCTATGACAATGACTTTATTAGGAGCTCTGTTCTTCAATTCTCAGTAGAATTCATATTGACATATATAAAGTTTTATCAGCAGCAAATATATAGATATATACACATATGTTGATTTATATATATGAAATATGTGTGTACAAATATATTATATCTATTTATATCTATCTATATATATAGAGAGAGAGTGTTTTGAAATATAAATGAAAGATTAATTGTCAATAATTAAAAGTTAAAAGAACTAAGAAGTTACAAAGCATATTCGTATTCCAGATAATACTATTTATTGATCACCCACTATTTTAAAAGAGAAGATAGCTTCCTTGAAATACAGGGAGGAATGAAGAAAGAAAACATTTTCTGCCCTTTACAATGTTGTTTACTTATTCAGAATAAATTCCTAAAGAACTTGGAAGCAACTACAAAGCAATATACTAAAATTACATATTAAAATAGCCTATAATGCAAATTATAGAAAAGAAAACTTTTAGGAAGAATTAGACATGGGCTGCATTAACTAAAGGAGGCTTCTTTTTAGAAGGAAGTTTTGACAATGCAAAGTAGTGAATAGGGGCAGCCCAAGAAAAGAAAATGGTGTCTGTTTAAATATCTTAGTAGGTATAGCCACTGATATTTAAAAATAAGCAAAGCGAATTATATTTTCTGAGATGAAGAACTCACGTTGTCAAGTAATGGTTTAATCCTTAGGCAGTTAAAATAAGCACAAGGAAACAAAATCAAAGAAAGAACATTCAGTACAGTACTTGCACTTTAGAAAATGATCAGAAATGTTACACATTCCTTCGGGTGTGAAAACCTAGAGAATTAGAGTCTAAAATGTCATAGATGATACTGTAAAACAGACAAAGAACTGTGGACTGGAAACAGCAGGGTACCCAGGAAGCCAGGGGCTGAGCATGACAAGAAGGAATTGAAAGGGGACTGCCGAATAGCATGACCCTACAAAGAGTGGGCTCTGTTTGTATGTTTCCTTTAATGATAGGCTGAAGGAGTATGACATGTGATGGAGTTTGAGGGGGTCCAAATAAATATCAGCTTTCTTCCCCAGCTGAACCACTTGAGATTGAAGTAAGGGATTCTGCCATACGAAGATCAAGGAGTCATACTGGTTTTAAATGTCAACCAGCAATCACAATGTGTGAAGCACATTGTACAGTATCTTCAATTTGTACTAAATCCTCCAATCTTCTTCATGACAATGCCATGTGTTAAGGTATCATTACCTTCTTTATGTAACACGTGAAGCATCTGAGGCTCACATAGCTAGTTAATGACATAGCCAAGACTGAAGATCACCTGAGTCCAATTATTACAAGAGAAGGAGGTCAAAGTATACAACAGCAATGAGGCATCCAAAAATTAAAGTATGACACTAGATTCAGTCACTCAGCTATAGAGAGCACAAGACTGCTCCAGGCTTCTCCAATTGAGAACATTTTAAAGTAAAGTGAATGAAATAGGGTGGAGAAGAGAAAGCATGCTTCCTGCATGCACGCTGGGATCTGGAGGAAGAAGAGAGAAAGGCTAATTCCTGCTACTGACTCTGAGATAATTCATATTTTCTCCCCCTGGGGAGAATTAAGTGAGGCGGTAGATAAAGAACAGGAGTGTTCCACTAAGGGAAGTCCCTGACAATGGCAGATAACTACACTCATTATAGACAAAATGTCTACAGGCAGAACAAAGACAAACGAAAACTTCATTCAACTTTCTGATTCTGAGGTACAAGTTGTGACAGCACCACATCCTCAGAGAGATACCTCGAAAATAGAATTTTCATGAAGGACTGAGGCTATATTACGATCCACAAGTGAAAGGATTGTTCTACCAAATTATGGATGATTTAGGAGAGTTTAACTAAAAAGAAGTACGCACACATGCACAAAGGCAACCTGTGTGGGTATGACATATATCATATTTCTCTGTGTACATATGGATACATAATGTGAGAGAGAGAGAGAAGTAGTCATAGAAGTCAATGTAAGATGAAGTGAGTAGAGAACTATAAACTTAAAGTTATAAATCTCAATTAAAGTATTGCATTGTAAGAGTGAGATACTGTTAACTAGAAGAATTTTGATGTTAGGTGGGAAAACATGGTTGGTTTTTATCTTTATGTCACCTGGTGAATGATGTACCTTTTGGCCTCATGTAAACTGGTACCATGTTTCTTTCTTTTGACCTTGGGAACATCTTAGTGACACTGGACAGAAACATGCAAGTCAGGCTTGAAATGCTTAGGTAAAGAGGGTGGAGGCACAGAGGACAGGGGAAGGGAAGGACAAAGCTTAGCACTAAGAAGCTTCACGACTCTTTTCTGTGACTAGCATGAGTTTAAATATACTCCTGAAAGGATTAGCAATATATATCTTCAGAAAAATACCATTAGTGGTTATAGATATGAAACTGGAGATAAGTGATAGGGTTAGAAATTGAGCTTAGATTAGTGTCTAAATGAAGAGGTTAATTTGAGATACAGAGAGAGTAAGGAGGGAAAACACATGATAAAAGAAGAAAGAATCAGAGAAAAAACTGTAAGAGGGAAAGCAGACAATTTTATATAATATGAGGTCCAGAGTTCAGAAGGTTTTCAAGGAGAAACACAATCCAAACAACTGAACCCAAAACTAGTGGGCGGGACATGGTATATCAGAACAGAAGGAAGCTCGTTGGGAAGAAATAATTGCTATTCAAAAGAATATTTTTCAGTTGAGTCATGAAGACAAGTACTAGATTCAAAGGGTAAAATGGGCACCCCGAAGTGAACAATGAAATGATTAGTGAAGGGAATCGAAAAGACCAACATCTTGATAAAAAAAAAAAAAAAAAAAAAAAAAAAAACCATAAACATACATTCAGTAGAAGAGAGGATGGGAAGATAGAAAGATTTTAGTCAGATGGAGGATGGGAAGTTGAATTCAGAAAGTTTGATTCTTTTAAAGAAGAAATTTTTAAAAAAATTGACATTAAATTGTGGTCATGGTTTATAGTTGGAGCTCCACTAAGTAGGAACTTAATTCCTACTTTTTACTCTTATTACTACTTAAGTTAAAAAAACAATACATATTACATATTATACTTGAATTTGAAATTTCAATAATCAATAAAACTTAAGTTTTAGCTTGGTTTAAGAAAAATCAAATTTGATTTAAAAGCTAGTAGCAGTTTCCATTCATGGTAGTAGAAATATTACTTTACTTTTACAACAGTTTGAAAAATTTGCCTGATAGGCAAACATAAAGCAACTGTAATCAATATGGTTGGAGAAGGTATTAAAGACCCTCTTCATATGCATCTTAATTTTTCAGACTGAATTCTTTCCTGGTCAATAATCCTGGGTCAGTCAAGAAAACTGTCTTTAAATTAGAGTACAGAAAATGTTCACATTCTCTCTGATATCACTACACATTTTATCTGGACTCCAGGGTGAGAATATAGGCAAAGATTCTTTTCTGAAGGGAAACTGGTTGACCATGTTGACCCCACTGGAGGCTACAGAAAGGACTGGACAGCAGAGTGCACCTCTCTGAAAAACATGATCTAAAGAATCCATTTGAAGTTTCCTGTTCCTTTCATTTAAACCCAGGTTTTCACCAAAATTCATTAACATTTGGTTTTTGTTCTGCATTGAAGAATTAAGAGATTAGCTGGTGTTCACTAGAGAGAGGATCAAGGTAAGACAACAGCAACGGATTGGAGAAATTTTAAGACAGGATAGCAAGAAGCGATTAAATAAGGAAAGTTGGCATAAATGAAAAGTAAATTACCATTTTTTCTTGGGAATTTTCAAAAATTAGCTAGAGAGGAGAGTATTGAGAATAAAAATGACTTAAAGCTCTCAGGATAGAGGTGTTGACATAGGCTACTTTGGTATTAAAGACAAGGTGGCTAGTTTGAGGACTGTGAAATTTCTTATTCTAGTTTTCTTAAACAGTTTCTGCTTAAAATTAAGTAATTTTCTGAAATGATGCTAATAATTGGAATTCATGGCACATTTTTCAATGAAATTTATTGAATGTTTAAATTTAAACTAGTCCAAAATTTATCTTTAACCCATAATGTATTTCATTTCTAGTGCTTAAAATGACTCTAACACTTTGAAAAATATCTTTACCATGTTATTTTTTCCAATTCTTATAGAACGTTATGAGGTAGATATTATTAATACCATCATTTTGCAGAAAAGGTAATGGACATATATAGCAGTGTTTTAACATGACTAATGTCATGCAGTTAATAAAAGTTGTCATCTGGGATATGAACCCAACGTCCCTCCTAAATAAAATCAGATTCCATAACTTAGGCACTTAAACATTGCCTACTGTATAGTGGACCAATGTTATTATTACTGAACCAAATAGTCGTGTGGGGTTGTCTGGGTGTTATATGAGAGAACAAGAGTTAAAGAGAGACAGAGAGAGAGAGAGAAATACAAACTGCAGCTCCAATTCAGGCATATGAACTCAGCAACAGTAAGAGCATCACCTCCTGCACACTTACCTGGTAGTGACAGTGATGTCTCCTAACTCTAAAATAAATGGTTATTACTCCATTTATCTAAGATAGAAGGCGCTAGTAGATGGGGACATTCCTGTAATAGAGGTCACTGAATTGAGGCTCAGAAAGCTTTTTGGGTTTGAAGGCAGGTTGCTAGCATGGTATCCAGAATGTGGCAAATGATCAAAAACTTAATTGAACAAGAGAAGAAGTGAATGGGAAATCTCTGGGGCAAGGTGAAGTGTTCCTGCAATCATTCTTTATATAGAAAAATTAGATCAGTGAAATGTTTTATTTGTCTAAGAGTAATAATACATGAAACCATGTAAGTGAATTTGTGCTACAGAAGAATTCAGTGTAAAGAGACTACAATTGACATGGGCAGGGGAAGAGGAACCTGAAAAAGAAACATAGAAAGGAGAAGAAAAATGTTTGTATGAATAGAAGGAGACATTTATCTTTTAGAAGTCATAGATTTTAGGGATTTCTGAAGGAGCAACTTGCTTATAATGTTCATTGAATTGATGCCCTACCTATAAAAAATACTGTCATTACAACCATTTTAACTACGTAAATATGGGTTATAATAGATACTTCTGGGCATGAGGAAAGAATACCACCAGAGATGTTCTGCAGTCAAATTTTGAAGAAATCTGAATATTTTCAGTGTATTAATTTTGGTTTGTTTGTGTTTGACTAACTTCCAGATTAAATATTAGCAAAAGTTGGCATTCTCTCTAGTTTCATAAAATCTGTAGAAAACACAAACATGAATTGAAGCATGTTTTCAAAAAAATTCCTCAGTCTTTTAATAAAGCTACTAGAGTCAAATAAGTAAAATTATATTAAAGCTTAAGACCAATTTTTGATTGAGTAAAGATAGTGATTGACAACAGAAAAAAAAATTAAGGAAGACAGGCTTCAATAATTTGGTATATCTACATGTCTCTGCTAACATTTACTCTGTCATAAATAAATACAGAGTCTATAAATTATTTGGTCCCAGAGTCTGATTTCACATTTACAGAACACTAACTTTTAGAATAGCAGTGAAACAATCCTTTCTGTTTTTTTTTTTTCTGTTGTATATTTTCTCTTGAATAATCTTAAAAGAGATTAGTTCATATTGCTAAAACACCAAAGGAAAGCTGAGCTTCCATGTTTCTTAGGAAAATGAATTTTCTTTCTATAATAATTTGGTTTCTGAAAATCACTCATAAATCTAATTATTCATAATGCTGTAATTAAAAATGGAGTGAGGAATTCCAATATTAAAAACATTGGACTATTTTGCAAAGTACATAACTTTTCCTTGAAAAGTTATTCATTCTCTAAGTTTCCTATGTGTGGGTTTGCAATATACATAGAGAGATGGAGAGAGAGAGAAAGAGAGAGAGAGAGAGATGATATGCATTCTAGATTCATGTCTTTTTGGAAAATATATATCATTGACTGTAATATTAAATTTCTATATCCATTCTTATTATAGAAAGCATAGAAGTCACAATCTTAGAAAAATTATTATAAGATCCTGACAGTCATGAAGCAAATAGAAAGAAAAGGAGCCTGGGTAAGGTGGAATCATTTTGAAATCACATGTGTGAAAACACTTAGATAAATTGCTTCAAATAAAGGAATGGACAAAAATATCAGTGACTCTAATATTAGTCATTAGAGCTGCGGGTCCCCACAACCTTGAAGTGGGGCATCGGCATGGGACCTGCTTTGGTCAATGAAATGTGCATGGATCTGATTGGTGTCACACCTGCGCAGAAACATTTAACAGCAGTGGAGCGCAATCATCCATTCCTGTTCTCCCGTCCCGACAAATGTGGAGGAGCATATTGATTTGGCTATGGAACGAGGAGCCACGCTGCGGAGCACAGCGGCCCTAGGGAGTCATTCAGACACACAGGGCTTATGTGTTAGCAAAAAATAAACATTTGCTGTATTAGAAGATAGATCAGCAAACTTTTTCTGCAAAAAGTTAGATTGCAAAACAAAGCTCATTCACATCTATTCAATGAATGATATTTTCATAAAGTCTGCAGAAAACACAAACATAAATTAAGCATGTTCTTCAAAATTTCTAAACCTTTTAATAATGATAACAAGAAGTAGCCCTTTCATAAATCGCTAAAATGTATGACTTCCAAGATAACAGCTTCTTTTGATATTTTTACTATCCATTTTCTCTTTTGTTGACTTTTCTCCCATCAAGTATTCTCTATTTCCACTCATTCTGTCCATTCTATCATGAAAGCAGCCACGAACAATATTTAAACAAGTGGGTGTGGATGGGTTCTTGCAAAACATTTACTAATTGGGAGGGTGACTTGATTTGGCAGGTTTTCAAGGTGCTGGGATTTATGGGTTGATTCCTGCAGAAACATGGCTTAAAATAATCTAATAACAAACATTGCTTAAAGTTTATTGTTAGATACTATTTTATAGGAGAGAGAAAAGTTGTGGTGTTATGTGGTACCACTGTCCCCTCCTGGAGAGGGATAAGTACAGCCATTAAAACATCACCACCTTTTCCCAAGATAATAGTTTTCATCATCCATGCTTTAAGATACTGATCAGGGTCCAAACTGATTGTTTAAATAAAGCATAATTGAGAAATGATTCACATACAATAAAAGTCAGTCTTTTAATGTACACAATTCAATGACTTTTAGTATTTTCAGAGTTGTGAAGCCATCATCACTAAGGAATTTTGGAGTGTTTTCATTTTCCCCCAAGGAAATCTTTTACCCATTCACAGTCATTTCTCATCTCCATCCCTACTCCAGTGTCTGGAAGCCACTACTATAGTTTGTGCCAGTAAATTTGCCTCTATTTGACACTTCACATGGAGTGGAATCATGTAATGTTATATTTTTTGTGGACTGACTTCATCCACTTAACATAATGGGTTTAAGATTTTATGTTGTAGCATGTGCTAGTACTTCATTCCTTCTTGTTGCTGAAAAATATTCTAATATATGGCTATAAATCATTATAGTTTTTAATATTATAGTCTTAAAACATGTCAATTGTTCAAGTTAATTTATTTCTGTACCTTCATACATCGTGTACTGATCTTGTCATTTACCCTTGTTCTCTTCCTTCCCCACTGACACCCTTCCCAATCCCTTGTAATCCCTCATCTACTTCAAGTTGTCTTCTTTTTTCTTAGTTTCTATATATGAGAGAGAACATGTGTTATTTGTGTTACAGTGTCTGGCTTATTTTGCTTAACATGATGTCCTCTACTTTCATCCATGTTTCTGCAAAGGACAGGATTCCATTCACTACACTAATAATAATATACCTTGGTGCATACATATATCATATTTTCTTCATCCATACATCTAATGATGGACCCATAAGCTGATAACATATCTTAGCTATTGTGAATAGTGCTACAATAAATGGCAGTACTAAACTAAATGGGCTGGCAGGTATTTCTTTTTTATATTGACCTCATTTCCTTAAATTCTCAGGATGGAATATCTGGATTAAATGAAATTTCTAATTTTAGTTTTTAAAGGAAACTCTGTTTTCCATAAGAGCTGTATCAATTAATGTGTAGTGATATTAGAGAATGGGAACATTTTCTCAATTAATTTACTTCTTCACCAACATTTTATACATTTATACTATTTCACATCCTTCCCAGGATTTTTATTGTATTAATAACAGCCATTTGTTATGGCTTGGATGTGAGGTGTCCCCCAAAAGAAGGTTCAGAAGAGAAATGATTGGGTAATGAGAGTCTTAACTTGAACAATGGAATAATCCCTGATGGGATTAACTGTATGGTAACTGAAAGCAGGTGGGGTGTGGCTGGATGGAGTGGTTCATTGGGGGCATAGCAGCAAAAACGATAACTAAAACACCAATCTAACTAGGGTAAGACTGTATTTCCTTACAGTTTTGATTTGCATTTCCTTGATGCCTAATGATATTGAGCATTTTTATATATTTATATATAAATTTTTATATATTTATATATTTTGATATATTTATATATTTTGTATTTTTAAGTGTGATGAATTTAGATCTTTTTCTCAGTTTTAGTTGGACTATTTTTTAAAAATTTTTTGAATTATTTGTATATTTTAGATATTAATTCTCTGTCAGATGAATGGCTTGCAAGTATTTTCTCCCATTCTGTAGGTTCTCTCTTCACTCTGTCAATTATATTCTTTGCTGTAAAGAAGCTTTTTAGTTTGATACAACCTCATTTGACAACTTCTGCTTCTATTTCTTGTGCTTTGGGACTCCTATCCATAAAATCATCACCTGTACCAATATCTTAAAGTGTTTTCCCTACATATTTGGTAGTTTTAAAGTTTTGGGTTTTACATTAAGGTCCCCATTTTATTACCTATTAATTAGTTGAGGGATATTTGTGTTGTTTTCACTTTTTCATTCTTATGATAATGCTGCTATGAACTTTCATGTATGTATTTTTGTGTTAAAAAATAATTTTCATTCCTCTTGATATATACCTAGAAGTGGAAATTCTCAGAGACCATAGTAGCTCTATATTTTGGAGAACTGTCAAACTTCTCCGAAGTGGCCAAATGATTTTATATTTACCCCTAGGATAATGCTGAGCAGAAGTGGCAAAAACAGGCCTCCTTGACCTGCTCCTGAGCTTTGAGAAAAGTATGAAATCTTTAATCATTAAGTTTGATGTTAGCTAAAGGTTTATCATAGACCCCTTCATCAGATTGGGAACTCCTTTCTGTTCTTGCTTTGTCAATTTCTTTTACAATGAAGTAGCTGTGGACTTTGTCAATTTGCTTATGCAATTTTGGTCTTAGGTTCTGTTTATAAGAATAGGATAGGACATTTAATTGTTAGGCCATAAAAATGACCATAAAATATCGAAATAATTAAACTCATGCAAAATATGCAGTCCAAAATATTTTCTTCTGATGTTTTCAGAATAAATTGTAGAATAATGGTATTGATTTTATATTTGATAGAATTCACCATTAAAATTTTTCAAATATGGGTTTTTTACTGAGAGAAGTTTGTAAATTGTGAATTCAATTTCTTTACTTGTTACCAGTCCATTCAGATTTTTAGAAATTTCTTCTTGAAACTGTCCTGGCACTTTGTATCCTTCTATGAATTTCTTTTTTCATTCAGGTCATCTAATGTTTTCCATATAATTGTTTATTAACTACCTTATATTTACTTTACTTCTTTATTTCTCTAAGGTACGAAGCTCCCCTCTTTAATTTCTATTATTAGTAACTTATATTTTCTCCCATTTTATCATCCTCAGTATATATAAAGGTCTGTCAATTTTGTTGACCCTTCCAAAGAATAAACTTCTTGTCTTGAGGGATTTTCCCTATTTCATATGTTTTGCATATTAACTTATCTAATTTTTGTTATTTCCTTCCTCATTCTTTTTGGGGCTTAGTTTCTTTTTCTATTCTTAAAGTAAAACTTGAGATTTTTAATTATTTTCCTTTTGGAAATTTCCTCTAATCTCTGCTTCTATACATCCCATAAACTGTAGTATATTTTGATTTTTTTTCATTCAACTCAAAATGTTTTCTAATTCTGTGATTTAGTCTGTTGATCCACTGGTTATTTAGGAGTATATCACTTAACTTCCTCATTTCCACATTTTATTTATTTAAGTAAAAGAGGGCATATTTTGTATGAGTTTAGAGAAAATATTTTGGACTGAATATTTTGCATGAGTTTAATTATTTCAATATTTTATGGTCATTTTTATGGCCTAACAAAGGGTTTGTCCTGTAGAACATGCCATGTGCACTTGATAGGAAAAAAAATGTTTAAATTCTGTAAAAGATGCACTTTAGATTCAAAGACACAAATAGTTTGAAAGTAAAAAGATATAAAGTGATAGATCATGTGTACACTAACCAAAAAGGAAGCTGAAGTGGCCGTACTAATATAAAACAAAATAGACTTTAAAATAAAAATTTTACTAGAGAGAAAAAAATGACATTCTATGATTATTATGTAAATAATTAAAACATAAAATGATAAACACATATGAATGAAAAGAAATAAAATGTGATAAGAAAAATGAATTGAATTTAAGCTATTGTCTTGTCAATTGGAGAGGCTACCACAATTTAGTCTTAGCAAACTGTGATATATGTACATCAGTTACATTAGCAATTATCGTATATTTCGTATTATGTCAATAGTACCAGCAACTTGTGTCATTGCGCAATGGAAGAATTTTGATAATTATTTTATATTTCATTGACTGCAAAAAAAAATAAATAAAGTTTAGACCTTGAAGGTTAAAGTCTTGAAATGTTTTAGGAAATTTCATCCTGTTTAATATCTTCTTGCTCAGGGACAAATGCACATATTCAGTAATTAACTTAATATTCCAATCACATTATTCACAACTTAAGGAGGTCTGAGGCACATGTGAACTGATATTTCAAATTCTGGGCACCATTAATATAGTAGACACTTTGGGCACTCACCAGCTCTGGAGCTGCATCCCACATCTGCTGTGTGCTGAATGCTTTAGGTTCACAGCTGTTCCTTTTCCTTAGAACTGTCACTTGCTTAACAGAAGCCACTTTACATTGTAGAATACAAATCCTCCTCCCCATCCTTTCTCTGTTCAGTCAGTAGTCAATGCCTGGCCAGCAGGCAAAGAGACAATAACGACTGCCCCTTTCGCATCAAGGAGTAATTCCCCTGTGTGATGGGTGCGCCAGAACTCCCAGTGAGCCAAAATAAGGTTAACACATTTTTGCCTAGATTCTTTTCCTCATTTATTCTACTTCCCCCAACTGCTTTCTCCTAAAGGACATCCTCATCAAGGATTTTGAATTCCATCTCATCAAGTTCTAGAATCATATAAAATTATGAAGTTCGAATTAAATCAAAGTGCAACTTCATAACTATTCCATAAATATGTAAACTAAGGTATAGAGGAATTAATTAGTTTGCCTTCCATTGCAAAAAATTGTAAGCGACAGAGTCAGGACTGAAAGCTTGGCAGTGTGACTCCAGAGCACGTTTCCCAACCTCTGTGCCACAGCACCGTTTCTTTCTTTCTGGGATCCAAAAATTCATATCTGTGGTTGGAGGTGGTAGAAGCGTTCTCAGGGTTTGAATGCTTATGATGTCTTACTCTGTACTTGTGGTGCTCTTATTGTTCTCATTTTAGACTGAAGGAAACAATCAGAATCCAAATCCCATGTTATATCCATTGACTCATGTGACTTATAAGAAAAATCTCAAAACACTGAATTTGCAAAATTCCATTATATAAAATATATCTCTAAATCTTTTTCATTATGATACTGAATTGAGCCAGAAAAGCAAACAGGGGACAAATAACACAGTGTTGAGACACAGAGGTTAGGAGACATGCTCTGAAGTCACACTGCAAAACTTTCAATCCCAGCTCTGGTCTCTTACAATTTTTGTGATGGAAGGCAAGCTAATCAGTTTCTTTATACCTTAGTTTTCATATTTATGGAGTAGGGCTAATTATAACATCTCGCTTTGATTTATTTTCAAAATTCATAATTTTATATGATGGTACAAATTGATGAGCTAACGTAGAAATGTCACAAATCTGTTAAAATTGGAGGAACACAAGGAATAAAATAACATCTCTGGTAATTGATGACTTCCTCCATCATCAATTCTGTGTATCAATAGCCATTTTAATGTTATTATATTTATTTGCTACAAAATGTCAAAAGCTATGGAATTTTCTCTGTTTCTAATGAAACAATTTTATGAACAAAATAATATATTTTCACACATCAAGTTAACTAGAACAAGCAACTCTTTTTTTTTTTTTTTTAAGCAACTATTTTTTTTTCCTTTCCTGAAAACCTATGGAAAAATCTGAAACCAAAATAATTGTTAAAAATGTGATTTTGTTTATAGGAAATCAATGCCCCCAAAGCCTTAGTTATGAGTGAAATCAGATTCTATGTTCATAAGAAAGAAATACAAAACATGACTGCACCAGAGAGATAAGATAGTCAACATGTCAACATTTAGTTTCCATTAGTGCTGATCAAATCATTCCAGTAATTGTGAAGTAATCTAATTTTCTTTAAGAAAAATTTCCTATACCACACTCTTCCTTCGGCTGTTTCAATGACATCTTGAAAGCAAAACATTACATCTTCCCCACACTTCACTCAAAGCTAATTCTATCACTAAGTAACATCCCACCCCACACACATTTTTTGTTAATGTTTCACTAAGTTGCACAGGTTGGCTTAGAACTTGTGATCCTCCTGCCTTCCTACCTTAGCCTCTTGAGTAGCTGGGATAGCAAATCTGCACCAGTATGCCCAGTGTACAAAATTACTTTCAGAATAATTATTCAACACGCTCATTACTAATGAGGTATGTAGTAACTATACCTCACTCAGCCATGATGTTAGAGTTACAGCAGACATTGGTTGAGAATTTCCTAAGAGCATGGCATACCTTAGGTACAGAGGAGGATAAGGACCTTATCTTTTCAAGCTTACAACCCTAGCATAAATTTACATAAAACTAATGTCATCAAACAGAATCATAAAAGTTCACGTTACAATCATTTCTATGAAGAAAATGAACTGTGTGTTTTTGTAGAGAGTAATTGGAAGGTTTGGGCAGTTCCGGAGATTGCTTTAAACAATTAAAGTTTCCCTGCATACTTGAAGTCCTGGATTTACACTTTGATCTTCAGCATCACCAAAAAAACTTTTTAAATAAAAAATAAAGGAAAGAATTGAATTTTTTTAAGTAAAAGTAAGCAAGTCAAGAAGAATTGTGAGAATTTTCCAGGCATTAGGAAGAAAAGGTACAAAGGCTCTGATGGGGGAAAAACCTGGAGTGTTCAAGAACATGACAGATCAGCATTGCTCCAGAAGCACACAGAGAAAGGAAGTAGCAAAATAAGAAACTAGAGAGGGAGACAGGATTCAGGGCATGCTGTTTCATGTGATCTGACAAATAAATTTAATTTTAATAAAAGAGCACCTGGGAGCTATTGAAGTTTAGAGAGTACTATGATTCAATTAAAATTTAAATTTAAAAAATTGTTGTGGCTATAATGGAAATCAAATAAAGAATAAAGTGAAGGAGATACATCAGAAATTGACAAAACATCTAGGCAAGAGATGATGGTGGCTTGGAAAGTCAGTGGTGCTGTCAGAAACAAGAAACAGGTGCAGAATATTTAGGGAGTTAAATTGAAATTTTCTTGATGTTTGATACATGGTTAGAAAAATAATTTAAACATAGAAAGTAACTAAACTTTTAGCTTAAGAATTGATGATGGTGAAGCCACCTCCAAAATGGGAATGACAAGAGGAGTAGAGAGATGGAAAAAAAAAAAAAAAAAAAAACAATAGAGAGATTTATTTTGGTCAGACTATTTTGAGAAGGTTCCATGTGACATCCAAGAGGAGAGATCACAGAGTCATTTGGAAATAAAAATTCACATATCAGGAAATAATTCTAAACCGAAGATAGACATTTGGGAGATGTCAGCGTACAGGTCAATTTTCAAGTCTTGACAATGGGCAAGATATCTAAAAAAAGGAGTGCAGATACGTAAAATAAGCCAAATCGAGAGAGTGTCACAAGAAAGAGTGGTTAACTTTGAAAGCTGCTCAGATTTTGAGAAAGAAGGATGTGAAAGGGTCCATGAAAACTAGAGGGTTTGGGTGCTCCCTGACAGGGAGAGAGTCAGAGGAATATAGATGTGATACACACGAGAAACAAGGGATTTAAAACAAATGGAAATTGAAAGAATAGATGCACATCAATGTAAATAATGCATGTGGAAAACCTTGCTTTTTTTAATAAAGTGTTATATAGGAAAGTGAGTAATTTTTGAAAAGCAAAATTATATGACAATCTCATGACATTAATGTATACTACTTTGTCAATATTAATAAGTTATTAATATTAATTTCTTTATTTGATTCATAAAGTCAAACATTTAGTGCTTCAAAATAATATTGATAACAATGTGCTAATCTGTGAATTAAAGCAAACAATTCTTAAAAAATAAAATTGAGTTACATAAAAAATGGATTCAAATTACAACACATACAGGAGAAAAATAAACATATGAAACCAATCACTTATGAAAAGACCTTTTAATCCTCAGTGTGGAAAAGACATGAAGAGACAATGTTTAACAGAAATTGATCAAAATTAATGTACTATAGAGAAACTATTCATAATGTTATGGCACAAAATAACTCCAAAATTGCAAATATTCAAGCAATAAGATTTCTTATTCATATTACACAAAATAACTTCAAGCTCAAAAGAGATTTATTTCTTAAATTAAATATCAGAGTCTGCTGTATATCCTCTCTGTTCAATGTACCAACTCTTAAAACTTCCATCAAGCAGAGATATCTGCATGTCTCCTGTCTTCTCATTGGTCAGAGCAAGTCACATAGCTAATTATATACGCTTACATGTTTTTCCATTGCCTAGTTTGGAGTAAATGGGACAATATTTAGAAACTGCTCCACAGGAAAATCTTGCTCTTTCTTGATGCAGAGAACTCCCAAACCCCTGACATGCCCACTACTCCACCTAGTGAGACTGCAGAAATGTTTGTGGCTGAAACGTGCTGTACAGAGATGGAATTTGTTTTTTAGGATGGAAAATACTGATTATGTGTTTTTTGCTGATAACAATGACAGAAAATAGAGACAGACTTAATCTATGGAGAAAGTATTGGAAATTAGGAAAGAGAAAAACTTTCCAGAAGAGACAATGGAAGCATCAGAGATAGAAGGAACATAGTAACTTTTTTCACTGGAAGAGGAAAGAACACAGGAATTGAGTAGAGCTGTAAGTGCCTTCCAGTTTGACTAATGGAGGATGAGGAAGTCCTCTTTTGATATCTGGGAATCATGAAAAGTAGAATGAGGAACTCTTTGATAAGGAAGCTGCTTTTAATGGAGCACATTAAGGTCAGATAATAGGAAAATAATGGTGATAAAAATGATAACAAGAAAGGTGAGTGGCCCAGCTGACTGTAGAATACTTATAACTTGCCTTATTACTTGTTAGTATTTTTCAAAAGGGATAATTAAAGATAACAATAAAGGAATAACTAGAAATATTTCAAGGACATTTAGAGATATAATATGAAGATGCTCGGTTCCTTTTAAAGGGTTTAAAAATGTAATTTGTATATACCTACTCAATCTCAGTGTTTTAATCGAGAAAGACTTTTTTCTGAACTATCCATAAAACCCACTATATAAAACTTTTAAATTCAGATAAATCTACTATCTGAATCCTTTATTATGTTTTTCTTTCCTGAAAATTTAAAAACAGTTCAAAAATAATATTTTGCCAGTGTTTAGATAATATTTAATGCAAGTCAGATAAAATTTTTGGTTTTTATGTTTGTGAAATATTTTCATACATGAAGAAAGATACTAAAATGTAAATGCAAAATTTGATGAGCTAGTGTAATAGGAAAATATATACCCAACTCTAGGGCAAGAAAGAAAAGTACTGCCAGCCCCCTAAAAGCCCCCACTTGTCCTTTCCTGGTGTCAATACCTTGCTTTCCTCCAGAGGTAACCTGATTTTATCTTCATCACTTTATCACTTAATGGTGTATCATAAAATGTATGGTTTCTTTTTGCCTGTCGTGAACTTTACATGAATAGATTTAGAAAGCATTTAAACTTTGTTTCTGAATTATTTTCCTCAAAGTTATGTTTTTAACACCTGTCCATGTTGTTGTTATGTATCTAGTTTTAATTCATTTTCATAGCTATGTGGCATTCTAACTTGAAAATAAATCATAGTCAACCATTCAGTCATAATATAGGACATATCTAATTTGGAGATTTTGCAGGAAAGATACGAGTATTCTTATACATGCATTCTGGCAAAATTAAGCATTCATTTCTTTAGTGTGCAAGTAAAGCTACTAGATCAAAGGATATTAATATCTTTAACTTTACTAGATAACATCAAACTGATTTCATTAAAATTCACTTATGTTCAACCAATGTTTTTAATGGAACTCCTACAGTTCAACATTTGAGGTTCTTGCACTTGGTTATATCTAATTTTTTTTCATTTTAAGAAACTTTTATGGGGTGGATATTCACATTTCAATGTTTTTAAATTTATATATCTGTTATTACTACTGAAAGGGAGTGGGTTGTTATTGGTATTTAATGGGTAGAAGATGGAAAATATTTTACAAAATATAGGACAGACCCCTAAAAAAAAATTATCTGGTCTGACATATAAATAGTGCTAAGATTTAGAAACTTCACCTAGAGAATACCCTAGGATTTGTGAAGTATTATAATTTACATGTAGATAACATTATGTTCAAGGAGAATAAGATAATAGGAATTTTAGAAACAATTTAATTTAGTTTCTCATTAGATACTTATTGAAATGTGATGTTTAAAATGATTATTTACCCACCTAGGTATCATTTTCTGGCTTTTAAAAAGTATCTTCCAAGAGCTATCCTAGCATCTTGTGTTACCACAGTCCTACTTAATTAATAGCAGTTTCAGAAAATACCAGGTCTTAATCCTAGTTACTCAGAAGGCTGAAGCAGGAGGATCACAAATTCCAGGTCACCTTTGGCAATTTAGCCAGACCCTATCTTAAGGGAAATAACAAAAACAAGTTGTTAACAATCTTTTTTTTCTACACAAAAAATTCTCATTGGAAATCAAATCAAAATAAATACTTAGTTGATTTACAGTAAATGTTGCCTGATAATTATGAAAATGAACCATTACCATTGAGTAAATCAAACCAAAATCCCTTTTGGCTTTTATTCACCAAATTTACAGAGAAGTATAAGTAGGCTAAAATATATTCTGATCTTTATTTGATGACTACAAAAAATTTTTCATTCCCAATTTCAAGTTAACCATCTTTGTTTATTTTCAATATTCTCAAAAGTATTTCATTTTTTTTTCTAAATACTGACTACATAACTAGTATATAAACTAGTTTAATATTTACTAGAAATAAGCAGAATAACCATATCAAAATTCTACCCTTGAAATAGTTTCATGTAATTATTGATAACCTTAAATGCAAATCTTTTCTGAATGAATTTCCTCATCCTTCAATGAATTTTAGGTGTTTTAGAAGTTTTTTTCCTTCTAGAAGTTCCATCTACCTTAATGGTTTTCATGTGGTAATTGAGTCCCATTAAAACTCAAAGTGGAATTGTAGGCTCCCATTTGACCCTGTATAAAACACATTCTTCCACAGCTGACCTTGTTTCTGGAAACTTTTCAGTAAAACCAGACTGAATCATGAGCTCCTGACCCAGTTTAAAGATGCCCCTGGGTCTTGATATTTCGGGGAACCGTTTTATGTATTTCTAAGTCCTTTAAGTATTATCTTCTAAAGAGGAAAAAGTAATGTTCCCTCCAAAATATTTTCTTAATAGCCAAATCAAGATTTCATATTCTTGAAATGAGAGGACCTGTATCTGCTTCATATTTCCATATCACACTGGCCCCGAATGCAGAAATGTGCTTGAAAATGTTTATCTAGTTTAAATTTATACTTACTACAACCCACCCTAAGGGTTTGTTTATTTTAATCAGTGTGATCAGTAGCCCTCTCTTGCTGCGCGGGAGAGCAGCTTGCAGTTATTACTTCCACTACTGAGATCTGACACTGTATATCGTCTAAATGGGACAGATGGAGCTTGTCGAAGGTTGTGTTTCATCAGCCTTATCGTTGGCAAGCCTCCCACAGACATCAGAGTAAGGCAGACTCTGATGCCCGATCTGTTATTTATAAAAAATGGTTTAATATTAAATTACAAAATGCTATTGACACAATTATGGGAGAGAAATTAAAAGCATCAGATTTAGTAACACAGAAATCTCTTTGACAACATAAAACCATCATCATCCACTTTGTTCATGCATCATCACCTCACAAGCAAAAAAATATGAGCATGAGACCTTTGATCCTATTAAGAAACGAAGCATTTGAGAAGGTACCATAAAATGTTTCTTTTTTTTCTTTGTATTTTTTGCCCTGACTCTTTCTTGGAAGAGCAAATAAGGCTGGAAAATGATGACTTCCCTGCAGATGAGACAACTTTCAGTAAGTGAATCCACCAGTTCTTAAGTATTAAATCTCACAGGGTGACCAAGAACTGGAGATGATCAGTGACAATGGTCATAAAGTTCCAAAGAAATGCTTTATTAAATCTAATTTTCTACTCCTATGTTTTCATGGAAGGATATGTTTTCAACTTCAACATGAAGATTAAAAGGCAAGAAGAGTTTTCTGACACAGTAAAAAGAAAGTTGTACAAAACAATGTCTACTGGTGTAGAGATGATATAAAAGCTTACTGTGGACCTCTGAAGCTTCCCTATGGTTTTGCACTGAAGATACTATATGTAAGAAGGCATTTTGTACATCCTACATCCCACTTCCAGTTTATTATTTTTGCCTTTGAATATACTTATTCATTTTTTTTAAAATTCCATATTTTTTTTTTTTTTTGGTATTTGCTCTTAAAGCTTTTTTTCTTTTTTTAATTAATTATTTATTTTTGTATTTTTTACAGACTGCAATTTAATTCATTGTATACAAATGGGGTACATCATTTCATTTCTATGGTTGTACATGATGTAGATTCATACCATTCCTGTAATCATACATGTACATAGGGTAATGATGTGTGTCTCATTCCATGACTTTTCATAACCCCCTCCCTCTCATTTTCCTCTATGTAATCTAAAGTTCCTCCATTCTTCTCTCACTCCCAACCTCCCACCCCCATTATATGTCATCATTCACTTATCAGGAAAAACATTCAGCCTTTAGTTTTTTGGGATTGACTTATTTCACTTAGCACCATATTCTCCAATTCCATCCATTTATTTGCAAATGCCATAATATTATTATTCTTTATGGCTGAATAATATTACATATATTCATGTGATATATATACAACAGTTTCTTTATCCATTCATCTGTTGAAGGGTATCGAGGTTGGTTCCACAATCTAGCTATTGTGAATTGAGCTGCTGTAAACATTGATGTGACTGCGTTACTGTAGTACGCTAACTTTAAGTCCTTTGGGTATAAACCGAGAAGTGGAATAACTGGGTCAAAAGGTGGGTCCATTCCAAGTTTTCTGAGGATTCTCCACTCTGTTTTCCAGAATGGCTGCACCAATTTGCAACTCCACCAGCAATGTAAAAGTGTGCCTTTTCCCCACATCCATGCCAACATCTATTATTGTTTGTTCTTGGTAATAGCCATTCTAATTGGAGTAAAATGAAATCTTTAGAGTTGTTTTAATTTGCATTTCTCTACAAGACTTCCAAAGCACAAGAGATAAAAAATCCCATATTATTAATAGGCTTCATTACTCCTTTTGACAAGCAACTCAAGTTCTGAAGAGCATACAGTTGGTATTTTTCAGACATACGTCTTTCGTCTACCTAAAGAAAAATAAATTCCTTTTAGGTAAATACTCTATTTAGTACTGTGCATTCTCCTCAATGGCATTAATAAGAGAAATAGGCAGAATTATAGTCATTCAATAAGTACTTTTGAAACCAGAGAAACCCGAATTATTTTATTGCTTAAGAAGTGAAGCAAATATTTAAAACATGTAAATATGTTAATAGATCTTAGTGTTGTTAGATAAAATACACAACTAAGATATAGAAAAGCTCATATTTTTGCATATTTTCTTTTATTCTTTCTTATGTTACACTTATATTGAAAAGCAAAAGTTGAAAGTTCAATAAAGAAGGGAAAGACCAAAATAATAAATAAAAGAATGTGAAAAACTCTATTTCTGAGTCTACATGCAACACTAGATAATAAGACAAAGAAGGCACTAATGGTTACTGGAAATCAATAGAAACTTTTAAGAATCAAACATAAACTGAGCCCAGAAATATGTGTAAAATTTAAGGAATAAGAAGCTTGTCTACAAACGAGATTAATTGTGACCAGTGTTCATAAAGCAAAGAAAGGCAATCCTCAAAGAGTACATACAGCTTATCCAATAACCTAACTCCTGTAAGTTCACATCTATTTTCAGTGATCACAAGTTGCCAAATACTACTCTTATGCACTTATTTTGTTACATATTTTGGATGATCTGGAGACCATCATTTTACATGAACGGAATCAATGATGCCTTACTAAAATACATATCTACAGCATAGGTTGAATTCACCAAGCAATAATCTACTGGAAATCTGAATCCAAACAGATAAAATAATTTATCAATATACCAATATTTGCTCAAAGAGTTATCTCTAGTGTTGAGTCACATGATGCAAGAACAACTTTCAGAAATATTTTCTTAATAAAGAAGTACTTAAGAAGATTAAATTTGGATCCATTTTTAAACAAACACAATTGAGTTTATAGGAAGTACAATGAATCAGAAATAGTAAAAAATATATATAATTCACTGAAGATTTATTGGCATAATCTTCTGTGGCACACCTGGTACCTTTAGATAGCTAATAGAACCGATTTACAGGAATGGCATGTCAAAGTCTTAATAGAAAATGACTCCTGCCAGATGCCACCTATAATCACTTTCTGCTGGTTCTCATATCCATCTCACTCTGGATGGCCTCAATCCATTCTGGCAGTCACAACACAGAGAACAATGTCAGTAGACATTAGAAATGAATGGGAAGTGTAAATGAAAATAACTGCCATGGAATAGGTCACATTGCAAACTCAATACACAGAGGTTTAAAAACAGTATCAACTTGGTTCCATTTCATTTAAATGTCACCCAAAGTGTTTAAAGTATTTCATAATAAAAATGACCTTTATAATAAGAAACTTTCCAATCCCACAGGTAGTCTTAGAGTTTGGGGCCTGTTGATCTCGGAAGGTACCTTGTCTTATCTTTTTAGTGCTCTTTCATTATTACAAAAAGAAGCTATTTTATTTTGTACCTACTATGCATCTAGCACCTCAATATTTGGTTTAAGGTATAGAATGATGAATCATATATATTTTCTGACTCCATGGAGCTGGACACAAATTAATACAAATGTACTCACAGAAATGGGAAAGAAAAATGCACTAATCACAAGGACATTCTGTCTAGAGGAAGTTAAAGTTGTATACAACTATATTTTGAATACCCCAGTGAAACCTTTATTCCAAATACTTTTTTCCAAATACTTGTACTGCATCACTGTGTCCAAAAGACCCTGCAAGAACATTTTAATGAAGGAAAAATGAATTTTGACTCACAATTTTAGAGTTTCAGTTCACGGCTGGCTGACTCCAGTGCAGACGCATCATGGCAGACGTGGGAGAGAGAGCTACTCAGTCAATGGCAGCCAGAAAGCAGAGAGAGAAAGTGAAAACCACTGACAAGATGTAGTCCCCAAAGGCATGTCCTCAGTGCCCTACTTCTGCCAGCCATGTCCCATCTGCCTACACTTACCACCCATTATTCCATGCGAATTATTAATCTATCAAATGTATTAGTACACTGATGAGGTTACAGCTCTCAAAACTTTTCACTGCTGAACATTGCCACATTATCCAATAATGAGATTTGGGGGATACATCAGAGATCCAAATCCTTTTGTTAGGATATGAGTTTCTTTAAATGCTCTAATTTCTGTTTTTTATTTCTATTTTCTTAACATTCTTTGAAAAAATTCTTAAAATACCTTCATCCACAATGAGAATTTTTCATCAAAGTTAGAACAACAATAAATCCCAGGCCTTTGAGATATATCTGTATTTAAATGTATTGTCTTAATCATACTTCTTTGCTTTCCTCTAGATACTGTTTCCCATGTTTATTCTTTGACAACTACCCTGATAAAATCATTAGAGTATAAATTTCCAAGTGTAATATTTTGAAAGAATTTATGAAGGAAAATATAATTAAATCCCAAAGGAGAAAAGAAATTTTGCATTTATGACAAAGACTCTTTTATCTTTTTCATACCTTATTCATTCATCAGTCCCAATTGTATCCGTGTGTACTGAAGGTTAACTCATGAGACAAGAAGAGAATTCATCCCTGGATTTTTCACCATCCAACTCACACTTGGCATTTATAGGTACCAAATGGTCTACCTTAATAAACTTCAATAAGATAAAGACATCAAGTATACTCCACTGGGCTAAACTATATTCTCCTCAGATTCAGTTGCAACAATGCTGGGACCTGTTGAATTGATGGGATGTTCTTTTCTTGACAGCTGAAATCTCAAGTTGAACATTATTTTGCCTTAAAATAAAGATTTATTAGATAGTAGCAAAAGATTCTATTATAAGGAAGGCAATCAAAGAACTAGGTAGTTCTCAAAATGACTAATTTATAGAATGATAATGACTCAATTTTTCTTTCTCATGTGAGTTTGGAAGCAGAGTGCTTTTTGGAGTACTAACAAGGGCCTCATATTTCAGTTCTTCAGAGTTATACATCTCAATTTGTTGCCTTTACAGTCCTTCTCACAATACCCTTATGCGGCTTATGATAAAGATCTGAAAAAAAAAAATACCATCTCATTCCACCAAGACTAACCTGTTCTTATTTTATTATTATTTTAATTTTATTGCCTCTTTCTTTTACAATCACCCAAATCTACTAATCATTAGATGAGCATCCTATATTCTAGACCTTTAATCTCTGAAGGAGTGGGTGTAGAATTCCAATGTAGAACACAATCCCCAAGCCTAATATGGTCTTTCCGTGCAAACTGTGAGAAGGAACGGAAATCAGACATGCAACTGACAGCCCTGGGAGAGGAACACAGGATAAGTATTACAAGATCTTGATCCTCTGCAGCTGCGACACTGCTCTTAATAAGCATGCTGATAATCTGACAATATTTTTAGTATCTAATAATGCATATATCAAAATGGTTTTAAATAATGCAGTATTTTGCCAAGGTTACTTTAGCAAAAGAAGAGAGTCTGGATATGCTATGAAGTCATTTTAAGAGTACAACAAAAATTTCAGAACTTAGAAAATCACCAAAGAATGAGGGTCTTTATTATGTTTATATCATTTAACTCTATCCTTGGTGTGGCTATTAGTAATTTACACTCTTCTGTTTTCATGTTAGGTTCAAGCAAACACAAAAGATGCCCCACTTAGCAGTTCGAGTTTTGAATGCATTGTGTGATGGTCCAGGAGAGCAAGCTTACTTGGGAATCAGAAAGATCTGGCTAGTTTCTGTCCTTTCACTTATTAGCTATAGAAACTTAAATCACCCTCCCTTAAAACTTCAGTTTCTTTATCCATGAGGAAATTTAATAGTCCCAAACTGATATGGTGTTAGGAGATGACTAAATGAAAGAAAATATATCGCATCTTTAGGTCTGTGCCTAAGTGGATTTACAAAATAGGAGAGAGAGAGAGAGAGAGAGTGGGAGAGAGAGACAGAGAAAGAGAGAGAGAGAGAATGTGTGTGTGTGTGTGTGTGTGTGTGTGTGTGTGTGTGTACTTGTGCTTAGGTTAGGGGCAGCCCTAACCTAACTTCAAAAAAGAAATTAATACAGTCTTCAATTTAATAATTTTATATATTATATAGTCTATAAGTTACTAATGTATTAATTTTCTAAAGATGCTATAACAAATTATAACAAATAATGGTTTAAGCAATACCAATGTATTCTATCATGGTTCTGTAGGTTAGAACTCAAAGATTCCTCTCACTGGTTTCAAATGAAAGCATTAGGAGGGCAACATCCCTTTCAGGAAAATCTGTTTTTTTACCTTTTCCATCTTCCAGAGGTCACCCACACTTTTGCTCCTGGGTCTTTCCTCCATTTTCAGAACAAGAACACTGTATTCTATGTTCACCATTTTTCTCTTCATATTTCTCCCTTTGAAGTCAGACTGTGACTCAGCTGAGAAAAGATTTTTGAGATTCGTGATTAGACTGGACCCACCCAAATAATACAGGATAATTCTCCCATCTCATTTTCTTTTTAACCCAAATCAAATCTCCAAGTTTCTTTTGTCTTGTAAGGTAGCATATTTACAGGTTCCACAGAAGAGGATGTGGACATTTGGGGAAGGGGCATTATTATTCCAACACAGTTCTGTATCTGTTATTTGACTGGATTTCAGAATACATGTCTCTATGGAAATAGTGTGATATATGCTAACGAGGCCTGCAGATTAACTTTTAAATATCTATTTAGATCATAATGTACCTCAACCATAAAAATACACTAAATGAAAAAATAAGAAAAATGCAATGCTAAATGATATTTGCAGAATTTATTTTAAATGACTCATAGAAAATTAAAAAATCAAACTCTTGAGATGATGGAACAAGGAGCTAAGGCACACAAAACTGTCATTCTTATCTATTACATAATACATTCTTATCTACTGTAAGTCTTCCAGTGGTCCCAGTGGGTCAGGAAAAAATGGTTTCATTTTCTCTACACCCTTATTTTCTGCCAACATCTTCCCTACCATCCCCTCCAACCTAAGCCCAAAATATGAACTCAGCTCATCACCGCAGTTTCTGTACTTAAAATTCACTCTGAGTTGTCACTATAAGGATCAAAGAGAAAATTCAAGATCCAGAATGCTTCCAATCACACCTCTTTCCTTACTCTCTACTTATCTTGCCCTTATCTCCTTTCATTACTTATGGCTCAGAAAACACAGAGCTTTCCAAAGGGAAACATCACTTCCTGGGGTAGGTGAGGTTTTCTGACCATTAGATGAAGAGAATAGAAGGGACGCAGAATGTTGGAGACTAGTGTTAGCAATGAGATACCTAGCTTCAAAGATGATTTTGGATGAATAATCTTGCATGAAAACATGATCATAAATCTAGCATTAGTTTAGAAGTAGTAGACTATACCAATATCATTTTTATAGACAACTTAAAAAAATATAGCCCACATTTCCCCAGAATTCATTAGCATAGTATTTACAGTAGGAACATCTTAATAATAGGTCCACCTTCTCCTTGCTCTTTTTCTATATCAAGTAGCAGAAGACCTCTAGACCCCTGTCCATAAAAACTGCTGGAATCTTCAAGCCCTGTATCACAGTTGCTGACCCAAAGCCCTCTCCATTCTGAAATCATCAGTCAGGACAGTGTTATCTGATTCCAGTGACCTTTACTACTACAGGGTAGAGGTACCTTAATGCTATCTCAGGCATCCACCCAAGCCACTTCCTAGTAAACTCTGATGTCTCTCCTTAACACTCTCTCAACTTCCTGGCCCCTACTATTGCTGCAACAGACCCTTAATGTCCTGAAGCAGTCCCTGTTTCAGTTAGTTTTCATGGCTGTGATCAAAAGACTTGACAAGAACAACTTAAAGTAGAATAAGTTTATTTTGGTTCATTGTTTTATAGATTCACTCTATGGTTGACTGACTTTGGGTCAAAGGTAAAGCAGAGCAAGGTGAGGTAGAACATCATAGCAGAAGAAGGTGGCAGGGGAAGGTAGCACTGGACAAGACAGACAGGAAGGAGAGAGCTTCCTTCACCCTGGACAAAGTATAGACACCAAAAGCACACCCCCCGTAACCTACTTCCTCCACCCACACCCTACCTGACTTCAGTCACCTTCTGGTTTATCCATGTCCATGTATTAATTCACTGAGTAGGCCATATCTCTCAGAGTATAATCATTCACCTCTGAATATTCTTGTGTTATCTCATACATGTGCTTTTGGGGAACACTTCACATCTAAAGTGTAATACCCCATAATCTCTAGTGCAGAGAAGTCATGCTGCATCCTCACAGAATCGGGGGAAATATGTTTCTGACCTACATTATCTTACACATCAGCACCAACCCCAGGGTTTCTTATGCCACAAACAACACTTGAGAAAAGATCTTTCAACTTCTCTTTATAGCAGTAGTTTCCATAGGGCTGGAGTCTGAGCACTGACCTCTCCATTAGCTCTCTGATGTCCCTGAGGTGTGAAAGCCACACTTTCTAATATCCTCATGTGACTTTCATGCCTGGAAATGCTCAGACATGTTTGAATATGTTGGCAACAGCCTGGCTTACAGCCAAAACTTCCACTACACAAAGGACATATTAGAAAAATAACAATAAAGAATGTGCTGGAAGTATTTCCTGGCTTTATAAGAAGTGGCAATGTTGCATCATTAGATAACAAAAGCATTGTCATATTTGGGGAGATAATGATACCTTTGGTGGTGATAAGAGTGGCTACTGTTTATCACCAATTGGATTCTCATTCTGTTGGAACTTGTGGTCACTATAATAATTTGGGTAATTTGGACAACAAAAACTCGTTGAGCATTGTTATTACATTCTGATGCTTTTTACAAGCTATAATGTGATCTTCACTCTAGTTGGCTACATTCACATATACTTATTCTAATCAATATTTTCCTACTGATAATATGAATTACATACTTCATAGAACCTTAGGAATCTAATATAAAGAGACAATATAATCCCAGCCCTGAAGTAGCTCATGATTTTATAAGAAATTATACTCATAAAATATACTAAATTATTCTACTTTAAAGAAGCCTATCTTTAGCTAAAATTGACAAATAAAAACTGGAAGAGATTTTACAAATATGTTGTCAGATTAATAAAATGGACTTTTCAAACCTATGACATAGTGAAATATTCTTTTTTTCATAAAGTAAAACCAAAAGATCAGATTAAAGTAACCAGAAACTTATTTGAGACCCTGGAAGGCAAGTGCAGACCTGTGCACAAGTTCAAGTGTGTTTTAAAGTGCAGGGCTATATATCAGTGCAGACATGCTTACAAGTACCTGGATTTGCCAAATGATCTTGCTGTGCTGTAAAAAAACAAATAACTTTATCCAAACAGTGGTCTAGCATTTGCATTAGAATATTGGAGGTGAAATTTCCTGCAAGAAAGCATCTCTGTTTGCCTGGGTGCTTCTGTCAATAAGTAGTCTTCCAGTGAGTTATGATAGGGCTTCGAAATACATCAATCAGTTATGGTTTCCTCTGGAGGGCTCCAAAAATCCAGGAAGGACTGGAAACTAAAGATTAGCCACATGCTATATGACCATACCCCAATAAAAACTCTAGATATTAAAGTCTTGAACTTCCCTCGTTTAATTTACTCTTTAAGTATCATCACACCTTGTGGTCAGAAACCATGAGCTAATGCTGTCCAGGAATTCACAGCAAGAGCAAGAGAAACCATATTTTTGAGCCCATACCAGACCTTGCCCATGACTCACTTCCTTTAGTTGATCCTAATTCACATTCTTTTACATAAGATAACTGTAACCATATCTTCCATGTGTTCTTGAACTCTGTGTATCATGTTAACAAATGATCAAAACTGAAGAGGTGGTAGGAACCCACAGATTCATAGCCAGCTCATTGGAAGTGAGAGTGGTCTGGAGATCCAGGAACCTGTGGTCACTCTCTGTAACCTGTCTTATGGAAGAATGTGATTTTCTCTTGTGAAGCTTGGTCCAGATTTGGGTAACTTGTGTAAGAAGTTATCACAACAGCACAATTTTTTTTTTCTTTTTGATTTTTCAATAATAAAGGACAAACAGGCACTGGATAGAATAATACATCACTGTTAAATGCTCATAGGAAAAATCTCCAAGATTGAAAATAACAAAATCTTTATGAATGTGATGTCTCATTTATTGTAAACTAATTCTGGCAACTCAGGTTAAGATGTGGGGGGATGCTCCATATCCTTACTACATTCCTTAATAGCTCTCCGGTTAACTGATCTGGAGTGAGGGGACCTGAGACACCAGCAAGGTTAGGCACTCTTATCTGGTATTGTTTTCTCAGTGCCTAGTACTCTACTGTGTGTGGCAGGTAACTGTTTTTAATAAAGCTTTCTAAATCTATTTTCTTTTGTTTTAACAATCAAGTCTGAAAGATTTAGAGTTTAAAGAAATGTTCCAAGGAAAAGATGCACCTTTGATCTGTTAACATCAAGCTTCAGATGTTATAGAGAGAGAAAGGGAGAGGCTAAATGGTTATTCATATGTATCCCAATTGTCATTTTGTAGGACTTTGGCTGCGAGGCACTGAGTTGTACTGGCTAAGTGAGGACAACTCCAGGAACAAAATCTTAAGTACTACTGTCATTCTCAAGTTACTTCTATCTCTTGCCACCCACGTATAACTTTAAAGAGGTCCTATTTCAGACCACCTTCTCACCCATGGGGGGTGCAAATTTAATGATTTAACTATTTCAACTTGTTCATTGCATCCACATTAACACTGAATTTTTACTTTCCTAGGTCATCATTTGGTCTTTAAAAAAGCTAGATGGGGCCTAGAAACAGTAGAGAGCCCAGATGGAAGCTTACTGGAGGAGCAGATGGCTGTGTACTGTGAGCTGCAGAGCAGATCACCCACATCAGGGCTAAACCAAATTCATTGCCAGACACATTCAAGGAGCCTCTAGTCCCAGCAGATAAAATGAATCCTGCTAAGCCAGAGAGTACTGCAAGTTTGACTATCATCAAGCCAAAAGAATCAACCAGGAGAGGCTTCAGCTTCAGCAGTTAGCAAACTGCCCCACCAAGAAGCTAGTAAGAAATACCACCTGGAGATCAGAAGTGCCAGGGGTATCACTACTCAGAGACCCATCCTTCTTTGACAAGATCACCACAAGACAAACCAAGGACTTCTGGAAGAGAGTGTAGCACAATGCCTATAAAACTTTCAAAGAGGATGGTATTACTGGAAGATATTATAAAAAATGATTTCCTTGGACTAAGGTTTTAACAGGAGAAGAAATGTGTTTTATTCTTCTTTAATGAACAAAAGGAACTCAGAATATAAAGGACAGATTGTTTATTCCCCAAATAAATAAATAGTGTTTTCCCTCCATCCTGTATTTGCAGCTTGGGTTCAGTTTTGTGACCTAATAAATAATTTGCATAATTAATATCACATTTGCAGGTTTCTATGAGATATCCATATCCCATATACATATACAAATTACTCAGGGAGGAAAAATCTATAACAACTTAATACTTATAAAATTTCTACTAGTATACATTTTCATTTTTATATATATTTATATCCATATATATAAACACACACACATTGTATATACCTATTTATCTATATCCCATGATGATACTTTATGTAATCCATACCATATATAGAAGTTGAAGGTTTATGAAAATTAAATTGTTCTAGATTTTCCCCTTAACTAGTTTTAAAGCCTTTTTACTGACAGTTGCTTGTTCAATTCGCCAGGGAGAATTTATCTCTAATTGACTCGTTGTATGTGCCCAGACCAACGAGCTGAACGGCAGCAAGCATAGCTTTGGCACTGGAAATTAGATGCAAATAAGGACCTCAGAGTTATGAGCAATGGGCAGCACCATACTATCATACTAGAATCAACACATTATGGCATGGTAAGAACCCAGAGGTGGACCTAAGTACTACTGGTTTATTATGGCTGGGATGCTGTCTTATCATCTTGTGTTCCTGCACCCGTTAAATAATAATTTAATCTACCAAATGAGCTCTCGTATTCAAACATTTCTCCTAGGAATTTAAATTCAGTTTTGTGATATTAGTATTTGACTAAAAATTAATATTGTTTATTTACATGAAGTGATTTTTTAAGTAAAACATCATAAATAGAAACATTTCATATCCTCAAGTTCCCATCAAAGGAATTCTTACAATAACTGGGAGATATTCCTCTGTCTTGGTCATGGGACATTTGCAGTTTAGTACAAATTTGAGGAAGTTTCTTCTGATATACTTGTGTCTTTAATAACTATAATAAAAGTTATTTTTTTCATAGTTCTTGAACCATGGATTCATAGGTCCTATTAGCAAATAACTCACATACCTGCCAAAATTTACCTTAACATCTGTGCTAATAATACTTAGCAGCTATTTATAAAAATTGATAATTCTTATAGGCAAAATTTGTAAAGAAAATCACATATGCATTCTTACCATTTCTATAGATTCAAGGACCCAAATTATCCTCAGAAAAGGACATCCAAAAGAACATCCTCAACCAATCCTAGACAGCATTCAGGAAATAATACTTAAAAAAAAATGAAATGCCTCTTTACCTGGTATTTTACCCAGGGTAACCTGCTTGGTAGACATTGTGGATATTTACAAATATTGTTGAGTCACAGACACAACTTATTTTAGGTTTTGTTAATATTTTGTGAGCAGAATCTTGAAGGTAATCTGGCATAAATATAGAAAATGATGTTCTAATTTTACTACATAGAAGCAAAAACTTGTCATTTCTCTTGTACATTGATAGAAAAAGGTAAATTATTCAAACATGTAGCTCTCACACATCAATTTCAAATTTCCTCTATTTTTTACCTAAGAATATTCAGGAGAAATTAAATAGAATTCAAGTTGCCTTTCCTTCCCCCCTCAGTCTCTGTGCTCTGATGTCAATAAGAATTCTACCTAAATTGCGCATGTAAATGGGAAGCAAAATATCATCTAAGAAGTGAACAGCTCGTGAAGAGCTCAATAACTCTCAAGTCCATGTTCCATTCCTGGAAAACGCAAGAAAAACAAAAACAAAAATAACGAAGTAGACCCCTGAGTATGTATTCTTGAAAATCCAAGGCTCTGAGTAAAATCAGTCATTCCTCCTGTCTTTACCTACAACAGTCCATTTATACCTTGTTCACAGAATAAACTATAATTGTCATAAGGACAGAAATCAAATCAGTTTACTTAAATTAATATAATTTAACAATTTAACACCAGTGAACATTACAAGTTCCTATAATTCAGGCTGAACTGGTACAATATCCAAGTCAAAGATTTTGAGTAAAGAATATGTCCTTTTTGTTGTTTTTTTTTTTTTTTAATTTTTCAACAAAACTTCTCTGCAACTTAGTAAGACCCTGTCTCAAAATTAAAAGTACCTCAGCTCCCCTGGGTTCAATCTCTGGTACCAAAAATAAAAAATAATTTCCAACCCTGTAAAAATGTTAACAAACATTCTTAGTTTTGGGTTCTCTTAAAATTTGCATTGTATTAAGTGTTTATATGCATTGTCTCATTTAATTCTCATAAAGTGAGCTGAGTACTATAATCATCTCTATGTATGAATAAGGGAAACAAAACTTAAATCCTTTGTCCCCAGTCCCATAGCTAAACCAGAATGTGATCTCTCTGATCTCATTTAAACAGTGACATAAAGTTTAAAGAAAAAAAAGAAGAAACAAAATTGGTAAACATTTAAAACATTCATCTTGTTATTGTTTTGTTTTTATTGGTTCTTTTTAGTTATACATATAGTAAAAATAATTTAATATGTACATATATGAATACACCACAGTGAATCTCAATATCATGTGTATCCATAAGAAATTAATTAAAAATAATAATAACTATGGCAAAAGACAGAAAGATCAATAAAGGGGAGGCAGCAGGGGGAAGGAAAATGGAAAGGAGAAGGAGAGGTACTGAGGTCTGAATTAGAACAAAATATATTCCACACTTGTATAATTATGCTAAAATAGTAATTTTTTAAAAATTTTGGTTATGAAAGACTCTCATAAAGCAGGGTGGAAGAGAAAGAATTTATTAGAAAATATAAACATATAAAAAAGACTTTAATGTTTTTCTTAACTTGGTTAAAATATAGTTAACTGCCTTCCACTATTTAATTAGCAAAAATTGATGCATTCTCAGTCCAAGCAGTTTCCTCCTACCCTTTTCTCCTTGCAAACTTACAGCACAACATGCTTACCTTAAACATTTCCATACAGCACTAGGAAACTAAACACAACAAAACAAAGGAAACAAGTGCTTTAAATCAAAATCACATTTTTTTGCAGTCAATAAAAACACTCAACTATAATCAGAAGATAATAATTAACTTTTATTGTAGAGACAAATAAACATATTTTACTTGTCTGTGGCCTCTAACGTGCCAACACATTTTATCTACCCTATTTATTTTATCACGAATTTTCTACTATTCAGGAAAGGCCTGGCGTGCAGAAGTTATTTCATTATTATGGGTTGAGTGAATAATGTTGACAGTTTAATTAATAACATGTGTGTGTTAATATGCCAACAAGAAGTTTTGTTCCATTCAAGGGAAGTTTCATTTAAAAAGATCTTTCCCATACTAGGTTCTGATTAAAACAGGTAAGTGCCTTCCCCTCCAGATGTGGTTCTTTGCATTGCATTAGCCTGAAATGTTTTTAGAACACATAGACATTTATAATGAAACTATCCAGACTAAATACCTGCTCTAAGTTCTTTGCCTGGAAATGGTCTCATTATCAGTATATTGCTTCTTCAGTATTTAAATGCTGCACTATTTTAGCAAAGCATGACAGAATTAGCTGTGGATGTTGAATAGTTCAAACTGTTTCATGTATTAAGTGGCTGCTTTCGATGTTTCCTGAGAGGTTATTTCGCTTCTTGCTGTCTCAAGAAGAGATGAAACTGTATATAAAGCCAGAAATGTGTCTGCCCTCTAAATTTCACAGCAAAATAAATCACAAAGGATAAATCATCCTTCATGATGAAAAGAGTGTTCTCTGAGGAACTCTTCTTACATAATACAGAGGAAGGATGGTAAACATTTTAATTTTTTATCTGAAACTACTGCTTTAGGCCATTAGCAAAGAACATTACAGTCCTTCACAAAATTCAAACTAATGTTCCATTGTCACCTTTCAAGTGAGCAGGAGCTATTCATCATGTTCAGAAAAGAAAGTGATGTTTCTTTAATCAAATAGGCATGAATAAATTCATAATCTATAATATGAATTAGAAAGGCTGCTTTCACAGGAGAATAGCAGTTCTTAGAGTTAAGTGACCAATTTCATTCTTTTTGTTTCTGTTTGTTTTCTTTCTTGCTTTTCCCTCTTTATTGGGTAGTCAGGGATATTTGCAGTTTTATGAATTTAAATCATACCTAGGCACTATAATAATAATATCAATGTTTTAAAAACTCACATTTTTACACAGAGCCAGTATGATCTTAAATACTATATACACATGAATTATTTCAAAGTAAATTTAATTATAAATCAATAGTACAACAATCATCTGGAAATATTTACTTCTGGAAAATCCCATCTAAAACTTAACCTATAATTTAAGGAATTTGAAAGGATATGAGTCAAGGAAAACTGATGTTAAATTTATATTCTTTTTTAAAAATTCATTTAACAAATGAAAGACTGCTATACACAATGGAGGATTTAGAATCTGCCTCTGAGGAGCTCACAAGCTAGTGAGGGATTTGCGCTCCAAAAGATTACCCTCATTAAAAAAAAATAATCTTAAAAATATTTTAAAAACTAGAACAACATAAGCAACCTTCCAGTATCAGAATCTTCATGACAAAGTGAGGATTAACTATGGATTCTTATTACTAAGTTTGCAAAAAATATTGTGCAACAAGTCTTCACTTAGACAATGTTTAATGAATGATAGCTAGGATTCAGCACATAATATAAATCTTACTCTTCCCAGAACCTTGGATAACTTAGGGGAAGCTCTTCAGAACTGGTATTCTAGATTTCAACAGGACCATCCCCGGAGAACAATACAAGTAAGAAATGGACAGGGGTGGCTTCTGGGAAGCACCTGGATGAAATTCTTCATTTTAGAATCATTTTTTTTTTTTCATTCTGAAAATAAAAAGTGTTCATGTAATGAACTTCATATCAGAAAATCCTTCTCCCTCTTGACCCTCTCCTAACATTGTAAATAATATGAAATTGCCTCAGTTACATGTCACATATCCATTTAATAGGATCTGAAGAGCACAGTAATACATTCTGAAAGAAAGCATTGAAGGATCTTGGTGCCTTACCTGTAGACTGCATTGCTGTTTGCATTTGCCAATTGTCTTCCTCTGCCCCACTACTTCCATCAACTGCCAAACTTAGGAGGACAGGTTCTAGGCCAAGTTCTGTACTCTTCAAGAAATTTTGCTGCCAAAATCACTCTTCTCATTAACTCTAGTGATTCTGTATTGTGCGTGTGTTTGTTGTGTAAAATCTATAAAAAACCAGAAGCTTTTTTTCCCTAAAATATTGGAAATAACTTAGTTCTCCTTTCTTGGACTTGAATGTGATGTTTTCTGGAAAGTTCTTCATCCCCAAACTTTTATTTCATTTTATTTTTACTTTGAGACAGGGTCTGGCTAAGTTGCCGAGGCTGGCTTTGAACTTGCAATCTCCTGCCTCAGGTTCCTGAGTTGCTGGGATTATAGGGATGTGCCACTGAAATAAAAATCTTAAAACAGCAAAAGTAGAAAGATAATGAAAAGTTGGTAATCATCACTCACCAAGTGGAAGGGAACCAGAACATCATCAAAGATGATATATGGTCTGCAGATAATTGCATGGGTAAGTTTTAAATTTAAGACAATGAGATTTGAGGGATGAATTTCACAAAAGTTTAAGCATTTAGTGAACAGATCATTTACAACTGTTAAGAAAACAATTTTGAGCCATTAATTTACTGAGACAGGAAAACATGAATAACTTAATGAAATATACATAATCCAAAAAACATTTGAGCAAAATATCTCTGCAATGTAAGTTGGCATTTTAACTAGACCTTGTTCAAGAATAATTAGAATTAAAAGCGTAATTTTTAACCAGTGAAGGGTAACAGGAATATACTTAAGAAAAATGACATGTTAAGGTGATATGTTATCCCCCATATCCAAGGCCCCTATAAACACTCTTTCCTGAATGTTTACCTTCAAGACAGTGTATGGCAGATAGTGCAGGAAAAGTTCTTTTACTTTCTCATAATGTCATGCAAAGTTATATCGAACTTTGTTTCAATGTGAGAAGTGATTCTTGCAAACAGTTAACTCTTCACATGTTGTACCACAAGTTAAATTTAATGAAGTTACTACCAAATAAATTTACATTCAAATTTCTTAAAACTCCTTGGTTGCGATATCAAAAATTCAACTGAAATTTATTTGGGAAAATAGAAGTGTTGTTGTAAATATCACCTTTACTAAGATACAAGCAAATGACCTCAGGGGATACTAGGTACAAAGGACTAGACAGTCACTGAACTCTTTCTTTTCCTCTTGTCCCCCCCCCACTTTTTCCCCTCTTTATTCCTCCATGCCCACACATGAGCCACTTAAGTTTTTTTGACAAAGCCGGTCTTCAATGCAGAACACAACTACTCTAGCATGTTCATTTCACCACCAGACATCTAGTAGGACACATTTCTCTCTTCCCAGTTCAAAACTCCCAAGATATGCCTTTGATCATCTCTGCTTGTGGGCCCATTTTAATTGACATCTCCCATTTCCAAGATCACAGGGTCCTCTGGATGCCCCACTAAAACAACTCTTCCCAGAAGATCTGAGAATGAATGTTAAGCACATTTGCAATTCTTTTTCATAAAGCTCTGTCCCTAACTTCATTTCAAAGCAGAACAAGAACATGCCTCCAAACTCTACTACAAATTGGCTATGGTAGGTATATGCTTAGCCTTTCTGCTTATAGTGGTTTCCTGGCCTGCTTTTTGATTGGCAGCCTCCCCATCAGGTGTTAAGATCATGATTGTGAAGTCATGTCTATGGTTTGGGTAGGAGGTGTTCCCCAATATCATGTGTGAGATATTACAGGAATGTTCAGAAGTGAGATTATTGGATTATGATAGTCCATGATGACAGGATCACTTCCTTCCTTCATTCATTTGTTTACTTAATTGCTGATTCTACATTTAAATAAGTATAAAATATTTGTTTCATGCCACAAGTTTTGTAAATGCAATGGATACAAATGCATCAAAAAATAGTCCCTGTCTGGCCTCAAAATGCAGGAGAAATGACAGACACTTGAATTTACTCAGCTGCAGAGACATAAGTGCTATAATTTATAAGATGCTACCAGAACAAAAGAAAAACAAAAAAACAATTAATGGGAAATCATTGCAGCCATCTTCCTGCAAACATACATCTACTTCTAACATCGTAGTTCTCTTTATCTAGTTTTACTTTAATCATCTAAAATAATTGTTTCAGTAGATCTACAAAAGTTAAGCACTTGTTGAGAAACAGGCAGTGTTTTATATACCAATGAGAAAACACAAAATTATCGCATTTATTCTTAAGTTCATTGAGATAGTAAATGAGATAGCATACCAGCAAATAAGAAGATATTTAAATACCTGGTAAAAACATTTCCATCATCCTATTGATTGTGTCTCAAATAGTCACAAGTCACCTCAAAACCCTTTGCTAGAGCACAAACTTTACAAATAACCTTAGTTACTTTGCTCTGCTCTCTAGAGCCCTTGTGCAGACCTCTCCAAGCATTCTTGCTAGAGATAATGTTATACAGTCATCTGTTTTCTACCCTTGAAACTTCCCTTGCGCTCATTAGTCCCTGGACATTCATTAATCTTTTAAACAGACATAAATAACAAATTCCTATTTTCCCAGCAAATCTAAAGAAGGAGTTACATAAATCCAGGTATTGTATATCTAAATATGTTCTTGTTTTATTTACCTATTCTATCTTTCTTCTTCCACCGTAATCTTTGACTAAACTTTACTCATTTTCAGACCTCAGCACAAATGATTCAGCCCTAAATTTCCTAATAACTTTCTTCAAAATCAAATTAGTTTTCCCACACTATTTCTTTAGTAAGTTATATTATTCTTTCAAAGCACATATAATAAGTTGTGTTAAAAGTTGATATGCATCATTTAATATCTTTCCTCCTCTAAACTATGATTCCAGAAGGACCCAGATGACATTATTTTTTAGTTTCAACTGCATATGAAGCACTTAAGACCTTGGTTGGCTTACTACAGATACACAAGAACTAATTTGGAATAAATAAATTCTAAAAATACATTTAGAAATTGTGTCATGGAAGCCTGTCTGTATGTGAGACATTTAATGCTAAACTTTGTTATATAATATCTTAACTATAATTGGACTTATCTCTATTACTCTTTTTGCAGTTAAGAGTTTATGGTATGCGTTAACTCAAAATTTTATGCCTCTATATCTTAAATTTATGGGTTGTACTTTCAATTAAATTATGTAACACTTAAGGTTGAGAAACTTTGCCTTATGCATGTTTTGCATTGCCCAAAGTAAGTAGGATGACATTGAACACATCATAGTTTCTTAATACTGCTTAGGGAATCAAATTGAACAGAATTGAATTGAAATAAATCAAAGAAGAAACTTTCATAACATTTTGCCTTCTGGGTTTTGCAGTTAGAACACTGAAGTGCTAGTTGGAATTACTGTACTTAGATCTCAACTAGCAGGTGATTTGGAATCATTTGCAAGCTTTCAAATTCTTCATCTAGAGAATAAGGATAATGCCTGTTATATTTAGAAGGATACCATAAAGATTACATACCATCTTTTTCGTGAAAAAAAACTTAATAAATATGAAGCATTATTATTCAGTTCAAGGAAATGTTAAGCATAGAGTTGCAAGTGATATAATTAGGGTCTAATTCAGAGAGTGAATATCTGTTAGGGTAGAAAAAGATGCTTACAAAAAGCCATAAGATAAAATTTTCATCATTTAACTGCATTTGTCTCTTTAACTTGGTAATGCTGTAAGATTTGCCTATAATTACTTGGTTTTAGATCTTGGAGGAGAGTATAGGGCTTGCACTTAAATTAGGTAAAATTTCCCCACCATAATAAAAGTTTGCTGTTGTTATTATCTTTACACAGTTGTATCCTGTAAGCTTTAAAATTAATGAAGCTAGACAGGAATATTTCTGATGGTCCTTTGGTATATTTTATGTACTCTGAATTAACCTATTGGGAGAATAGCAGAAGATTGTTGATCACACTCCCACCTTTATGACAATCTCCATGATAAGGTTGGGCATGTAATTGTACGATGATCCAAGGAGGGTCAATCAGAAGCAAGTTGGGAGTCAATCCAGATGTTACATGAAAGAATTCTTTCAATCAAATACTGCAAGTACAGTTGACATTGTCAACCTGGATCAATTGTAGGATATCATCATTGCCATATACAGAGAGGCTGAATGAGAATAAAGTCATCACAGTAGCCATCAGTGCTGAGAGAAGAAAGGGGAAAAGGCAGATATTGGGGGGCATGGTTGGAAGAGTGTACTCTCCCTAAATTCATTATTCATCATTAGGCTTCCACTAACCTGCACATAAATATATGTCACTTATGTCTTAAATGGGTTTGAGTTGGCTCTATAACTTTCCCTTGAATAACCCATTCTTATAAACCACCAAGTGTGCAGCAGACTCCCATCTTCATTCTCATTTATTCCATATCAACAAACCCAGTAATAATCTCCATAATTTGGAAACTTTATGACTATACTTTTTCTGACAGCCCTGAAATGATTAGATAATAAGTGTAAATTAGTAAAAAGAAGCCTAAACCTTAGGTATGATATTAGTATCATTTAACCAACCTCATTCATGAGAAAAGGCTTCATGTTTGCTTATTTATTATCAAACTTCCTTTAAGTTGCATCTGACTGAATTTTCTCTATTCTCATATAAGAGAAATAAAATAGAGATATGCTGGAAGAATGTTAAGAAAGAGAATGTATATAGGACTTTGCTCAGTACTTGAATTTCCAAACAAATGGTCATTCGATCCATGTGATCCCTCTAGTAATCACATCAGCTCCAAGGAATTCATTTGGGAGCACTTCTGCTTGAATGAGATGTTTCTCCATGTTGGTCTGAACTCACCTTGCATGGACTTTGCCTTGGTCACTCAGGTCTCTCTTTTTGTTCTGTAATCTCAGGCACATCAGGACACTTCTTCTTTGTTCATCATTGCATTCATATTACACAGCAAGTGTGTAGTCTGATATCTGTGCCCAATAAATAGCTGAATAAATAAAATCATAAATCAACATGTGAATAACCTGATAAATAATCTCTAGAGCCATCTAGAATAATTCCAATATTGAAAATGACTCTTGGAGTAAGCCTTCAGTTTTGTAAGCTGAACAGTCTCTTGTTCCAAGGTGTTATTCAAATTCCTGTTTGTTCTTTGTGAATATATTCCAATCTGGTAATGCTTTTTTTAGATGCTGATCTCTTAAAATTCTGATTTAATCTTAAAGTCTTAGTAATTTCTGTCCTTATATTTGTATTCATTTTGTTTGTTGACCAGTATATCTTAATTTTGGCTCAAAATCAGTATGAACTAAATTAAAATCCTAGATATCTCCAAATACTGTACTCGTACAGGTCTTTATATTTTTTTCATATCACAATTCCTATTGTTAGTTAAGATCCACTTATTTAACTTCCAAAATAATTTTTGATATTAACTTTGTCATCCACCAGACCTGTCTTGTATTTGATGCACTTAATAAACTATTGTGACCTTTACATAATAATACAGGATAAGATAAACACTAGTCATTTTTAAATGAATGAAATCAATGATTCTAATGAAACAAACATTATACACATCACTGTTCAAAGTAAGTGTGAGCAAGAAATTAGAGCTGTAGAGAATCATATATGTTCAGTACTAATCACTAGAGAAAATGTTTTTTCTTACAATACTTTCTGCTCTCAGCATTGCAATATGCTAATGTGAAGCACAAATATTCCAGATAGGGCATCTATTGTGTGAAGATTTGGACTTTCATCTTTTTACTCCATTTTAATCACTAACTCTGTTTTTTTACCTGATGAGTTGATTCTTTAGTATTTGTCTGATTATAGTAAATTTTCTTTGACATACACCTAATATAAGCTTTTAAACACATACTGAATCTGAAAAAGACAGAAGATTGTTGTTCCTTTGGTTTGATCTTCCATCTCACGGACAGAATTTAAAAATGAGCCACAGGAAATGTACAAGAGAAGCATCTGCCGAATGGAGAGAAGTAGGTCCTGAATGTATCCAAGGGAAGCCCATGCCACAGAAGAACTAATTAGAGTCTTCATTAGTGCTTCACAACAAGAAATATGAGCTTGGAGGGAGGGAACTCCTGGATTTCTCCAGAGAGATTATAAGACAAAGTACTCCTTGATCTGATCTCATCTGTTCCTCTCTTTTGTCTTTACAGACAAAGAGGAGACATAAATAAGCTCCCACCTTCTGCTAAGGGTGCCCCATTGCCAATTATTTAAATGAATAAGGAGGAGAGATGACTATTGGGAAGTGCACTTCGAAAGAAAGAGTCCAGAATGCCTACATCGTAGTTATAGATTCTACCCTCCTTTACTCACAGACGTGAATATTTAAGATAGTGACCAAGGGTTCTACACTGTGTATTCTTGTCCCTGTTCTTTACAGAGGTTTGATGGGGAAAGTACTTGGAAGTACTGGCATTCAAATATATTAACGGGAGGGTGATTATTTCTGGTCCTCCAAAAACAGCTGACTGTTTCTTCAGGTCAACGTGGTTCTGAAAGTATAATGTTATTATGAGGTAATATTTACTAAAATATTCTTATTCCCCAGCTTTCCTGAAAGATGAGATCATTTAGATTCGCATCCCGAAATTTCTTAGTAAAATAGCAATAGTTATT